>NC_139468.1:38175000-38775000 GCF_057233095.1 Heloderma suspectum
CCCAAGAACCTATATCTCAAAGGGCGATACTAACTTTCATCCATGAGGCCCTACATAAGGGTGAATCCTTTCTCCCAATAGCATCCCATAATAACCTTTGTTATGCTCCAAACCTAGCTAATCCGCTGGAAAATTATGTAGCTATGTACGTAAAATGTGAGGCAGACTGTAAAAGGGGGAGCTTAGCTATGCCCTGAAAACTGAGCTTTTGCCCCATGGGAAAAACATGGTGTTCCCAACCATAACTATGGGTGGCCCAACTGGACCACCCCCAATCTCTTATCGCCTCCATTTGACTCAGTTTTTTGGACTCCCTTCCTGAGAGTCAGTTCATTGCAGCCCCCTCCCACATCATCTTAAGGCTCTGATCATGCAGAATACATGACTTGAACATCAAGTCAGCCATTATTTCCTCCACTCCACATCCCCTGTTTTCTGTAACATCTCGCCTGGTGAACGTATCCAGGAATCATGAAAGCTCACACATTTTTGGCGACCTTGTGAGTTAGCCTAACAAAGGCACTACCCTAATATGGATTTTGGAACTTCCTCTTTAGTGCACCCTTGACATCTAAGGGTCCAGCCATCTTCCTAGCCAGTTTCCTTCTTCTGATGTATTTAAAGAATTTTTCCCCATTGTGCTTAATGTTTTTAGCAATATGCTCCTCAATTCCCCCCCCCCTTTATCATCACCTTCCTTTTCTTTTGACACAATTTGTTCTCCTCATTTGGCCATGTTTTAAAGGAAGCTATCTTGCATTTTATAGCTTCCTTTGCCTATTAAGCACACAGGCATCCTCTTGGACATGATGGCTTCTATTATTGTGTTTGTAAACAACTTACAAAGATTTTGGAAAAAGGACACTCTTGACTCACTCTTTCAACTTTGTTTTAATTAGCCCCATTTTTTTTAAAAAAAGATGTTTCCTTTTTTGAAGTCAAATATGATGACGTTGGTTTTTCTCGGCAATTTTCCACTTACGTATCTGTTGAATTTCATAGTTCTGTGGTCATTTTTACCAGATGTAATAAGAGTTATATTTTGCATTGGGTCCTGGGTTCAAGTTAGGATTAACTCCAGGGTTGCCTCACTCCTGCTAAGTAGCTATGCAGGGGCCCTGAGATCTCTTCCCCAGCCCTCTGACCACTGCAAACTACCCCCATGAAGGCTCCTCCTCCTGCAACTGTCACCACCACCAGCCATTCCAGCAGGCTGTACTGAGGGAGATGAAGCGGGAAGCAGGGACATTCCAGCGGCCCTGCTGAAAGGGTTAATTACTTTTCCTCTTCCCTCCCCATTCCTTTTTCCTTGTGTGCCGTGTCTTTTTAGACTGCAAGCACGGACTGTTCTGTCTTACTGATTTCAGCTGAGGCGCAGGATCAACATACTTTCAATAAATGAATAGAATGTATTCCGTAACTCTGGTTTCTGAGATCTCAGCTCATGTTACCACATACTTTCAGGTCTTATAAGCGCTCGGATTTTGCCCCCTTGGCTAAAGGCAACTGTGGCAGAATCGTCCCATGGTTTTATTTGTTTAACCACAGTGCTAGGGGCTTATAGCTTCTCCATATATTGGAGGTTGCCTGGTGGGTGGGTGAGAATGTGTGGAACGGGGTGAGTGAGTGCCTGGGGCCGTCTGATCAGTCAGTGAGAATGCTGACGGGAGGGGGTGCTGGAGTGAGGTGGGGGGGTAAAAGGAGCCAGCCTGAAGTTAGATGAGGGAGGGAGGGATTGGACCTCTTAGATAAAACCCCTCTTGGGGACAGGGAGTGGTGGTTCATGGTTTTAGGCCTTAGTTTACCCTAGGTTAAGAGGTCAACATAGAAAGTAACTGAGAAAAAGAACATCGCGTTCAAGACATCTTTTAAAGCTCAATCGTTATACTAACCTAAATAAATTATCTCGATTCTTTTACATCGAGTCTGTACTTAAGTCCTCATCACGCTATTTATACTTTTACCTAGGCAGACGTTTTAAAAAAGGGCACAACAACACACAGACACACACACACACTTATGCTCTAGGGGAAAAAGGAGTGTAAGAAAGGTGCTAAAGGCAGAAGCCTGAGGTGGGTGGAAACGGCCTGCCTGGGCTGAAGCAAAGTTGACCCCCCGCCCCCGTCTTGAGGGACTGCAGGTCGGGTGAAGAGAGGAGGGGTTCCGTCTGTCAGGGTGGACACTGAGCCCATAGAATCCCAGAGTAGTTCTGATTCTGAGGAAGAGCAGTCGCTCCTGGGAGGGGAGCGCACGCCTCTTTCCCAGGGCCAACAGCTGACAGAGATTCCTCCCACCGGCATTCCTAGCTTAGATAGCAGTCCTGGGAGTGAGAGAGCGCGGGAAGCAGACTTGCTGGATACACGACGCAGGGAGCGGCGCCAAATGGAGGGCGCGGAAAGGAGGCATAGTGCCCGGTTGGTGCGCAAACAACGGCTGCGCCCAGAGGATCCAAGGAAAAAGGGGAGGGACTCTCCCTAGCCCTTAAGTTCAGTGTCTGCCAGTGATTCCCTTTCAAACGGGGACAAACTGTTCCAACTTCGGGCATAGGTTCGGTGCTGCTCGGATCTAGTGGCAAACGGTATAGCTGTTAAGTTGTAAAAGAAGAATAAAGCTTTGAAAGGAATCCCTTCGTCTGTGTCTGGACTTGGCTACTGGATTAGACTGAGAGAGGCCTCCAAGGAGCCCTTGACACCGTCATGCAAACTTTCACGGGAAGCGGCATTCTGCAACCACCCCCAGCCCCAGCCCCGGTTCTGCACTGCTGCCAAGGTGCAGCGCACCCATCCCCCGGCCGCACCTTTTTCGCCGAGCTGCGTATCCTGGGCAGCATGTAGATCTCCTCCAGCTCCTTCTGCCGCTCCTCCTCCTCCACTTTCTTCCTCTGCTCCTCGGGAATGATATCGTCCCAGTCCCTCTGAGATTTCTCCTCCAGCTCAGCTTCCTCCTCCTCCATCGTGGTGAAGTTCGCCACCTGTGAGGAAAGATGTCCGCCGCTTTATTCCTTGGCGCCATCTCCACAGCGCATTTAAGAGGCTGCGCGTCGATTCCTCTCACTGCATCCTCACGGCAACCGAACGCAAGGAAGTTCGCCGAAATGGGGGGGGGGGGGGAGAATGCATCTTCTCCAAAGCCACTGGACAAAGCAAGGACTTGAGCCTGGGCCACAGGGTTCAATACCCAACAACCCACCTACTGGACCAGGATGGCTCTTAGGTTTTTTCCAGTGGTTACAGCAACAGAGACTTGTTAGACAGCATTCAAAGCAAGCAGAAAGGCAGCATTTCCTCCCCATCCAAACTGGAAACCTGGCTATATAGATCCCCTTCTGTGCTGCAAATTGCCAGGGACAGACAGAATACCAGATTAGCAACTGAGGAATTATGGGGAGGGGGCCAACCTTAGTGGCTGAGCACGTGTTTTCCATTCGGGAAGGTCCATATTCAAGCCCCAGCATCTCCAATTATTGGACCTTGGGATGGCAGAGTGTAACACCGACAAACCTGGCACCAGCACTTCGACCTTCCAGGTCATTCGGTAACAGACCTCAAAGGGGCTTTCTTGCAACAGAGAAACTTTAGGGACAGAATTCGGCGTGGGCCCTCAAGAGTTGACATTCATTGTTAAGTTGAGCACTTTGGAATTTGGCTTGACCAGGTCGCCTGAATGGCTGAGTCATCACAGTGTGTAGAGAGAGCCCATCTTGCAGTTCACTTTCTTTATTATTGTAGATGTCTCTTTACACTGAAATGGATTGTCTGCTTTCTACCTGCCTGTAACTGGCTTTCGCATCTTGTTCCTAACCTTTCCTGCATCTGACAAAGTGGGTTTAGCCCACGAAAGCTCGTGCCTCAGTAATAAAACCCTGTTCACCTTTGTTTGTCAGAGAGCTTTGGCTATTGGGCGGTATAGAAATAAATAAATAAATAAGGTGCCACAGACTCTTTATCGAGACACTGTAGAGACGCTGCAAGTATAAACCAGTCTTCCCCAAGCAGGGTGCTGGACTACAATTCCCATCATCCTCAGCCAGCAAGGCCAGTGGTCATGCTGGCTGTGGGTGATGGAAGTTGACATCCCATGCATCTGGAGGACACCAGCTTGGGCAAGGCTTGTATCGACAATGCAGAGCTAGACGAACCGGTGGTCTGAGTCAGCATAAAGCAGCGCCACGCGTTCCAACTTCAGGGTTGGAAGGGCCTCCAAAAGTCACTTATCACCATACGAACGGCCTTGCTGGATCAGACCAAAACCTCCAGCTGTGGTCCAGCACTCTGACTCCAAAGAGCCGCTGCTTGGGGAAGGTCCGTAGCTCAGCGGCCAAGTACGTGCTTCGCATGCAGAAGGCCTCAGGTTCAAACTCTGGCATCTCTTGGCTGTATCCACCCATCTGCCAACTACCTGGCCTCTTTAAATATCTCCAGACATAGAAGAGCTTGTACAGTGGCTAGACCAAACGTCTTGCCATCACCAACAATGAAAGGTCGTTTGGGGGAGGGTGGGTCTTTCTCGACATGTGAGATTTTGCCCTTGCGAAAGTGGCCAGGCCGAAACAGGAGCCCGTGTTTTGCTATGCTGAGAATTTTACAGAGATCTGAGAGCCCATTTTATTTCGCCAGCCCTTTTACCCTATCCAGGAAATGCTGAGAAGTTTTATGTTTCTATTCTGCTGGCAGATGTTAAACCTGAGTCACACTGGATGTACCCAAATTTCTGGCCGCGGCCATTAAAACTATGCAACAGCTACAGCAGAGATAAGTTAGGGGACACTATTTTATTGATGGATGAACATGGATTTTACTTGAGTATGAACGTTTATGTACTCTTAGCTCTTAGTTGACCATGGATTTTATTTGTGTACAGTCACTTTTTACAATTCTTAATTTTTACTTTTAATCAGGTAATTATCCTTTCCAGCTATAACTGATGTAATACCAAATCAATGTACTGCATTTGTAAATATTTGTATTTTAGATATTTTTGTGTTATGGTCCGAACACCAAAATAAGATGATTGAATCCCAAAGCATCTCTAAGTAGGGCTCGAAAGAACCTCTGCCTGAAACTCTGGACAGTCACCGCCAGTCAATGTCCAGGGGTCCCCAACATTTTTTGGCTGGTGGGCACATCTGGAATCCACATGTTGTGGGCACAAAATGGCTGCCATGGGGAGGGGAGCTTGCCCATCCACAAAATGGTTGCCATGGTGGGTGTTGCCAGTCACAAAACACCCAGAAGGCAAACTGGTGAGGTGGAAAGAAAAGTATCTTGCCCAAGAACCTAAGCTCAAGGAAGAAGAGAGGTCTGAGCTCTCACACACAAACAAGGCACCCACCCACACCACATAGCCACACACCCCAAAAACCCCAGGCAAAACACACACCACAAACACAGCAAACACAGAAAAACAAATGAACAAAACAAACAAGCTAACCCCACCCCCCAAGGCAAAACACACTCAAAGCACAGACAAAAAATAAAGTTGGTGCTGTGCCCACCTCCCAATTAAACATATATATTTTTTAAAAAATTAAATCTATTAAAAAATTAAAATTCAGGCGGAGTAAAAAGCAGCCACCAAAGAACATGTCCGCAGGTGCCATGTTGGGGTACCTGTAGACATGCCAAGCTAGACGAAGCGATAGTCTGAGTCCATTTTCTATGTTCCCGGCAACTGGCCATATCCCAAAAGGTCCGTATTTAGCTATTATGGCTAATAGTTCTTGACAAAACTATCCTCCATCTCCACTGGTAGTTACCACAAGATCTGAAACCTTCATGCCTGTACACAGTTGGCCCACTCCCTCTCCACCCCTCTGCATTTTTCTTCCCTCCCATGAGGGGCTCGCCTGGCATCTACGTTGTACTCCTTTTGGCACCAGGCAAAGGCCTTTTAGTTTCCCCAGCATTTTAGCACTTCAGTCTTTTAGCTCTGCTGCTCTAAATCTGTATTTTAATTCTCTGCATTGCTGCTAGGTTTTTTTTCTGGTTGTACTTTTATATTGTAGTTTTAAGCTTTCGTGTATGATATTGTTTTCATGCTGTACTTTGTGGTTTTAATTTTTGTGAACCTCCCAGAGAGCTTCAGCTATTGTGCGGTATAGAAATGAAAATTAATTAATTAATTAATTAATTAATACCTTAAACTGAGAGAGAAGCTCATCCGTTGCGCTTGAGGACACTTCGTTCTCCCGCGTTTCGGCCAGGCGTAAGATTTCCTCAATGTCCATTTCCTGACAGTGTGGGAAAGGGGGAAGATCAGAGAGAGGCACAGCCCAAAACAGAACAAGAGGGAGAACCCGCACTTATTGAATCCTGAATAAGAAACAACTTGGGAGGAAGGACAAGTATGCTAAACGCTGGGCCAGCAACGGCAGTTAGGAGGGAGTTGTTCAACAAACACTGCCCAAACATCCGAAAGCTGCAACACCCAGCTTCGGTTTTGTTCTCTGAATTAAAAATAGAGGTACAAGTCACTGTCAAACCCCCCCCCCCAAAAAAAAGATTCACTTTTAGACTACGCAAGGCAGGGGTGTTGAACCTACATTGTAGGTTGTCTGGTGGGTGGGTGAGAATGCGTTGAACGGGGTGAGTGGCCGAGTGCCTGGGACCGTGTGATCAGTCAGTGAGAATGCTGACGGGAGGGAGAGTTAAGAGTGAGTTACAGCAGGTAAAAAGAGGCAGCTGGATGACAGAAGAGAGATGAGGAGGGAGAGAGGGATTTGATCTCTTAGACAAGACATCTCTTGAGAATAGGGAGAGGTGGTTAGTGGTTTTAGGCCTTAGTTTAGCCTAGGTTAGGCTAAGATAAATCTTTTAAAGTTCAATCTGTATAATAATCTAAATACATTATTTTGATTCTTTTACATCGAGTCTCTACTTAAGTCTTCATCATGCTACTTATACTTAACCTCGGTAGAAGTTAAAAAAAGGGCACAACTCACACACACACAATTATACTCTACGAGAAAAAAAGAGTATAAGAAAGGTGGTAAAAGGTGGAAACTTGAGGTGGGTGGGAATAACCTGCCTAGGGGGAAGCAAAAGTGAACGCCCACCCCCATTCCTGTCTTGAGGGATCGTAGACTGCTTGGGTTTTGTTCTCTGAATTAAAATTAGAGGTACAAGTTGCTCTCAGCCCCCCCACAAATGTTCATTTTTTAAACTACACAAGGCAGGGGTGTAGAACATCTCTCGGCCCGAGGACTGAATTCCATTTCAGAGAGGCACTCAGGGTCTGCATTCTAGTGGTGGACAGGGCCAAATGCAAAAGGGGTGGAAGCAAAAATACAAAAAAAACCAGCAGCATCTGTAGCTTCAAGCCCTTACTGCCAATAACTTAAGCCTTAAAAGAGGCATTTTAACCTTTCAGAAGCGAGGGGAGACAACTGATGGTCAAGGGAAATGGGGTGGGACCAGGGGAAAGGGCACAGCCATTTGGGAAACCCCAGAAAGCCAGATTTGGCCTGAAGGCGTGAGGTTCTGCACCCCTGATGTACGGGGAAAGGAACTGCCTGCCCTCAGTGTGGCCCATTCGATTTCAGCAGGATGGCAAGAGCAGTGGACCCAGGAAGGGCCCAGGAGGCAGCCACGTTTAGGCGTGCAATGTATTCCTCGTAGGACACCAGTTTGGGAATTACTGGGTTTGTCGATTCCATATAAACGTACGGAAAAGAACAAAAAAGGGCCAGCCAATTCCCCACACCGTATGGGGCCCAGATGTGTGTCGACCAAAGGTCACTAGAGCCGGCCCACCTGGGGCTCAGATTCCTCCCCTTCTGCTTCTTTGAAGAGGTCTTCTGCTCCAAACTTCAAGATGGCTGTCAGCTCCTCTTTGTTGAAAGGGTTCGAGCTGCAGAGAAAAAAAAAAGAAAGGAATGCTGGCCCTCTCGCAAAGGTCCCCACTTCACAGAGTGGTGGAAAGGTATCTGGACTGCTCCTTCCCCTTGCTCCAGAGGCAGGACTATGCAGACTTCACCAGCTTTGATTCCGCTGGTGGGGGGAAGTTTCTGGTCCAGCCTGCTCCAGAGAAACGAAGCATTTTGGAGCGCCACTCAGTGTCACTGGAACTTTTGGTGTTGACTTTTTAAAAACATCGGAACTTTTCATTTAGTAAGATCACATATTGCACAAAGCCATCACCGTAAATAAAAAATAAAAGACAGGATTGATTAGATCCAGCTCATTTCATTACATTAAATTGTCAAAATATCCATTGGTACCAAGTCACTTGGAATGTACCGATTCTAAACTGAATAAAGCCCAATTTCTCTTAAAAGTCTCTACTGAGTTATTCCTTCCTTCCTTCCTTCCTTCCTTCCTTCCTTCCTTCCTTCCTTCCTGTCTTTGCTCACCCTGTCCCCTGCTTAGTTATTCATGATGGGAAGGATCATGGAATCATAGAACAGTAGGGTTGGAAGGGGCCTACAAGGCCATCGAGTCCAACCCCCTGCTCAATGCAGGAATCCAAGTCAGAGCATCCCTGACAGGTGGCTGTCCAGCCTCGTCCTGAATGCCTCCAGTGTGGGAGCGCCCACCACCTCCCCAGGGAATTGGTTCCATTGTCGTATTGCTCTAACAGTCAGGACGTTTTTCCTGATGTTCAGCCAGATGCCTACCTATTATCATATATATGAATACCAATTCAAGCCTTCCCGTGTGTGCAGAGCTGGAGCCAAAACCACACCGCCCGTGCACAAGAGAGAGGTATCTGCAGACTCAGAGTTACCCAAGGTCTGCAGGTTTGTGAACGGTCTTTAGGGAAAAACCCCTAAGGGTGCAAAAAAAAAACAAACCCCACACCCCAAACAGCCCCATAAGAACTCAATAACATGGAACACCACAACTGACCGAGGAAAAAACTGACAAATGGGTGGGAGGGGGAATTAGAACGGAGTGACTGGAACAGGGAGACAGTTGCACATAGATTTACATACAGGGTAGCAAGAACCATCTCATTCTGGATAGGTCAGTTCCTGGCTCGCACCAAGAAGCTATTTTTGTAAATGTCTCCAGTGATGGAAGAGAGAGCTGACCATAGATATCAATGGAGAAAGAAATTAACGTAGCTGGGATTGAGAACAAATCTGCCCACCACTGGTTCCATTGCCAAACTTTTCTTACCGTCAAAAGTTTCTTGACTGCAAACTAGGAACGCAGGACGCTGCATTTTACCGAGTCAGATCTTTGGTCCATCTAGCCCAGTATGGTTGATGCTGACTGGCAGGAGCAAAACCTCTCCAGGGTTTCAAGGAGGGAGGAGTTTTCTCAGCCCTACCTGGAGAGGCCGGGCATCAAAGCTGGGACCTTCTCCATGCAAAGCAGGGGCTCTACCACTGAGCCACAGCCTCTCCAAAATAGATTCTGAAAGAGGCAGGTGAGCACTACCGTTTCCAAGAGCTCTCCAGTTTCCTTGTGCTTGTTTTAGCCAAGGATTTCTGTTCACAGGAAGATGCCTTATGTTGAGTCAAAGCCTTGGTCCATGTAGCCCAGTATTGTTGGCACCAGCTGGCAGCAATCCTCCTGGGTTTCAGGCGGGTTATTTTTCCTGCCCCTACTTGGAGATGTCAGGGATTGAAGCTGGGACCTTCCGCCTGCTAAGCAGGGAGCTCTACCACTGAGCCATGGGCCGTCTACCCTCCTGGAACTTCAGCCCACTGGACCTGCCTTCTGGGGCAGTGGAGAACAAGACTTCACCCTCTTCCATCACCCTCACCCTCCTCCTCCTCAGTCTTCTATCCGGACTCCCACAAGAGGGGCACAAACGGGATCGCCAAAACCCCTGCTGCAGTTTACATTTAAAAGGCTGAAATCAGAGACTCGCTCCTTCACAGCCTCCGACTGGGGCATCCTCAGTCCCCATGAACCCTCAGTGAGAAGGGGGCATAGGAAGCTTACGGGTTTGTTTCTTAAATTTATATCCCACCTTTCTGCTACAAGTAGTACTCAAGCCGGCAAACAATAATAAAATACGAAATTATAATTAAAACACAAAAGCAAACCAATTAAAAAACACATCAGTAACAAACAATCAAACAGCACCCACCAGTAAAAAAACTATTCCAGCCGTTAAAAAGCTATGTTTACCCTGAGGTCATGGAGCAGTCCTTATTTCTCAACCTGCTATAGGGACAGGGAGGAAAGAGATCTCAGAAGGCTCTTTGGCTGCCTCAAGACAGAGGTCAAGGAGTTTTCCATTCCAGGCTGATTACAATTGCAAAGTTTCACATCCGGAACAAGCAGGAGGAGAACCCCACCCTGGGTACCACCCTCCGTGGACAGAGAAAGGCACCCACCAGAGACAGACTTGCTACATTAGGTCTGCAGCCCCAGACACTCTTTGGCCCCTTGGTTCCCCTCCTCAGCCCCTTACTTAGATCTGCCAGAGCTGTTGTCCAGAACAGTCCGGCCTGTGGTGTCCATACGCTGTATCACCAGATGGTCCAGCACCATCTTCTTCTTGGCTCTTTCAATGATTTCCTCTTCCACTGTCCCCTTTGTAACCAAGCGGTAGATGTTTACCTGTAGGGAGAAGAGGAGGTATGGAGCTGCCTTATACACACAGTGAGAGATTGCTGATCCCATCTTGCCCACTGCTCCAAGGCCCCCAAGAAAGAGGTGCTGCTTTCCCATCCCTGCTACCAAAGCAGAACCGGCTCAAGACATTTTGCTGCCTGAGGCGAAGACCAAGATGGCGCCCCATGCCACGTCATAAACAAAAGCCGGCTGAACTGGTAGCTGGATCTTACTTCAATACTGTGGATGGGACAGTGTTTTCCACTGCTCCAGAAGGCAGCAGGCTAGTTTTGGGAGTGCAGGACAGGCTGTATGGCACACAGCTCTCTCCTCCGACACCCTTCTGTGGCCTCCCAGCAGCTGCCGCCTGACGCTACTGCCTCACTCTGCCTAAAGATAGGGCTGGTCCTGTACCTGAGATCTTTTTACCTGGAGATGTCAGGGATTGAACCTGGGGACTCCTGCATGCTAAGCTTGCACTCTGCCACTGAACTTCAGCCCCCAAGCCAATGGGAGCTCTTAGGTGGTGTAACATATACATCAAAGTTTCAGAAACTGTGACAGCTTCTGAAACGGCAATTCATCTGTGCAATTTCCTTTCTGTGGAGGCCAGATAGAGACTCATAGACCTTAAGGCGCCAATGTAGAACCTCAGATCCGGGGCCAAAATCCAGCCTCCGTGGTTCCTCAGATGGCCCCACCCCATTTTCCCCAACCACTGGTCATTTGGTGGTGTCTTGGCCAGTTTCTTCCCAATTCTAAAAGGTCGAAATGCCTCTCCTAAGGCTGAGTTACTGGAGTAGGAGTTTTAAGCTAAAATATGCTGGCATTTCGGCCCCGCCCTTTTGCCTTTGGTCCCACCCACCACTGGACTTCAGCCCCTGAGCGCTTCTCTGAAACGGAATTCAGCCCTTGGGCTGAAAGAGGTTCTGCACCCCCACCTAAGGCAAGACGCATTTTGTAATTCAGCTCACCATCACAGACCATGACACACTGCAGGTCAAAATCCAAAATTCCGCCCAACAAGGAAATATAATTCTACCTCCTACTGCAGATCAGGGGAGCAAGCACAGAATGAAATACCAGTGGGAAAAACCAAGTACCCACCTGGCATATATGATTAAACCACTAAAAGGGAAATGGGTTTTCATGGGTGGCAGATTCGATCCCTTCTCTCACCCAATACCCAAGCAGTGGAGGCTGGTGGCTCCAACGTCAGTGAGGCAGTGCATCTGCTCTGGGTTTCAGTTAGAACTCTAAAGAAGCTCTCCAACCTTGGTCAACCAAAGACCGTGTCCTCCCTTATGAACCTGCCCATGTCCTGAGATCTTCTGGGGAGGCCCTTCTCTCAGTCCCACCACTGTCACTGGCACGTTTGGTGGGAACCCGGGACAGGGCCTTCTCGGTGGCTGCCCCACGGCTGTGGAACACCCTTCCCAGGGAGGCTAGGATGGCACCCTCCTTGATATGTTTCTGGAGACAGGCTAAAACATGCTTGTTCCAGCAGGCCTTTGGGACATAGTTGGAACCTGGGGGTCAGCTGCTAAAAGGTCAGTAATGACCCGGTGCTTGCACAGAGGAACCTTTCCTTTCCTTTAATGTTTTAATATGATTTTAATTGTATTGTTGTTTAATTTATATTTTAACTTTTGTATACTTTTGTATGTTTTAATTGTATATGTTTTAATTTTTATAAGCCGCCTTGTGTCCTGATACTGGGAAAAAGGCAGTATAATGATGATGACGACGACGAATGGTTCTAACCGAACCCCGGAGCGGCTGCACCGCCCCACCGACATCACACCTGCCAGCCGCCAGTGACCACATGTGTGATCCCTACTGCTTCCCTCCTCCTTTGCTTCAGCCCCAACAATTTCTCACGGAACCAAGAGGCAACTGCCATCAGACTTAGAGTAAAAGAAGGCTAAAGCGACAAGGGAGGTCTCTGCAGGAGCTCTGGGGGCTCCACAGTCGCACAGCTGCTGCCACCCAGCTGCAGAAGCAACGCATGAGAGACCAGCAAATGCTCCTGCTGTTTTTCTGACCTGCTTCTTCTGCCCGATCCGGTGAGCACGAGCCTGGGCCTGCAAATCATTCTGAGGGTTCCAGTCCGAGTCGAAGATCACCACAGTGTCAGCAGAGGCCAAGTTAATCCCCAATCCGCCAGCTCGCGTCGACAGCAGGAAACAGAAGTCCTGAGCACATGACAAAAGGGTCACACGTTCAATGGACGTGCCAGCCTCGATCCAGCAAGGCAGTCAGTTAAGCAAGAATCAGACTTTATTACCTGTGTGGTCACCTGTAACTGCTCTTGAGATCAAGCTGCATATTCAGACATTGAAGAATAATAAGGCACCAGGATTTTTTACCTCCTGAATTATTCAAGAGTGATGTAGATGGGTGGGCATTGCTACTGGCTGAATTATTCACCCATATAAACAACACAGGTTGTATTCCAAAAGGTTGGGATTTTAGAATAATTATACCGATAGTTAAGACAGGTAACCAGCAGGACCGCAGTAAGTGCAGCCCAATCACTCTGACTGATATTCCAGCAAAGATTTATGCTAAACACCTCTTACAAAAACTAGAGGACTGGGCAGAAGAAAAGGCCATTTTTGCAGAAGAGCAGTCTGGTTTTAGGAAAGGATGATCTCCCCTGGATTAGCGCTCCTAGGTGCCAAGCCAGAGACCTCCTCAGTGGGAATAAAAAAAGGCCGGTCAATATATTACAACAGCCCAGTCTGCTGCAAGGTAAGGGGGCGGGGCGGGGGGGGTGTATGCTGAACCTGAAGGCACCAAGCAAGTTCATGGCAGAGGCAAGATTTGAAAGCTGGGACTTGCTGGTTCGTAGCTCGTTCCTTTCACCGCTCCACTAGCTACAAGCATCTGCAACAGAAGTTTTACCAACAACAGCTGCATCCGTTGCAGGGCTGGCCCTAGCATTAGGCAGAGCGAGGCAGCCGTCTCAGACAGCTGGATGCGGGGGTCAGGAAAAGTCAGCAGATCGTTGGTTCTTTCATGTATTGCAGCTGCATTTTTACTGCCGGGGAGGGAAGGTGTGAGAGGCGCTTGTAGGATTTTCTACCTCAGGCGCCAAAACGACTTGGCCTTCAGTACTATGGGTACTTTGAAATGGGGCAGAGAGGCATCTGCTGCTCTGCCTCAAGCCAGCCAAATCCCTTGGGCCAGCCCTGGCAAGATAAATCAATTACAGAAAAACTTAGGCTGCAGTCCCACGCACGTTTAGACAGGAAAAGGTCCTACACTCCCCAGCCAGCCGTGCTGCTTGGGGAATGATGGGGGCTGTATTTATTTATTTATTATTGAATTTATTAATCGCCCATCTGGCTGGTCACCCAGCCACTCTGGGCAATGACTGCTTTTCCCTGTAGTGCTTTTCCCTGGCTAAACATGCACAGGATTGCCCCTTTAATCGACTAAAAAGGTGCCCCTAGTTAAATGGGGAACAGGTTCATATAACGTAGTTATTTTTAATACAAGTAGTTATAAAAACGGCGACAGGCAAACACCACCTTAAAAAGAGGATTTCCCCTTTTTCTCTCTCACACACAGGAAGACTAAATGTCTCTCCTAAGACTAGGCCTGGCTTTGAAATTTGTCTGCTGGCCTACTCTCTCCAATGTGGAGTCAGCTGTATACTGCTTTTTACCGCAAGCCGCCTTGGAAAGGCTGTATCTTGAAAGACAGGGTATAAAGCGGGGGTGGGCAACTCGTGGCCCTCCAGATGTTTTGGCTGAAAACTCCCATCCGCCCAAGCCGGCACAGCCCACGGCAAAGGGTCACGGGAGTTGCAGGCCAAACGAAATGTAAGGCCGTAAGTTGCCCACCTGGTCTAAAGCATGCATGGGGGACCTCAGGTCCAGGGGAAAACCTGCCCCTTCTGTGGTCCTCATCAGGCCCCACCCCCTTTTCCTGGTCCCACCCCTTTCTCCCAACCACCAATCCTTGGGTAGCTTCCTGTCTTTTGTGCAGCTTCTCCCCATTCTAAAATGTTGGAACGTTAAGGACTGGATGCGCCCAATTTCGTCTGATCTCGGAAGTTAAGCAGGGTCAGCCCTGGTTAGTACTCGGATGGGAGACCGCCTGGGAATCAGGCTTCCTGCACGGAGCAGGGGGTTGGACTCGATGGTCTTGCAGGCCCCTTCCAACCCTGTGATTCTATGATTCTCCTACGGCTTTGTCACTGGCAGTAGGAATGTCACGCGACAACGCGCTGGGATTTTTTGTATTTCGGGGCCAATGCATTTGCTGCTTGCCTTCTCCCAATCCGAATTTGGCCCTTGGGCTGAAAGAGGGTCCCCACCCCAGTAAAAACAAAAAAGAGGAACAAAATAAATAAATGAAATAATTAATAAGGTGACGCCAGCTTAGACACAGCCTCCTGTCATGGAAACACAAACTGCTTTTTGCTTCAAAACATTTCTTTTTGATCACTATGCAAATTTAACTGATCCATTAACTGACTAAAACCCATACGATTAATTGACTGAGGCTGCAATCCGATGCACACTTACCTGGGAGTAAGTCCCACTGAACACAGTGGGACTTACCTCTGAGTAAACGTGCACAGGATTGTGCTGTACGGTGTATTTTATTGCTAATAATAAGGTAGCAGTCCTCTTGAGGCACCTGCTCCATCCACACCGCCCGTGTCTTTATTCTCTCTGCCTTCCCTCCTCGAATAATGGATACAGGCAGTCAACCCTGCTCAGTTGAGCCCGGAAAGAGATCAAGTGTCTTCAGCCAGGTCACGTGGCAAAACAGGGACCAAGCTTGGATAGATGGGGCACTTTTCACCCAGGCTCCCTATTGCAGGCCCCCAAACCTTGCAGACCCCAAGACAGTGGAGGCTGGTGGCTCCGAAGTCAGTGGGGCGGGAAATCCACTCCAGGTTTCAGTCAGAACTCTAACGGAGCTCTCCAAGGTGCCCAAAGATGCTTGCAAAGAGACCCTCTTCACCTGCCATCAAAGCCTTGCCCCACCACCCACTGCCCTCGTTTGGCCCCCTCAAATGCCACGACCGTACCTCGGAGCCTTCGGCATTGAAGTGATCCAGCGCCTGCTTTCGGATCTCGCCTTTGATTGAGCCGTCCAGGCGCTGCAGAGAACAAGTGCAGCTGGGTAAAAGGGCTCCTGCGGAACCACCCGCCCCCACAGCCTGCTGCTCCTCCAGAAAGTCAGCCCCCACCCCGGCCCCGCTACAGCTCCCTCCAGCTCGGAGCAAAGCGGCACTTTAAAAATAACAGGGATTAAAAATAGCCTTGTTGCCGCAGGGGATCGAGCTGGGCAGCATCAGCAGGCACCGGGTGACTCCGCAGCTCCCGTTACAGGCTCTGAGCCAGGAGAACGGGAGCTTATCAAAAAAGGGGGCAAGGCAGAGGTCACAGGGAAGGAGGGCAGCCGGGGGGCTGAGCACAGGGGTTCTGCACAGAAGGTTCCAGTCCAAGACCCAGCATCTCCAGTTAGGGTCTCTGATGGGAAGTTGGCCAGAGACCCAAGGGGGCCACTGCCAGTCAACAGAGAATACTGGGCAAGACGGACCAGCACCCGACTTGGGTTCACAGACCGTCACGCACACGGGACGCTGGGTCATCCTGCTGAAAACTGATCGGCCCTCCCTGTAAATATTATTTCCCATGCGACAAGCATGTCGGGGTAGGTGCCAAACGCCCAAGGGGTAGGACAAGAGAGTCCCAGGAGCTGCACCACGGGCCATCTAAAATTACAATTCCACACCCAGTAAGCCAACTTCCATGCCAAGAAAAAGCTGGATGCTGTGTAACTGATGCAAACAGAAGCCTATGTATTTATGCATGCCTTATTTTGCCATTTTATTTTGGGTTGCTAATCATGGGAAAGGCCAAAGAACCTTCTGGGGCATTCTAGTTCCACCTGACCTGCAACCAATGGTGGCAGTCTTATTCGGCCCCCACCCCACTTCTGGCTCTGGAGGTTTCAGCACTGCCCACACTCTTTCAAGCATGCTTTTGCAGCCATGAGGTCTAGAAACATGCTTATTTTAAAATGAATGCTCAGATTCTCAGGAAGCTGAACTCTGCACCACTTCCTCTGTATTCCTGCAAAACTTATGGCACAGAGAGCTCTCAGCACGCACAGCTCCACACACACACACACACACACACACACACACACAACACACACACACTGCTTTCCCACTGGCAGGTGAGACTGACTGGGTTCAGGCAACACTCAGTGGCTGAGTAGTTGAGTGTGGGTTGTCGTTCAACCGTGTGTTGTTGAAACTGCATTTGTTAACCATGAACAAGCCACAGTTCACAACCCAACAACAAACCATGGGTTGTTAGCATGACTGTGTTCAGACAACGCAATAACCCACGTTTCAACAACCCATGGTTCGACGACAACTCACACTCAACCTTTGAGTGTGGGTTATTGTGCTGTCCACTGTGTTCAAGAGCAGCCATAAAAGAACCTCCTGGAATTCTGTGCTCTACCTCTAGTGGGGACGGTTTGGGGTTGACCGTGCACATCAGGAAAGGAGGAGAGCAGGAGCTTGCCCTGGTAATACCGACATGGACAAAAGCCCTGTGCAGAGCTAAAACTACATAGTGAGGCAGCGGTGCACACACCAGCCCTGCCCCCAGCCCCTTCTAAAGACCTTCCTGTGTTGAACAGGAAGGTCTGTACATACACTATGTCATAGAGGTTTTACTCTGCTCAACTGGGAAACATCAGGGTTCCTGATTGTACCAAGGCTTCTAACTGCATTCAGCTGAGCATGACTAGAGACCCTACACAGGCGTTCTTGCCCAACCAGGAAGCTCTTTAGAAGAGCCTGAACACCTGGGGACATTATGGGCAGGGCTTCCATAGGCAAACAGGGCTATGGAGTCCAGGTACAATGGTACGTGCACCTCTTTACAAAAGGAGGGTACAAGCCTGCCTGCCTGCCTGCCTGCCTGCGCTCTCCCCTCACCGGAGCTCCCCTCGAAGGGTTGGCCTCTCACATAAACTTCGCCACTCAAAGCGGCCTCCTAATGGGTCGTAACCCCGTTCCCACCGCTTAACATTTGCAACTGCGTCGCATACCAGTCACCGGCACTTCTCCCCTTTGAGCTGTTCCTTTTCTTACGTTTCATAAGTTTCATGTACCGCTTATGCTAAAGCTTCGCTTTTTCCTCCAAGGAGCTCAAAGGGGTGCACACGTTTGCTAGACAGTCGCGCATCCAGGCCGTATCTAGGCCCAGACACCCCCCCAAACACCCACCCTGAGCTTCCATGGCTGAAAGCCCCGGAGCTGTGTCTGTTAGCCAAGTCAATGGCTCCGTCCAACTTGCCCATCCTCACCTGGAAAGGGTAGTGCCTGATGGCCAAATACTCTGCCAAAATGTCCAGCATCCTCACCATCTGGGAGAAGATGAGGACTCGGTTGCCCCGTTCACGCAGCCTGGTCAGTAGTTTGTCCAAGAGGATGAGCTTCCCGCTGCTCCTGATTAAAGACTGAAGGAGACACAATGGTCATTCCCACAGAACGCTTCTAACCCTGATGCAGCCTGGTGGCTAAGAGACTGAGCTGCAGGTCAGGAAGTCCTCAGTTTGAGTCTCACCCCTGCCATGACCTCGCTAGGCAAGCCACCCTCTGCCTCAGCCCCCTGTCCCAATCTGCAAAATGGGAAATAATGCCGACTGACATTACAGAGTTGTATGGGTCGCAACTAGATCATGGCTGGGTTCACGCAACACGCTAACCCATACTCAGTGGTCGAGCGTGGGTTGTTGTCTAACCGTGGGGTAGCATGTTGTCCCAACTCAGGACATGTTCCACAGGATGGCTTGTTAACCATGCAGTGTGGCTTGTTAACCACCCTGAACAGCCCAACAACAAACCCTGGGTTCTCAAGGTGGCTTGTTCGAGAAAAATAAGCCACACTGCATGGTTAACAGGCCACCCTGTAGAAAATGTCCTGGGTTCAGACAACATGCTAACCCACGGTTCAACAACAACCCACACTCAATCACAGAATGTAGGTTAGTGTGTTGTGTGAACCCAGCCAACGTGAAGCGCTTTGAACACTTGAAAGAGCTGTACAAATGTATCATCATCATCACCCACTTCTCTACTTCACACCAAGAAGAGTGACCACATGCCATGCTCTAATATCACAGCCAGCTACGTGGGGTTCATGAGCTCTGTGGCATCTCCAGTAAAACTAGTGCTGCCAACCAATTAAATAAGTTCCTAGTTGTTTAATCACTTGTTTTTTAACCAATGTATTGATTTGTGGGCCTTGATAAACGCAAGGAATTAAAACCAACCAAACCACCAACAGCCATAAAAGGTGGGTCCACAAATGGCATCCATATCTGAATAAACTGGCCACATGACCCCCCCCATTTATCCTGCCCATGCTAACACAACTGCCATGCTTGATCAGACCAAGCGTCCATTTAGTCCAGCATCCTATTTTCCACCACGGTTAGCCAGATGCCTTTGGGAAACTCACAAGCAGGACCAGGAGGCAACCTGGCTGTTTGCCCCCAGCATCTGATACTCGCAGATATATTGCCTCTGAACATGGGGGTTCCATTTAGAAATAGCCACTGGTTGGCCCCTCTTCCACAAAGTCATTAAGGGTGCAATCCTATCCATGTTTAGATAGAAAAATGTCCTTAAACTCCCAGCATGCCTCAGCCAGCCATGCTGGTTGGGGAATGCTGGGAATTATAGAATTTTTCCCTGTCTAAACATGCATAGGACTGCACCCTAAATGTTTCCTTTAAAGCCATCGAAATGAGTGATTATGCAGGGGTCCCCAACCTTTTTGGGTTGGTGGACACATTTGAAATTTTGAGAGAATCATGGGTGCGCTCACATAATGGCTGCCACGGGGGTTGAGGCTTGCCTATTCATAAAATGGCTGCTATGGGAGGCAAGGCCAGTCACACAACACTCACTTCTCAGAAGGCAAACTGGGGCGACTAAAAGAAAAGCAACTTGCCCAAGAACCTAAATACAAAGCAGAATTGGAATCTGAGCTTCAAAACACAAAACCACTCTTTTGAATCCAAATAAAGATGGTGCTGGAGGGAAGACCTTCGCTTTGCAGCATGCCAGGCTCTGGTCTCCCAGTTAAAAAATAAGTAATTTTTAACATCTTAAGATCAGGAGAGGCATGTAGCCTCACGGGTGCCCACAGGCATTCTAGAGTTATTGCTACATCTTGTGACAGCGAGTTCCACATACTGTAAAAAGCAGTTAAGTTTTCCCTTTTGCCAGTCCCTGGATCTACTGCCAACTATTAAGAACACTGGGCTTGAAATGGGCCACAGGAAGACTTTGAAACTCAAAGTCCTCGGCTCTGGAAATTTGGGCCCCCTCTTGGGCACATTCAACACGGCGCAACCTCAGAAGCAAGTTGCAACTGTTCAATCAATGCCTGGGCAAATGTCTCCTTCTCTCTGCTGCCTCCAGAAGCTACCCACCAACAGCAGCTCCTGGCTGTTCTCCCTCTCGTTCTCCTCGGGGGCCTTGATCAGATAACAGTGGTTGCAACACTTCTTCAGCTCCATCACTATGTTCAGGAAGCCGGACGTGCTACCACGGGTCCCCTTCGAAAGTGCTTTGTAGTTCCTTGTTAAAATCCACCTGCAGGGCGAGTGGAGAGGAAAACAAGATCCATTTAAATCCACAGTATTTCTTCAATAAGGCCAGCAGGATGCACTGGACAGTGCTGGAGAAAAGATAACCATGGGACAGAAACTGCAGCACGTTCGCAAAGGCGGAACACGGGGCAACGAAGGAGAACTCTGAAAGACAATTCTGGCTTTCTAACAGCCCTTGAGCAACGGAATCAAATTACTTTGGATTTCGAATAACCTGACCCGAGGATTCCACAGCGGACCAGTTTTTCCCAAGTCGATGGATTTTGCAGACCAGGTTTTTTTTTTTTACTTTCCAGAATTTTACCCAAATTTACTCATAGAAAAATATGTAAACAAAAAAAAATTTAAGCTGAAAAGCATGAAAATGCACATAGCGGGTTGCACATTTTGAGCAAGTGCGAATTTGCACGAAAACCCAATTACGTCAATTGGGAAATAACGGCACAAAAGGCACCTGGCAATCCATGAAACGCAGACCGAACAGATTTTACATAGTCCATACGTCCATAGTTGGAGGGCATCTAAACTCTGCTCTTCCAGTTTGCTATTTAAGCAGCCTAACATTGCACAAATTCATGCCCCTTGTGCAGTCTTCCTCAGACTTCTGACACCTGAGGGGCACTTTGTTTCTTAGACTCTTTCCTCACGGGTAGCAAAGTGACCTGTTATCAGGATCGTTGGGAGAAGGGGTGAAGGCTCTCCGCTCCCTCCCTCAGCAATCCTCATACAGCGAGTAAAGAGCGATCTTATCAGGATCTCTGGGATGTGTGTTTGTGCGCGCATGCACACACAGACATACGTGTGTGCGTGTTTGCTCCCTGCGCCAGAATCCCCCTTTGTCCTCGGGGCCAAAAAGGTTCTTCACCCCTGGCTTAGAGGGTGCAAAGAGTAAAGACGACCATCTTCGGAGGGCCTGTCCCCTGGACTGGAAGGGAGACTAGCTCAGGGCAGTAAATACGTGCAGAAGTGCAACAGGGAAGATCCTGATGGGGGGCGTGGAATGTTGCCACATCTTTGCACTGGGAGGGACTGAATGCTCCAAATGATATGCTGAGACAGGGAAGAATTCCCTGGCCTCCCATGGTTGAAGTCCAGGCCAGAGCAGGACTCGTGCAAGCGCTACAGTGGGCAGCCTCTCCTGAGGAGGGGCAATTCAGGCCCATAGATACCAGTACCGAATTCACGTCGTTCCCCAGGTACACTGACAAGCTCTCTTAGGTAATTACTGGCTACCCCTCTAGGGCACCTACTTGTAATACTGCTTCTGTAGAGCAGACATCTCCACCCGGAGGATCTGTTCCACTTTGGCCGGGAGCGACTTTTCCACGTCCTTCTTCACCCTGCGCAGGAGGAAGGGCTCCAGGACTTTGTGGAGGCTCTGGTACCCGTTCTCTCGCCCTTTCCCATGGTCGTCTTCAAAATCTTCCCAGGACTCAAACCTGATGGTTGGGAACAGGGCACAGATGAAGCGGTCGGGTGAGCTGACAGCACTCTGAACCTCCCCTTCCTCCCAAAATATCAAAATACAGAACTAGCATTTTGCAGATTCAGAAAAGCATTATTTTCTGTAGCTTACTCTTGGCAAGAATGAAGGGTGGTTACAGGGTGGACAAGGAAGACGTATCCACACTGCAGGGTGGGCAGATACTGGGAGGCATCAGGAGAAAGGCAGAGAGCTGGTTACAAGAAAGACCTTAGCTGTATTTCCTCTGTGGCTGTTCATTTTCTCTCTCCCTTTCCCTCACACACACACACACACAATGCCAATGTAGCCTCATAATCTGTGCCAGGAAGAACTGAATTCCACAACCCTTTATGTACATTTGCAGCTACTTACTTGATTCTCTATTCTTTTAGTCTTCTGCTCATCATTAGGAGAGGCCAGGAGCTCTATGCAGAAAACCAAAGGCCCTCGTCTAAAGGCTGCTCGGTCCTCCACCCATGCCCACTCCCAAAATATCAGGCTTTGGAAATTTCATCTGGCATTGTCCATGCACTTTCAAACCTGTCCTTGCAGCCTTAAGTTCAAAAATCCATACACACACACACACACACACAAACTTATGAAATTTCAACAATGCAAAACAAAAGAAATGTAGCTACGTTCATTGAAATTGATATATTCAAATATAGATTGATAGATAGATAGATATGAAAGGGAAGAAATGCTCAAGATACTGCGCTGAATACCCCAATATCCCTGATTTCTATGAATCCAACCTGCGAATTCTGCAGCAGACAGGCTATTTCTGAGTTGCATGAATTCCACAGACCATTTTTTACCGGGGGGGGGGAGGGTCGCGCTAATGCACATTAGTGCATTAGCTCAATTGTGCATTTGCAAACAAACAAAATTCTCCTACGAAAAAAAACGATTCTGTCAATGAGTGGATGATGGAACAAAAGATGCCTGACAATCTGTGAAACAGAGACGGAAGGGATTTAATTAAATCTCTACTTGGCACTCTCTTGCAATGCACGCTACCCAGCTTCTTCCTAATGTTCATACTCCTACCACTCTAAAACCTTTTGTGTTTCATCTCACCAGTCCAGCATTTGTTCTATGGCAGGGGTGGGTAACTTTGGCCCTCCAGATGTTTTGGCCTACAACTCTCATGATCCCTCGCCATTGGTTATGCTGGCTAGGGATGACGGGAGTTGAAGGCCAAAACATCCACAGGGCCACAAGTAGGAATGCTGGAGAAATTCGAGACGAACTAAAATGAGCTCGGATTTCCAAGAATCCAACCTGCAGAATCCACTGTGGAATGATCTCCTCAGGCTGCATTGAGTCCATGGACTTGCGGGTCTTTTTTTTTTTTTACTTTCCCGAAATTTACATATAATTTATTTGGAGGAAAATACGCAAATTTCTGCTGAGGTAACATGGAACGGAATGGGGGACAATACGTGAAAATGTTACATGCTAAGGCAAATTATGTACAGTGTTGCGAAACCTCTCGCGTAATTATCTGTGTATTTTTCCCCACGACGGAAAAAAATATTTGCATCTGTCTGTGAACCGACAACGGAACAAAAGGCACCCAACAATCCATGAAACAGAGACAGGGCGGCCTTTATGCAGCGCGTACATCCCTAGCCGCAAGTTGCCCACCCATGTTCCATGGCCACGTGCTAGTTTCTGTACACGTAAGGAGGCTTACTTCTCCGGCATGATAAAATGCAGCAGGGACCAGAGCTCTTTGAGGGAGTTCTGAAGGGGCGTCCCAGTGATGAGCAGCCGGTGGTTGGACTTGAAGTCGATCAACGTCTTGTACAGCAAGGAGTCGTCATTCTTCAAGCGATGTGCTTCATCCACGCCCAGGAAGGCCCAGTTAATGCTCCCCAGAACAGCCTAGAGCAAAAACAACAAAAACACACCACTCAGCGATGCCAAGCTGCAGAGGTGTTCCGACTTTCTAGCTCCAGGAAACTCTTTCGGTATCTTCCACAGAAGCTGTGCACACGTTGCAAAACCTCACTGTGCTGCGAAGGATTCTGGGAAATGTTCTAGGATGCAGTCAGCTCATCGCAGTGGTTCTCCAGCATGTCAGGCAGCTGTCTTCCACGGGCTCACCGGTCCTTTTTTAACTGGAAATGTCCAGGATTGGACCTGGGACTTTCTGCATGCAAACCATGCATGCTCTACCCAGTGAAGGCTGGTGGCTCCGGTGTCAGTGAGGTGGTGAATCCATTCTGGGTTTCACTCAGAACTCTAAGAGAGCTATCCAAGGTGTGCCTTGGATAGCTCCTTTAGAGTTCTGACTGGTTCTGACTGAAACCCGGAGTGGATTCACTGCCCCATTGATATCAGAGCCACCAGCCTCCACTGGCACTATCACTGCGATATGGTCCCTTTCCAAGGCAGCTCTTCCACGATTACTAATCCTCTCACTGGACAAGACCTGATAAGCTTCCACAGAACCCCCAGCGTTCTCCAGGGCACTGCCTGAAAACCACTGCCGCACGAGGCCAGAAGTGCAATCATAGCGACCAATTTCCCCCAAACAGCAGCAGCTCACACGCATGTTAAACTTCAGCAACAAAATACTTTGCTTCCATATCTGACTGGTCACTTCAGTGCCAGATTAAACGTAATGCTCTTGCTCTCTGCTTTACCCCCACGCCTAGAAGAAACGCTGTGGCTCTCCCAAAGTGCTTTGCGTTGAATAAAGGGCGCAAGCTGCCTTTCACAAGGGTACTTTGCTCCCAAATACTTCTGCCCAGGAGGACAGAAGGAGCTGCACAGAAAAGGAAATTAGGACAATCATGACGGAGTGAACGGGAAGACCTGGATTAAAATCTTTCACTTGGGCCAGTAATTCTCTCTCAGCCTCATGCACTATGTAGGATAGTTGAGGGAACAAAACAGAACTCAACATATATCAGGCATGGGGAACCTCAGACCCAGGGGCCAAATCAACCCTCTTGGGGTCCCATTCTGGCACTCAGGGGTTCTCCAGATGACCCCACCCTTTTCTCCTGGCCCCACCCCCTTTCCCCCAGCCACCAGTCGTTGGTGGTCTCCTGGCTTTTGCATCATTTTTCCTAGAGCTGTGCGTAAATGGCCTCTTGAAATTCTCCAGCTTACTCGTGGGCAGAGAAATATGGGAGACAATTTCACTGAATTTCTCCACGGCGAGGAGAAATTCTCAACCGTTTCTCCCAGGCAGGGTTCCCCATTGGCAGGGCTTGCAGCACAGCTGCTTTCTTTTCTAGTAAGGGGCTTGGGGGGGGGGTTGTGCTGCAACAGCATCAACTGTCTCAGCAGGCTGGCCCGCAGTTTGCATCCACCACAATGCAGTTGTGGGTAGGGTTGTATCCAGCTGCAGGGATGAGGTGGAGTTACTGCTCTGCCAAAATCTGTCCTCCAATTTCCTGAAAGATTTCTCCCCTCATGAAAGGGGCTCCCACTGTTCTGCCTCATTCAGGATGCTTTATAATTTATTGCCATGGTGTTTCTGAGCTTACCCAATCACAGCTACCCTCCCAGGCTGCCTGCACATCCTGATCTGAAAAAGCCCTATGGGATGGTGCCTTAAACTGGGCTTCAACTGTAGAGAGCTGAGGAAGCTACAGGCGGCCAGAGAGATGACTGTACCATGAACAACAAGACCCCTGTGCTCACTCCTCAGCCACCTTCCAAATAAGGTAGGCCCAAGAAACTCAAAACCAACCCAGGAGAATTTCTGCGAAATTTCTTCGCCATTGAATTTCTTTTCGAAAGCAATTTCTCTTCTATCAAACTGAATGAGAATGGTGGAAAAAATGTGGGAGAAATTTTCAGCACAGCAGTAGTTTTTCCCCCATTCCAAAAGGCTGAAATGCCTCTCCTAAGGCTCCATGACTGGAAGTTAAGAGCTTTAAGCTAAAATATGCTGGTATTGCGGGCACAAGTAAGTCTGTACCTAGATGGTTGAAGGGAATAGGCAAACTAGGCCCTGATAATTCAACAGCCTGCTACGCCTGCCTCTGTGAGCCTTCAAGGACAGGGGGTTATCTCTCCACCAGTTGATTCCAGCAGCGGACCTCCAGTGTGAAGACACCCCGTTTCTAAGCCGAAGATGTAACACCAGGCTCTGGCATTTTGTGCGCAGGGACAGGCAGGGAATGGTATGACAGGTTCTCCTCATCAACGGTAACTGAAGGCGTGCCCATTCCAATTGAGAAAGGACCACGGCTGCCCCAGCCCACCACACACCTTGTCTTTCAAGAGAATCTCATACGTGGTGATGAGCACATTGAACTTCAGTCGTTTGGTCTGCGCATGGATCCACTCATACTCCCGGATCTGAGGAAGAGACAGAAATCCACACCTCAGATTTCCCCCAACTGCGCACAAGGGATGCAAGAATTAATTTCTGTCGTTCACCTCCTCTCAGCAAACAGCGCCCCGACAAGCCACCCTCTGAGGCAACCTTCCCCATGCTGGCTGAGGATGATGGGAGTTGTATTCCAATACATCAGGATGGCATCAGGTTGAGGAAAGCGGGTCTACATGAACTGATATACCATTTGGCACTGTCATAGGCTATAAGCCGCCTGGGCAGGAACGCGGCCTGTGAGGTTTTTAAAAAAATAAAGCGCCTTCTGTCTGTTCCATTTCAAACATTGGGCTGGATCCAAATTTAAGCTGAATCAACGGCACTGGCGGAAGCGGACTTCCCTGCCCCCTCATTCCCACGGTGGCCCTGCTGAATATGCTACACAGAGAATCGGGGGACCCTGCTGAATGGGGTGAGCTGTAGTGTGGGGGAGAGGAAGGATCCCCCCAAATCTGGCGGAAGTCCTTTCCTCTCACAGGAGGCAGATCCTGGATCCAACCCATTTTTTTAAATTAGATCGATGCTGTTGCTCAAGTGGTTGAGTCAAGAGGGCTGCCGGTGGGGGGGGGGGGGGAGTGCAGGGTGCAGTGGTCCTGCTCCTGGGTTCCTAGCCCTCCCCACAGAATTATTTTCCTCCCTTTTGCACATAAATTAAGAATTCAGAATATGCGATCGAGCTTCTTAGCTTTCTTTTAAAAAAAAAGTGGGGGGAGCTATGTAAAGTTTCTAGTCCTCAGGGGTGATTCTATTGGGATGGGGCTTTTGGACAACTTGATGTAGGAGGAACTCTATTGGGTGGGAGGGAATGGAGGTGCAGCCAGTGAATGACGGAAAGGAGTGGGTAAGTGAATGGCCCCAAAGTGCCTTGCACCCCCAGAGTGGACTCTGGGGCTTGCTTTCTGTTGGTCCAAGGCCAGCAGGAGATAACATGTGCAGACTCTGGCTGGCTGCATCCACAGTCAAGGGAGAGCTCAGAGGAGAGCGCTGGCTCTCAGCTTATGATCCCCTTAATGGGCCTGGGCACTAGCAACAGCCTGACCGTGCCAACCTGTGGCACCAGCCAGCACTAACAGGCTTAAACAGGATGTGGGATGCGCCTTGCAAAATCTCAGAAGCCACATAGGAAGCTGCCTTGTACAGAACCAGAGCACTGGCCCATCTAGCTCAGTAATGTCAGCCTGAAGAGTCAGAGATCTTCCCCGGCTCTACCTGGAGATGCCAGTTATTGTCCCTGGGATCTTCTGTCTGCAAAGCATGTGCTCTACCCACTCAGCTTTGACCCCTAAAGCAGGGGTGGGCATGTGTGGGAGGTGCAGGAAGTGCAGAAGCCATTCCTCCCCCCCTGCCTCCCCCCTCCAATAGAAAATAGATTTTTTAAAATATTGCAAGATCGACATCAAAATTTGGCCGCAAGCCACTCCACAGCACTCGGTAGCACTAAATGCAGCGGCTACAGAGTGCTGAAATGGACCATTTAGCTTGCAAACAAGCTAAATTTCTCTATTTTAGCACTACGTAGCTGCTACAGAGCTCCATTTTGTGGGGGGGGAACCATTAAAAACAGCTGGGGCACAGCTGGGGCCATAGTGCACACCCTTGATAATTATTAAATCTGAGTAAGGTTTGTAGTGGGGCTTCAATGCTCCACTTACCATCGTCCCCCCTCCAATGACAGGGAGAAAAGAGAAATAATGCAAAACCAGCATGAATGGGTTTTGCATGAGAAAGGATTCAAAACTCCAGTTAGCATTGCCATGCTGTAAGAGCCAAATGACATCGGTACGTCATATACAATCAGTGCAAATGAAAATCATTATCCAATCACTGATCTCAACCTCTCTCTTACATAGGTGTTACATATTCTCAGCAATGGCTCCTTAACTATGGCTCCTTATCTCCCCTTCCCCAAGACAGAAGTCCCCCCCTCCACCTTCTCTTTTCAACGGCTCCTTAAGACCTTTCTCTTTCAGCCTGCCTTTGGCTAAAGCAGCCTTCTGGTTTTGGGGCCGAGTTTAATATTTTCATCCGGCCAGCTTTTGAATTCGCTTTGCTTTCTTAATTTTTGCGAAGTTTAAATACAGTCCAATGCAATGACTGCCCCAATCCTTCAGGAACGCAGCACTCTGGACCGCATGCCATACATCCTGGGGCCTGGCCGTACAACCCACCCAAAGTGGCTGCCATTTTGCATGGTTCTGTTACCCCGCTTCCTTGGCTCTAGCTTACGCACAGCGTTTCTGCTCATCTGATCTCCTATGTAAACTACTACGTTTATCTCCGGTGCCCAGATCTCGAATTCCCTCTGCCACGAGGTCAGCGTCGACAAGGGCACCACTATCAGGAAGGGGCCGTACAGCTGATGTTGATGGAAGAGGTAGGAGAGGAAGGAGATGGTCTGTATGGTCTTCCCCAAACCCATCTCATCAGCGAGGATGACGCTGTTGTTCCTGAAAAGGCAAGAGGAGCAGATGGCAACATCAGCAGCCAGCCCTGCGTTTACAAATTTGCATGCAGTAAACCCCACCCTACCCTGAAAGCTAGGGGGCATGGAGGTGGTCTATACACAGGCAGGAAAGCTGGAGGTAAAAGATTTTAAGCCAGTTCAAATAACCTGAGCCCGTACCTTCCAGTTTTTCAGGGGAAGGGAAAGGAAGGGGGGATGGATTTTAGTAAGGGGGAGCGCAAGAATCTTGCTGAAGCTGAAAGGTCCTTTCTCAGCTAGGTTAAAGACTAAAGGCACAATCCAATCAATTGCGCCCTCGCTAGCCCCCAAACTCAGAGTCTTCTGAGATTCCTATCCCCTGCCAGGCTTAAGCCAGCAGGGTGGGAGGAGCAGCAGAGGCGATCTATGTCTCCCAGTCCTCCATCTGTGGCAATTTTTCAGCCTGTCTAGCAAGGGCACTTCAGAGGGGGAGGGAAGGAGGCTGTAGGAGGCTCAGAAGAGATTGTATCCTGACCTCTCTGGTCTCCTCCCCTCCCCCCGAAACGCCGCCTGGCCTCCTCCTCCTCCAGGGTCGCTTTTCCAACCCCAGAGGGCAGCCAGCACAGTTCTTTCCAAGCCAGCTGCGAAGGGGCAGGGGTGAGAGAGTGGATCTCAAACTCCCCCTTCCAAGGCCGGCACACCGTCTCTGACCTCGGAAGGGTTTTTCCAGGCACACCTCTGGTCACTCCCAGGAACCATCAGATTGCTCTCTAAACTGCAAAAAAGGCAGTGTGCTTTAAGAGTATTTCTATTCTTGTGGCTAGAATCATAGATCATAGAATCATAGGGTTGGAAGGGGCCTACAAGACCATAGAGTCCAACCCCCTGCTCAAGGCAGGAAGCCTGATTCCCAGGCGGTCTCCCATCCAAGGACTAACCAGGGCTGACCTTGCTTAGCTTCCAAGATCTCGCCATAGTCTCAGCGTGCAGGGCTTCAGTGCTTACCTTAATAAGCTACTTTTATACCTAATAATAATAGAAACTAGGGGTCCTTCTCATGAGCCCCTGCCGAGAGAAGTGAAGCGGGTAGCAACCAGGAAGAGGGCCTTTCCTGCTGTGGCACCCTGGCTGCGGAATGAGCTCACTACAGAGGTTCGCCTGGCGCCTATGTTGTATTCCTTCCGGTGCTAGGTGAAGACCTTTTTATTTTCCCAGGCATGAGAACATGAGCCCTGCTGGATCAGACCAAGGGTCCATCTAGTCCAGTAGACTGTTCACTCAGTGGCCAACCAGCTGTCGACCACGAACCCACAAGCAGAGCTTGAGCGCAACAGCACCCTCCCGCCCATGTTCCCCAGCAACTGGTGTACATAGGCCCACTGCCTCTGGTACTGAAGGGAGCACAAAGCCATCAGGACTAGTAGCCTCTGATAGCCTTCTCCTCCAGGAATTTGTCCAACCCCCTTTTAAAGCCATCCGAATTGGTGGCCATCACTATATCCTGCGGCAGTGAATTCTGTAGTTTAACTGTGCGCTATATGAAGAAGCGTTTCCTTGTATCTGTCCTAAATCTCCCACCAATCAGCTTCAAGGGATGACCCCGGGTTCTAATATTTTGAGAGAGGCAGAAAAACATCTCCTCATCCACTTTCTCCACACCATGCTCCAGCCCCTTGATCATTTTAGTTGCCCTTTTCTGCATTTTGTCCCTTTTCTTTTTTTTAGGTGTAGTGACCAGAACTGTACACAGTATTCCAAGCATGGCCACACCATAGATTTGTATAGGGGCAGTGTGATATTGGCAGTTTTATTCTCTCTTCCTTTTCTAATTACGCCTAACATGGAGTTTGCCTTTGTTACAGCAGCCTCACACTGGGTTGACATCTTCATTGAGCTGTCCACCACAACCCCAAGATCTCTTTCCTAGTCAGTCACTGCTAGCTCAGATCCCATCAGACTATACTTGAAGTTGGGATTTTTTTGCCCCAACATGCATCACTTTACACTTGCTTACATTGAATCGCATTTTCCATTTAGATGCCCATTCTCCCAGTTTGGAGAGATCTGTCAGGGTGGAAACTGAGCCCATAGAGCCCCAGAGCAGTTCTGATTCTGAGGAGGATCAGCAATCCGTGGGAGAGGAGCCAGCTCATCCCTCACAGGCACAGCAGCTGGCAGAGATTCCTCCTGCCGGCATTCCTGAGTTAGATAGTGATCCTAGCAGTGAGCAAGTGCGGGAGGGGGGCTTGCTAGACGCTCGACGCAGACGCAGAGAGCGACGAGCGATGGAGGGCGCAGAAAGGAGGCTTAGCGCCAATTTGGTGCGCAAGCAACGGCCGCCTCCCGTGGACCCAAGGGAGAGAGGGAGGATCTCTCCCTAGCCCATAAGTTCTGGGTCTTCAAGTGACTCTCTTTCAAACGGGGATCAACTGCCTATTCAAAGCTTAGGCCACTCCGCTGTTCCTTGCTTTAGTCGCTGGTGATTAGCATCTGAAAGAGTCATTAAGTTGTAAAAGGATTAAAGCTTTGAAAAGAATCCTTTCATCTGTGTCTTGAGTTGGCTATTGGAGTCTACTGAAAGAGGCCGCCAGAGAGCTCCTGACAAGATCCTTTTGAAGCTCTTCACAATCCCTTTTTGCTTTAACCACCCTAAATAATTTGGTGTCATTGGCAAACTTGGCCACTTCACTGCTCACTCCTAATTCCAGATCACTGATGAACAGGCTGAAAAGCACTGGTCCCAATACAGATTCCTGTGGGACACCACTATTTACTTCCCTCCATTGGGAGAATTTACCATTTATTCCTACTCTCTGCTTTATGTTCTTTAACTAGTTACTGATCCATAAGAGGACCCGTCCCCTTAATCCTTGACTGCTAAGTTTGCTCAGGAGTCTTTGGTGAGGGAGTCTGTTAAAGCCTTTTGGAAATCCAAGTAAACAATGTCTACCGGATCATTCCTGTCTACATGTTTACTGACACTCTCAAAGAATTTTTCAGAGCATGTTTAAGCATTTTAACATTCTAGGCTTTTAGCTTTGCTGTTTTAAATTTGTTCCTGTATTTTAAATCTCTGCGTTGCTGCTGGGTTTCATGCTGGTTGCACTTTTATACTGTAGTTTTAATGCTTTTATATTTTATATTGTTTTTATGTTGTACTTGTGGTTTGAATTTTTGTGAACCGCCCAGAGAGCTTCGGGTACTGGGTGGTATAGAAATGTAATGAATAAATGCCAATTACGTTATCAGCCCAGGTATTTTCTTTTCTTTTTTTTAAATGGATTTATGTCTTTGGCATGCATACCTCGTTTACTTATTCACCAGATTTCTATCCAAACCTTCCTTCAAGAAGCTCAGGTCAATGACAGGGTCCTTCCCCACCCCCAATTTTATCCGCAAAATAACTTGTTTGGTAAGTAGTGGTGAACAATTAAATGAACCACAGCCACTGAAAACGTAGAACCAGCAAGCTGGTTGGAAATATAAGTGCTTTGGAGGAGTAATCACACAGGAACAAAGGAAGCAGCCTTATGCTCACGCAGACCACAGGACTACCTAGGTTATTATTCTCTGCACTGACTGGGTATCAGCACTCCAACGTATCCAACAGGAGTCTTTCTCAGCCCTATCAGGAGAGGTTAGGGATTGATCCTGGGATCTTTTGCATGCAAAGCAGTTGCCTTACCAATGAGATATGACTCTTCCCCTAAAAATCAAGCAAGATTCCAGTCCTCAAGGTTTGGAATAAAGGGCTGATTTAAACAGCAGCGTAGAGAGCTACTTTATACCAAGTCAGGCCACTTGGTACAGCTCGGTACCGCCCAGCTCGGTACTGTCTATGCCAAGGGTGGGCAGAAAGCAGTTCTCCAGGTGTCTGGGACTTCCAACTCCCAGAACTCCCGACTGTTGGCCATGCTGGCAGGAGCCCTCTGGGAGTTAAAGTCCAAAACATTTAGCGAGCTGCCTTCTGCCCACCCCTGGTCTACACTGCCTGGTAACAGTTCTCCAGAATCCCAGACAGAAGTATTTCCCAGCCCTACTTGGAAATGCCCTTGACCGAGCCTGGGATATTTCTCATGCAAAGCACGTTCTCTACCACTGACCTCGTTCCTGAAATAAGGGGGAGAGATTCCCCCCGCCTCCTGCTCTGGGCAACCTAACTGACACCCCTCTCCCAAACTATCAAATTGTCTCGATGTTTGAGGCGGGGATGAAGAATGTAAGGAAAGACCATTCCTGGCTTGGGGACACAACCTGCAGGCAAGCTTCCTAAGGCAGAGGTGGGCTGATTTCTGTCCTGTGTGGTCTCATTTGGGGATTGTCTGTTTGTTTACTAGAATCTCTACAATGCACCCATGTGTTTTAAATATACAAAGCAAGAGTACATCCTCAGGACCTTCCAATAGTTAAGCTGTAACGGAACACTGTGAGGGGTTTTCAAACATGCCCACTTGCAAATATGCCCACGTTTCTAGTTGAATCCATGTAATCCAGCACTCCTTGCAACTGTCCCAGCAACCAGTAGGCACTAGGTGGGAACCGGCCAGTGGAATTTCCACTGGAACCAGCAGGCACTGGAAATTGGCCAGTGGTCCACCAAGTGAACAAGATCTACTTTTTGCCCATCTCTGCTCTAGGGCCAACAAGGTGAAGTCAAGTGAACCATGGACAACGGTAGGATCAGGCCCCCAAACTGGGCTGTGCATCGACAGAGGACTGTTGTGTGAAATGGAGCTCAACTATCCTCACCGGTCCAATCTGAACCAAGCAGGAGCGGCTTTTCCACTGGGCAGGAACCAGGAAAAACTACGCTTCATTCCAAAGTTCAAACCAGATGATGCCTCTCAAGCCACCCAGGCAAGGCCACCTCCTTTCACCTACTTGCACCATGAGTGAGCAAGCCAGTTGAGGCCTTCCAGCTGGTAATCTCGGAGCTCCAGATTCTCCCCGCCAATATAAGAAGGTTGCTTCTTCAGGGCAACAAACCGAGGCCTTTGCTTCAGCACCTGCAACAGCAAGGTCAGGGACACTTAACACAACCAAACGTTAAGAAATGTTTCATCTCTTTTAACCTGTTGTTTTATTCTTTTATCATATCGTTCACCACTCCGAAATCTTCTGATGTGGAGCGGTATATAAATATTGTAAGTAAGTAAGTAAATAAATACGCCAAATGAAGCCGCAGGGAGTGAAAGCGACGGTCAGGACCATTTCTTACTCCAGAATATTAAAAAAAAAAAAAACCTTTCATGATAACAGAGGGGGTGTTTCTACTGAGATGGCTACCTGCAGGAAAGGAGGATGTACAGCTCCTTCTGAAGCACAGGGAAGTAAGACTGTTTCTAGTTACACCAGCAAGCTCCTGAGGAAGACCCCCTCCCGTTTGAAACATGTTGGTTTTTTACTGAATGTCTTCCCATGCAAATTGATTTCCTGCACTCGTTCAAATAATCTCCCAATCGATTTTGATGGGTTGTACCACCCACTTTACCTGTGCATTTTAGAAGAGGAAAGCAGCCTTTTATACACTGACTGCACTGAATGTGTTTTGTACTCAGGTGAAACTTGCACCAAAGAGGCACAGATGAATTAAGCAGGAGCCATACTTGACTGGAGGCAGGGAAGGGAGTCGGGTTCAGTGGCTCGCTTTATATTCTGCAAGTCCGAAATTCCATCCCACATTTGGATAGGACAGACGCTCCCAAACAGAGGCTTACTTCACACAGACAGCAAAGGTGTCGAAGACTGGATGGTCTTATAGGCCCCTTCCAGCCCTACTATTCTGTGATTCTATGATTCTATGAAGGAGGTGGAAGAACAAAGGAAAGGAGGTGGAAGAGACTGGGCTGTACCACTTTAGCCTGGAGGAGGTGGGAACTGGATGAGTGAATGCTGCCTTATAATACAATAAAATACCTGCAGAAATGTCAGAAAGACATTTATCCAGGCCTTCTCTCAGGCTCGTTTTCTTTGTGTAGAGCAGAGGCAGGCAACCTGGTGCCCTCCAGGTATTTTGTACCACAAGTAGCATCAACCCCACCCAGCATGGCCAATGGTCAGGGATTATGGGTGTCGCAGTCCTAAACATCTGGAGGGCACCCCTGCCTACCCGCGGTATACGGAATACATTTCATGGGGAAGCATTCAACCATGCAACATCCCCACAGTATACCTCTCGGTAGTTTGACGTTCAGGGACAGTTTGACCACCTCATCTGCTGTTTGCGTGACCTCAACCAAAGAAGAATATGGCCCATGGTGGAGTGCAAAACGTGAACTGAGTAATACAACAAGGAATGTAATTGATTTTCTACAGAAGACAGTGGATACTGTTGATACTTCTAGAACACAGGCAATAAGAAGTATTGCATTCAAGTATTATAATCGAGAGAGAGAGAGGTTTTTTTTTAAAGGATTCACAAATAACCTGCAAAGAACACACAGCAAGGAGAGTCTTTAAATTGAAAATGACACCAAGATGGCCATGCCCCCTTCCCCAGACCCCACCCTCTTTCCCTCAGTCACCAATCGTTCGATATTTTCCTGGCTTTTTGCAGTTTTTCCACCTATTCTAATATGCTGAATTGTCTCCACTAAGGCTGAGTTACTGGCAATAAGAACTTTAGGCTAAAATATGCTGGCATTCTGATCCCATCTCTTTTGTCTTTGGTTCTGCCCCCTTTGCCTTTGGCCCTGCCCACCACTGGAACACAGCCCCTAAAAACTTCTCAAAAATGAAATTTACCCTCAGGCTGAAAGCAATTCTGCTCTGTGCTGTAATGGAAAACAAGTCACCTTTCCAGCTGACAACTGTCCACGGCAGAGTGAAGAAGAATCCAGTCTTGTATTCCAATTTAGAGCCAAATCAAAGACAAAGGGGAAGGGGCGTACCTTGCAGTCCCGGGTGGGCATGGTTTTGGAGTTGTTCCTGCTGTTGAAGCTGTCGATGCAGTGCTGGAATTTCTTGCTTATCAAGGCCTCATCCTCCCAGCTACAATCTGCATATGGAAGCCCCATCCACTTGCAAAGATATTCAGGTTCGTTGGAGGAGGATTTGCGGTTGTGAGCTACAAACACGTGGGGAGAAAAAACACCATCAGGGCCTAATCATATCTTTTGTATACTGAGCAAGGAGGCAAATTCCTTGAAACCACAGAGCGTCAGACTACATCCCCGGCATCTCCACGGACAATATCTCAGGAGGCAGAGCACTGCTGCCAAAAGCCTGGGAGAGCAAGTGGTTAATGGCCAAGATTAGCCTTTTATTTAAGCATTCATCTGTTCACCATCAGCAACCAGAAATTCTATGCAGGTGAGTGGACTAGGCAGAAGGACAGAATGGTGATCTAGCCTACTAGCCCCTCAGCAGGCTAGTAAAAGCATTTTCAGACTAATAACTTTTGTGGGTTTATTTACAAGGCCGACCAAGATGAACCGTTAAGTTTCACTTAATACAGGGCAGTTCATCAGCCTGAGCAATTACTTCACCTACAGCCCTCATGATAACGCTGCACGGTAGGTAAGTATCCTCATATAGCAAGAACGCTACGAGGCAGCGACTTCTGGAAAACTGTCTAGAAACTTCCTTCCTGACAGAGCCAAGATTTGAATTGGGGGCTTTTCGGCTTTTTACCACTTACACCAACCCTCTTCTTATATGCTAATGCCATTATTTCAGTAAAGTCAATAAAAGTGTTCAAAAGCCAGCTTACCTAGAAATTCAGACCCAGGAGTTGCCGATTTGCTGGTCTTCATAGCTATACGTACCAATGACAAAACAGCATCAGTAAATAAGAGTGATTTAGTGCCTTGGCAACCAACAACGAAAGCATCAAATGTGTTCTGTAGCTTGCGTGGTATGTTTAAGAAAGTAAGAGCTTCAATGCAAAGACTGCTATTGATTTTGTGTGTGTTCTTAACACAACGCTGTTACATCAACAGTGTTGTAACAGATGCCAACCCCATTATTCTTGTAGTGATGGTAGAACTTTAGCCTCCATATTACAGCGTTCAACAAGTCAAAGAATTAGTTGATCAGATCTGTTTATTAAACCAACCAGTTCATCACAAAACTCAAAAAGGTACAGACAGGGTTGGTTTTTATTTTTTAAAAAAAGGTCAATAAAATCAAGGAATTACAAAACCAGTTTCAAGAACCATGTCTTCGAAGTTTACTATTTTGCTTCAACCAACTCCTTTCCAGGTTTCTGAGCAGCCATTGCAACTTTAGCACCTCTCCTTATAGGCCACATTTCACCTGATTAAATAACTACTTTAGATAGGTCACTGGCATCTGGCATTCTAACTAGCTGATTCTCAATTTCTCTCTAGGGCCATTGTGTAAGTTCTACATTGTTCTGTATTATGCCATATCTTTTCAACTGAACCAGCTCCACTAATTCTGTAAGAATTTTACAAAACAAGTGGGACTGGCAAAAAAATCTGCAGCACTGAGTGCTCCTGTTCTGTGTTCCAGCCAGCCAGACCCTCTCCCAGGATACTCCATTACACGCTTCCCCATTTTCCCATTTGTCCCCCAACATCCAATCAGCACTCTGTTCCAACCAAGATTGATCAGTCTTAATTGAGCTGTTCTAGGTGATCCCCCCTCTAGGGGTTTTTCATCAACTTTTTTTTGTACTTCTGCAAACCTTGGTGTTTCCCCAAGCCGGCCAATACCTCCCTCTTGGGCATGGATGGTGCCATTTTGGCTGATTAATTAACTGGTTAAGGGCGCAATCCTATGAATGTTTAAACAGAAAAATGTCCTACAACTCCCAGCATTCCCCACCCAGCATGTCTGGTTGGGGAATGCTAGGAGTGTCTCAACATGCATAGGATTGCACCTTAAATTGATATACATTTGTATGAAGATTTTTGAGATGTTAAAGTAACTGTAAACTAGCTTACAACAACCTTCCCCAATGTGGTGCCCTCCAGATGTGTTGGACAATAACTGCCATCAGCCCCAGCCAGCACAGCCACTGGTCAGTCCAGTTGGGATTTGTAGTCGAAAACAGAGGGCACCAGGTTGAAGAAGGCTGGTGTACAATGTAACTTACTAAACAAAAGATACCACTCATTGTTATAAGGAAAGCTAGCTGTAACACTTCATTTTCCATTCCCTTATATATTAGTTTCTTTAAAATATTTACCTGCTGCCCTTTAACCATGTTCTGAGGATGGCTTACAACAAAATTTCCTTAAACTTCAGAACCAAAGTAGCCTCAAAAAGAACAGCAGCCCTGCCGATTAAATCGTTTCCCTGTTGCTAAAGATTGGCCTCTATCAAATAATCAATTCAAAGTTTCATGGATTAATCTCATCTGCTCGTTGCACAACCCTACCGCCTACAACACTTGGGGCAAAAAGAGACCACCGCACTCACCGATCACTCTCTCCACGATCTGGTACTGCTTGTTCAACTCAGAAGCCAGCTCCTGCTGGCAGCTATAGTACTCCACGTCTTCGGGGGTCACCTTAGCCAGCCTGTGCAGGAAAGAGACAGGTAAGGTCCTTTGCAGAGAGGGCACCGAGAGAAGCCGAGATGATCAGGGGCCACCCCGCCCACACTTCCGCATGAGGAGTTGAAAGACCCTTGGTTGAAAACGGGACATGGTTCCTCATCCCTAGCACAGCTCTTCAGCCAAGGGTAGGAAATGATGTTTTGCTCCCGTATTACTGATCTGGAAGTGGGGAGCCAACGTCCTGCCCACCACAGCAAAACCAAACTCGCACCACCTTCAGGGGCAACGACGAAGATGGCTGATCTGTACAGCGAGGGAGTGGCATAGGAGCCAGCGGCATCCCACGCCCCTTCACTAAGTCCTGGGCAAAAGGTCCTTGAGGGGAACGTACCACTGCTTGATCTCTTCCTCTTTCTTTTTGAAGTTCTCCAGCTTCTTCAGGCCTTTCACTTTCTGCTGCTGCAGTGAGTCCTCACTCTCCCACGTGCTGTGGATGTACGACCAGCCTTTCCACTTGATCAGGTACTGGGCCTCCCCTTCTTCCTTCTCAGCATCGAAGTCGGCGCAGGGGTCGCCGTTGGCTTCCGTCGCATACACGGTGGTGGAAGCACCGGTGGCTGTCAAGAGAGGGCACGTTAAACCTCACTTAGACCTGCAGCAAAACGTCCCGGTGCGGAATGCTCCCGTGGAGTGCAGTTTTCCAGGGGGGCGGTGGAGGCTGGTGGCTCCAATGTCCGTGGGGCGGTGAATCTGCTTTGAGTTTCCGTCAGAACCAGTCAGAATTCTAAAGGAGCACCCTGGACAGCTCCTTTAGAGTGCTGACTGGTTCTGACAGAAACCTGGAGCGGATTCACCACCCTACTGTCATTGGAGTCACCTGACTCCACCGGGGGGGGGGTCCCCTCCAACAGTCAGCCCACATTCTGTGCCCCCTGAATATGCCCAATCTTCGGTGAGCTGTTTAGGGGGCTTCCTCCACACCACACCCACACTTCGGGTTTCTTCCCTAAAGGTATTTTGCAATTTTCATTACATGAAGGGTCATCCCATCCCATATATACCTGCCCGGAACCTAAGATCATATTCACTGGCCTTCCTCTGAGTGCCCTCACTGAATGAGGCAAGGTGAGTGGCTACTAAGGAGAGGGCCTTTTCAGTGGTGGCAGCCTGGTTGCGGAATGAGCCCCCAGGACAGGCTCATCTGGCACCTACGTTGTGGTCTTTTTGGCGCCAGGTGAAGACCTTTTCCTCCCAGATTTTTTAGCCCTTCAGTTTTAAAAACTGCATTAGTGTGTCTTTAGATCTGTGCACTGCTGCTAGCTTTTATCTTGGTTACTACTTTGGTTTTATTCTGTTTTAAGTGTATGGTTTTTACATTATGTTTTACCGTGTTTTATGGTTTTAAAGTTTTGTCTTATAATCTGCCTAGGAAGCTTCAGCTATTGGGTGGTATAGAATCATATGCTGTCAAAGGCCTGGGAGCAGAGGAAGGTCTTAACCTGGCGCTGAAAAGATGACAATGTTGGTGCCAGGCAGGCCTCACTGGAGAGGCGGTTCCACCACTGGAGGGGCCACCACTGAGAAGGCCTTCTCTCTTGTTGCCATGCTCCAAACCTCTCTCAGAGGAGGCACCTGGAGGAGGGACTCAGATGATGATCTTATTGTGCAGGTAGGTTCATACCGGGTGAGGTGCTCTATCAGGTAGTGCAGTCCCGACCCATATCAGGCTTTTTATTTATTTACAGTATTTGTATACTGCTCCGAAGGTTTCGGAGCGGTGAACAGCAGATAGGATAAAATAGGAACCGTGTTAAAATAATTACTATTTTTAAAAAGAAGCAGAGTTCTGATAAACCGAGTTTTGATCAACCCGCAGCTGGACACTCAAGGAAGGTGAGACAGAGCCACTGGTCTAACTTGGCAGAAGCTGGCTTGGCGGGCTCAAGTGCACTCACCTCCTTTTTTGCCCACCCTCCCGTCCAGCACTTTCTCGATGGTCTCGCTGTTATCCTGCTGCTCCTCAGCCCCTTCTCCGGTCATCTCAATCAGGTCGTCCGAGTCCGTCTCAAAGTCGTCGTCTTCCTTGTAACTATGCGCAGGAGCAAGAACAGACGGCGTGAGGCTCCTTCTCCAACCGAATTCGTACAAACTGGAGCTGGGCTGGGGAATGTGTGTCCCTCCAGATGTTGCTGGACTGCAACTCCCATCAGCCGCAGCTGGCCTGGCCAACGGTGAAGGATGATGGGTGTTGGGAGTCCAGGAAAATCTGCAGGGCCACGCATTCCTATCCCTAAACAAAAGGAAAGGACCATTCCTGCCACACGTTTGAAGGAGCTGACGCTTCCAAGCCAGCCCAGACTTCCACAAAAGAATCCTGGGCAAGCCCCCAACCCCGTCAGGCACAACCACCACTTTTGGCACAGACGGCACATCAACACAGGGAAGGACCACAGCTCAGCAGAGCACATACTTTGCTTGGCACCTCCGTTTAAAAAGAGGCACAGCTCTGGAGAGCAGAGACAATACTAGGGCGAGACGGGCCAGTGGCCTGATGCAATCTAAGCGGCTGTATTGCCCCGGCTGTAGGCTTTGAACTCTTAATTTAGAGTTGCCAAGATAGTGATAAATCAGACCCAGGTTTACTTACAAGGAGATAGTTTGAATAACTTACAGCACACAGGCGTACCCAATGGTTGGATAAGACAGCTTCTCTGAATCCAGAGCCATGGGGTACAATGGGTTTTATACCATACATGTAAGCAATGAGGCAGCATGACAGCAGCAAGCGCCCCCTAGCGTTCATTCCCAGCACAGACTAACAGCACTTGGTTCTCAGCAGAGCCACCTGCAGCTTTAAGGTAAACAAACTTCATTTCCCAGGCACATCTTGATTGGATACTCTACTCATTAGTATGGAATGTGCTAGGCCGCGCTATCGGCCCGTTGACTCATCTACACATGCTCAGAGGCTTACGAGCAAGGGAATTGCACTAATAATGAACTTAAGCAAGGCATTATGGATCCCTAGGCCCCTCTAACCCTACAGGTGACTTGGTTACGCTCTTGGGGCCAATACAGCAGGACTGCGAATATCCTGCCCTATCAAAAGCAGGAACTCTGAGCCTAGGAAATCCCAACCGAGGGCCAAGCAAAGCTGCAGCCGGCATACGTTATGCAGATAAGCACATTTACATAATCTTTCATTTTGCGTATCTTACTCTGCAAAATACCTTGCATACTGTCAGGAAAGAATCTGAGCGTGTGGAAATACCTAGCAGCTCAGGTTCCAATTGGGAACAGCCAGAACAGGGGGAGGCTCCCTCCCTAGTGAGCTCAGATAAGGCAAGGCCTTCTTTCCCCAACCTTGGCTCACAGATGGCTCAGCCTGAAGGCCCCCCCCCTTTCCTCCTCCATGAGAACCCAGGTTTCAGGCAAGGAGGAGAGCGCGGGGCGTGTCTTGAGGGATGCCAGGGTCCGTCGCAGAGCAAAGCAGGAAAAGTCAATGGCAGAGCTCAGGCGCTCCACCAGGTTGGCTACACGTGAAAGCCTATGTAGGAGGGAGCCGCCGTCAGGGAGGGGCATCCCCCCTAAGCTAGTCTGGCCAAGAAGTTCTTGCCCAGACAGCTGGCAACTTCTCTAACTTCCACTTCAGCTCCCTTACTGATATTCCTAATTGTGTGGAGTAGCTGTTTCCATTGTAGTCTGAGAGTTTCCTAGAATCTGCATTTGTAAGGAAGCTGGTCCTTAACTAATAAAGTAGTGAGCCTGAAGCCTGGTAACCTAGAGTGTGTTGACTGCCAAGGGGGAGGATGAAGGAGCGACACATATCTCACTTCTTTAACTCCTCCGAGTCATTTCATCTCACTCTACTCATGGGCAAGGACACGGGATTCCCTCTCTGAAACTCTTGCTCAGCCATCTCTCTGATTTGTGAGAGTTCAGCAAACGTTTGCCCTCACATGCTCAAGCACATCCTCACAGCCGTAAGAGCCGGAGACGTGCTTTATCCCTAACTGGAAGCGGATACCCTCGGGAACCACCAGCACAGGCCGAGCTCTTCCAGCACTCCTGCAGAACTGGGGTGTTACGTTGGGGGAGACAAAGGCGGCTGCCTTATTCCCAGCAAGACCCCATACAGGAGACTTGTGAGCTAGGCTGGTGTTTTCTCCAAGCTGCAAACTAGAGAAGGAGGCCAAGAGAGAGTCTTGCTTAAGACAACTTCTGTGTGGAAATACGTGATGCACAAAAGGCTTCCAGCTTGCCAGATCTACTTTGGTTTTTATTAGAACCTGGAGACCCACCCACCAGAGCCTGATGCAAAAGACATAATACCCCCAAAATTAAAGAATTCCGAGCCCAGGAATTCATTTTGAGTACCAAAACTGAACGGAGCTCACAGTCCTTCCACATGAAAAAGAAAAAAAGCTACCACATAAAAAGCCACTCCCGCTTAACCCACGCTTTCCTCATACGAGTAGTCTAATTTGTGCGTGTGTGTCTGTGGGGCGGGGGGGGCGTCATCGGGTTGCTGCTATCGTTAAACAATTGTGAGCCAGAACAGCGATCCACTGCAAATCTACCAGTAGACCCAGACCTCCCATCTTCCCACCCCTGCCGTAGAGAACCAAAGACGGTACCGGGGAGCGGAGGGTGGAGTGGCGGCGCATGGGGCCGCCACCATTACCTGACGTTTTTCGCTGCTCGACGCCGAGTCTGTCTCTTGGGAGCCTCGTCATCCTCGTCATCCTCCTCGTCCTCGGATGACTCCGTCTTCCTTCGCCTCTTCCCACGCTGGGGCTTATGTGCCTTCTTCGCAATGGTTTTGCCCGCTGCTCTAAAATGAGCAACAGACAGAACAAGATAATACAGTCCATAGAATGGAAGGAGTCAGATGGAACCAGGACCAGGGTCTCCAACCATGTGGGGTCAGCAGGCACATTTGGAATTTTGAGAGCGTGTTGAAGGCACTTCTGTAAAATGGCTGCCAAGGGAGGGCATGGCCAGTCACAAAACACCCCTTTCCCAGAAGGCAAACTGGGGAGACTGAAAGGCAAGTTACTTGCCCAGAACCTAAGTACAAAGCAGAGATGGGTCTGAGCTCCAAAACACTAAGAGAGCAATCCTATGGCTCTTAGACAGATAGGGTAGTTCGGATTCTTGCATCCAAGGACGGAGACAGTGCTCCGACCTCGGGCCCAGGAGCCCACGCTCCCCCCGCAGCCAGAGAGGAGAGAACCACACCGGCTGCTGGAGGGAAAGGGGGCAGTTCTGTGGGTGGGGAGGGCACTGGGGAAGCGGGGGTGTGAGCTCTCCCCAGTCTCCTTCCCTCCCCCTCTGCATGGGCAAAAACGTCCGTCTAGCAAAAATGCAGAGCAGCAGAAGCGTGGTGGCGACCATCACCTCTGCACTCCTCCTGCTCTGCACAGGATGCCCATCTGCCTCTGAGTTCGGAGGCTGATGGGCATCCGGATAGGACCACTGTTCTGAACGTAAATAAAAATGGGGATGGCGAGCAGCCCTTCACTTTGCAGCAGGCCAGCCTCCCAGCTTTAAAAATAATTAACAATATTTAAAAATAAAATAAAAACCAGGACAGGCAGGGAGCCTGGCGGATGCCAAGAGAGACTCCTGTAGGCACACTCGCAGGCATCATGCTGGAAGCCCCAGGACCAGGCCTTGTGGGGAGGAAGGGGTGGGGGGAACAGCTAAGGCAAGCTGCCCGTTGGAGCGGCGTATCAAGCTGAGCCAAGTCTGAAGATCAACCACGTCTCACCTTGGGGAGGATCATTCCAAAGAATTACAGGGAAGGTTAGGGTTGTCCAGCTGTGCCCTTGTGCTTTTAAACAGCAGGCTGACATGGAGAAATTGAGCAGGTGAAACGTTTGCCATCTTAAATGTTTGTTTATCTTGCTGAACAACTGTCTGTCAGGCTGCTGTGAAAAAAGGGCAGGAGCCCAGGCTGAGGCAGAGGCGGTGGGGGGGGAGCGGGGGGGAGGGTGGCAACTCCAAGGAACACAGCCCCTCCAGTCCCTTCTCACCTCCTCAGGACAGGTCTCCTGGCTTTCACTGTCTTCTGCTCTGGCTCACTTTCTGCGCTGGTGCCTTGTCCCTGCCCATCTTCATCTTCATCGTCATCCCCAGACTCCCTCTTCCATTTATCACTAGATTTATAAGCAAAATGGCCAGAAGTCACATTTATTATTATTATTATTATTATTATTATTATTATTATTATTATTGCTGGCGCTGCTAATAAATGCCATTTAGATAACACTGTTTGTCTTCAACTGGCGGCTCAGGACCCACCAATGAGTTGCGGCCTGACCCAGGTTGGGGGGGGGGGCAGGATCACACCGGCGACACCACTACTACCTCTTTGCTCGCCCCCCCCCCCCCGCTTTAGAAACAAAGAAGGGCAGAGAGGGCAAATGCACAGGAGTTCCTTTCAATTGTGGAGCAGACACAGGGCCTCCAGCAAGTGCAGCTTGTTCCACAGGAGTGAGAAACATTGCATCAGCCGAAATTCCCTACACTGTGCAACTACTGCACATATCCGAGTCCTGCTACCACCTAACCCACCCCCCACAACCTATGCACCTGACCACCCTACGGAGAAAAGAAGAGGGGCACAGAGAGTCAAAGTGTTAAGAGCAAGTCTTAGGCTGCAGGTTGTCATGCCTAAATACAGTCTGACTGGCTTCATTCTAGAACAGGGGTGAGAAACTTCCAGGGGTTGGGAAGCCAAGTCCCCCCTCCCCCCGGGAATATACTGGGGGTTGCACACACACCCTGTGAAAGCCTGAATTGCTGCTGCAAAAAACTCTGCGATTTGGCACGAAAACAAGGGATGTGAGGAGTGTGCACCTTGTTTGGAGGTAGGATCACCCTCCCAGGAGGCTTCTCGGGGCACAATTTTGCTTCTAAACAAGACATGTGGTCCCTGCACACCTTGCTTTCATGAAAATATGGGTGGGGTGTATGTGGCTGAGCCCACAACATCGGCGAGGGGGGCCATGTGTTGCCCACCCCTGCTCTGGAACATCCCGGTCGTTGCCCTGACTAAGCACAGAGCCCATATGTGGAGCTGCACAGAGGACACAGAAAAGGTGGGCAATGAACATTTGAAGTGTTAAGCGCAGCCAGGAATTGTTCTAAAAAGGACCCAAGTTTTTTTCAGAAACAAGACACGATCCTCAAAACTTACGATTTTTTCATTTGCTTTTGGCTTCTTCTTTTGGGACTCTCGCTCTCAGACTCGCTATTTCCCTTAAATGAAAGAACAGAGGAAGCAAACAATGAAAGAGGCTGGTTGGAGGCAGTCGGCCTTTTTGCTCAACAGTCGTGGCCGCCAGAAGGCAGTCGGACGCACAATCGTTCACACCCAAACTGCAAAGGCAACACCACGCCACACAGACAAAACACCGGGGTGCCGCCCAGGATCACTATGCAAAAATTTACCACTTGGGCAGCGCCTTTAGTGCCTGCAACCCTGACAGTTTTTAAAAAGAAGTCCTTTTAAAAAGATGCACAAAGGGGAGAAGAGCACCCGACAAGAAATAAAAACCACGGCAGCAAAGAGAGAAAAGCCTGGAATGAATGACGCAAGAGAGACAAAGGAAGCTGCCTTATACAGAGTCAAACCCCTGGTCCATCTAGTGCAGTACTGTCGACACTGACTGGCAGCGATGGCTCTCCAAGGTTTCAGGCAAGATTCTTTCCCAGCCCTACCAGGAGATGCCAGGGATCAAACCTCAGACCTTCTGCACGCGAAGCAGGTGCTCTGCCACTGAGCTACGGAACGGAGAGGCCTAGCTGACAAGCTAATCTAGCAAGGACATTCCCAAAACGCTGCGTCTGCTGCGGCAGGCAGAAAGGAACTGGGCAGAAAGGTGCAGTTCTGCCCACCTGAGCATCCACTTCCTTTAAGAGGTGGGGTTTCACACCAAAGAACAAACACACATTTGACTGGCTTGGCTCTAGAACGTTCCGAGCATTGCTCTGCGTAGACGCAGAAGCCATATATGGTACTGTGCAGAGACCACAAAGGAGGAGGTCATGTCTTACATACAAGGGTGATTCTGGAAAGAGTTTAAATTCTAAGACCCAGAACTCTGGCTTCTCAAGGCGATTTCATGTGTGACATCCCCATGTCAAGAAAGCAAGGATCCAAGTTGCCCCAAGGGTGGCAAGATCTTTCAGCACGCAATGGGCACTCAGGGGCAAAAAGGGCCGGAAGGGGGGAAAAGTGAAGCTCACGTGACATCAGAGCACAAGACTTTTTTTCAGAGGGGCAAGAGGGAATCAATGGTTTGCCATGCAGCAAGGGAACTGAGGGAGGTCTGAAAACAAATCTAAAAGCCACCCCCCTCCCCACCTTCAGGACAATCGACATAAGCTTCATGGCTCTTCAACAAAGGCACATAATGCAGCAACCTGGCTGAAGATAAGCAGCTCTTGGTGTGGTGAGACAGCCTGCGGACTCTTGCATACACTGCCTTCAGTTCCATCATGGAAGGAAGGTGGCATATAAATGCAATAAGCAGAGAAAATAACATCTGTTCAGATCCTAAAACATAAGAAGAGCCCTGCTGGATCAGACCAAGGGTCCATCTAGTCCAGCATTTTGTTCACACAGTGGCCAACCAGCTGTCGATCAGGAAACCACAAGCAGGAGACAAGTGCCAGAGGACCCTCCCGCCCATGTTCCCCAGCAACTGGTGTACACAGGCTTATTGCCTCTGATAATGAAGGTAACATAAAGCCATCAGGACTAGTAGCCATTGTTAGCCTTCTCCTCCAGGAATTTGTCCAGCCCCCTTTAAAAGCCATCCAAACTGGTGGCCATCACCACATCCTGTGGTAGTGAATTCCAAAGTTTCAACTATGTGCTGCATACTCAAATGCATTTACTGATTTCTTTAGTGGAAACGATACTGCGGGGGGGGGGGGTAGGATAACAAAGGGATGGGCATCAGGAATAATCCATCTGGAGTCTTTTCTACTGAAGCCCTCCTGAAAGGAAGCTCTGAGCTCAGCAGGGAGAGCAAAAGGCACCAGCATGGTCCAAGCTGTAGGTGACCAACAGCTTGGGACACAACAGGGATAAGAAAAAGAGCAGCTCAGTTGGGATGCAGGAGTCCAGGAACATTAGGGGCAGCCAAGGCAGAATGAAAAGTGCTTTGCTGAGTTCAAGGGGGTGGGGGGGCTCTCACTCTGGTTACTTCATTGTCAGGTACGTCCTTGATTTGAACTGGTTTGTTTTAAAAGTAGCCCTCACCAATCTTTAAAAAAAACACCAATTCTGAAAACAGATTCCAGCCCTAAATAAGTTCCCCTGCAACCGTGAACACCCAAACAAACATGAATCAACATACACGAAGAGACTTGTTATCTTTACTGGTCCCCCTGCCCCACTCCCCAAAACCGAGGCTGTTCCGTCTACCACCGGCCGCGAAGCCGCCGTGCTGTGCTGGTGAACGTGTCACATCCTCCGTCGGACTCTGCTGCAGATAAGAGCTTCGTTACACGACCCGGATTCAGGCCTAGGTTTGCTGGGGCTGCTGGCCCTCGAAGAGCTCTGAGGCCAGGCACAAGCTCTGTACAGTTTGCACCCCAGTCCCCTGAAGTGGCTCTCCCACAATCCTCCCGCTCAAACGTGGAGGGCAGGAGAGGAAGATGGCGGCTTTGGGGGTGGGCACCCGCCACACTTCTCTGCTGGGTCTCCATGAGCTCTTCAGGACGACCTGGACTAGGCCTCAACCACAAAATCTTTGTCAGGACTTGCTTATCCACAGACTCACACCAGCATAATGAAACAGTCCAAGTAGTCATCCAAGTTTTCAGCTTTAAACCGTGGCTTATATTGGGGGGGGGGGGGGGGAATCTCCTGTCCCCCCTGTAGAAGTTACCCTACGGACTGTTTTGTCTTGGGCAAACCTCTTTCATTTAAGACTGAGGCGCCATTCTACCAGTACTGTCTTCACTGCTGCCTGTAGACCAAGGGTGCGCAATTTGTGGCTCTGCAGACATTTTGGCCTATGACTCCTATCATCCCTCACTATTAGTTATGCTGGCTATGGCTGATGGGAGCTGTAGGCCAAAACGTCTGGAGGTTCACATGTTGCCCACCCCTAACTGTCTGTTTTAGTTTTATGTATTTATTTATTTTGTACAACTTCTTATTGTAATCTTCAAGGAATACAATTCACTGAGAGTCAAACCAGATAAGGTAGCAGGAGAGGGAAGGAGCTATGGGAGGGGCCAATTTTGACTGGGAAACAGCCCAAAGGGAGAGCGCACACCCCCTTTCGCCAACCAGGGAAGCAGTGCGGCTGTGGTCAGGGAGGGCACCTTCAGAACACGTATCTCCCAGCATCTCATCAACTTTGGCCCAGACGGAAACAGGTTTTATACCTTCTGCAAGGTGAATGTTTACCAGGCAAATTTCTCCATTAGGCCATGGAACTCTATGGGTTAAAAGGGAAGACAGAGCTCCCAGAGGTAACAGTGACTGGGTTCGCACACACACGGGCGGCTAAAAAGCCAGTGCGGCTTATTAACTACTCCGACACGTGCCGGGCACGTGCCACCCAATTTCCCCAATTACCCTCACCGGGTGCAGCTTGTTGTGACGCGCAAAACTGACAAAAGTGGATGGCTGGGGTGGTTAACAAACCACCCAGCAACCCTACAACAGAGTGTGGGTTCTGGGTGGTTTATTAACCACCCCAGCCACCCACTCTCACCAGGTTCAGATATCACAACAAGCCATGCCCAGCAAGGCAATTTGGGGAATTGGGCAGCACGCACAGGGGTAGTTAAAAAGCCACCATGGCTAATTAACCACCTTTGTGTCATACGAACCGGGCCAAAGCGACATCTCTCTCAAATAGCAACATCCACATGCAGGAATCTTGCACCAGTTTCATTAACTGGTTTAGACCCCACTGCTGTAGTTAAGCTGGTGTAAGGTACTGTGCAGGCCACTCTTCCCCAACCCGGTGCCCCCAGATGTGTTGGAACGACAACTCCCAGCAACCCCCAGTCGTCGTCCATCACATTTTGAGAGCTCCAGGTTGAAGAAGGATGGTATAGGCAACACCTTCGTTCCACGTTTGGGTTGTCAGCTTGCTTTGCATTTCTTTTTTTCCCTTCAGAAGGGAAACAGGTATTCTTTTTTGGTTTTTACAATATTGTGTGGTATAGCAAAGTTTACTGTTAAATTATTTTTTTAAAAAAAACGTATCATACCTTGTAGCATAACCAATGGAGATATCAGGGCGAAAACAGGCCCAACTTTCGCAAAACCACAAAATATTGTAAAACAAAAAAGGACAGGACTTACCTGAGCCCCTAGAGGGCGCTCTCGTCTGCAGCGGAGATCTGGGGTGGGTGTGACATCACCAGCACAGCGCATGCTGGGCCATCATTACAGAGAGAGGTGGGCCAGCGAGCCTTGTAGCTGCAGAACTTGGAAAAAGGGAAACAAAAGCAGAGGTCAATGACTTGCTAACAGCCCTTTCGATCTGACCCTTCGCTCTTGGGTGGGGAGAAAGATGATGAGTCCATATGGAACTCTAGGGCGAATTCAAGGAAGTAAAACAAAATGCACTGAGTTGGAAGTAGCTCCTCGCTTGTCTTTTCCCATCTTCCGTATCACAGCACCTAGGTAGTCTGGGAGATAGAGGAGACCATGACGAAAACACCATCCAAGATGGAGGATCACAGAGGATCATGGGACAGGATGGGGAGGAGAGCAACCAACTGGCCACAGACTGTTGGAGGACGAGAAGTGCCAGTGGCAGGGTTAGAGGCAAGAGTGGTGGTCTTATTATTACTACTACCACTATTACGATTACTAAATTTATATCCTGCCAAGGAGGCTTACATGGTTCTCCTCTCCTCCATTTTATCCCCACAACCCTGTGAGGTGGGTTAGGCTGAGAGTCAGTGACAGGCCCAAAGTCACCCAGTGAGCTTCATGGATGAGTGGGGACTAGAGCCTTGATCTCCAGAGTCCCAGTCCAACACTCTAACCACTACACCACACCGGTATGGGTAAGAGATCCATCCTTCTGCCAATTGTGTCTTTTCAGTGCCAGGTGAAGACTTCTTTCTTTATTCTCCCAGGCATTTAGAGAACTGTTTTTAGTGCTTTTAGATCTTACCACTGTTTTATTTTGCTGCTGGATTTAGCTTGGTTTTAGGTGCTGTTGTGTTTTTACACTTCACTGCCGCTTTCATCTTGGTTTTATTATGTGCTGTTTTTATTCACGATTTCATGGTTTGCATTTTTTGTTTTTAACGTTTTGTACACCACCCAGAGAACTTGGATTATTGGGCAGGTTGAAAGTGCAATCAATAAACAAAGAAACTTGGGAGTGAGACAGCATAGCGAAGTGGCTAAGAGATTGAGCTCCAAATCAAGTTTGAATTTTGCCTCTGCCATCTACTCATCTAAGTGGTCTTTGGCAGGACACTTACGCTCTCTCTCTCAGTTCACCCATCTCGAATAAGAACTGTGACTTACCTTACAGGGTTGTTGTAAAGGATTACAACTTGATAACGCATGTGAAGCGCTTTTAACACGTGGAAGCAATATTATACTACAACCAGAAATGATAAATTGTCATGTTGTGGTTAATAATAATGCTAAACTAGTTATTAAAGTCTTGGTGTAAATGTGCTCCATACAGACACCACTGTCTGTATGGATGAAATAGCAGCAGCTGGGATAGTAGGCAGGTATTTCAGAGAGTGCTGGATTGCTGGGTTGGAAGAAAAACTACACTTGAGCGTGTGTGTGTTATGTGTGCGCATGCATGCATCTGTCTGTCTTGTAAAGCTCAGCTGCACAAACGCTTTGACAAACGGATCGTAGAACCAGAAACATTTATTATAATAATGTAAACTGCCTTGAGTGTTTTGGCAGACAAAGAGTAAATAAACGTAGCAAAAAAAATCCTAAAGGACAAAAACAAACTCTGTTCCCGAGTTTTGTCAAGTTCCACAGTGCAGCAAATCAAATCTTGCTGAAGAAGGAGACCTCAACTCCAAGATGGACGCAAAGGGCCGAGGGTCATAATAATGAATGTTGAGGAAAAATGTTCAAATCTGGGTGCCTGATACTAGGCACCTAAATCCATATATAGGCACCCAAGCATAAATGGACCCATTTTTAGAGGACTCCCCAATGGGAGGTGCGGGTGCCGCTTATATTTTCAGGTGCTTGAATATAAATTTAGGTGCCTACCTTTGGACTTCCAACTTTGACATTTTCAGTCTGATTCTGAACTTTCCTGAGCCTCATTTTCTCCATCTGTAAAAAACAGAAGGGGAAACCACTGCTTACCCTCCTTCAGAATCGGTAGGGTTGTGTGAGTGGGGGGTAAATATGCACCAAAACATATATATGTATATATATGAAGAAGAAGAAGCAGCAGCAGCCAGTCACGAAAACCGCAAAGAAAAGGTGGCAAGCTCCATTACCACATTGCTCTCAATATGATTTGATGGAACGGAGGGAGAGAAATGTCCGGGCCAACAGATGGAAAAACCCAAAACTGAGTTCATCTCATGCATTGAATTCAGGAGATGACTAATTATCTACGACACAAAAGGGGAAAAAAAGTTTAATGAAACAGAACACCACGCACACACTCACACTTTTAACATGCACATAAATTCATCTCCATGCGGTCTTCCTGGAGTTCCAAGCAGGGCCGTTCCTGCAACCAAGTCCTCTGTTTTCCCCTCATTTTGTTACCATTGCTCCGAACCTGAATTAGGTTTGTCCAATTTCACTTTTTGACCCGTGACTGTCCAGCTGACTCTAGGGGAGCCCTGTGCTTGGATCAGACTGCAGGAACGGTGCCTCCCCGTTGCAAAATGCCATCACCACCTTGCCACCAACCTCTATGTTTAAAAGGCAACACTGAGCAGAATGGCTTGCATCTTTCCGTTCTTGCCAAAGATTTCTTTTGCCTCCAATTTCCCTCCCCCACCCACCTTACCTCTTCGTTTATATTGAAGCGTGAGGGCTCCTGCCTGCTTCGGTTCGATCTCCTCACCCCATAAACATCTGGATACTCTTCCCACATCTGCAAAATAAACCAGACTTACATTTGTATTCCATCCTTCACTCAAGGACTCAGGGAAGCCCACAGAGGTTTCCGCACAAGAACCCTGCGAGGTAGGCTAGGCCGTGAGAGAGTGACAGGCCCTAGGTCCCCCAGGAAGTTTTGTGGCTGAGCAGGGCTTTGCACCCAGGTTGTCCTGATCCAAGCCCGACACTCTGCACTCAAAGAGTGCATCAGAGATTCTATCTAAGCAGGGTCATCTCCATTCATTTCAATGCAAACAGCAGGAACATGCATACATCCTCCATTTACACAGAAATGCCTCATCCACCGAAATGAATGGGGATTTTTTCCACGGTAGTTTAAAAAAAAAAAAGTCATGCAGACAAATGACTGTGAAGCTCTCCCTGCTGACCGAATACATAAACTGCTGTCCCCTGCTTGGTTCGAAAGAACATGAGACCTGCAGGGTAAGTCCAAAGGTCTACATAACCCAGCAATCTGCTTTCAACAGTGGCCAGACAGCTGCCTCTGCCGTCTATCTAGTACTCAGAGAGTGGAGGCTGTGGATCCAAAGTCAGCGGGGCAGTGAATCCGCTCCAGGTTTGTCAGAACCAGTCAGAACTCTAAAGGAGCCATCCAAGGTGAGAAGCAGAACTTCAGAGATCTGACTGGTTCTGACCAAAACCCAGAGTGGGGTCACGGTCCCACAGACATCAGACCCACCAGCCTTTACCAGTGCGAGCCTAGCAGCAACTGCTGCAGATGAGGGATGGAACCTGCTGGACCTGGGAGATGAGCTCTCTCACCAAGCCAACGGGCCCCGCTGGAGCCTAGCCTGTCGCCTTGAATTGTTACTCCTTTACCGAAGAAGGCGGCTAAAACTCTGAAACTTCAGCCCCGAACCCAAAGACCTGGCCAAGGAGGGGACAGACAGTTCTGACTCACAGCACATAAGCCATCTGAAATCCCTCCTGTGCAAGCTGCAGCAAAATAAATGGGTTGGATCCCGGATCCGTGAGAGGAAGGGCCCCACTTGTGGAAAGCCCCTCAGACCAATTTTTGGGATCCCCCGTCCCTCCAGCTCATCCCGTTCAGCAGGATCTCCTGATTCTCTGTGTAGCATCTTCAGCTCCTGTAGAGTTCTGACTGCTTCTGACTGAAACCTGGAGCCAATTCACCACCCTGCTGACATGGGAGCCACCAGCCTCTGCTGACTCAAAGGTATACTGCCTCAGCCTGTGGAGGTTCAGTTGAGCTATCAAGGCTAGTAACTGTGAACAGACCAAGCCTCCATGATTTTATCCAATCTCCTTTTCAAACCCATCTAAACCAGCGGCCTTCACTGTATCTTGCGGCAGAGAATTCCATAAACAGATTACAAGCACCTTGTCTCTGTCCCTATATAAGTGAGGCACACATCTCCAAAAGCAGGAACAGCAGCGGCGAGGAAGGAATTACTCTGTCTCTTTCCGGAGGTTATAATTCCTTACTACACCTTTCTCCAACCTGGTGCCCTCCAGATGTTTCAGACTGTAACTCCCATCAGCCCCAGTCAGGAATGCAGGGAGTTGTAGTCCAAAACATCTGAAGGGCGCCAGCTAGGGGGAAGTTGGCTTACTATCTTTTTTCCATGCAATACCTAATTTTGGAGAGCTTCAACATGTTTCTCTTGGAGGTCCCCCCCCCCCCCCCACACACACATCTTGAATATCTCTTTGCAATATCTCTTTTTTGAGCATTTTGGTTACTCTTTTCAGCTTCTCCTCCAGCTGTTCAAAATAGTTCATGAGTGACACCCCAGCCCAGCCCTAAACTACAGAACATATTCCAGAAAGGCTCAGCCCAAACTCAGAAACCGACGAACGGGAGATCTTTCTGCGGCTGTTTGGCCAGGCGACGGTGGCTCTTAACTCGGCCGCCTCACCCCAAGAGTTGCGCACGCAACGAGCAAGGGAACGCCGTACTTTCTTGACATCTGCTATCCTTTCTTTCTTGGAAGCCGGTTTCTCTTTGGCTTCAGGAGGCGTCTGCTGAGATTTGGAACCCGTCGACCCGCTTTCCGATTCGGACTGGCTCTCGGAGGCCTCCGAGCTGCTGTTGGATTCGCTCGCATGGTCACTGCCCTGTTCGCTGTCCGACTGGCTCGCTGAGTCAGACCCTGAGGCCTCTTCTGAGGTCGAAGGACTACACAGAAAGGAGAGAGAACATCAGTCTTATCCAGGATCCTGCACACTGAGGATCCGCAAGAGCTGCTGTCATTCCACATTTCGATTGCCCCCTGGCACGTGAGCACGCCCAAACACGTGGATTGTCCCCCCCCCTCCCCGGTCCAAAATACCTCCATGCAAAAGGACATTCCTTTTAGAGCTATGCGCAAATGGCCTCTTGAAATCCTCCGCCTTACTTGTGGGCAGAGAAATTTGGGAGACCATTTCAGCGAATTTCTCCGGGGGAGGAGAAATTCTCAGCAGGGATGGTAGCACAGCTTATTTCTTCTTTCCTAAAAGGGGGGGGGGTGTGCTGCAACAGCATGAGCTGTCTCGGATGCCCCAGTTTGCATCCACCGCGATGCAGGTGGGGGCAGTGTTGCCCAGGGATGAGGTGGAGTTAGTGCTTTGCCAAAAATCTTTCCTGCGTTGGATGCAAACAATAATAAGGTGGATGCACCAATGGTCTGACTTGCCATAACGCAGCTTCCTACATTCCTACAGCATTCCACATCACATCCAGCACAGTCAAGAAACAGAAGCCAAGGCAAGGCTGTACAGACAGCGCTGGCATGGTTCTCAATGGCTGCCATTCAGTTCTATGGAGCAAAGCAAACAGGCTACAATGCGGGACACAGCAGACAGGCGGGCAAACCTACTGCTAGACACAGACCAGCCTCCCCTAACCTGATGCCCTCTGGATGTGTTAGACTGCAACTCCCATCATCCCCAGCCACCATGGCCATTCCTGCCTACTGGAGGGCATCAGGTTGAGGAAGGCTGGTATGGACAATAAGGCAACTGCCTATGTTCCTCTCTAAAATGAATGAATGAACATTTTCCGTTCATCCACACAGGCCCAACCACCTCTCTTTAAAGCAGAGCCCCCACGGCTCCCCCTAGCATTTTGCACAGCTGGAACACAGCCCCACTCCCTGTTGCACAAAGCCCCACTCCCGTCGCCCCCTTCTCATCCTCGTTTCTGCCTGTCGTCAACACGCAGGCATCCTTTTTTGCGGCTCTCTCCGTCCACCAGATCTCTTTCCGTAGGCAAGCTCTGCACGGAACAGGAATATTCAGAGAGAAACAGCCGCAGCGAGTCAGTCACGGATTCCCTGATTTTATGGGAACGGCTAGGCAGGGTGGAGCTGCAGCACTGGGCAGCCACTGCTAGCAGTTCATGCATTTAAGGGATTTGTAGGACATGTTTCCTGAGCTCGAAGTGAGTAATGATGTTAATAAAAACAGACGGTGTCCACGAAAGCTCATGCCAGAATAAATGTGTTAGTCCTTTGCTGCAACACAGCTACCCGTCTGGAAAATAATAATAATAATAATAATAATAATAATAATATCTATTACTATTATTGCTATTACTGCTGTTTAAAATTTCTTATTGTGAGCCACTTTGAGAAAACACTTAGTTTTGAAACGTGGCATACAAAATTAAATAATATAAAAATAAGCATTTATATGGCATGCTAGACTGTTCTGACTCCGAGAGGCCCAGCTATGACATCTTAAATTATGTCAGGCTGTTTCCCAACTAACCGACATGGTTTTATCTGTTCTCAACAGTATCACTAATACGTTTAGCATTTTCACAAGAGTCCTTTAAAAAAAAATCCTGCTTGCTTTAAGTTAATTAAGGCACCATCCTATGCATGTTTAGACAGAAATAAGTCCTACAACTCCCAGCATTACCCAGTCCGCAAGCTCGCTGGGGGATGCTGGGAGTTGTAGGACTTATTTCCGTCTAATCATGCATAGGATTGCACCATTCGTTAAAATACTGGAGAGGAGGTTGAAATTAAGAAATACTTTCAACTCCTACACAATGATGTAAGGCTAAATATAAAATCATGTTATGTTTTGTATGTCAAAACATACTGAATACCTGAACATTTTAAAACAGTACAATATGCATTTAAAAACAATTCAAAGGTGAATTATTTAAAGGAAAAGAAATTAAGAGGAGTGAAAAATAAAATGCATTTCTTCAGGAAACTGGCAGGGGGCAGCAGGGAAACAGCTGGAGAGGGAACAGCTGCAGAGCCTCAGACACAGGAGCCATTTTAAAAGAATTCTCCCCTCCACTTTCCACCATCTTACAGATCTCCAGGCGTTGCTTTCCTCTCGATAACTCAAGTGGGGCTCTAAATAGATCCAAGGAAGAACAACTTAAAAAGAGATGGATGTGCTGAGATCTGCCAGCCCTTTTCCCGTTGTTCCAGGAAAAAATGCGAGGGTGGCGGCAGCAGCAACTTTATCCGCCGTTTGGCATATGAATCCAGCCTTTAAACTTTGGAGAGATGACGAGAGGCGATTTCAATTATACCTACGTTTAATTAAAGCAAAAATCACACACACACACCCCGGCTGCCAAAAAAGGCCAGCCATTTTGCTTGCTTTACTCTGAGTGAACAACCAAAAACAACTAAGAATATAAGGGTACCTAACTAATTTATTATGGCATAAGCTTCCATTGCTTTTTGCTGCAACAGGTTATAGCCCAGCTTACCGTCTGCGATCTGGTTATCAAATATTCTGAATTTTTAGTTGATTGATGGCCCACCTTTTGACCAAGTACATTGAAACGTATTTGCAGATTCCCAAACTCTCCACATATATGGTTGCTAAGTTTCAGGATTTGACCTGAGGCTTTGGAATCAGGGGGGGGGGGGGGCTGATTAAAAGAACCTGTGTGATAAATTTTCATTTATTTCATTTCATTTCATTTCTATACCGCCCAATAGCCGAAGCTCTCTGGGCAGTTCACAGAAATTAGATATGCTGAATCAGACTGAATTAAGATTGGTGAGACCCACCCGCCTAGCCATAAAGCTCACTGAGCAACCTCGGGCCAGTCACTATCCCCTCTCAACCTAACCTACCTCACAGGGTCGTTAGGAGGAAGAAGCAGGTGAGAGAACCATGTGTACCCCCCCCCCCCGAGCTCTTCAGAGGAAAGGCAAGATACAAGCATGACAAATAAATATTAAGTATTTTTTGGAATATCAGAATGGAGGGAGCGTTATTTTCCAGGGCAGGCAACTTGGTGCTCTTCATGTGTGTGAGACCACAACTCCCATCAGCCCTAGCCAGCATGGCCAGTGGCCAAGAATGATGGGTGTTCTGGTCCAAAACACCTCGAGGGCATCCACTGTTCTACACCCATGTCCAGTGGGCTCCACCCTAAGCCACCAAGGGTCATCACCTGTTCTCTCCCAGGTTTCACTAAATCCTACCCCACCTGGCTTCACCTCCTCAGTTACGAGTCCATCTCAGGATCTCAGCATCAGGAAACCCTATCCATATTTGAGCCCTTTTAAGGAATTGTGAGATAATTGCTACTTCTTATTAGAAGGAAAGGCAACCTAATACCTGCGACACCCGCAGGCGTCTCCAGTGCCCACAGGCGCTCCCCCCAAAAGTTTTAATTTTTTTATTTACTTCATTTTTTAATATATGTACCTGGATTTGTATGAAATGCATACAACTTCCTAGCAATTATACACGGGCTTCAACAGAAGAGGGCTGAATATCTGAGTATTCAGTGAGGTGTAGTGGCTGAGAGCCAGCATGGTATAGCGGCTGGAGTGTTGGACTGGGAGCTGGGAGATCTGGGTTCTAATCCTCACTCGGCCATGGAAGCTCACTGGGTGATTTTGGGCCAGTCACAGACCTCACAGGATTGTTGTGAGGATAAAATGGAGAGGAGGATTATGTAATCTGCCTTGGGTTCCTTGAGGAGGAAAAAAGGTGGGATATAAATGTAATAAATGAATAAATAAGTTATCTATTTGAAGGTGGTGTCTATATGCCACCCATTCAAATATTGAAAATGTTGTAAGGTCCTCAATCCACTGCATTATCAGAGATGAATGTTTATCCTTCCAATGTTCTAGTATCAGTCTTTTAACTGTCAAAAGAGCTCACAGAAGCCATTTATACTGGACATTTGTTAATTTCCACAAAGCAGGTAAATAATTTAAAAGAACGTGTACATCAGTGAATACTAAAAACTGTTCCAGCGCAGAATATCTGCATAACAACCTCCCCTCAAAAAGAAGCAACTACTGGACATCGCCAAAAGTATGTTTAAAAGAAGCATTAGCTGTATTGCACTGCCAGCAATTAGCTGGGTTAGACAATCCCTTATTAAAGCGACAATACAAAACAAAAGTTTTTGCTAAATAAGACGCAACCTAAGATCCATAGACACAAGGTAGATGCCAAACTGGTGATCCACTGATTAGGCATTTCATGGTGGTGCCCACAGCAGTTTCTCAGATTCCCAAATGTGCCCACAGGTCCAAAAAGGTTGGGGACCCCTGGTGTATTGGTTTGAGTGTTGGACTGGGACTTGAGAGATCTGGGTTCCAGTCCCCCACTGTGCCATGAAGCTCACTGCGTGACTTTGGGCCGGTCACTGACTCTCAGCCGAACCTAGCTCACAGGGTTGTTGTGAGGATAAAATGGAGAAGAGGAGGACGGTGCAAGTTGCCTTGGATTCCTTGCAGAGGAAAAAAGGCAGGATAAGAATGCAATAAAAGTAATAAAATACAAATGTATTTATTGACTGTATTTAGAGTCTTCCCAATAACAAATGTTCTGTGGGCACATTACAAAAGGTTAAAATAAAATGCAATAGAAATGGTAAAAAGAATACAATACAGTCCAAAATAACGAACAGCACAGGATATATAAGAACAACCACAGAATTTAAAAACCAAGTCTCTAAAATGCCTGAAAAGAAAGGTTTTCACCTGGTGCCAAAAAAATAACAGTATAGGCCAGCTCCAGCAATACTCTTTAGGGAAGGCATTCTAGAAATGCGGCAACATGACCAAGACGAAGGTAACATAAGGGTCCAAGCAGGTACGTACAGGAGGAGACATTCCTTTACATACTCCTGTCCCAAGGTGTTTAGGGCTTCAAAGGTCAATACTGGCTGCCTATTCACTACCAGGCCAGGTTTAAGGTTTTAGTACTAGTGTACAAAGCCCTGAACGACTTGGGGCCAGGATATCTGAGAGAGCGCCAACCTTGCCAACCTGCCCAGTCACTGAGGTCATCAGAAGGCATGTTCCTGGTGGTTCTACATGGAACTGTGGCCCGGCTGGCGTCCACCAGGAAAAGAGCCTTCAGTGTGGTGGCCCCCTTCCTACGAAACTCTCTGCCTTTGGAGGTCAGGCAGGTGCCAGCGTTGTGTTGCTTTCAGTGCCTCCTGAAAACATTCTTATTTCAGGAAGCCTTCCTCAAGTGACAGGCGGCGGTTTATCAAAACTGGTTTTATCAAAACTCTGTTTCTCTAAAAAAAAAAAAAATTTTAACAGTGTTTTTATTCTTTATCCTGTCTGCTGTTCACCACTCCAAGTACAGGCTAAGCAGTGGCATCACATGGTTGTATCGACCAGTCCCAGTTCGTAGCCTTGCAGCTCCATTTTGAACAAACTGAAGTTTCTGAGTGGTGTTCAAAGTTAACCCCAAGTACAACACATTACAGTAATCCAACTAGGAGGTAAGCAAAGCATGGATAACGCTGCCAGGCTATCTCTGTCCAGAGAGGGTCGTAACTGGTATATCAACCTAAGCTGCATCACAGCAGAGCCAGGAATAAAAATAAACCAATTCCCAACCCTTGAGAACCCTACCTAAACTCTGAACTCACTCTTTAAATCAACCAAAGTGTTCACTGATTAATCTATCAGTTAAAGCCGTAGACTTCCTACCAATTGAATTATTTATTATTTGATCCTTGCTCTTCTACTAAATGTACCCAGAACAACATACAGCATAATCACAAAACCATACATATAACCATAAAAGTATAAGTAGAATTAGCAATTATTTCTAAGACAAAGAATATATAATACAACCACCACTTTTAAAAAATCTAAATAGCATCAAGGGTAAAAGATGGTACACATTAAAACAGACAGCAATAAAATTAGGCATTACATATCAAAACAAAATGTAAACACTTCTATTTCTGGCGAGACACAAAGAAGAAGCCTGACAGCTTTCAACTAGGAGAGCATTCCAGTGTCACAACATCACCACAAGGAAGGCCTTGTCTCTCGGGCCAAATCTCCCAAGGTGGCACCGAGAAAGGCATCCGATATCCACATTAAATTCTGGCAAGAATACAGGGTCCTATATTCTGGCAGGAATATAGCCTGACCCACTAAACTCCATGCATGTTATACCAGATTCATTAAAACTAGTATTTTTTTTTGACACACCCCTATTTAAAAACAAGGGCAGCCTACATCCCCAGTAAGGCGATACCTTCATTAGGACCAACCAAAATGTCACAAAATAATGAGTAAGCTTTTGGGTTCTCCAGAACTCTTCATCAGGATAGAGGATAAACAAAGCTGTGGGTGTGAAGAGGAGTATAAAAAGCTGGCCTCGTGTTAAAATGAAGTGTAGGAACAGGATGCAGATATTGGGTGTTTCTAGACAGATGCTCCTGGCAGCTACCAGTCAAACGACATTGTGCGGCTATTCCATCTTTCCCTCCTCAATGGATTTTCTGCGGTAAGAAAGATGGACGAAGAGTAGGAAAATACGGGAGGGTTACAAGTGGAAGATGGTGCCATTTGGACCCCCTGTAAAAATGCTGTGAATGAAGCAGGGCAATTGCACAATAAAAGCTGTCTCTGGAAGCACCCTATATCCGTCTCTGGATATAGACGAGGACACTTGAGAGATTTCCAGAGGAGACTTTTTACAGGAGCTCCTGACAACATCTTCAACTTGTAACCCTCCCATATTGTCCTACTGCTTCTTCCACCTTTTTTCTTTCCACGAAAATAAAAGTTGTGGGGGGGGGGAAAGACGGGATAGTTACACAATGTCTTTTGATTGATAGCCCATCTCTCTAGACTGGAAGCACAGTTTGGAACTTTAACCAACAGAGAATTTCAACAAGGGCTCATTCTCCCCTCACTGTGACAGGAGAAGCCACATCGGGTCAAATCTTCGAGGCCGCCGTTTGCAGTACAGTTGCCTCGCCCTACAAAGGACTGGCAGTCTTGGCCAGAAATAACAGGGGGCAGTGAAATAATTCACAAGGGCCCTAGGAGCTGTAGGAGGCATGAAGGTGCAGACATGAGTTCAGAAGGGAAGATAGCTAGGAAGAAAGCAAAAGAGCTGGGCATGCATTTCTAAACTGAGCCTTTTTTAAAACCTATTAGCTTCTCCCCTAATTCCAAGCTGCAAGGCCAGGAAAGGCAGCTGTGGTTGCCCATGCGTGAGGGGGAAAGCACTCTGCATATTCCCAGAGGCACTCTCCTGTTTATTATTCACTTCACACATTGCTGATATTCCAAGTTGGTTCTGGGGTTGAAACAGGTGCTAAAGAGGCTTTAGAAATGGTGAGTTCAGAGATATGATGACACAGTCAAGAAAGATGGAGGGTTAGCTGTGTTTCAAAAACAACCAACAGTCTTGCGGCACCTTACGAATTTATTTTGGCAGAAGCTGCCATGGACACTGTCCACTTCATCAGATGCATGAAGTGTTAACCTCAAATTGGCAGATTTATATACACGCGCTGGGCTCACTGAGGTGGGCAGAATGTAAACGGTGTTGTCAGAGGGAACCAAAATGCAGAAAGTAGAGATAGTATTAGTTGCATTCACAAAACTTTCACAACCGTGAGCCAATTAACATATGTAGTATGATTAAAAAAAAAAAAACATTTGTCCTTATTCAAACAACAAGAAATAGAGCTGAATTTCATGAATTGTATTTCAGCAATTTTGCATTTTAACTAATCCTAACGCTATGCCTTTAGCAGCGATCTGCAGGAATTATCAGTAGAAGTTTTTCATGGTATGGAAATAAACATTATCACTTCTGGAGACCATTTGGTTGCTAAAAGGCACAGGAGCAGATGAGCCATCAAGCTTTTCCAGGTCAGCTAGCAACCTCTTTCACGAAGCAATGGGGAGGAAATATAAATATGTCATTTTGTAGCAGATCATAGGAGTAGACTCAGATATGTTACTGGACCACTATTTTTAAGCCACCAATTTAAAAGGCTGAAGGATTAATCCCACCTCTGCCAAGCACAAAGAGACAAAGCTCAGTTTTAAAAGGGAAGGTGAAAAGCAGAGCTAAGAGAAGCTATTTTCCTCACCACAAAAACTGACAGGCCTCTCAACTCCCTAACACAAACCACATACCAAACAGCACACAGGAACTGCAAAATTAACCTTTCAAACACAGCTCTGGGAAGCACCTTGAGTTAGAAGAGGGGTTTCCCCTTCGAACACATGAGGCTACTATTAACAGACTCTTGACTCTAGCAAACTGGGTGGGAACCTGTGCTTTCAGCCGTGGCTTCATGGCAGCAAGTTGCTCTAGAAATTTCACCCATGCAAAGTTGCCCTGCGGTGTATACACTCAGCTGCAAGGGAGTGCTAACTCAGACTCTGATCAGCTACACCTCTGGAACGCTCGAACGGCATCCTCAGAGGGCATCTTAAACAGGCCGTCTTGCACCGCAAAGTATCGATTCCGGCAGGACTTCTTCCCCAGGGGCTGGATCCAGGGTGCTCTGACAAACCTTCCCAGCAGACACTCCAGCTACCCAACTTCCCCTGTGCAGAGTAGCCCCCCATCGCAATTGGTTCTCGACATATACAAGAGTGATTTCCAACCGGTGTCTTGCAAGACATGATTAAAGGCTTCCCCGGCACCCAAAGCAGACACCCAGAGAGGAGGAAGCTCACGTTCTTCCCTGCATGATTCAGGGCTCTGGCCTTACCTCCTTTTTACCTAGGGGAAAGGTAATTCTGCTGCAAAAATGTGTGTGATGGCACTGGGACTGATTGGATCATTCAGAGGCATTGTGGAATTCCCCGACTCTCAGCAGAAGCTGACCGCTGTGTGCCTGGTATTGCCAGGAGCGCCCTAGCAGCCTCTTTCAGTAGACTCCAATAGCCAACTCAAGACACAGACGAAAGGATTCTTTTCAAGGCTTTAATCCTTTTACAACTTAATGACTCTTTCAGATGCTAATCACCAGTGACTAAACATGGAACAGCAGAGTGGCCAATGCGCCGAGTAGGCAGTTGATCCCCGTTTGAAAGAGAGTCACTTGAAGACCCAGAACTTATGGGCTAGGGAGAGATCCTCCCTCTCTCCCTTGGGTCCACGGGAGGCGGCCGTTGCTTGCGTGCCAAACGGGCGCTACGCCTCCTTTCCGCGCCCTCCATCGCTCGTCGCTCCCTGCATCTGCGTCGAGCGTCTAGCAAGCCCCCCTCCCGCACTTGCTCACTGCTAGGATCACTATCTCAGGAATGCCGGCAGGAGGAATCTCTGCCAGCTGCTGTGCCTGTGAGGGATGAGCTGGCTCCTCTCCCACTGATTGCTGATCCTCCTCAGAATCAGAACTGCTCTGGGGTTCTATCGGCTCATTTTCCACCCTGACAGGTATGAGCAACTGCTCTGGACGTACTTCCTTTTCATCAAGGAGGAACACCTAGTTGTGCAGAGGCACCGAGAGTGGTCTCCTCTGGAGATGGGTAAGACCCAGTCCACGTGTTTTGAACGAAATTCTCAGCATAGGAAATATGAGAACGGTGACAACAAGGAAAGGCAATTGGCTCTAGATAGAAATAAAGAAATCCACAGATGCTAGCGAACGACCACTCAAGAAGGATGCGTAATCGCAATTATGCATTTGGTTATATTCTTCAATGAATGTGTATCCTGCCTTTCCATCAAATGGTGCTTATGGTCCTCTCTCTCCCCACCCCCTACCGCCAGGCCAACACTGTAGTCCTGCTGCACCATTCAGAAACCAACTCTGAATGACATCTATCCCCCCGCCCCCGAAACACATCACATATTCCTGCTGCATAGCATCGCTGGCCCACCTTTGGAGTTTCTGAACTATACCTTCAAACTATATCGTAGAGACGAGCTGTAGCTCAGCAGCAGAGCCCCCCTGCTTTGCATGCAAAAGGTTCCCAGCATGATCTCTGGCATGTCCAGGTAGGGCGGGAAAGAGCTCTTACTGAAGCCCCAGAGAGCTGCCAGTCTGTGTCAACAATACTGAGCTAGATGGACCCCTGGGCTGACGCAGTACAAGGCAACTTCCTATGATCCTACAGAGCAGGGTGCTAAACTTTTCATTCCCCTGATCCAAATACTACTTCCATAATTTAGCAGAGATTCACTTATTAGGATTATAAATAGGAGATTTGTTGCAGAATCATTAATTCATTTCAGCAAGCTCGTCACAGGGGAAATAAGGCAAGAAGCAAAGCCTACAACCCACGGGGCAAAGATGGCGGGGAGCTCTCCCCCTATCCTCACCCACTCTGTATTGCTCAAACCCTATCTGAGCATTAATTAATTAATCAGTATGACTCCACATGAGGTGTCATGAAGCTCTACCCCAGTACTACTTAGCATCAACTTTAAAGACTGCAGCATCTCCCCAGCTGTACCTCACTTCTTTGGTACTCAATTGCCTGAAGCCAGTGCTCCAGCTAAGGGTGGCATGCAAGGTGACAAGCTGTTATTCTTAGCTCATGGAGCCCTGCCACAGGGGATGGGATATCTCAAATAAAAGATGGCAGTTCAGCAGGCGGGGGGGGGGGGGTGTCACATCTGGGGCCAGCAATGTTCACTTGCCCAAATTCCCTTTTCTACACAAAGTTGTACTGTCCTCCACATCTCTTAGAATTGTAAGAGTTGGAAGGTATCTTTGAGATCATCTAGTCCAACCCCCTGATCAATGCAGGCTCTGTAATACAGGATGCAGCTACAGCATGCCTGACAGATGGCTGCCCTGCCTCTGCTGAAATACCTCCAGCAAAGAAGAACCCTCCACCTCCCAAAGCGATCTGAACAGCTCTCAGCGTTTGAAAGTTTCTCCTAATATTTAGCCAAAACCTGCTTCCCTGTTATTTCTGCCCATTGGTTCTAGTCCTGCCCTCTGGAGCAACAGAGAACAAGCCTGATCCATCTTCCGCGTGACAGCTTTTCAGATATTTGGAGACCACAATCACGTCTCCCCTTAATCTTCTCTTCTGGTTAAACTCTTCCTCACTCTGGTCACTCTACCTCTGCAGGGGACTGTAGTGCAGTTATGTTTAAATTGGCCTTTGTAAGTTTGGCTGGTCCTAATAATGCTAACTATGGATTTTTTCCTCATGGACAAACATGGCTGGCTTTGTTTTTTTCACATCTTTTAAGTTTCTCTTAGAAAACCACACTATCTTCTAAGCTGCATCCTCTCCCCTCCCCGGGCCAAAAAAAGAGAAGTAACTTTCAGGATTCTAACATTTATATTGTTTTTCACAATTGCCCAATACAGAGCACAGGTCTGTTCCCCAGCTGTGATTATCACCCCTGCAGTCAATGGATGCAAATTGGAAGGCCTTGGTTATGTCAGCGTTTCCACCCCCATGGTCCTCTGAGCTGCAAGACTGCAAGATTCAGTTGTTCCACCATATTTTGAAATTTGAACATCCTGAGGCTAAGCTGCCTGGATTTGACCCTGTGAACGTGGCCTTTGCCTGATGAAAGAGGTTGCCTGGGATACAGATGTTTAACTGAGTGAACAAAAAGGATGGCAAGAAAAATCCCCCCGAATTATTATAGAACATCCCTGACAAGTTCCATAAGCAGCCTCATTCCAGTTCACCCTGACTAAAGAAAGAGAAAAACCAAAGAGCATTTTAGTCTAAAAGAAGAAAATAATTCTCCACTGACCCTAGAAATGTGATGGGGACAGTTTTTTTTTACAAAGATAAATGCCCCGTCTTCCTCCACTCTCCCAGCCAATGTTCCTAATGCTAAAAGCAAAGCCCCAAATCTCACAGGGCTTTTCTTCAGTCAGAAATATTCAAGCAAAAAGCAGAAAATGCAGGGTGATATTAACTTGGTAAAAATTCTCACACTTTGAAACCAAAACCAAGGAGGTCGTGAAATTCAATTTTTAAAAAAATGGCTTCAGTAACTGCAGTTAAGGAAGCAAAAACTCAGTGCCAACATCTTGTTGGATAGTAGCTTGAATTAAAATATCACCTCATTTGTTCAAGTTCTTGGTCTGCAGATTAAGGCTTGGACCCGCCGCGAACAAAAACCTATGCTTTAGACAGAGAAGTCCCCTCTTCCTATTTTTACCCACCCACAAGAATCTTGAAACAATTGCCTTGCGCAACAAGGGGAACTAACTTAGGTTTTGCTTTCGAAGTGTGACTTCTGAAGAGTGATCAGTTTCTCCCCCCACCCCCCTCAAGCCACTTTGGGAACCGGCATTATCAGACCACATATTCCACGCTCACGGCTTTCCAGTGGTAGCAATGGCAGGTTTGCATAACCACGTGCCAAAGCACACGTACCTCGAAGGCAACAGATCAGTCGGAAGCCATTTGTGTACAACACCAGAAGAGCTTCAAAATACATACACACCCTTCAAAGGGAATGCATGCTAAGGCCTGGCCTATGCATGTGATAGAAGGGCGGGGCGGAAGCAACGCTCTTGAATACTCTCCTCCCTTAAAAAAACAAACACGAAACTCTTTGCAACAGCACACTACGTAACAGTCGAGAAAAGAATGTTTCCCCTTTTGCGTCAGTTTTACTTATTTAAAGGGATTTTAAAAGGGGGGCTTCAAAAATACCCCCCTCCCCACCACCCTAGCTTCAGTCTGACATGGTGGTCTACTCAGCCACCTCAGGACTTTACCACTTCGTTCTGCTGCAGGCCTTAACCACGCTGGGGGCGGGGAGGGGGGAGAGAAGCAGAGGAAGAGCTAAATGGTGTAACTAGACTTATACTCTGTTATCTATGTTTATTTTATGCATGCTTTTCTGAAGCATGGGGGTGTCATGTGGATTTTCTGGTTGTCGTCTAACACAGTGAGTGGGGCAGGCGGGGGGGGGAATGTAAGATGTACTGACTTGGGGGTTGGAGGCAGGAGTGTAGCAGGAGCATTGCTAGGCCTGGGCTCACAGGACCACAGTCCCGAATCTATTTGCTAGGGCCCCAGACCTATTTTCCCCAGTGCTGATGGGGGAATGCTGGAAGTTGTAGGATTTTTTTCTGTCTAAATATGCATAGGATTGGGGCCGCGGTGGCTTAGTGGTTAAGACGCTGAACTGCAGACTGGAAGGTCGGCAGGACAGCAGTTCGAGACCCGAGTGCTGCGTGACGGAGTGAGCTCCCGTCTTCAGTCCCAGCTTCTGCCAACCTAGCAGTTCGAAAGCAAGAAACTGCAAGTAGATAAATAGGTACCGCCTCGGTGGGAAAGGTAACAGCGTTCCATGTACCTCGGTGTTCAGTCATGCCGGCCACATGACCACGGAAGGGTCTTCGGACAGCGCTGGCTCTTCGGCTTAGAAATGAGGATGAGCACCGCACCCTAGAGTCGGACACGACTGGTTGGGGACACCTTTACCTTTTTATGCATAGGATTGCACTTTATCTGCCATGCAGGATACAATTTTCAAGGGGAATTGCAGCTGGGAAGGGAAAGGTAAACTTTCCCCTCATCACATGCTTCAACACCCCCATGCACCCTGCCCAAAAGAAAATCTCTCCCTGCATGACAATTAAGTTTAGAAGAAATCATTTTCCATTGGTTTGGGATGATTCGGGCAGGTGGAAATTCACTGAAAACTTTGAGATTATTTGAATGAGAAATTAATTGGATAGCTTTGCCTCATGTGAAATTTAAATACATCCTAGTAATTACATACTGCAGGGCAGGTTTGGGCTAAGGTTATTTTCATTTTTCTATCCTAAATACTAGTAATGCCTCCACATGTAGTTACAACTCACTGGCTTTTCCCATTCCAGATGTGAAGCGCCCACAAGGTACATGATCTTGCTGAGTTATAAAAATTCAGCACCATGAAAAGCAATTTTCACTTTAAAAACAAAAAAGCAAAGCATTTTTTTTAACGGAAATACAAGACAGATGACTACTCAGAAGTTATGATTTGAGACAGCTGTGAAACACAGGTAAAGGGAGGGATTAAAACACTTTTTAAATGTTACTTAAAAATTCAGCATACTCAAATTGGCTGCAGTCTAATAACCTGTATACTTGGCAGTTTGTCTGTAGTTATGTTAGCTCATGCAAGAAATAATACCAAGAGTTTAAAGTTATCTAGAACAAGGCAGTTTGATTTCTCTCTTCAGGAAACCAGATTCAGTATTTGGGCTACTCCTCCCATTCTTGACAACAGCTTGCTTCCGGGAACAAAGAGCAAACAATTAAGAATGAGGCCATCTGTAAAACACATGTGTACATTCAGGAAACAATGGGGAAGTCAAAAGAGCAAGGAAGATAAAACTAGTCCTACAGCATTCCAGATCTCTTACATCTTAACTAGATGACATTTGTTCTACTGGAGATCTACTGGATTGTTAAGAGCCAGTTTTTTCAAGCGTTCAAAAGGTTTATTAGACCACTGATGTAGGATTTGAGGCAGATCAGTTTGGGATTAGGAACAGCAGATCATGACAGAGCAACCACATCCATTAATTCTTGTATCAAGCATTTTAGTTCAAAGGTTTTCAAAGGACCACCAGGCTGAATTAAGACCAGGACCTATACTGGAGCTAGGACTGAACCCCTAAACCTATTTTCAAGAAATCTGTGAGAAATAACAAAAGTGCCTTTTTGCATGTGCAGAGTGCATTTCTCTCGGCACCAGAGCCAGTCCAAGATTAAAAGGATGAACCTCCAAGACAAGGCAGTGCAATTTTCAAGCAGGCTTGATTGCAGACATCTTAATATTTAAGTAAATGTTTTAAAATGATACTTCATCTGAATTATTGCACAACTGGCCAGGTGCCCAAGATTACAGGACATTACAGGATATGAAAACTAGCCTTTTTATCCAGTAAACTCAAGTCTGTGAAACCCCACTGTTAAAGATTTCCTAAAAAGGAAAAAAGGAAAAAAGACTGCCAAAAGATAAAAGCAGCCTCCCGCATAAAATATTTGATTTCCTTTTGTTGACTTGCATCCAAACACTAAAAAAAAAAAAAACAGTAGCCCTATAGCTTAGAACAAGGTAACCTACAATGAAGCAATTTTGTCAAATTCACAAAACCAGAGTAATTCTTCAGAAATCGGATAAGGCATCAGAAGATTTAGACCACAAAAGCTTATGCCACAACAAATGGTAAGCTTTTAAGTCAGCTTTCCCCAACCTGGTGCCCTCTAGATATGTAGGGCTGCCACATGCTGGCTGGGGGATGGTGGGAGCTGTAGTCCAAAACATCTGGAGGATAACAGGTTGGAGAAGGCTGCTTTAAAGGTGTCACAAATTTCTCCATTGTTCTCCCAGAAATGATTTGAGCATCTGGTCATATGGGAAGCAAGGCACTCAGGAAAGCCCAGCTTTCAGCTAACTTGAGTGTTTATTCATTCCATCACCAGTGTTGAATATTCTATATTCTTCCGTAGTTTGTGAAAACTTGTGTGATTCTTCTCGCCGTCTCTTTGCATTTGTTTTTTTTTTCCCTAAAAGTTACTGTTTTAAAAAGACTGGGGGGCGGGGGCAATGCGTGTTCACGCTGTTCCTTCGTTGCCACCCTGCTTTCCAGCAGCATTGAAGTGAGCACACCGCACAGCTCTTTTTAATCTTCCCCAGTTGGCTGCACAGGCAGAATGCTGTCTCTGCCAAGAGCGGAAGAGAGGCTGTGAGAAATGAGAGTGCTCTTGCCGACGTCACAAGGACGGCAGGGCTGCGGCCGCCACACAGACTCCACTGTTGACCCTCCCGTTACCAAGCAAGCCGCCAGCCAACCACAGCTTGCATCCAGCCCAATATGGCCTTTGAACTCCGCACCAGCAACTTCCTGCTGAGTTTTTTTTTTTTTTTTAAGGGTACACAGTGCAATGCAGTATATGTCTGTCAGCTATGCGGCACAAAGGAACAGCCATTTTGTGACAGACCAGACCTGCAATAAAATGCCTAGCGTTTTCTTATTTTGCTCCCACCCACCCATCCTGCTTTTCTTCTCCAAATAAAATGATCTGGGGCTAAGACATAGAAGTGAAAGAAACCCTACAAAGGTCTTGCTAGCAGTTATTCTCCCCCCCCCCACCCCTTGTTCATTGTCTCCAGCTAAAATCCTCCTTCATACAAGTGGTGTTTCATAAAATGGCTGCCACTAACTGAATGTTCCTTGTTAACAGAAGCCTGCATGGTGCAGCTCCACGCATCCCCATTTAATGAGAAACCGCCCAGAAAAATCCCCCAGCTTGCAGGACAAACATTAGCAGGCGAAATCCCCACCCCCACCCCCCAAATTCTGCTTTTTACTCTGCACTCTTTGTCTAACTTTAGGCTGTGGTGCATGAAGGCAAATATAAAAATTGCCATACAGATTTGTGTCATGTACATGTGTTCAGAAGAGCACAAAAGCAAGCCTCAAACAGCTATTAGCATTGTTACAAGGCATAACATTACACAGCATCCTCATGAATGCCCCAATCCTGTGAAGTTTACCAGGAACACATTCCACTGATTACAATGGAACTTACTTCCAAGTAACAGCCCGATCCCAACTATGCTTACTAAGGAGTCCCACCGAATTCGAATTTATTTCTCAGTGAACATCTCAAGGACTGGGCTGACAGCACAAGTAGGACTGCAGTCTTGGGTCACTTCTACCCCCAAATTTCTACCCCCAAAGTTTACAGGAATATATAGGCTCTTTTGCAGGTACCTCCACCACCTGAAACCTGAGGTATAGAGATGTAAGTTGCAAGACCTTTTTGGTGGTAGCCCCCCAGTTGTAGAACTCCCTTGCCAGAAAGATTCACATGGTATCCTTCTGGCTTTTAGTCAACAGGTAAAATCCTTTTTTTATTTCAGAGAGCTTTTCATTAACGCAGCATGTTTACTCGCAAGTTCAACCGAGTTCAATGTGACTTGCCCCCTATATAAGAAGTATCAGACTGCACTTTAAATCAGGCTTTGAATTGGAGGTTGTCTTTCAGTTCTTCTTTTTTATGTCATATATTGTGATTTGATTTTGTATTTTGCACTGTGAACAACTCAGAAAGCTTTGCTGTGTAGTGGTATAGAAATTTAATAAATTAATGAAGTCATATGGTTTCAATCAAGACCCAGGGCAAAGCTCATGTTGGTTTGTGACTTTATGGATTGTTGTCATTTAAAAAACAAACTACAGAGTATGTTACATCTTCATCATAACCTTGACAGTTTTGTTGTAGAATAAGCTAACACAGCTTTTCATGCAGACATTCTTGGTAGACATAATCACTGCTACCACAGAACACTCCTGGTTTAGTTCAGTGTTCCCCAACCTGGTGCCCTCCAGATGTTTTGGTGTATAACACCCATACTTCCTGATTATTGGCCATACTGGCTGAGATTCATATAAACTGTGGTCCAAAACATCTGGAGGGCACCAGATTAGGGAAGGTTGGTTTAGCTGCAGCTCCACTTGTTAGGTTTGAGGTAAATTAAAAGGTTTGAACCTGTATAACCATGAAAGGGCTTCAAGCTTAAAAAAAAAAAATACAGAGAAACATGTGACTTCCACAGCATGTGACAATTTGTGTAATGCCAAGTTGTATCTGAACAGGTGCCTGAAGCATACTTGAGGAGGCCAGAATTTTGGGTTTTTAACCCATCCAGTATATCTGAATACTGAAGAACGGGAGAACAAATGATTCCAATGACAAATTATTTCCTAAAACTGTGGAGTAGGAGTTAATGCAACATTTCCCTTAAGAATAAAGTGTATTTTTGATCTATTTCCCAGAAGGAATTGTGTTCTCTGTACAATGGATTCTTACACTCTTAAGCATGGGACACACTTGAAGGGAGAAAAGTCTTGGGGCAGTCTTTTCTGGGCAGGGGGGAAGAAAAGGTTGCGTCTTTCTGCTAAAAATCATACAAGGTATATGAGCGCTAATCGCATCCAAGTCTTATGTAGATATTGCCTCATCATCACCACCACCACCACCACACACTTAACTTCCAATCAAAAGACGACTTGATGTCATAGATGGATTACGTGGTCCCCAACCCCCAGGCCAATTCAGAAAGGAAGTTACAAGTATGATATGCACACACAAGTTTCAGGCTGCCTTCCTAGACGTAATTTCCCCACGGACACACCTCCTAAATCTAACCCAAGGATGCAAGAGCACATTTCACAATAAGACAATTTGCAGCTCAGGAAAATGAGCTTAAAAAAAGAACCATTTACAGTGCTTAATTATTTTCCCACAGTACATGTGACTGACTACTGTCAGTAGAAAATATATTCTGATGAAGAGCACCAGCAGGGAGGGGAACTGGTATCTTTATTTTAATACAGTAAGTGCTAACATATTGCTTGATGCTGAACACATCCTCTGTTACCAAGAAAGCAAAAGTTCATGTGTGGAGGTTATGCAAATAATATACCCAAGGGAAAAAACTGTTAAAGGGGTGCTTAATCTAATGTTACTCCTAATTCACTCAGTTTCACAGCATTTATTTTGAATGTTTAGCTTGGTCTTCCTCACACTGCCAAACCCCTTTGTTCAATTTATCACACTGATTTGAAAAAAATGCATTGGTTCCTATTGTCAACATGTATTAGCTTTTTAATTTCAAAATCACCTTTTTCACCAGGTCAGCAATTTCAGTTTTTATAACTGCATTTTAGAGTTGTGAGTTTCATACAGCTGAAAATTGTATTATTCAACTGAGATCCAAGCTTTCTTGAACATTTGTGTGGAAATCAAATAGTTTCTTCCATCACCAGAAATTGGCAGTTAAATCAGTTTAGATCTTCAATAACTATGTCCACCTTCATTGAAATCTTTTATATTTGTTAACTCTTGAATGTCTTAAAAGTACTTAACATACTTCAAGAAATACCCTACACTCCAAGGATTTTTCTACCAAAGGATATAATTTCAAATTCTAGTATATTTAATGGATTAAAATCTGGACATCAAAATGTATCATTCATACATTTATAACATTGCACAGGTCAGAATAAGTTAGTTTCAGGATTATAAATATTCAAAAGCTGAAAAAGGGATTTAATAACAAAACAGGGAAATATAAGTAAACATACTGCAGGAAAGTAGTATTAGATTTATTGGAGGCTCATTTTTCTATTGCTACAGCATTGAAGTGAAAAGTGTCACCATCAAATTAAAAAAAAAAATTTTAATTTAGCTTGCCTCTCCACCACCTCCAAAAAACATAACACATAAATCCCAAAACAAACTATATGTCAAGTTTAAAACAATACCCAAGATTCCAAGGGACCCCATTAAGATAGTTAGGTTATTTCTCTTTTAAAAATGGAAACAACACCATCAGGGTGAAAGTATGGTTAAAGTCAAAATATGGTCAAAATATATTAAAATACCTAAACAGTATCAAAGTTCCATAAACCCAAACTGAATACCAAAGTAAGGGGTGTCAGCCAAACACACACTTTCTGGGTTTTATGTTAAAATGAACATTTTTTCATTCATATAACATTCTGTAGTTTTATTTACAATACTATCAGGCTTCTGTCTGGCCTTCAGGTGAAGTTTAGACTTCACAAATTCTCCAAAGGGAAAAAAATCCCTTGTATGTAAAATGGTGCAATGCAGCAACAGCTACACAGGCAAGGTCATTTTTCACAGCACAAAATCCCTCAAAAACGCAAAATTTAAAAGCTGAAACTTCCATAATATACAGGAAAGGGTTCCATCTGTATAAAGGTACTTTACCTTTTAACTATGGCATGGGGCCTTTAAGTCACGCCACAACTTCCAGAAAATTGCTACCAAAAAAAATTAGGGTGTGGCATATTAGCAATCTCAAGGTCATTCCTTAAGAAAAGAATCAAAAGCATTGAAATATATATTTTGCTTCTGTATTAAGGGTAACCCAAGGCTGTCAAAAGGTAAACAGTGTGATCAGGTTAATAAAAAAAATAAAAGTTGATAGATCATACCTCGAAGCATTGCTGTGGACAGAACCCTCCTCTCCTTGGCTTTTGTCCGTATTTCTCAGCATCTTTTAATTCTTAAATATTAAGGTAAAGGTAGAGGGGTGGCTGTATTTGCTTTGAAGTCCTGTGCCCAGGTATTTACTGTCAAAAGTTGAAAGAAAGGTAAGGTCCCAGTTTATGCCTTTGGCTTTCAATACCAAGAACAAAAAGTCCTGACGCTGCAATGATATTTATTACAATAATGCAGAAGGCTCATCAGCAAGGGAAAAACGGAGAATATTTACACATTTAAAAAAAAAAACACCACGAGGGTACACAGCCCTTGGGAGCATCCTACAAACTTTCCTGAAGTAACCCTGGAAGCAAAGTATTCTCGGTATTTTATTGCGTCATTCCAGGGTCGTTCAAATCGGTCGAGGGGAAAAAATCAAAAGTATTCAAAAAGAATAAAAACCCTCAAAACGATAGTTAATAACCATCCACCTACCTGATCCAGGCACCAGAGCCAGATCCAGCACGATATTAGTTTCAGGTCGTGGGAAAACATTAGCTCCAAAATATTTCAAAGGCAACCCTGACGGAGAAAAAGAAGCCGTATTTCTTTTGAAAAAATATAATAAGAGTTTAATCCCAAACGATCTGCATTCCTTTAATCGCCAGAGGCGATAATTAAAGCCAAAAAAAAAAAAAAAAGATCCGGAGGAAAAGCTCATTAGGAGAGCGCACAAAAATGGAGGTACACCATGGCTTCCAAGCTGGGAAAAACAACGACCTGGGCTGCCTTTACGGCTGCTTCTTTCCAACAAGGCGAAGAGAAAGAGCCTCCAAAAGCTGCTTTTCTGCCCGAAAAACGCTCGATCCTCCCTACGCCAGTCCCTGCGAGAGGCAAGGGGCCGCAAGAGCCCCTTGAGGGTGCCTAAAAGTTAGGCAAAGTTACGCAAAAGTGGCGGAGGGGGGAAAAAAAAGCAGGGAGGCTCAGCGCGCTCTCCAAGGCACAGCCGCCATCTAGAGCTTTCTTCCCAGCTCTGAGCTCTGCCTTTGATTGACACTCTCTACATTTACCCCACAACTCAGGTGATGTACCATAGACCCACCCCTTCATTTCCACCCAAAAAAAGAGAGGGAGCCTCCATCAAAAGGGAGCTTACCCCCCATCACTAGCATCTTCAACCAACTCCCATCTGTAGAGGGGGCAACTTAACCCCATCTGGTTCAGACACCCTTTCCAAGCCAAGAGAGAGATTATTGGTTGCTTTTGTTGGAGAGGATTGGCTTAGATTTCTGTCCTTGGGCTAAAATTACTTCCTCCCTGGACAGGAAGTTGTGCTATAGTAAGCCATTTTGAAGGAATGGAAGTGGGACTTGTGTACCCTGCATTAGTATCTGTAGTTTACATGGGTTGGCAAACACCCCAAAGGGTAGCTTTCGAAGAAATGAGGTACTTTCTAAGTTTCTGATAGGCTTTGTGAGATCAGTGGCCCTAAGACATCTTCCTTGGAAAAGTAATTCCAATGGAGACCCCCCAAAAGGTTTATTAACCCCTCTAACTCAACAGCGCCTCCCTAGTGGTTCTGTTTGGAAAGAACAAAATTGTATCCCTCATATTTCAATTCAATATGGTGACTAAAATGGTTATAAAATAATCCTAGCCCATTCATTGTCTTGTGGCCCATTTCTTTAAAAGATCTCAATTTTAACCAAACTCCAGTGCCAAAAGCCTTCTGGACGCCAATGATCAAGAATTAACAAAACCCTTTGCAAGATCTAAGATGAAGGCAAGACAGTAGTTCCTTGTCCATTGACCACTCCCTCAGTGAAAGAAGTATTGGGTATTTTACCATGACCCCTGATAATTGGATAAGAGTCTTGGCCTACAGTCACAAGAGAAAAAGGTCCTAACAAGTTGCAAGTCCTACCACAAGAACCAGTTACCAGTTGCCATTTCTGCAACTCATTTCAGCCCAGTCTATACTACGTTTTTTGAATTTTGAGGATTTAGCTTGGGAAACCTGGAATGGTAGCAAACTATGCTTGAAGATAGGCTCTATGTCTCCAAATTCATGAACGCACTTGGTCAATGTTAGTGGCATTACAGATATTAGTATTTCAAGCGGAATTGAACACCCAAGGAATTCTACTAGCCTGAATCTCGGGTGTTACGTCTAGACATGAATCACAATTTAAGCAAACTATACAGGATCAGGATATGCATTAAGAAGGGGTAAATGGACAGCTGTCTTTACAACATTAGTTTCAGAACCATGAACATTAGCACTATTAATAAGTCATCATACAATGGTAATCTTGCATTTTTTATCTAGTTTCCCCTCAATAATTCTCTACACCGTTATGTCAGGAGGAAAATGGACTTTGAACCCCAAAGGTATATCAGTTAGCTACTCAAATAACTGACATGTTATTTAGCAGGTGGCAAAAGCTATTTAGTAACTCAAAACAATCAAGGTTAACTTTGTATGTAGACAAACCAAAGATTCAACCCAATGTCTTCATCGAGCTAGTGTTGGTTAACATGGACAGCAATACAGTAGGACCATAAATGCTATGTACATTTGCATAAATCGTAATCCATTTAATACTAATAGGAGGAAGTCAAACATTAAAGGTGTTTAGAGAAAGGGTGCCAGTTTTTAGGCATGTGGATATCCATCCACCCCTAGAATTGTCACAGAAGACTTCAGGCCACAGTATGTGGTCACTGAGCATATCACTAACTTTGTACCATTCTAAGAGCTGCACCAATACACATGTTTTGTTGACATCCACCATCATTTAACCTAAATCAACCAGACATATAACCATACGTTAGAGGACACACGTTTTTACAACTAAGCAGAACACACAGAAAATAAAATCCCAACCAAGAATATAATCCTATTGAGAACTTAAGGCAAATTGAAGAGTCACTGAGAACAAGTATTTGAAATATCATTTTGTGAAAATTTAAATTCCCTCAGTAAAATAAAGTAGTTCTCATCAATACTACCAGTGACAGAAGAGATAATTAAGAACTGTTCAGCCTGAAAGACGACAAACAAGAATAAAAATGTAAAAAACACTTTTATTTAACCATTTAAAATAGCATTGCACTTGTGTTAAGTAAAACGGGGATAAACATATGCATACATTCCTGATTTGAAAATTCAGTCAACCCATTCCATTTCTCCACTTCAAAAATGAGTTCTCATGCAAAAGACTGGAATCATTTAATAAAAAAACGTTTATCAGATGGTCATTAGCCCAAATCTTCTCTGGTTTAGATAACACCGTAGTCCATGCTAAAATATCCATGTCTTGGATGGACATACTCAGCAATCATGCATTAGTTCATTTCCTCAACCTCTCAATCAGTGGAACTGCCATCTTGATTTGGAACTCGTGGTCTCCCTTTGAGATTCTTCCTTTGTCTGGACTCTTTATAAAAAAATTAAAAGAAAAATGCTGTTGGAATACAGGTAATTTTATCCTTAAATTAAGCAACCAACATTGAACCGTCTTATCTGGACACATTTTCAACATGTTTTAAAAGGACTAAAGCAATGTCAAAATTAGTAATGTCAGATAAGTAGTAGTATTTAAGATTCCATTCACTGCTTTTCAGGATTACTATAGGGAAGGAGGATGTATGCCTTCACCAAATACAAAAATTCTGCTCTGGACCACTACCAAAATGGTAAGAAATGGAAGGTATTAGATCTGGACACAAGCTTTATCACATTTCACAATTAAAATTATGTAAATATATTTCCAAGTCCTTTAAGTATCTGTAAAGGAAAAAACATTCTGGTTGAGTTTAATGAAATTTTGATCAATTTCATACCATTTTCTGTGTGGTTACTTAAAAAGCACCAAGGAAGCTATTATTCTATAGGGTGTATAGCTGGTGAATTTCGTTTCCCAAACTCTTAGGCCTAACAATATAGTTTAGTTTAGGGGAACTCCAAAGCTAATGGGCGTTACTTCTGGAAGTTATAGACAGTAATAAGTGCAGCAAAATGGGGATTTCAAAGAGTGACAAATGTATACTGAACCCTCACAGCAAGCAGTAAGTACTACAAGAGGACCAAGTACATACTTCTGCCCCTACAGATTTAACAGGGATCCAATTAAATTATACCAAGTTTATTCTTTGGCTATACAACTATCCCTGAAATATAAAGAAAAACATATTTCTTTGTTTTATTTTGATCAACAGTTCTCAGTAAAACTGACAATTAAACACAATTACTAGGAAGGAACAAGTGTTCCCTTCCAATTTGTTTTCTTGAAGTATGCCTCACACCTTGAAAGCTACTTTAATTCAGGTTCAAGTCTATGTGGACAGCCAACCCCAGGCAAGTGGTTGTTCTGGTCAATCTGGTTTTGCAGCCCTTCCATATTTGCCTCCTCCTCCCTGTCCAGTTCTCAACTGTACCCATCTGTTCCAGTAGGTGTGACCACAGTTCCAAGGGGCAGCATCCAATGGATAAGCCAGCACCAATTATGCTGGGGAATCTCTGAGGAGTGCATAGCAGCAATTTGAATCTTTCAGTAATTTTGCTAATACAACAGAATGTTTGGGATGTGCTCAGGTACCACACTTCCTTGAAATTCCAAATTCAAGTAAATTTCAAATCTAAGCTAATTTATGAAATCCTGTTGGCACATAATCTTCTCACAAAGGCACTGTATTTTTCAACCTCACAAACAGTGAAGGATAATTGATCACTTTCAAGTCCATGAAAGGTCAGGGAGCTCTTTACTTCAACTTGTAACATGCAAATCCAGCTGCAACATGGCTTAGAACATGGAACCATTCAAAGTGTAACAAGAGAGGAACTCAACAGAGAACATGGGTGAGGCTAGGGCTGGAGAACTCCAAGTGACTGATCATGCAAGAACATACTGTACTTGGGGGGGGGGGGGGAGGAGATCAGCCCTGGATGGGCCATGTAGAAAACCTACCATTTTATTTAGATATATCCACCATCACACTGTGCTATAGATGTAACAGCATAGCTTAAGTAAGGCTACAGCCAGACCTGTTATGGTGCACCACAGGAAATTGTAGTAGAGCTTGTCTAGAAATAGCTTACGGGAAATTGGTAGCCATCTCTCCAAGATGCAGGTTTTTAATCAGTTCTCTTGGGTAATTTCAAACAAGAACATTAGTCAAATGTAAATCCAGCTGAGTCATCATCAAACATTTAGTGAGTCCAGAGACTAAACATCCAGCAAAACTGAATTCACCATTTGGTGGTACCATAGCAGCAGCTCGAAGAGGAAGAAGGGAAAGCCGTATGTTCACTTGAAAGGCCACCAAAAGGTTTTTGAAGTTGAGAACTCTTTTGAAAGCCTCCCATTTGGTTATTCCAAAACTGAATAGCATATTCAAGGGTTTTAGTAAGAACAAAGCCAACCCATACCACAAAAACACCCAAGCTTAAGCTGATGCACCTATTGACACTCTTTATATTACTTATTGTGCTATTGACACTAGAATTTGCTCTGGTTTACTGAAAGGTCTTCTCACTGTGCTCCAAAGCAAATGACGCTGCATTCTAGGAGAAAACTAGTTGTACTCCTGCCTCTTTCTATCAAGAAGAACAAAGTCCAAGTATGGATGACAATATTAGAAGCCCACATTAAAGACTTGGACTGTCAAATTTAAGAATGACATCCCACAATCTACATTCTATGATATTCCCCCCAGAGCCATGGGAAGTATAAATTGCATTTTTAAAAAATACAAGATTTGTGAATGAAATTTAGAATAAGAGAATGTGGCGGAAATGCTGAGATCCCTAGATAACTATTAAAACTACTTGACTTAATGCTTGAAGTATCCCATTCCATTCTGGAGTAGTGTCAGTGTCAGAAATAGACCTAGGCCGATATCCCCACTCAGCTTAACCTACCGCACAGGGTTATTGTGAAGATGTGGGGTGGGGACATAAACCACCCTGAGCTGAGGAGGAATAGGACAAAGATGTGGGGCTTCTTCCCAACAAATATACTTATGATCAGGCAGTAAGATTTGTTCTAAAGTCACGTACCGCGCAGAACTCTTCCTAAAGTGCCTTAAATTTATGCAAAGGGTTCCCAACTCTCAAAACCACTTTCATTAAGTTATGACTGCAATCCTATGCATATTCATTCAGTAGTAAGTCAGCAGGAATGGCTTATGAGTAAATATGCACAGGATTCCACTATGTCTTTAATTACCTTCCTATATTTAATGAATTACAATACTGTTAAAGCAGCTAGCCCATGTTGCAAGTTAGTTCACACAGTCTGAAAGATGCTCCCTACATTAATAAAAACTTGTTCAGTTTAAGTGAAAAGCAAATTGACTTCAGTCTCATTAAGGAATTAAATTGTGCTAAGAAACAGATATTCTAACCTACATTCTAACCTACTCATATTGTAAACATGAACTTATTTCTCGCAAAGCAACATTATTTTGCTTTTATTCAGTCCAATGCTAAAGGTTTTAAACAAAATTAATTTTGAATCCTGTCGAACGTTAATTGACTTGGGAATCCAAATTCTACATTGTGTTTGATGCACATCTCTCCTTTTTAAAGATACCATGCAGTAGGAATACCTTAAATCATACATATTCAAAATCATTCAATTCTGGATTAGGCAATGCATAACATAGCTGAGATTACCATAGGGTACATTTCCTGTTAAGTCAAAAAAAGTAAAGAGAATGTACTTCATTGTGATTGTCTTCAGCTTTGAATATAAAAAGGTGCTGTACATAAAAAAAAAAAATATGAGATTACTAAAGAGAGACATCAGAGAAGCAGGACAATATAGTTTTGTAGCTTGAGCTGTAAGTCTCTAGTTAAAATCTCAACCCAAACATGTAAATTGAAGGTGGCCTTACACCCTCATGATCTGTCCTGTACCTTGTTGTATCGAGTACTGAGCTAATGTATGCAAGTCACTTTGAGCATTTAAGTGATATATAAAACAAGGCATAATTTTCAAGCTGTTCGGCTACTTTTGGTGTGACCACACTTGTACAGTTTTGGTCACCGCACCTAAAAAAGGATATTGTACAGTCGGAAAAAATGCAGAAGGACAACCAAAATGATGAAAGGGTTAGAGAAACTCCCCTATGAGGTACCTTTACAATGTCTGGGACTGTTTAGCTAAGAAAAATGGTAAGTAAGGGGAGACATCATAGAGGTATACAAAATTATGCATGGTGTAGCCACCTAGGATAGGGAGATGGTTTTCTCCCTCTCTCATGATACTGACTGGTGGAAAATTCAGAACAGATAAAAGGAAGAACTTCTTCACACAGCATATAACTAAACTATGAATTTGCTATCACAAGATGTAGTGATGGCCACCAATTTGGATGGCTTTAAAGGGGGATTAGTTAAATTCTTAGAGAATAAGTCTATCAGTTGCTATTAGTGAAGATGGCTATATACTACCTCCAGTGTGCTGATGTATACCAGTTGCTGGGGAACATGGGCGGGAGGGTGCGGTTGCACTCATGACTTACTTATGGGTTTCCACAGGCAGCTACTTGGCCACTACATGAACAGAAAGTTGGACTAGATGGATCCTTGGCCTGATCCAGCATGACTCTTCTCATGTTTCATTTCTAATGCTAGAAGAATACTGGTATTTTCAATTGCCTCAAAAATATTTAAATTGGTAAAGTTGACAACTTGTTTAGAAGATAACATTGGAAATTCTAGTCAGGATTTTTGCAGTTAAAAATTAAAAAGGTGCCTTTAAAATGAAAGCAAGGATTTTCTATTAAAGGTTGACAGCTACAAAGAACTGAAGATATGAAGTACCTGTACTAGTCAAACAAGTTCAGCATAAATAAAACATACCTGGAACAGCTATACTCTCTTCTAGCTCCATATGAATCTTCCCAGCAATCAGAACCTGATGTGAACCTTAAAGAGAAAATACAAGTGTCAACAAATGGCATTCAACACAGACATCCAACGATAGCAGTGCTGAGCATGTTCAAGACCAAAACAATGACTTGATCCAAGTAACAGCAAAATACTATTCAACGATAAAAAAAAACCTGCCAGTTTAAGAACAGGGGTAATGCTATCTCATGTTGGTTTAAGTTCCACAAAGTCAGGAAATTGGAAACAAAGGCTGATGCCCTAACTGACATGCCCTGTGATCAGTGATGTTACACAATGTCACAAATAGTGCTTGCTTACAAACTTACCTTCCATAAACCCACACTTTCCCTTGGTCTCTCAGGCCCAAAACCAGATGGGGAAGATGGGGTGCTTGGGACCAGTAAAGATGCCCCATGTTGCCCTGGTCTTGCAATGCCTTATGAAGCCATCTGAGCCTTACTGTATTACTACAGTAATCCTCCTGTGAGTTGACACATGCCAGCGTGTTCCTTACATCAGTGGCTGGCAGGATGGGTTAAACTGTGAAAGGAAGCCCTGTTCTAACAGTAAGACTAGTTGCTCCATGGGGCATGTTTGCTGGTCCCAGGCACTGCATCCTCCCCATTTGGATTTGGGCCTGAGAGGCCAAGGGAAGTGTGGGTGCATGGAGGGCAAGTTGTAATCAAGCACAATTTCTAACATTGTCTAACATCATCACTGATCACGGGGCACTGCAGTTAAGGCGTCAGCTTTAGCCTCCAATTTCCTGGGTTTGTATTACTTGAGCCAACATGAGATAGCCTTACCTCTTGTCCTAAATTGGCAGCTTTTTTCATTGAATTTTCCTGGTTTTTGAAAAGGAAGTGGCAATCCTACCCTTCCCCAATGTATTTGAACCTGCTTTCTTGCAAGTTTACCTATACGATAAATGGGGTTGTAAATAACTGATGGTAATCACAAAGTCCTTTCAAGAAACAGGATTCTAAAACCTTGGGGAGAATTTCCAAGGATTGAGGAGGTTGTCTTCTACAGACAGTTGCTCTCCACATATAGAAAGCAGTTGAGAACAGCGAGGCAGGGGATAGCGCTAGTGAGCTCATCCTCAGTTCCTTTCCTCTAATGTAGGACTAACACATGATGAGAACTTAATAGGGCTAAATTCTCACAACCATCTTAATGAGTATATATAGTATGTGAATGCACATTCAGTGTAATGTGTAAATATAATCCTAGTGTGAGACACAATCCTTGCATGTCCTTTTCCCATCACAGAAAAAGAACAAGGATCAGGCCCTTCTGCCGCATTTCTGCTTTCAGAAAGGTGGTGTGAGGCCCTGATCCTTCTGCTCCCACCACCTGTGCACTCCATTCTCACCCATCCCAAATTTTCTGTGAGTCAAACTGCATGTTAAAGATGCAGCTACTTTTTTTTTTTTTTTTTAACTCAAAAGCTCATTGGACCCCATATGGATCAGGACCCTCGAACAGTGGATACAAGGCTTTTTGCCCTATGCTTGCAATTTACATTACAACTGCATGCCTTTTTGGCAGTGTAAATTGGAGGGAAATTGGGACCTCAGCAGTGGGGGGAATTAAAGTCCCCATACCCCACCATGCTAAGGTCCCAATCCACATAGTAACATGTAGTCTTACCTTGTGAGGTCACATTCCATAACTAATGGAATGGGCACTGCACCTCAAAGTCCTCTGTACTAGAGATATTTTCTGAAAACCTTTTGAATATTGGCAGCATTCTACCTTCAGAGTGAAAGTGAGTATGTCCAACATAACTTTGCCAGCACTTGCTGCCATAGGCTTTCATGGGGCAAAAAAACCTTAGTAACTTTTGAGGCACTGCTCAGAATTTCACTAAACCAATGAAAGGCACACCTGCTTGAAAAACCTAAGGAACATACATCAGTAGTTTTCACAAAAATGTGAAAGACAGATATAATATGCCAAGCCACAGCTTTGAGTAAAAATTACAAATGCGTCAATTTTCAGCACTTTTTAACATGCTGTACCTGTGGCAATTTTTATCGGATTGGTTTGAAATTTTGCACAACTGTAGACCTAATCAGATAGATCGTGGATGCCAAATTTCAAGTTATTAGCTCAACAGCTGTCATTTTATAAGCAACAGAATTGTGAAGCTCATAAGGGCAGAACCTTTTTGGCAACTCACCTTAAGTAAAGGGGCACTCCCATTCGCCTTTAATTTTCTTTAAAAAGCTATGGCTAGGTCCTACTTCTCAAAAATTCTACTGAGGGCAGTTATTAGACTGCAGTACATTTTAAGTATACATGAGAAAGCTTTCTCTGAAACTACATTTGTTAATTAAGGTTGCCCATCTTTTTTTTCCTCAGTGTTAAGATTCATTTTGTAACCCAAGCCACTGATACATGCATATTCAGTTTCTGAACTTGCAACCTGATCTGAAACATATTTATTTGGAAGTAAGCCTCACTTACTGATGGCTAACTTCCTTAAGCATGTTCGACTGCTGCCTTAGATTGTAACCCCAAGCCACTCAGAAATATATTTGACAGAAATCAATAGGACTTCTTCCAAGTAGGTATTTTTAGTTTGTTTTATTAAACAAAAACCTAAAGTGTACCCTGTCTTTATTCAGTTAGAAACAAATTTTAAAATAACCACATTGCATTCAGTTTGAACAGGAATTTGTGTTTTACTCTTATTAAGGGAAAGTATACACAATGGTATGCTCAAAACTGCAAAACAGTCATTCAAACAAGTTCAAACCCATTCTTACCTTAACAAAAAAAAAAATCTGTACAGTTCTTGAAAGCCATTACTTATGGAAGTGGTAAACATTCATAGAATACCTAAACAAAGAAAAATGTGTTTAGATTTATTGAAAAAAAAATTGTTCATCGTTTGCAGATATTCTAGAGTTCAGCAATGTTTTTAAGTTGTTTCCTACAGCATATAAGGAAAGCATAATAGCCTTTTTGTTCAATGCAGCTTATTTTCACCACCACACAAGAGAAAAACAAGTCACAGGTATCATTATGGATGTTTATCCCCAAAACAATGTTCGAACTAGTTGTAAGTATATCAGAAGGCAAATATGCTTTAGTCTTCCTATTTATTCTCCAAATCCTGGTACACTTCCTCAAACACCAAAACACATATTATAAGATTTCTACTGTCTATTTGAAGCCACAAATTACACCATCTTAACTGAAATCCCACCTATAATCCTTTCGTGTCCAGTTTTGAGACTTAGATTTCACCTTCACCACTCCCCTGAAGTATCTGAATTCTGTAACCTCCACATTTACACTTGCCTTCAGCTTTATTTTCTTGCATTGCTGTAAAAGTCTTTATGTAACTTAGTCACAGTAAACTTTTTTCCCAACAACACAGCCTAGTACAAGTTTCCAGTAATTTAGAAAACCACAATGTCAAGTCCACAGGCATACATTTAAGGGACCACTAGCTACTAGTAAATGCTGATCCTTAAAAGTAAACACATCTGAGAAATAAAGTGGAATTTGCTGTAAGACAGCTCTTGATTCTGTAATCAGTTGAAACCAGTAAGCCTCCAAAACTTTTAAAAATAAATTTGCAAACATGCTAAAAATACAACAAGTATGTGCTCCATGCTATGATTTTCTTCTCTGGTAAGCTCCTTATTTCACTCAAGGTTTAAGATATCCTAAATTTTAGCTCCACAGGAAAATGAAAAATTCTAGAACAAGGTCAAATTAGTGAACACAACAATTTAACAAAACATCACTGCAGTTCTTCCAAACACAAAAGTCAAATTTTAAGGTATAACTTGCAGAGAATAGGCATTTGAAGACTTCAAGCAGCCAAGGAAAAGTAATCGCTAAATAATCCATTTAAACTTTTACTATCAATTAGTATTAAGGAGTTTTAAAATTAACTCCAATAATAAAACTGCAGAAAATGCAAGCTTATGAAAGATAGGCAATGACACTTCAAGAAAACTGCCTTCTACAACTTTTAAATTGCTCATTCTATTTTACATCCCATTTTATTTTACATCCCATTTTACTAAATCATGTTTTCCACTCATCAGAGATTCCAATTCTTATGTAGAACTTTACTCAGTTATACAACTGGCACATACACAAAAGGCTCATGTATTTAAAGAAGTTCATTTTATTCATCACAAGCACAAACATGTTATATTTTTAACATGTCCCATCAACCAAGAAAGTAAACAGCCTTTTCTGAAGCCTGTTTTCCTATCACTAGTTTAGAAAGAGTTAAAAGCCAACACCCCACGTACAGAAAAACAAGTTTTATATTTGAGAGAAAGAGACAGACATGGCGCCTTTTGTTCTTACAAAAAATAGACGAATTGTTTCCTCTTTTCAGAAGCAATGGAGAACAACCACCCTTTGAAGTTCTTAGGAGTTTGTAGTAGACATATAAGGAGTCATAATGCACCTTTCATTTCCCTCCCCCAAATATTTTAGGAGGGGTGTTGCCTCAATTTGCTGCAGCCCCCCACCCTGTGAAGCCCCACACACATGCTGCATTGGGGTAGCAGACTGTCATCAAGGATACCTGCAATTCACAATCTATTCTATTAAGAAAATAATTCACAGGATCCCCCATGCATACTTTTCATTCTGTATTGGGGAGAAGGGCATCAGCCCTTAATGCTGGGGAAACGTATAGCCAATGCCCACCCACCCCCCATTTCTGCTGCAGAATACGGGGGGGGGGAGAGATAAAGAAGGGTGAAGGGAACTCTGCAGTTCCAATGGCGGCTCTGGTTTGACACCAACCTTCTTGTATACCAGGTTCTGCACCTAGCCCAAGAGTCCTTATCCGGAACCCCTAATTTGAATTTAAGATCTCCTCTAATTTGGAGATCGAGGAAGTTTTAACACCAGTTCAATTAACACAAAGAGGAAGTAAAGGAAAGCAAAACCAGCGGGTTTCACCTCCAGCCTTCAATGTCAGGTTCTGTCCCCACCCCAGAAGCCCCTCCTTGGTACCCCGATTTGAATTGGGGATGTAGACTCAAATGGGGACCTTGAAAACTCCCAGGACAAGGCAGGTAAAGTGAGCGAGGGACCTGACCTTTTCTCTTCTCTCCCACCTCGAACCAAGATCTGCTCTTCCCTCGACACCCCCAATTCGAGCTGGGGAGCCCACCCCAAATAGGGAAAACGGGGGTGCCGTCCCATTTCTGCCAAGGAAAGCCCGGGTGAAGGGGGCGACTGGGGCGTTCTTCCCTTCTCGGATCTCAGGATCTGCTGCTGTGCCGGGAAGCCCGAATACCTGACGCGCCCGAATCGAATTGGGGGGGGGGAGAACCCCCCCCCCCGCGCTGGAAATTGAGGCGCTTCCACCGCGCTTCTCTTCTAGGGCGAAAAGCGGCGGCGAGAGGCGCCCGGGGTGGCTTTCCCCCTCCCTCTCCCCGTCTCCCAGGCGGCTTCAAGGACATCTTGTTTTCCTTCTCAAGGACAAAGAGACAATGGCGGGGGAGGGCGGAGGGAAGGAGGGGAGAGAACATGGAGGGCGAAGGGACGGCGATACTCACCATCCTGAGCCGAGAGGCAGGGGCGCGAGCCGGGCACGCCGAGCGGTGGCCGCCGCCGCCGCGGCGCTTCCCTCGGCCGCCCCGCCGAGGAGGCAGAAGGCGCGGCCGAGCCGAGCCAGCCCCGCCGCCTCTCTTCGTTTGCGCCGCGGCCGTTCCGCCCGCGCCTCTGTCGAAAGCGGGGCAGGCCGCCCCCCTCGGAAGCCTGGGCCCGGCCGGAGCCCCCCGAGCCACTGGCCGCCTCGGGCCGGGGAGGTCTGGGGGAGGGACGCGCCCGAGGGAGACGAGGAGCAGCAGCAGCCCGCGGCAGCTGCTGCCTCCCCGGCCATCTTGCGCCGTGTGTGCGTGTGAGGGAAGGGAAGCCTCTGCCCGTCTTCATCGCCTCTCAGCGAAGCCTTCCTCTCTCCTCCCCTCCCCCACCCGCGCCCCTACCCGCGCCCCTACCCAGCGCCACAAAATGGCCGCCCGCGCTCCCTCCGCCGCTACTGCGGCAGGGAGGGCAGGGGACGTGGGCGGGGCTTGCGCGCGGCCCGGCCCGGCCCCGCCTCTCCCCGCACCCACCCCGCTTCTCCATCGACGCACGCGCGACAGCCGCGGCCCCATTGGCCCTTTTGTCTCCTGAATGCTATTGGCCGCCGCCGCCGCCGCCTGGCTTTCTCCTGTCACGGGGCCGCGGGTTGCTCTTGGCTCGTGCTGTTTCTCCCTCGCTTTCGCTCCCCCCCCTCCCCTCCCCCCCCCCCGGCTGCCTCGTCGTCAGCTTCACTCCCAGCGGTCGCTGGCGGATTTAAAAACAACACAGGCGAGCAAACCGCATAGCGCTGGATGACGCGAGGACACCCCCCCCCGCCTCGCAGCTGCCTCTTCTTCTGATTGGCTGGAGGAGGGTTGCTCTCGCGCCCTCTTCCCGCTCTGCATCCATCGCCGCCGCCGCCGCCCCCCACTACCTGGCTGCTCCGATGACGAAACGCTTCCTCGAGCTCGCCTCAGAGAGAGAGATTGGGGGAAGGGAGGGAAATCCGCGCCGCTGATTGGCTGGGAGTTGGGCCCGCGCTCTGCGCGCGGGATGATCCCCTCAGTATTGATTACATTGAAAACGTGCGATTTTCAATCAAAGATGATCTTTAAAAAATGTAGTCACGGAGGGGCTGGCCCCGTCTCCCATCGTCTCCGGCCAGAAATGACACTCGCCAGCCAAATAAAAAAAAAAACAAGGACGCAATCCTATGCATGTTTAGGCGGGGGGGGGGGGAAAAGTCCTACAACTCCCAGCATCCCCCGGCCAGCATGGCAGGCTGGGGGATGCTGGGAGTTGTAGGACTTCCCCCCCCCTGTCTAAACGTGTATAGGATTGCGCCCTAAGTCCCTGAAGACTGACAGGCAAATTAAGCGCAAGTGATTCGGAATCGCCACATTTGCTTGGGAGTAAATCCTATTGGACTCAATGCGATTTACTTCTGAATGCGCCAGGTCCTGTTTTGTGGGTCTCTCCACCATCGGCATAGTGTTGATTTGTTTTAAAAAAATGTAAAAGAGGCCGACTGTTCAAAGCGTTGGTAAATCGGTCCAGCCCCTAGCTGATCACAGCACTTGCGGGTTTTGCACCTTGGTGCAAGGCCACATTTTAATAAATACCTCTAAATCTATGAAACATTTGCAGTTTCAATGAGCACGTGCAAAGTGTTTCTCATCTCTTCAGTTTGGGATTTGCCTGTGAGCAAACATACATAAGGAAAGCACTTGTGGCTGTGACAGACAGGACTTTCCCTTTTTATTGATTTGTTTTAAAATTTTCTCGGCTGCCTTTCAGGGCGGAAGCCCTCCCAAAGCGGCTCACAGCAATATTAAAAGCATTAAAAACATAAGCACATAAAATAGCAATAAAAGCAGCAATAAATGCCGACAATAAAACCAACACCAGCAGCAAAAACAGCGACAACAGCAATCATATCAAGAGAAGGCCACGGTAAAATAATTCGCTCTCAAGGCATTCTTAAAAGCCTGCAATGGCAGAGCATGGTGGACCTCTGATGGTAACTTGTTCCAAAGGTGTGGGGCCACCGCAGAGAAGGCCCTCTCACGCGTGGTCACTGCTCTCACGGATGGGCAGATAAGAAAGGCCTCGCTTTCTGATCTCAAAGTGTAGGCAGGCTGATATGGGTGAAGGCGGTCCTTCAGGTAACCTGGTCCCAAGCTGTTTAAGCCTTTAAAGGTCAAAACCAGCACTTAAAATTGGGTTCGGAAACACACTGATAACCAGTGCAGCTGGTGCTGTATAGGCATTATGCGATCAAATTGCCTCACTCCTGCCAGTACTTGGGTGGCCGCATTTTGCAGCAGCTGAAGTTTCCGAACCGTCTTCAAAGGCAACCCCACATACAGCTCCTTACAGTAGTCCAGCCTGGACTTGACTAGTGCATGGACAACTGAGGCATGGTCGTTCCTCTCCAGGCAGGGCCACAGCTGGCCTACCAGCCTAAGCTAGTAAAATGCACTCCTGGACACCACAGCCGCCTGGGCTTCCCCAGTTGGCTCAGAGGCCAGGAGGACTCCCAGACTGCGCACTTGATCTTTCAGGGGGAGTGCAACCCCACCTAAGACCAGTTGGAAACCTCCATCTGAAGTAGCTGGTTTCCCAACCCACAGTACCTCCTCCGTCTTGTCTGGATTTTCAGCTTGTTCACCCTCAACCATCCCAAAACAGCTTCCAGACACTGGTTCGAGAATTCCGCAGCCGCCCTGGGATATGCAGATGGAAACGAGAGGCAGAGCTGAGTATCATCCACATACTGATGAAATTTCAGCCGAAACGTCCTGATGAGCTCCCCCAAAGGTTTCATTTAGATGTTAAAAAGCATGGGGGGCAAGACAGAACCTTGCAGCACACCACAGGCTAACAGCCGTGGGATGGAACAGAAGTCTCCCAGCACAACCTTCTGAGAGGGCTCCTCCAGAAAGGATCGGAACCACTTTAAAACTATGCCTCCCAAGCCCAATCCAGATAAACAATCCAGAAGGATACCATGGTCCATGGTATTGAAAGCGGCTTCTGAAAGAGGCCAGAAGAACCAAAAGGGTTGCACTCCCCACATCCATTCCCCGGCGTAAGTCATCAGCCAGGACAACCAAGGCTGTTTCTGTCCCATAACCTGGCCTGAAATCTGATTGGAATTAATCTTGGTAATCAGTTTCATCCAAAACGGCTTGGAGTTGTGAGGCCACCACACACTTCAGCACCTTGCCCAAGAATGGCAAATTGGACACAGGGCAGTAGATATCCGATACCATAGGATCTAAATTTGGTTTCTTCAACAAGGGCCTCACCACAGCTTCTTTCAAAGCTACAGGGACCTCACCGTCCCTCAAGGAGGCATTTACTACCTCGGAGGTCCGGATATCCAGTCCAGCTCTGGCAGATTGCACAAGCCAGGATGGACAAGAGTCTAAAGGGCAAGCAGTAGGCCTCAGCCCTCCAAGCAGTTTGTACACATCCTCAGGTTGCAGAAGCCAAAAGGCATCCATAACATGACTAGATGGTGCATCAGCCCCATCCATATCAGACAAAACAATGGCATCTAAGTCAGCACAAATTCTCCCCTTCAGAGACAGGGAGACATTAAAACCCATTATATATTAGAAATATTGTTAGAAGCTAGCATTTAAAAAAAAAACAGGCAAAAAAGGTATAAGGCATGAATCAGTGGTAGCTATGACTATTAAATTATTAATAGGTCTTTCCCCACCCCACCAGCCTTAACATAATAAGGCTCAAGGCTATTACCATCCTCAAGGCAATTAAGGGCTTGTTAATAGTCCAAAATGGCTAGCTGGCTGCTGAGAAACTCTCTTTGCATTTGAATGTGGCTCTGATTCAAGCCAGCCAGTGGGGGAAGACACAAAACAAACATCCAAATGAATAAAGAATTTGAAGTAAGTCCCGCAATGACACAATAAAATAGACAAAAGGGAGTCCAATAGCAATATGTTCTCTAAAGGCAGGTTATTTCTTAAAATAAAACCTGACTCTAGCTATGCGGTCCAGGACTCCAAAGGAATAGTAGGCCTCAGTTACATGCATTGGCCTGATTCACCTGTAAAGACAACACAGAGTATGGGTTGAGTATGAGTTGTGGTTGAATCATGGGTTGTCATTATGTGTGAACCCTGCACTATAGTTTAGTTATGGGTTGTTAACCATGAACAACCCAACAACAGGCCACGGGTTCTCTTCCTGTTGTTAATGGTTAACAATCCTTAGTTAAACCATAATGCAGGATTCATACATGAGGACAACAATGATTCAACAACCCATGCTCAACCTATACTCTGGGTTGTCAAACCAGATCATTAGTTGTCAAGTGGCTACTGACTGACTAGTAACTGAGGCAGAACTTTCCCTTACAAGCTCAGTGTCTCTCTTCAGTGTCCCCTCAGAAAGAATCTTCATCTTGCAAATTAGAGCTTATCAAATTCCATAGTTTAAACTGTGGTCCAAAATCACACTTTTTTCAAAACCTTTTACTTCTTCTGGGGCACAGCACATAATACACACCTTCTTCCTTACCTAAAATGACAAACTGTTTTCCAAGAAATGCCTGACATGCGGGAGAAATGTCACTACAAAGTAAACCCCATGGAAGTCTAGGGGTGAAAAAAACTTGACAATACCTGTCAAATTGCTGGAAGTCACTTGTCAGAGTCTAAACTCCTATAAATAAGCCATTTCTTACCCTTTCTACCTCAAGATCAGCACAGGCTGTCCTCAAAGAGACCTCTCCTACACTGCCAAGTTCCAGATGGGTCTGTTGAGCTGTTTTCTCAGTATAAGCCATAATACCTACCTCCCCACCCCTAATTTTTGGTTATAATGGCGAGATGCAATTCAGCCATCTCACCCTTAATACAGGGCCACAACTGTGGCCCTATAATTACAAAACCCAGCCCAATCCACCAGTATGGCTTCTCCTTGCTGCCCATCCTTTTCTCTTCTTCCTCCTAACTTTGCAATTGCAGCCTTTCACATCTACTGCAAGATGTGCAAAAGGAAGAAAATTAGAACAAAACAATATGTATTTATTGAGTTACGATCTTATTTATATGATGCTTTTTGGCCCTAAAAGGAGACCCCAAAGCATCTTACAATAAAACCCAATAAAAAACAAAATAATACCAAGAGCACAGTATAATAGCCACAGCTTAATTAACAGGTTATTGGAGACAAACAATTCCAAACCAAAGGAAAAAATATCTTCTTGAGAGATCGCCTAAAGCTTGATTTAGAGGGGAGCTAAATGAACTGTTTTAGAGAGGGAGTTCCACAATGTGGGTGCCTCACTGCAGGAAGTCTCACATTCTACTCAAATAGATGTCTGCATTAATTAATAAAGATGGGGGAACCAGGCAGGTGTGGGAAAACTGGCTTTTCACTCTCTTGCCTGGCAATTGGAGGAACAGATGCCCCCAAAATGAATGGTTTACTCCCCGAGTTGGTTGCCAACCCTGCACAGAGATGGCAGCTGCATTTCTGTTGTAGTATGCGGAGGCACCACTCTTTGAGAACTCCTCTCCTTGATAGGAATCAAGAGAATCACTCAAAAAGTAGGAGGCAAAAAAATCCCCCTAATGCTACCACCTCCTAGTCAACAATATCATATGCCACAAAATTATCTAATACAATCACTGAAGTCTGATGTCGACTTCTGAGTAAAGATTGTCAGCCAAAGTAAGCCATCAAGTGCCATATTTCTAGGCTTCTTTTCAGGCCTAGAAAGCCAAAACTATTCTGCTGTGCTTCATGTTTAGAACCACCACTCTGCTCAATCAACTTCCCCCCAAAGGAAGTGTGGAAACAGGCTGGCAACTGACTGGGGGAATCAACATCTAGTCAATTATTCCATCATGCTATCACACCTTTCTGCAAAACAATTATCCACCAGAGAGGGTATTTACACCAAAGAATGAGGAAACCAAGCATGGAAGTCCAGCTCACCTGACTGTAGTCATTAATTGCCACTGAACTTTGACTAAAGACAACTATTGGACCAAGAACAGCCCACAACCACAGCAAATCACTTGTCAGTTGGAAGTCCAGAGTCTGGGAGCTCTGTGAATTTGGACTTTGAGAAAGCTAAACTTGTACCTTTCAGACTGATTATGAGTTCTCTAAAACTTGAGGAAAAGACACTGGCAGAAGCTTGCTTCACATGATCTTGTTTCTTTGTATTACTAGAATGCCTTTTATACTGTCTTATAAGTTTTGAGGCACATGAGAGAGCCTCAGATAAATCGTATGTTCTGTGGCAATCATCTCACAGGAAGCTAAGGCTTATTTTCCAGACAACCAAAATAACGTCAGACTTATTTTCCAGACAATGAACTTCAAATAGAATAGAACAGAACAGTTAGATAAGGGCAGATAATCAGTAGTTTAGAAAAACGGTTATTTGGCTATTGTAATTTTGTCTCAATATTTTCTTCATAATGTTTTGGAAGAATTGAACAAGATTTTGCATTTACATTGATCCTCTGGAGTAACATTCCCATCTACTTCTACACCCCCGATTATTTCAAGTGTAACTATTTTGCTTCCATTTTAAATGCAATTACTCCAATTACCCACGGTGTAATTACTTCTAACTTGCACCAACTGCCCTTCCGTTGATATTGTGCTACTCCCCTGACAGCACTTCCAATAATGACCTCAGACCAAGATAATCTGCCTAGGAGGTCTCACGGGCCTAAAACCACTGGATACAGAGCAAAAGGGAGAACTCCCCGTAGATCTCTCTGAGGAGGTGGAGAAGGACAAGCTGTCAGACTGGAAATTTGGGTGTGACAACTAAGGCCTTTTAAGGAAATTAACAGATGCATCACCCATGCTATCTTAAAAGGCCTCTTCAGATGACTGTTTAATGATAAACAATGTAGCATCATTGTTACAGCTTTCTTTCTTAACTTGGGAAAAACACCTTTCCCCAGAAGTAGTGTTTCTGTTGCAGATAAACTGTGCTCTTATTTGCTCTAGATTACTGTCAGCTTTATTTCCTTTGTACATTGACTTCCAAACAGGGAAGCTCAAAGCTGCAGCCTGCTAAATGTAGAACTGGGAAGTATAAGTGCCAAGTACTCTCTATCTTGCAAGCTGCCTAGCCTTTTCCCCATCTCTCTTAATGGGTGTCAGCTGTCAAATACCAGAGTTCCACACCCAGTAATTTCTCAGATAACTTGGTCAATGGGTCTGTTGTATAACCCAGAATTGTGCTTTTAAAAATTATCTGATTCCCAAATATAAAAAGCTGTGTGTGTTATGCTACTGAAGTATTCTAGCTGCACTGTATTTAGTTTCTCAACAGAGGATGTGTATTTGCAATAGTGTGGGATGGAAAAGGAAGCCGCTCTTGTGTCAATAATATGTCACAGAAGAGTGGAGCTCTGTGGGTTAGTCTTTGATTTAACCATTCAGCTGCTGGAAAGGTAGAATTTTAAACACAGAATTAAAAAGAATATGGGCAAAACTGGTTCAGCCATCTACTCTTGCTCTTAGCACAGTGTTTCCAAATGTGTCATAACTGAATGATGTCATGAATTCATATGTTAAGAATCAGTCCCAAGGGCAGTCCCACAGCACCTGCCTGTGGTCTACTTGCATGAGTAGTGTAACACAGCAGAAGAGTATTATTAGAAAGGATGATGGATATACATATTGAGTTAAATGTTCTGTTAATGGACCAACTGAGGTAGTCATAGGAGCTCCTATGACTTTTAAGTTTCGCAGCTCCATCAAGCTCAATGGAAAGTCCAATTTCAGATGGTAGACTTCAACATCTTCCATCATAGTTCAGGAGATTATGATTATTGCTTTATCCCAAAGGATGGGGAAATGTTCCCCTTCAAAAATGTGACTTCTAATTTAAAAGGGGTATCTCTTATTCCAGAACATTATTAATTTCTTAGAACATAAAATTAATTCCTTGTCCAGGAGCCCCAGCCAAATAAAGTAAGACAGCTCCTAAGAAGAGGGGCTTTTCTGTTATGGCACTGTGGTTGTGGAATGAGCTCCACAGAGAGGCTCACCTCACACCTATATTGTGGTCTTTTTGGTGCCAGGTGACAACCCTATTTTCCCAGGCACTTTAGTCTTTCAAAGTTAGTCCAGGCTTCAAAGCCTCCCTACTCCTGAGAAAACTCATACTCCCAAAGATGGTGGTTCCTTTGGACCGTGAGGCACGTTTCATCAGAAATCTGCCTGCACCTGTACTTTCTGGCATCAGTGCTCTCAGGGGCTGGAAGGTGGTTCAACCTCCCACTCTGATTCTACTGGTAAGGCATCTGCTGCTGGTGGATTAGCAACCCATTCCACAAGTCCTTCCTGGTCCTCTTCTGCAGATAGGCCTGGTGCTGCCTCTCCTGGGATGCTGGGGGGGGGGGTCTGGGATATTCCTAGTATTAGGGGGGCCTGTCTGCCCCACATAATCTGTGAGCTCCACACCAGCTGGATTCTCATCCAAGGAGGAATCATCTCAGGTCAGACCCAGGCCAGGCATGACACTGGGAAGCCCACAAACAGAACATGAGTGCAATGGCACCTTGTCACTCATGTTCCCTAGCAATTGCTATTCAGAGCCTCTGCCTCTGATACTGGAGGCAATATATAGCCATCAATACTAGTTCCATTGATAGCTGTATCCTCCATGATTCTATCTAATCCCCTTTAAAGCTGTCCAAGTTGGTGGCCATCATTACATGTTGTGGTAGTGAATTCCATAGTTTATGTGCTGTGTGGTCTGTTTCCTATCAAAATCTCCCTACAAACTGTCTCTGTGGGGCAAAAATCAATTTGGGGATTATTTGGGTAGAAAAAAAAATGGCCCACACACAATCTTCCAATCCCAGTTATATATTTCATCTGCTTCTTTAAAAAAAAAAATGGAGAAAAGTTCATGAAGTTTGAGCCTAAGCCACACTGGCACATTTGGGAATTCCTAACTAGTTTGGTCTGTTACTTCAGTTCTGATAATAATGTTGTGACTTTGCTATCTGATTGCTGTGAATGAGTCTGGAGTTTGGACAAAAGAGTGTTAATGGACCAGAATTACTGGTTAATGATACATGGGCAATGGATGTATCTTTAGGGGAGCTGTTAAAATATGGTTTCTCGATACAGAAATTATGAGAGAGAGAGAGAGAGAGAGATCTCGCAGCTTTAAGCAAAAACTACCTTGGCATATAGGTACTGCTCTCTAAAGATCTGATGTGGGACGTAGATCTACTGCCTGCTAGGAGTGCTGTGCTGCTTGCCTCTACCTGTGTTCTACTTGGTCTTTTTATAAATCAATAAATAAAATATTACCAAAAAAAAAAAAAAACATGTCTCCAGTGAACTGTCCTTCAAAAGGCAGCCAAACCCCAGTAGCACTGCTCCAGGGATTTCTCCCTCTTTGGAGAAGTGGGGAGCGTGTAGCAATACATTTTTGAGATTCAGAAGAAATCCAAGTTGTAACTATGAGTTTAAATTCATAGTTACCCACCCCCTCCCAAAAAATTGCTGGAGGGCAGAAAACCTAGGAGGAAAGCAACAGAATTACAAGTGCCTTCTTGCTTCTGCTGCGTCCTGCGGCTGCGTTCACTAAATATAGCCTGTGTATAGCAATGGGTTTCTATCTACCCTTTACCCTAGCCAATAAAGACTTCGCAAACCGTCTAGGGATGGGCAGCGTCTCTCCCGTGCCCTAGTTACAGACCCAAGAGGTTAGCAGCCCCCTTCTTAGCAAACTTGGATCTAGCGGAATTAAAATGTTTCCAGTGGAACGATATTCTGCAAATTCGACGCGCAGTAGAGGCGAAAGTGTCATTTCTCCTAGGAGAAATAGATTAATTTGTACGACTTGTTTGTACGCAGCACAAATCAGGACATCTGTTTAGTTATATAGACCGCCTTCTCTCTAAAGTAGATCATATTTCTCTACTTAATTTATCCTCGCTGTAGCCCCGAATAATGAGTTTATTCTCCCGTGTGTGTGTGTGTGTGTGTGTGTGTACGCACATACACACACAGGCAGTCATGCTGATATGTTAAGAACAAATCAAGCAGGAACAGTAATGTAATGCCTTTATTAGCACCAACTAAAGGCAAAGCTAGACTTGACTGAGCTGGGGCAGCCATATTTGTTCACTCATGTCTAAAATGGGACGGGGTCTATTTTTACAACAAAATGTGCGTACAAGTGAGGGGAACTGGACCCTTTCCACCACATACTGTTGCATGAAGCATTTATCTCCCCAGTCTAGCTTTGATACCAGAAGTGAGCATGGGAAAGTAAGGTGAGGAAGGGGGCCGTTCCCAGACCTGCGTACCCCTTTTGGCTTAAAAATTAGATCCCCCCCCATGTGAAGACATGTGAATAAGCAAAAATGGGGTGATTGCAAATGAGGTGTTTACTCTGGAATAGCCATGCTTTTGTAAGGAAAATCCAGCGTACTTTCCATGCTGCTTCCATTTACTTTTTGAGCTCAGAGGATCTGAACTTTTTTGGAAAAGAGGGAACAGCAATGCAAACACCCATTCTGTTTACTTTGGCCTTAAAAGTCGCAAAGTGACTCGTGTGCTAGCTTTGGAGTTCCGTAGAACTTTTCCTTAGGCTAGATGTTAAACAAAAAATGGGGTGGGAGAGAAGAGAGAAACGAATGTTACTCGCAAAAGGCATGCTGGTAGCGCGACTGCAATATGTGATAGTCTTAAGATAGTGATTCAGGGAGCAACGTGCTAAATAAAGTTTTTTTCTCCCCCCAGTGCAACAGTTCTCAGGTTATGCAAAACTATATTTTGTTGTAAAAATAGACCCCGTCCCATACTGGAACAAAGAAGCCATGGCCACTCTCCCTTATTATTAGTCACTCTTTTTCTCTCTCCTTCCCCCCACCCCACCTTTTTGTTTAACTTCTAGCCTGAGGAAGAGTTCTGTGAAAAATGAAAGGTAGTACACTTGCCCCTTTTCATTTTAGTTTGTCTTATTAAATGTATAACACAACTGCTGCTGTTTGGATTTCTGCTGTTACAACTCTGGAAACTGAATTTCAATAGTGATTTGCCTATGACTATTATTTGAAGGACTGCCTTCGCCTTTATCACCATGCTCACAGTATAAGATCATTAAGAGCGACCCTTCTCATTTGCTCACCTGTGAGAGCAGTTAGGTGGATTACCATGTGAGAGAGAGCCTTTTCTGCAGTGGCCCCACACCTCTAGAGTAAGTTGCCATCCTGGGTCTACCAGACCCCATCATTGCAGGCTTTTAAGAAGCCCCTGAAAACATGTTATTTTACTCTGGCCTTCCCCTGATATGTTTGCCATTGTTGCTGTTTTTATTATGTTCTTACTGTTTTTATTGTGTTTTTATTGTTTTCAATACTGCATCAGATTTTCTTACGTAGTTTATTGTTGTACACCTCCTTGAGAAGGCTCCTTCTCTGAAAGGCAGCCAAGCAATATTTCAAATAATACATAAATAAGGCTATGCGATGAATCCTGAGCTAAGCAGAAAGCTGAATTCCAAATACCTTGGTGCAAATCCAGCACTATTTGATTGATCGTAATGATTTCTGCAGAAAATGTGTTTTATTTTCACTGTCGTTCTTTGTGCAGAAACTATAGAAGCAACCCAAAACTGGTGCCAGTTCCATTCTACCCTGGCCACCAATAGTATAATTTGTCCTCAAGCAGCTCTACCGTAGCAGAGTAAGCAAGAGTAACCCCAGTTTAGGATGGAGTTCCTGTGGCCTATTTGGACTGAAGGCTGATGGTCATCTATTCCTCTCAAAAGCCTAAGCAAAGCTCTATTTGGCTCTTATCTTTTTGCCAAGTGATGGGTTTGGCTGCTACAGACCAAAGGGGTTCTGCTTCTAGACGAATAAGGCCTTCATTCAACTGCAGCTATTACTGTCCCCTTAAGTAAAGGGCGGTGATATCCAGTTCTTCCCTAATTGGATGCATGGAAGCACTATCCAAGGCATGTTCATGGAACTTGCATGATCCACATGGTTAAAAAGTACAGTAATTGGAATACTAGCCTAGCTAAGCAGAAAAGTTCAATTTTCCTGGTAAAAATGTATTGCAGATTAAATAATAATAAAATTCAACTTCCCTGCAACATAGACTTAGCTTGAGATTATAAATTTGAGTCTAAACTGTACCGTTGAAGATCACAGGGGGGGGCTTACATGGCAGGAGGGGGGATACGCTCCCATTAAAAAAAAAATCATCCACATAGAAAAGTAGTGTTTCAGGGAGAAGTCTGTTTGGCAGCTAATCTTCTGTGTGCAGGGAATTCATAAGAACATTCAGTCATGTGATTTCCCACCTCCAGTCTGAAGTGATACAGGTAAAGGCCAAACTAGACGATATGGAGGGAGACATGTGACAGTGACCAAATCTCTTGAATATTTTTTTTAAAATGAAAAGCAGATGCAAGACAGGGTGAATCAGGTTGAGGACAAGGTGTGTGTGTGTGGGGGGGGTGTTTAATGCAGGCACCGCTTTAAGCGTTCAACCTGCAATATTTTTACACTGGGAAAATGAGATTTTTCCTCTCTCATGCTGCTTTCCTAATATAAATCACACACAAACATAAATCTGCTATATGTCTACAGGAAAAAAATACAGAGGTACCCATTGTGCCTGGATACTTTCCCCTATGCGGCAAATAGCAGCTGGGGGAGCATGTTGACTGGGAAAACAGCATGGAGAGAAAGGGTTAGATTTCCCACCACCAATCTGATAATGACACACACACACACACACACACACACACTTGCTTTTAAGTTGGAAAAAACTGTCATCATGGATCTTCTGCAGTTTGGCCCTGTGAGCGAGGTTTACCACCTCACTGAAGAAAAAGGGAAGACATTTGGGACATGCGCAACAAATGCATGTCACACTGATCCGGTTATGGCACAGTGGGGGGGAAATCCCCTCTGGAAATGCCTTCATGCAGCCTTCACAATTTTTTGTCCACCCCACCCACCAAGCCTGCCAAAAGCATCTCAACTCCACGTATGGGACACACCAGGAGGCTCAGTAAATCTCATTTTTGCTGCCTGCCTGAGACTGACAAACTGGGGGTGTGGGGTGGTGTGTCAAACGTGTGGTGTGGGCCACAAGCCATGCAGGCCTGCCCAAATGGGAGGGACTTGTATAAAAAGAGCAATAATTTGTTTAAAAAATATTTCAGAACCTTTTTCACTGAGCCAAATTACATGGAACTGAAATCACCACACATTCGCCCCCAGTTCCTTGCATATTCTTCCTGCCTCCATTTCCCTCCCCTTCCTCTGTTGTTTCCCTGTGTCTATTTTTAGATTGCAAGTCCCTTGAGCTTTTGGGTAACAGACTTGTCAAATCTTCTGTTTCTACATTTAGATATAAATAATATATAAATAAATAAATAAAGCCAACTCTCAATGCTGGTAGGGAGGTCACTGCGGGAATTCATCCAAAACAATCCTACATTGCTGTGCCGTGAGAAAAATAATTAAATCCAAACACCACAGTTGAGTAGTGTCCTTATTTAGAACCAACTAAAGTGCCACAAAAAGCCTCTTTTTTTTTTTTTTTTTTTTACATTCTTCAGTTTTCTTTAGGCAAAATAATAATGGGGGTGAGGAGACAGAAAAAAGGGCTGGGCACAAGGCCCAGTGTGGTATAGCGAACAGGGCAGGTGTGGGAAACCTCTTTGAGCCCAGGGGCTGAATTTAATTTCAGAAAAGTTCTCAGGGGCCGCATTTCCATGATGGGTGGGACTAAAGGGGGTGGCAGAAATGGCAAAAGGGGTGGGGCCAATATTACCAAAACATGCACTCACCCCCAGCCTATTGTAGCTTAAGGGAGCAATCCTATGTCTGCTAGACAGTGTCTGGGTGACATAGGATTCAAGACGAGGCTGGACAGCCACCTGTCCGGGATGCTCTGACTTGGATTCCTGCATTGAGCAGGGGGTTGGACTCCACGGTCTTGTAGGCCCCTTCCAACCCCGCTATTCTAGGATTCTAGGAGTGTCTGCTTTCCTGACCTCAGAGCCAGGAAACTGTGGTTTCCCTCCCTCCCGCTCGTAGCTAGAAAGTGCCACACTGGCCACCTCTCCGCACTCAGAAAGTGGAGCGGAGTGGGGAGAAGGGGCATTCCCGAGGGCTGGGAGGGGAGGAGACCAGGACGGCGGCCATAAGAGATATCCTATGGCCGCCCTAGCCCCCTTCCCTCCCACTCCCCAAAGCCTCTGCCAGATGGGTTAAATTGCCCATTTCACTTAAATGCAGAGCGGGAGGCACAAGGTGCCTCCCACTCTGCACTGGATACACCTAAGCCTCCGAGTTTGGATGCTTACGTGTACCTAGGGCAGATCCCATAGGACTGCACCCTAAAGTCTTACTTCTAGGAACTAAGCCTTAGGAGAGGCCTTTTAAAATGGAGAAAAAGCTGCACAGAAAGCTGGGAAACCACCAAACGTCAGTGGTCAGGGGGGGAGGGAGGGCCAGGGTCACAGCTATCTTTGGAAGCCCTGGAGGGCCGGATTGGGACCCCAGGAGGGCCAGGTCGGGTCCTGGGGCTGAGGTTTCCCACCCCTGGAATAGAATGTCAGATTATGACTGGAGAGACTCAGGTTCAAATCCCCAGTCATGTAGCTCATTGAGTGACCTTTGGCCAGTTTCTGTCTGTCTGTCTGTCTGTCTGTCTTGTCTCTCTTAGGCTAACCTACCTCACAGGATTGTTGTGAGGATAAAATGGGGTGGGTTAGGGTATTTTTAGAAATATGATGTTTTAATGTAGAATTGTATTGTTTAAAACTGTTTTTATTATTGTACCTCGCCCAGAGTGGCTGGGTGACCAGCCAGATGGGCGATTAATAAATTTAATAAATAAATACTAAATAAATAATCAACACTGCTTTCAGTTGTTTGGAAGGAAGAGTGGGATATGAATGCATTCAATAATAATAATAATAATAATAAAAAAATACAGTATTGAAGCCCCAAGGTAAGCAGTCTGCAAGAAGATGCAGTGAAGAGGCCTGAAGCAACCGTGATCTGTTGTTGTTTTTCTCTTTCTACCCCCCCAGGTGATTTGCTGAACATCTAGCCTGAGATCTGGGAGACTCCAAAGCTTGCTCAGGACCTCATGACATTTTGCTCGGTCCTAATGATGGTGTTTCTTGCTCTGAGGTCTGTGGGCATGGGGATCTGGATAGGTTTTCGCTGTGGGTTACACATTCGGGGGAGCTTCTCTAGCAAGCGGGCAGATTTTGCATTGCTTTGCAAGACTCCACATCCGAGCTGGAGGATAAAGGGCCCTCCCAGGAGGAGCCGGGCATGCAGCCTGCATACCAAAAACAGTTGCTAGGCAACGGAGGAAAAGGGATCTGAGATGGGGCCTCTCCCATCATGCACTGCAGCATGCCTTGCACACAATTCTTGCCACGTAGGCAGAAGAGTGGAAATTTACTGCAGTCGTGTTCCTTAAAGGGCCAGTAGCCTTTTACTTGTTATGCAAACGCCCTCCTCCGTTCCTATTGCCCTGAAACTTTCATGCTATGGTGCTTTTTTTCTGCAAGGAAGGCCGTACGTAAGACATCTTTCCAGTGCTGCATTTTAAACTGGAGTGAGTTGCGCAGAGAATTAATCCTGATCGTTCCCCCCATCTTACCTTGAGATGTTTGTTACAATAAAGACACCGCAGAGCATTCCAAAACCTATTATTAATTGTTCTTATTATTATGCCAGAAGCATGCGAGACACTAGCTACCTGGAAAAGAAACAGTAGACATTTTTTTGTGTGTGGATTCACACCTCGGCTATTTTAAAGGTACCCCTAAGCCTCTGTGCCTGCATGAATGTTGTTAACGTGCAACAGCAGACACGTATTCTAGGCAATGTTGGTTTTATCTTTTCATTACCAAATGAGAAAAGCAATAAAGCAAAAAGTCTTTGTGGGGAGCCACAACCATGAATAATGGTCTACAGGAGGGGGAGGCGGAAGGTAGATCCAGATGTACTTGTAGATTTCTTGAGTGATTTGCAGTAGATGGGCTTTCTGAATCCCAGTTGTCTACCAATACCAACAACTAAAAAGCTCCTACCCCACCCCCCAAATTAGATGGATGAAAAAGAATGCTTGGTGCAGGGCGGGGGGAGAACAGGTGAATTTTTGTGTTAAAGGATTTGTGAGTTTAGTTCTGGTACTGGTCGCAAATTCCTGGGCTGACTGAGCATGTGCTGAGGCACGCTGGTCCTCAGTTCTTAGCATAAGTTCACCTGCCTGAGTCACTAGTTTGCTCCTGGCTCCAGCTGGTGAATTTTGGGGTTCTAGTAAAAAACCAAGGAGATCTTGCAAGGCTGGTCTGCCCACCCCTGATGTACAGCAGAGGTGGCCAGAGAATAAACCATGGTTCAGCACTGACTGAGCCACTAGTGCGCGGGGTCAGCAACGTCAGAAGGCCTGGGGGGCAGTTTCCAACCCACCCCGGCGAAACCACCATCCCCAAATTGCCTCCAAATTTCAACAGCAATTTGGCAGCAGAAAAACAGCCACGTTTTCCCTTTAAAACAAGGCACACAGGGAGTGCACATCTTACCTTAATATCAAAATGCGCACCTGGAAGCCCCACGGGAGTGTGAATTTGCATTGCAGCAAAGTATGCACTGCCTGCAAATTGTTTTAAAGTGAAAATGGGGGAGGGGAATTGCTGCCACCACCACACCACCGAAACTCGGTGGTGGCGGCAGCAAGTTGGGTGATGGTGAAGGTGTGTTGCCCACTCCTGCACTAGGCTATTTCTGCTGGACATAAGAAGCTGCCATGTCAGACCGCTGGTTCGCCTAGCTCAGTTTTACTTGCACTAGCAATAACTCACTACAGTTTCAGACGGGTCTTTCCCAGCCTTATCTGGAGATGTCAGGAACTTTCCCAGAACAGATTGCCAGGTTTTCTGTTCATAGGAAGCTGCCTTGTATCAGGTCTGACCACCTAGCCCAATATTATTTCATCTTAACTAGCAGTGAAGTGGCTCTTTAGGGCCTCAGGCAGAGATCTGTCTCCTCACCTGCAACCTGAACCCTTTTAAAAATAGAGATGGCAGGAATTGAACTCAGGACCTTCTGCATGCAGAGTATGTGTGCTCTACCACTGAGCCCTTCCCCTAAAGGAGGGGTGGGGAGCCAGTGGCCCTCCAGATGTTGTTGAACTAAAACTCCCATCATCCCTGACCAATGGCCATGCTGGCTGGGACTTATGGGAGTTGGAATTCAACAACAGCTCGAGGACCACAGGTTAAGAACATAAGAAGAGCCCTGCTGGATCAAACCAAGGGTCCATCTAGTCCGGCATTCTGTTCACACAGTGGACAACCAGCTGTAGACCAGGAAACCACAAGCAGGACATGAGCACAACAGCACCCTCCCACCCATGTTCCCCAGCAACTGTACTGATAGTAGCACATAGCCATCGGGACTAGTAGCCATTGACTAGTAGCCCAGTAGTTCCCCTTCCCAGTAGTTCCCCTTCCTTGATGACAATCCTAGCATCCCGAGCCAGCATAGCCATGGGCACATCTGCTGGGCACCAGATTGAGGAAGGCAAAAGAACTGTGTCAGCCTGTTGACTGCTGCGATTCTTCCATAGAATCTCAAATGGACCTTGTCTAGATGGACCTTGATCAGAAAGGCAGTCCTAATGTTCTTAAGAAACAGTCCTATTCAGGATCACATAGCTCAGCGCCCTTCACCAATGTGGTCAGGATTATAGAGAAACGTCAAACACCTCCATCTTTCTTCCATCCTCTCCAATAAACACCTATTCTTCTTGGCAAGTTCAGTCAGCAACGCTCTTGTAAAATTCTGAGCATTTATGCTTATGGAAAGAAACTATATTAGTAAAGCATGTTTGGCAGTGGCTTAGCCAAACATTCCAGCTGAAATATTAACCTGTCTGAAGCTTTTATACAGTGTAAGTTAATTAGGTCTGTGGTTTTTCCTGGGGCTGCACTGCAACACCAAAAAAAAAACATGCTCAAAATCAAATTTGTCTTCTGAATTTTTGCTTCTCGATTGTCATACGCTTAGGGCCAAACTACACGTTACATTATTCATGCTTTTAAAAAGCATGGTTAAGCTTTTGTCACTTCTGTTTTGAAGGAAAAGCAGTTACATAGAGCCCTGGTTCAGATTGTGGAGATGGATGTGGCCAGGTTAAGCACTCCGCCATGGAAGCTCACTGGGTGACTTTGTCACTGGGTGACACAGACTCTCAGCCCAACCTACCTCACAGGGTTGTTGTTGTGAGGATAAAATGGAGAGGAGGAGGAGGAGAATGTAAGCTGCCTTGGGTTCCTTGCAAGAGGAAAAAAGGTGGGATATAAATGCAATAAATAAAATAAAAGCATGAATAATGTAACATGTAATTTGGCCCTTACCTTTCCAGACAATAGCATTCGGTGCCTTTTCTGATAGAGTTCCTGTGCCTTCAACACCTGACTAAAATGTACAGATTAAGCTTTCCCCCACCACTGCATCTCTATACTAGGAAAAGGCGCATCAGTTGAATTTCTCCATCACTGTTGTTCTTAAGAGCAAAGGAGCTTTGGTGGAAAGAAAGAGGAGAACCATATTTCTGAAACTTCTACAAAATCAGCCCTTCATTCTCTCATATTAGAAAAGAGACAAAAACTCTCCTAATAATTACAGCTATTTCTTGTCCAAAGAAATCTTAGGAAATTAATTAAATGAATCTAGCTAAATTTATAGACTAGATCTGCATACATTTGTATATGGCTAACAATAGTTTTGAAGAAGAAACACATTTTCTTCGTTTTTAGATGGTGCATAGATACGTTATGTCACAGGAGGCACCATTTAAAAAAGTATATTGAAAATAATGAACATTTTAAAAAGAATATGTTGCCTAATTAATTGGTCTTTGTAATCAATTAACATGTTTTAATCAGTTAATCTAACTGGTTAATCTATTAAAGGTTTCATCCCTACAAATGAGGAGGAAGGGGACCTTGAAATTAACACAAAAGCAGTACAAACTGGAGAGGGTAGTTGGCTGTAAGGAAATGAGCTGCTCTGATACCTTCTGTGTTGGGATAATAGAGCGCCAAAGGAAATGAACCATAACAAAGCTAGTCCAACCTGGTTTTCTGGCTTTAACAGGCATGTGATGTGCAGAAACCTGCCAGTAAAGCTGTTCACAGTACAGAGGTAAACATTAGCCCTGTTCCAGTGTTCCCAAAGCATGTTCATTAAACACATGAGGCGGGGGAACACACCAGTTCCATCCCCTCCATCGTTACTCTTGTAGCTGTCTACATGTGGAGCAGTGGAGGCTGGTAGCTTCAATGTAAGTGGGGCGGTAAATCCACTCTGGGTTTGTCAGAACTCTAAAGGAGCTATCCAAGGTGCCTCACTGACCTTCCCTGCTTTGGAGGGCTACTTTGTGAAGAAGAGCGGGCCCTGTATCCATGGTGGCTTTCCACACAATCCTGAATGCTGTTTATCGAGCGTTCCATATCACATGGAGAGCCCCCACTAATAGCAATTGATAGTCCTCCATGAATTTACCTAATCCCCTTTTAAAGCCATCCACGTTGGTGGCCATCGCTAAGTCTTGTAGGTAGCGAATTCCATAGCTTAACTCCTCGCTGTGTGAAGAAGTAATTCCTTTTATCTGTCCTGAATCTGCCAGCAATTAGCTTCATGGGATGACCCCCCTAGGTTTTAGTATTATGAGAGAGGGAGAAAAATGTCTCCCTATCCACATTCTCCACACCATGCATAATTTCGTGCACCTCTATCATGTCTCCCCTCACTCGCCTTTTCTCTAAGCTAAACAGTCCCAGATGTTGTCGAGGGCGATGACAGAGGGGGTGGGTTCGTGCTGTCTGCTTCCTTGTGTGTTTACAACACACTTCAGGAATGCCTGAATATGGCGATTTTCACCTACTAATGTCAAGCTACAAAACTATGCATGGTGTGGAGCAAGTTGATAGGGAGACATTTTTCTCCTTCTCCCATAATGTTGGGAGATTCAGGACAGATAAAAGGAAGGATGTCTTCACACAGAGCATCGTTAAAGTATGGAATTTGCAACCACAAAAGGTAGTGATGGCCAACAACTTGGATGGCTTTAGAAGGGGATTAGATAAATTCTTGGAGGATAAGGCTATCAATGGCTACTGGTAATGATGGCTATATATTATCTCCAGTATCAGGGAAAGTATGCCTCTCAATGCCAGTTACTGGGGAACATGAGTGGGAGGGTGCTATTTTACTTGTGTCCTGCTTGTGCTGGACTAGATGGACCCTTGGTCTGATTCAGCATGGCACTTCTTATGTTCATATGGTTTAAGGCCACAGCTACAGAAGCCAAGTGAAAAATAGGCAACCCTAACACAGCTGTTGGTTTTGTGTGCTGGTGATGATTCTTGTTATCCTTCTCCTCATGTTGGAAATGAGTGGGGAAAGTAGCTGAACCATGATTAGGATCAGGGATTTGGGCATTTGGACATCGGGGCTCCATCTACACAGGAGATTTACTCCAGTTCTACTGCACCTCACAGATGATTGTGGCAGATGACTTATGCCCCTTGCTGTAGCAACTGCGGGTTTTTATGCCGTAACCACAGCTTTTTTGCAAACTGGTTTTGTGATGGATTTTCTCATCATGGATGCTTCAGTGCAGTTTGGGATACTGTATGATCTCAACTGGCTTCGGCGCAGGATGGGGGGAGCAGCGCTGATTGCATCATGAAAGTGTGGACACAAGGAGAGGGGTGGGCTAAACATGTCTACTCGGAGGTAACTCATTGCCTTCAATTGCACTTTACCAAGTACAGGAGCGGAGAGAGAGGTCGGGAGAATTCCTTTGCCTGTTGTTTACATCTCCGGACCTGCAAATATGTGTAACTTTAATAAGTTTAAACGGTGATCACCCCCAAGTGACCCTTACTCCCTCCGAGAAAGGGTGCCGGTGGACACAAGGAGAAGAGTGGGCTAAACGTGTTCACTCAGAAGTAACTCATTGCCTTCAATTGCACTTCACTAAGCATGGGTGCGGGGAGAGGTGGGGGGTGCAAGACTTTGCTCATTCGCTGCCCCGCACCTACGCAGTTGATGACGTTCCATTTACTCACGGGACTCTGCCCACCCAAGCCCAAACAAATGTGGTTTCAGGTGCCACTCGCCCCATGAAAGCGAGTTTTTAAAAAACGTATACACCGCTTTACTGGCTACGTATGCCACAGTAGGAGCAAATATGAATTCATGAAAATCCAGCTTTAAACGGAATCACATCGTGAAGCGTCTCCATGTAGATAGGGCCCTGGTGAGAACAGGGACTTTCCAAGGGGGGAGCACAGAGAAACAATTTAGGCTCAATCCAGGGATGTCTTTGAAAATTAAGGGCATTTGAGAGGGACAATCTTGTTCAATCTGACTGCTTCTCTGAACTAGGTGGTTGCTTGCAACTGATGCCAAGGTCCTCTTTCTATTTAATTTTACACTGGAAGTCTAATTCTGAGATACTTTGGATCAAGCCAGCCCACACATTGATTATTCATCATCTTCCAAGTGAGCTCTGCCAAAACCTCTCCTGTGTTGAGAAGGTTCATTATATATGGGCTGCCAACAATCTGAGGCTGTGGGTGGAGGGGAAGAAGCAATCCTGGATGGATTGTTGTGGTGTCTGGGCACCAACTGCTAGGCAAGAGTTCAGAAAGTTGACTTTCTTTCCCCAGGCTAGGTTTCTCACCACCGTTTTTTATAATCTTCAAAATCGTGTTCCTTGAGTGTGCTAATGGAGCCAGCCGAGGAAGAACCTGGCTATCTCAGCAGGGCTGTAGTGCTTGTGCTTATTCCCACAAGGGTGGTGAGTGGAAATTCCACAAGAGAAGATGAGGTAAAAAATGAATTATGAGGGGCAAGGAAAAGGGCAGCTAAAATGATCAAAGGGCTGAGCAACTCCCCTGTGAGGGAAGGTTACCAGAGCTGGGATTGTTTAGCCTGGAGAAAAGGCGAGTGAGGGGAGATGTGATAGAGGTGTACAAAAGTGTGCACTGTATGGAGAAAGTGGATAGGGAGACATTTTTTCTCCCTCTCTCACAGTACTAGAACCCAGGGTCATCCCATGAAGCGGATTGGTAGGAGATTCAGGACACATAAGGGGACGAACGTCTTCACACAGTGCATATGGAATTTGCTACCACAAAATGTAGTGATGGCCACCAATTTGGATGGCTTTAAAAGGGGGTTGGACAGATTCCTGGAGAAGGCTATCAATGGCTACTAGTCCCTATGGCTATGTGCTACCTCCGGTACCAGAGGCAGTGAGCCTATGTACACCAGTTGCTGGGAACATGGGTGGAGGGTGTTGTTGCGCTCATGCCCTGCTTGTGGGCTCCTGGTCAACAGCTGGTTGGCCACGGTGTGAACAGAATGCTGGACTAGATGGACCCTTGGTCTAATCCAGCAGGGCTCTTCTTATGCTCTTATGTAAGGAGCTCACTGGGTTACCTAAGCTCCCTTGCCACCACTGTGAGTCCAACACCAGCCTGCCCTTTTCTTTGCCCACCCTGGAGAGAAGACCAGCAGGCAGCAGCGCAGCCACAACTGTGGAAGTCTGGAGGAGCAGCTTGCAGCCAGTAAATGCAACAGAGGAACATCCATAGTCTTCAGCTGCTTGCAGACAGAGGGGCTGCTAGCACTAACAATCAGAAAGCGTTGTGCAGCTATTCTGTCTGTTTCCCCTTAACTGATTTTCTGCAGTAAGAAAAAAGGCAGAAGAAGCAGTGGGGAGACACAGGAGGGTTACACATCGAAGATGATAATGTCTGGATCCCCAGTAAAATTCTGTGAATGAGGCAGGGTGATGGTGTGATAAATGTCTCATTTGGAAATGCCCCTATTATGCCCTATCAGACCTTTGTTCACCTCATCAAATATTGTCACTTTATGGTGACTGGAGCAGCTTCCAGAGTCTCAAGCAATGGAGTTTCCCATCACCTGCTACCTGGTCGTATTTTGCTTTAAGCTGGAGAATTGAATCTGGGATCTGTCTACAAAGTACATGCTCTACCTTTGAGCTGCAGTCCTTCCCTTAACTTCCTCCCTGTCAAAGTCAGGGTCATCCTCTGTTTGTGTGCGTGACTGCAAGAGAGTGTGTGCGAAAGAGTGTGAAAATCTAGACCGAGGTATCAGTCTAAGTCTTGTTGTCTTGTATATGTCTGTATACAGTGGGGAAAAGTGTTAATGTGTTTATGTTTCCTACATGCTTAATCCCTTGACCACATTATGTGTTTGTGTGATTTAACCTGTAGGCTATCGTGTGGCTCATTTCCTTGAATTATTTTGCTCTGTATGAAGGTTACTACTTGCCTTCCGACTGAGGCACAAGTGATACTCAAGGGCTGTGTTCATCTGGGGGGGGCTGATATCTTGTGTGTATTGCTTGATGGCAGAAAGCTGTACATAAGAACATAAGAAGAGCCCTGCTGGATCAGACCAAGGGTCCATCTAGTCCAGCATTCTGTTCACACAGTGGCCAACCAGCTGTTGAGCAGGAACCCACAAGTAGGGCATGAGTACAACAGCACCCTCCCGCCCAAGTTCCCCAGAAACTGGTGTACATAGGCTTACTGCCTCTGGTACTGGGGGTAGCACATAGCCATCAAGACTAGTAGCCATTGACAGCCTTTTCTTTCAGGAATTTGTTCAGCCCCCTTTTCAAGCCATCCAAACTAGTGGCCATCACCACATGCTGAGGTAGTGAATTCCATAGTTTAACTATGCGCTGTGTGGAGAAGTCCTTCCTTTTATCTGTCCTGAATCTCCCACCACTCAGCCTCGAGTTCTAGTGTTTTGAGAGAGGGAGAAAAAGGTCTCCCTGTCCACATTCTCCACACCATGCAAAAATTTGTAGACCTCTGTCATGTCTCCCCTTACCCTCCTTTTTTCCCAAGCTGTTATAACCTTCTCTCATAGGGGAGATGCTCCAGCCCCTTGATCATTTTAGTTGCCCTTTTCTGCACTTTTTCCAGCTGTACAATATTTTTTTTAGGTGTGCTTTTGCAAGCACACACAACAGGCGTACACCTTGAACAGAATGATTTCTCTCTGCTCCATCCCTGGGTGCATGAGGATCTGCATCCTGACCTGCAAAGCTCCACTCCAGGCCTTTCCCTGATGCAAGCATGGTTTATTTCAAGAGTTGGCATTGGCAACTGTAATTATGCAGAGGCAGCCACACAAGCACCATTTCTTTACATGCTTCTCAGCTGTTGCTATAAAAGCCCCACTCCTGCCTCCACAGAACTGTTACATAAACAGCAGGCGGGCAACCTTTTTGCCCCCAAGAACCGCATGTGGCCATGTGTTGGATCCACATGCTGTGGCCAGAGCCTACTGTGAGCAAGGCCTGGGCTAGAAACCCCCACAAACCATCCCTTCATTCACACCCACACAGAGCCAAACAATGCATTGTGCTATTCATGTGGCATCTACCTGAGGTATATCTTTTTATTTACTCTAGTGTAAGCATGCACTGCCCTGATTCGGAACAAGGCCTTTGCATTCCAGGAGTGGGGAATTAAACTTTCCCCCCTACCACCACAGTTTTCTTCCCTGAACTCTCCCCATGGGCGGGGATGGGAGGAGGTGTAACAGAAGAGAAAAAAAGTCTCAATTCATATCTATGGTGGGTTTGTTTTGTTTTGTTAACCCCCTCATGGTGTGGGGGAATTTTAGGAAGCAAATGGGGTGGGGAAGGTTGAATCCTCCTCTCCTGGAGTGTGGTTGTCCTCATCCAAATTAGGTCCTGATCCAAATCACCACCTCTGCTGAAGTCTGCTGCAAATCACACTCCCACAAGCCCACCATTCAACAGTTTGGTGGGCTGGGGGAGCACAGTTTACAAGGGAGAATAGTGTGGCTCTCCAAGAGCCTTTCTGTACGAGGCATTTATTTATTCACTCACAGTAGTTTGCTGGTACTGTACATGACGTGGTCATTGTCCAGGGCCTCTCCCATTCTTTGCAAGCAGTATAGCGTTATTGTTTTTCTAACAAGGAAAGTCTGGTATTTCCTTGAATGGCAGCATGAAATCCTGGTGGATTTGCGCAATTCCTCTATACCATAGCAGCACCTCATGGTTGTGTAATGGAACATATAGAAAAGCAGAGAAAGGAAAACCTGGAAAAAACATGTGTAAAGGAGCCAATCTTAATCCCACAAAGAATCCGGAAGCAGAAGCCTTGGTAAAGTGGCGGGTTAAAAGCCTCATGTAGAAAAGCCCCAAGAACATTGTGCTCTGCTATCCTGCAGAACAGCTGCATCGTGGTCTTGTGGTAGCACAATTTGCAGGAGATTTTGGCAGAAGTGGTGGTAAAATTAAACAGTGGCAGGTTGGGCCACACTGAAGACTTCTGAGGGCCGCATGTGGCCCATGGCTCAGGGGTTGCCCACATGTGACATTCACTATCTGACACTGAGAGCAGCTATTGACTGAACAAATCATTTAGAAGCCACCAGTGAAGGTGGTGATATTTTTATTGTTGTTGATAAGTATGAAAAAAGAAGCAACAGAAAAAGTTGAATCAGACTCAAAGTCCATGTTTGCACGTCACTTTAAGCCAGGAATCCTGGCCTAATAAACCACAACGTGAACAAGCAGTGTGCTGGTACATGCAGCTATTTGCTCTTCCTTTCACACAAACCTGGAAGGAACAGTTTTGCATCACATCCAAACTTGGCTTATGAATCCTGACTTGCCTGGGGACACTTAACCATAATCCTGTATTCGGACATAACATGAAGCTTTTCCTTCCTAGTTAATTTACATGCTTGTGTGAAGGAAGGGTCAAGTGGGAGCAAATGGGCTGCACAAACTAAGGGGAAGGATCAGTGGGTTCTGCTGGGATACTACCTGGCAGGTCTGGCATATCAAGCAAGCTACCACAGGAAGTAGCGATGGCCACCAGTTTGGATGGCTTGAAAAGGGGGCTGGACAAATTCCTGGAGGAAAAGGCTATCAATGGCTACTAGTCCTGGTGGCTATGTGCTACCTCCTGTACCAGAGGCAGTGAGCCTATGTACACCAGTTGCTGGGGAACATGGGTGGGAGGGTGCTGTTGAGCTCATGCTCTGCTTGTGGGTTCCTGGTCGACAGATGGTTAGCCACTGTGTGAATAGAATGCTGGACTAGGTGGACCCTTGGTCTGATCCAGCATGGTTCTTCTGATGTTCTTATGCTGTTAAGAAACTGGGGCAGGGTAGATTGGTCATGTGATGTAGGGGAGGCAGGGCTCACAGGGACGCAGCCCCAGCACGTTTTAATTAGCAGGGACTCTGATGTCATCTGGCACCCCCCTCAGAATTCCCCGCTCCCTCTGAGCTTAGCTGCGATCCTCACTGGAGCTGTGTGGGGAATGAATTTTCCAAGCAACAATATATTGTTCCATGTTGGAATGCAAAGTATTTGGGATGACTTGGTCTGGAATGGGCAATTAAGACCTATTCGCTTTACCAAAGACGTGCTCCTGGTGGAGATGAAGATATGGATGGATCACTGGTTTCTTGATATGGATCGACACAGCTGCCTGAAATTTCTGGACTGCCCTTGGAGATTGTCACAATGAGCTCCTGCATTTCCAAATTTACCACTACACCACTGTGTGTGTGTGTGTGTGTGTGTGTGTGTGTAGTTCAATCCAGCTGGGTGTGTGGACGTTTCTGTTGGGGGGGGAGGGGGAGATATAACGAAGGAGCTTAGGGAAGGCTAATGGGTAATGTTGGGGCACTAAGGGAGTGTGCAAGGGGGCTGTTTAAATGAGAAGGGTTCTGTCCATGACCCCTGCCTTTTTTCTCAGATGTCCAACTGAAATACCCCTACCTTGCTCTCAGCTGCACTGTTTTTGGATCCCAGTTGAAGGCTGTATATCTTACAAGGTTGTATAATCTTAGAAGGGGGCGTGGCTGTGAGGGGGCGTGGCTGTGACTGTCACGAAGGGACCCTGGACTTCTGAATTTGCCACTACACTACTGGTCACATGTAGTGGTGTGGTGGTGAATTTCGAAATGCAGGCACTCATCACAACGGTCCCCATAGCCACGCCCACAAGGAGAGGCCAAAAATGCAGGCTGCTGTGTTGAACCATATCAACACACCTTTTCTAGGAATTTTCGTTTGCTGGGAGCAGGTATTTTGCAAAGCTAATGGGTCTGAATTGCCCTTTCAAGATGAAACCACCCCACAATATTTTACATATTGTTGCTGGGAAACTTCATTTCCCCCCAGCTACTGTAAGGATTGCAGCTGAGCTCAGAGGGAACAGGGAATTCTGAGGGGGGGGGGGGCTGGAGATGATATTAATATCCCTGCTAATAACAATGTATTAGTGCTGTGTTCCTGCAAGGTCTGGCTCTGCTACACCACTGGTCTCATGGGCTTTTATTTGGTGAGACAGGTTCTTGGAAGACTCCGCTCTAGGAAATTAACGTCACAGCACTGAAGACAACTCGGGGTATCTTGACATTTTTCTACTCCAGGGGAGATAGGCTGGTGGTCTCAGCATTGAATGTGTTCCTTGGAACGGTTGCTCAAATCCAATACGGTATTGAGATTTGGGGGTTAAGGCACAGCAACTTGAAGGAGCTGGAGGTTTGTCAAAATAAGTTCCTGAGATATATACTGGCAGTATCCCCAGGGACTCCAGCTCCCTTCCTTAGGGTAGAGACAGGCTTGGTATCGGTAGACAGTAGGTCTCAGAAGGCAGCCCTGTTGTTTTATCAGGGAGTCTTGGATATACCTGAGGACCACCTCCCCAAACTTTGCTTGAGAGAACCAATGAAGAAGTGTGGCTGGGCTAAATCATGTCAAGAGTTGCTAGTCTCCAGAAATCTACTGCCAGATATTTTCAGTATCCAGGAGCCAAAAACAAGTTGAGAGGTTGGATATGTGGGATGGATAATAACCAGGACGTAAACCTAATTACATGTTCACATTTCTTTCAGTGGTACCGCCTGTTTAAAATGGATCATGAAAGAGCCCCATACCTACACACTCTCACTTTTGCTTCTTTGAGAACTTCATTTACAGAACTACGCTTTCAAACCACCCTAGGGTGGGGGCAGCAAGGGTGCCGGCGGCGGCACAGTTTCTGCCACCGGTGGCGTTTCCGGGGATACTGGGGACATGTCTGTCATTTTTCTCACTTTTTCATTATTTTCTGGGAGTGTGTTTTTCCCCTCCCGGCACAGCGTACGTTGGATACGGCAGCCGTTGCACCGGTGTGGCGTCGGCGTATCTCCTGTGTGGGTCTAGTGTTATTCTGTGAAGCTCTAAAGATTCTGGGCAGGGCACAAAACCCTGAAGAATGGCAGCGGTCACAACTCAGCATTAACAGAATTTCAGCAAGGCATCTTTAAAGTAGGTCATGGATTTAACAGGGGCTGGTAAACAGAGACCCTTCGATCATGGGCACAGTTAGTTGGAAGCAGAATAAATACAAGCCGAGCCCATATGACGGCAGCCTGGCTTCCTCCTAGTTTGGCTAGGCAAAGCCGCCATGCTCCTTTTCTCTTTCCTGCCTTGTCGATGAGGTAATCCCAGGCCGGTTGCTATAGAAATCATTGCACTGCAGGAGGGAAATTTTCCCTTCAGAAGAGGAGTTTCTGCCACCCAGTGGAAGCCAGGGCAGAGGCTCCAAAAAAACCCAGCAGCCCCAGCACCTTTTCTGGGAAAAGCCATTTCTGGAAGCTTCTGAAATGCACAGCAGGTTTGGTCCAGCGTCACAGAGAGGCAGCAGAAGTTAACATCCTCCACCTCTGAAGAAATGTTTGTTTGGGCTGTAAAACTTTGAATAAAACTTTTTAATTGACCACTTCTCACACAGGCTACCAGGGCGGAGGGAACCAGTCAGCATTCACCAACATAGTACATGCATTACTTCTTCAGATAGATAGATAGATAGATAGATAGTAAAAGAGGCCATGGGATTAAAGGTTTTGTAGAAATAGACTAACATGAGAATGATCTAACTTTATCTGCACACGAATGGACCTGGCTTCACACGGGTTGCAATACTCCTTAGTTGAACGATTCATTGAATACAGTGTACATTGTATTCACTGAATACAGTGAAGCCTTCAAGCACACCTGCTCAGCTGTCAGAGTTGGTCACACTGTGCCCCCACTGTCTGAGTGAAGCTACGGCCCCTGGCACCCCTAAGCATGGCCCCTGCCATGGTGCACCCCCAGAGTCACCTGAGGGAGGCGTCTGTCCACTATGTTCCCCTGAGGGGGGCTGCCCCACAGCGGGGGGGGGGGAGCAACCATAACACTCTGTCCCTCAGACTGCCCCCCATTTCAAACTGTCTTGAACTGTTCAAGTCCCCCCCATTTCAAACTGACTGCAAAGCAACATGGGAAAGCCCTCCCCTAGTGGCTGGAGGAAATTATTGCAGGCTTCAATCACATAGACACATTTAAATTAATTTAAATAAATTAATCCTAAAAATAATAATAATAACCCACGAGGCACACCCTTGGGCTCCCCTTAGTATGCATGCCAAGTTTCAGGTGTCTAAGTTTCGCAGTCTTGGAGTTATGGCAGTGACGGATGGATGGACGGACAGACAGACACAGATCCTCTTTCATTATAATAGATTATCCCCCCCGCTCCTCCCAGTTGCTCAGGGTGGCATGAATGTGTGTCCACCCCCCCATTCCCCCCCCCCAATAACAACCCTCTCGGGTATGCTATGCTGAGAGAAAATTACTGACCCAGTGACTTTTGTGGCAGACGGAGGATTTGAACCTGGGACTCCCAACACTACCAAATAGTCTAGCACAGCCTTGTGCATACTGGCTGGGGGATGCTGGGAGTTGTAGTCCAACTCAGTGGAGTCTGGTGGCTCCGATGCCCAGTAGCGTGGTGCATCCGCTCCAGGTTTCAGTCAGAACTCTAACAAAGCTATCCAAGGTGCTTCATACCTTGGATAGCTCCTTTAGAGTTCTGATTGGTTCTGACTGAAACCCAGAGTGGATTCAAAGCCTCACCGAAATCGGAGCCACGAGCCTCCACTGGTCCAAGTTGTTTGGAGGGCACCAGATTGGGGAAGGCGAGTCTAGCCACTACACCGTGCTGATCCTCTTATCGCATGCTAGTAACACCTATATCACATTTCCTCATTGAATCAACAATGGCTAACCTTAGATGAAGCTTATAGTTAAGCTGCCCTGTCTCTTCCACACAGATTCTTCAGCAATGGATATGAGAGGCTTGAGTCCAGGTTGCCTCTCTCTGCCTCAGGATTACAGGGAGAATCCTGCTAATGGCTAAAATCCAAAGGATCGAATGTAGCAGCCTGTTGCTAACAAAGTCCAGCTAGAAGCTTCTTGAAAATTCAGCAGCCGGGTGCAAATATTGTGTCTTTTGTCCTGAGAGCATTGGCTATAGGACGACTCATAAACTGAATTTATTTATTTATTTATTTATTGCATTTATATCCCACCTTTTTTCCTCCAAGGAACTCAAGGCAGCGTACATGATCCTCCTCCTTCCTCCATTTTATCCTCACAACAACAACCCTGTGAGGTAGGTTGGGCTGAGAGTCTGTGACTGGCCCAAAGTCACCCAGTGAGCTTCCATGGCCGAGTGGGGAGTAGAACCCGGATCTCCCGACTCCCAGTCCAGCACTCTAGCCACTACACCACACTGGCTCTCCAATGAATAAATGCACTGCTGATGTGCATGTTCAAGGTCCTTGCTTTTCCTTCTTAGGGTTCTGTACCTTTGAACCAGGCATGGATAGCCCTTCAAACAGAGGGTACTTTCAGACAGAAGGCTGCAAAATAGGCCACATTACTATCCTGTTTGGGCCAGCACCCATATGTGCCTGCCCGGACCTTAAGTTCATCTTCAGGGGTCTTTCACCATGAGCCGCGTCAAAGGAAGTGAGGCAGGCGGCTACCAGGAAGGCCTTTTCTGCTATGGCACCCCAGCTGTGGAATAAGCTCCCTAAAGAGGTTTGCCTGGTGCCTACATTGTACTCCTTCTGGCACCAGGTGAAGACCTTTTTATTCTCCCAGTATTGTAGCATTTTAGCTTCCTAGCCTTTTAGCACTGGTGTCTTAAATCTGTATTTTAAATCTCTGCATTGCTGCTAGGCTTTATTCCGGTTGTACTGTTACATTGTGGTTTTAAGCTTTTATATTTCATCTGTTTTATGCCGCACTTTGTGGTTTTAATTTTTGTGAACCACCCAGAGAGCTTTGGCTAATGGGTGGTATAGTACTGAAATCAATCAATCAATCAACACTGTGGGAAGGTTACCATCGTTCAAATTCCCACTCAGACATAAAGCTCACAAGATGAAGTTGTGCCAGTCACCACTCCCAGCCTAACCTACCTCACAGGGTTGTTGTGAGCACAAAGAGGGAGGGGAGAAACACGTACACCACCCTGAGCTCTTTGGAGGACTGGAAGCATAACAGTGTCATAAGTAAGCATTAGGCATTTTGTTTTAGATGTTATAATATTTTAGGGCACAATCCTATGCATGATTAGATAGAAAAAGGTCCTACAGCTCCCAGCATACCCCAGCCTATGCTGGCTGGGGAATGCTGGGAGTTGTAGGACTTTTTTCTGTCTAAACATGCATAGGATTGCACCTTTATTGTATTTACAGTGTCTATGTACTGCCCTTCATCAAAATTGACTCCTGGGTGGATTACAAATATAAAAGAATGAGCACAATGTTAAAATGATACCGTCGTGGTGGTACCCAAGATTTGGGAGGTCTGAGCCATCACGGCTCAGAATAGGGCTTTTAGTATCATAGCACCCACTCTCTGGAATTCCCTACCACTACTACAAATGAGGCAGGAGCCAAACGTTCTGGGGTTTCTGTGCCTACTGAAAACATACCTTTTCCAATGGGTATTTTCAGGACGGTCAATTTGTCTTCTGTTTGAAGACTTCTTTTTGTACATCACTTAGAAATGTCTTTAATATAAGCGATTCATAAATATTGTTAAATAAAATACATACATGAAATACAACACACTAAGGGTGTAATCCTACGCATGTTTAGACAGAGAAAAGGCCTACAACTCCCAGCATGCTGGCTGGGGAATGCTGGGAGTTGTAGACCTTCTCTCAGACTCTAAACATGCGTAGGATTGCACCCTAAAACAAACTTACAGTAAAAAGCAGCAAATAAAAATGGCATAAAACGTCAAATGAACAATACCTAAAATGTCTGAGTTAATAAAAAGATGTTTGCCTAGCACATGAAAGACAGGCAGATTGATACGGGAACAGATGCTCCTTCACATACCTGGGAGTGAAGCTGCTTCTTTTGGGTCAGGGGTGGGCAGCTGTGGGCCCCCAGGGACCATTTTTGCCCCTCACACCCTGCACAGGAAGCACTCCAACTAGGGCCCCATGGAACTGCTCCTGCACCCCAGAGTGGTGGCAAAAAAAGGCACAGGTTCGGTGGCAAACCAATGGAGCAGTTATTAGATCAAATGTACCTCGAGAACGAGCTAAATTTGACCTATTTGCGGCTCTGTAGTGGTAAATGGATGAAGGGGTGTTTTTTGCCGCCGCCACAAATTTCGGGAAGGGCTGCAGTGAGGACTACATCTTGCCACCCCTGTTTTAGGTTATTAATATAGAATACAATTAAATAAACGGTAACATGTTGAGCTACCTGTATTTTGGTTCTTGCGGTTCTGCCCTGATTTCACTCTCGCGTCCAATGGCCTCCTCACCTTAACATTTCAGGTTACAGGTCTGCTTTCAGGTGCCCTTTAAAAAAAATCCTAAAATCCCTTCTTCCTTTGCACACAGTGGGGCCTTCCTAGTCATGAGGGCAAAGATGTTATGACGCTGTCCCCTTAAACTACCTCCCCTCCCCATCCAACTGCAGTCCTAGCAGCTTGTCAGCTCTAAATGCAAGGGAAAGGATATTAATTTCAGTTCTGAACAGTCCATAGAGGCTATATATGTGTTCTGTATTTAAAAATAAAATTAAAAAATCCTTAAATAATGCAGCTTTGTTGTAATGGCCATAATGGTTGGCACAATAGATATTCATAAGCGTAGGTGTCTCAGTGCAAGGAGAAAAATCTGCAAAGGACTGAAGTCCTCTAGTGGTAAAATATGCCATCGCACTTTATTTATTTATTTGCTTGCTTGCTTGCTTACTTACTTACCATACTTATATGGCCCCCCATCAACGTGCGTTCTCTGGGAGGCTTACAAAGCCGAGAATAAAATACACCATTAACATTCAGGACTATGATTAAAATGCAATAAAAACAGTAAAATGGGGCCCCCAAACATTCCTTTCTAGCCGAGAAAAAATGATACTAATTACTGCTTAGACCTTAGAAATTTGTTTGGGTTTTTTTAAAAAACCTCCAAGATAGTTTAAAAAGTCTGGGTGAATAAAAAGGTGCTGAAAATATGGCAAAAGAAGGCATCAGGTGAGCCGTTGTGGGGAGGTTACTCCTTCAGCAGGGTGCCACTCCCGAGAAGACCTCCCCCGCTAGTAATCAATAAGAACATAAGGAGAGCCATGCTGGATCAGACCAAGGGTCCATTTAGTCCAACATTCTGTTCACACAGTGGCCAACCAGCTGCCCATGGGAAACCCACAAGCAGGACAGGAGTGCAACAGCACCCGCCCACCCATGTTCCCCAGCAATACCAATGACATTTTAAAACTTCTTTTGAAAATGCCCCTCAATATTTATTTTTTCATTTCATTTCTATACTGCCCAATAGCCAAAGCTCTCTGGGTGGTTCACAAAAATTAAAACCAAAGAGCACACAATAAAATATAAAATATATAAAACATTAAAACCACAGTGTAACAATACAACCAGAATAAAACCTAGCAGCAATGCAAGAATTTAAAATACAGATTTAAAACAGCAAAGCTAAAAGTCTAGAAAACTAAAATGCTAAAATGCCTGGGAAAATAAAAAGGTCTTTACCTGGCGCCGGAAAAAATACAGTGTAGGTGCCAGGCGAACCTCACTAGGGAGCTCATTCCACAGCCAGGGTGGCACAGCAGAAAAAGCCCTCCTCCTAGTAGCCACCCGCCTCACTTCCTTTGGCAGGAGCTCACAGGGAAGGGCCTCTGAAGATGATCTTAAGGTCCGGGCAGGCACATATGGGAGGAGGCAATCCTTCAGATAACCTGGCCCCAAGCCATTATGGGCTTTGAATGTTGATGTCAGGGTGGAAACTGAGCCAATAGAGCCCCAGAGCAGTTCTGATTCTGAGGAGGAACAGCAATCTGTGGGAGAGGAGCTCGCTCATCTCTCACAAGCACAGCAGCTGGCAGAGATTCCTCCTGCCAGCATTCCTGGGATAGATAGTGACCCTGGCAGTGAGAGAGTGCTGGAGGGGGGCTTGCTGGACACTCGGCGCAGACACAGGGAGTGACGACAGATGGAGGGCGCGGAAAGGAGGCGTAGCACTCATTTGGCACGCAAACAATGGTCATGTCCCGAGGACCCAAGGGAAAGAGGGAGGATCTCTCCCTAGCCCATAAGTTCAGGGTCTTCCCGTGATTCTCCTTCAAATGGGGACCAACTGCCTTACCTGGAGCTCAGGGTACTCAGCTATCTTTCCCCAGTGCTGTTCCTTGCTTTGGCGCTAGCGACTAGTATAATGAAAGAGTCATAAAGTAATAAAGGAATAAAGTCTCAGAAAGAATTCCTCGTCATCTGTGTCCTGAGTTGGCTATTGGTGGGGACTGCAAGAGGCAGCTAGGGCAGTCCTGACAGTTAATACCAGCACTTTGAATAGGGCCTGAAAATGGACTGGCAGCCACTGCAGCTGGAAAAGTACTGGTGTAATATGGGCTCGCTGGCCAGTCCCTGTTAACAATCTCACTGCCCTATTTTGGACCAGCTGAAGTTTCCAGACCATTTTCAAAGACAGCCCCACATATAACGTATTGCAGTAATCTAGACGAGAAGTTATCAGAGCATGGATAACTGTAGCTAGGCTATCTCTGTCCAGATAAGGATGTAGTTAGTATACCAGCCTAAGCTGATAAAAAGTGCTCTGTGCCACTGAGTTCACCTCAAGTGACAGTTCTGGATCCAAGAGCACCCCCCAAAAATGAACTTGATCTTTTAGGGGGAGTGCAGCCCCCTCTAGAACAGGTTGAATATCACCTAGCCGGGCAGACGGACCACCCACTAACAGCACCTCCGTCTTGTCTGGATTGAGTTTCTGTTTATTGGCTCTCATCCAGTCCATTACCATGCCCAGGCACTGATTCAGAACAGCCACTGCCTCACCTGGGTTTGATGAGAAAGAGAGGTAGAGCTGGGTGTCATCCGCATATTGATGGCACGTCAGCCCACCCCTCCAGATAACCTCCCACAGTGGTTTCATGTAGATGTTAAACAGCATGGGGGATAAAATAGAGCCCTGTGGAACCCCATGGCACAATTGCCATGGCACAGAGCAATAATCCCCCAGCACCACCTTCTGGAGTTGGCCATCCAAGTAGGAGCGGAACCACTGCAGTGCAGTGCCTCCAACTCTCAACCCAGACAACCTATCCAGAAGGATACCATGGTCGATGGTATCAAAAGCCTCTGAGAGGTCCAGGAGAATCAACAGGGTCGCACCCCTCTGTCTCTCTCCTGGCAGAGGTCATCCCACAGGGCGACCAAGGCAGTTCCCATTCCAAAACCAGGCCTGAAGCCCGATGGAAATGGATCTTGATAATCCATTTCATTCAAGCATGCCTGGAGCTGTCCTGCAACCACCCGCTCAAGCACCTTGCCAGGAAGAGGATGTTGGCCACTGGCCTATAATTGTTAACATCCTCCGGGTCCAGGTTAGGCTTTTCAGGAGTGGTCTGATTACTACCTCTTTTAAAGCAGCCGGCACCACTCCCTCTCTCAAGGAGGAATTTACAGACTCCTGGACCCAGCCGGACATCCCCTCCTTGTTTGATTGAATAAGCCATGAAGGGCAAGGGTCAAGCACACAAGTGGTCGATCGGACTTGTCCAAACAACTTATCTGCATCCTCAGGCCTCAGTAACTGAAACTTATCCAATAGAACTGGACCAGACAGTGCTCTGAACGCCTCTACCAATGGAACTGCATTAATCGTGGTGTCCAATTGATGACAAATCTAAGCGACTTTATCTTCAAAGTGCCGTGCAAACTCATCACAGTGTTCAACCAAGGGTTCAACAGTCTCTCTCCCTGGCCCAGAATGTAACAGGCCAGAAAAGCTCCACTGGATGACACTAAGATGCAATGCTGGTGGAAAAGAACTGTCTCTTTGCCACCGCCACAGCGTAGGCTCAATAGTGAGCTCTTACCTGTGTTGGGTCACACTCAGCACAAGTTTCCCTCCACCTGCATTCTAGCCGTCTCCCCTCTTGCTTCATTGCCCTCAGCTCAGGTGTATACCAAAGAGCTGGCCGGGCTCTGCTCAGAGGGAGAGGGCGCTTGGGCGCAATCATGTCAACTGCCCAAGTCATCTCTGCATTCCGCAGAGCAACCTGGGCTTCGACCGGAGCACCAGCCATACCAGCAGGAAAATCCCCCAGAGCCCTCTGGAATCCATCAGAATCCATTCGGGGGTGGACCATTTTAATAGGTCCCCCACCCTTGCAGAAGGGGAAGTCTGCTGAGAATCTAAACCTCAAAAGGAAGTGATCTGACCATGACAAAGGGACAGATGTTAATTCCTCCACTTTCAGATCACCATCCTCCTGCCCAGTCGAGAAAACCAGATCAAGCATGTGTCCTTTTATATGTGTTGGGCCGATGACATGTTGGGACAGCCCCATGTTTGTCATGGCGGCCATGAAGTCTTGAGCCGCCCCGGATACAGCAGCCTCGGCATAGAAGTTGAGATCCCCCAGGACCATCAACCTAGGGGTCCTCAACGCTAAGTCCAAGACCACCTCCGTCAGCTCGGGCGGGGAGTCTGATGGGCAGTGAGGTGGGCGGTGCACCAACAGAATCCCTAATCTGTCCCGGGTACCCAGCACAAGGTACAAGCACTCAAGAACTGCACTCAAATGAGCAGGAAGCCTAGAGAAAGGGATTGAATTCCTATAGACCATGGCAACCCCCCCTCCCCTGTTAATCTGGTACTTCAGGGGTTAACAAAGAGTTAAGATGGTTGATTTGATCTGGGGGAGGCCTACAAGAAGAGCCCCTAGAAGACCCCAGATTCGTAACCAGCTTTATATTCCAGACTCTTGACCCCTGGGCGAGAAGACCTTGAAGTTTGATTCTATGCTAAATGATATTGTTTCACTCACTGAGACTCTACCTGAGATTTTGCAGGGCTGTCTTTGCAGAGAGTGGAAAAAATTGCAGCTGTCTTTACAAGCGGCTGCACAGAGCTTGCTCAAGGCCACGACGTGCTGGCAGAGTGTCTAAGTGAGATGAAGAGCAGAACTGAGCATGCTCAGATGCCTCCTGAGAGGAGATGTACTGTTTTGACATCTCATGGTGTACACCTGCTGATAAGAGAATGTCCCTACTCAATGCTAGTTGGGCGGGGAAGTGTAGCCCTGAGCATGAGCGACAACTAGGAGGAGGCATTTGGGCGGATATGACCAAAAATGACCGGGAATTCAAAGAAGATATACCAAAGAGAAATGCATCAGTCAAGATAACATGCTCAGATGGCAGACTTGGGGTCATATTTTGGGACATTTCAAAGTAACCCATTTGTAATGGTGCCAGACACGTTCCCCAGACACATGAAATTGTGGGAGATACGTAAATGAGACACCTTGCTTCTGATTGGTGGGCAAATGCTCTAACCCCGTGCACCCCATTTTTATTGGAGGCTGCTCATCTCATTGCTCCTTGGGCCACACCTTTGACCAGAGCAGGGGTATAAAAGCCCAGGGAATGGGAGCTCCGGTGGTGGTGGGGGGGTGCTTTTGTTCCTGTTGTTCTGGTTCCTGCTGCTGCTGCTGCTGCTCCAGTTCCCTCTTTCTGCCGTGCCACCAGACCCAAGGATATGGGTAACTATGGACCTCTTTAGACTCTTAGACTTTGGAACTTAAAGTGTTTTCTGAAAGTAGAACTTAGAATTATTTCTGAGTTTAGGACTTAGAGTGCTTTCTAAGCTTGAGACTTGGAGGTTATTTCTGAGGAGGGGATTTGGAATCCCATCTTCAGAGGTGGCAAATGGAATTATTTCCAAGTCTTGGGTTGTCCGTTCACTCTAACTCCTACCTCTATTCTTCATATGCCTAGAGGAACTTAGTAATGCTTCAGCTTTTGTATTCAAGTAAGAAGCAGGAGGAGATAATGGGAGGGTTAACACTTAGTTTAGGTTGTTTTAGTTTAGCTTTGAACCTCAAGTAGTAAACAAGAGTAAGTTGGAAAGAGGAGTCATAACAATGTTAGAAGCTCAAGCCCTTATCTTATTGGCCAAGTTCATAGCACCAGCTTTGGCAATTGTAATTCTTTTGATTTATCTTTTCTTTTTGTTGCATTCTCTTTCCCTGTAATTATTGTCAGGGTGGAAACTGACCGATAGAACACCAGAGCAGTTCTGATTCTGAGGAGGAACAGCATTCCGTGGGAGAGGAGCTCGCTCATCTCTCACAGGCACAGCAGCTGGCAGAGATTCCTCCTGCCAGCATTCCTGGGATAGATAGTGACCCTGGCAGCGAGACAGTGCTGGAGGGGGGCTTGCTGGACGCTCGACACCAATGCAGGGAGCGACAACAGATGGAGGGCATGGAAAGGAGGTGTAGTGCTCGCTTGGCATGCAAGCAACGGTCGCGTCCCGAGGACCCAAGGGAAAGAGGGAGGATCTCTCCCTAGCCCATAAGTTCAGGGTCTTCCCATGATTCTCCTTCAAACGGGGACCAACTGCCTAACCTGGAGCATAGGCTACTCTGCTATCTTTGCTTAGTCGCTGGTGATTAGCATCTGAAAGAGTCATTAAGTTGTAAAAGGATTAAATCCTTTTGTCTGTGTCTTGAGTTGGCTATTGGACTGTAAGAGGCAGCTAGGGCACTCCTGACAATTATAGAGAAAGTTTCTAACACTCATATAACCACCATGCCACTTTCTTTATATTGTATTTTTCTGAAATAAAGCCTTGAATAGATTTCAATCTACGCTTTTGTCTGTAGTGATGTTTGTCTGTTGGGATTAGCTTGGTTACCCACTGGGGTGCTTCGGACCCATATGGTGCAGGCTCTGAGGTTAAGGAAAGGAAAGGTTCCTCTTGTGCAAGCACCGAGTCACCCCTAGAGGGACCCCATTTTTCCTCAGCATTTTCCTGGCAGACTGTATAGTGGGGTGGTTTGCCATTGCCTTCCCCAGTCCTAACTACCTTTCCCCCAGAAAGCTGGGTATTCATTTTACCGACCTCGGAAGGATGGAGGGCTGAGTCGACCTGAGCCGGCTACTTGAAAACCAACTTCCGCTGGGATCGAACTCAGGTCGTGGGGAGAGTTTCGGTTGCATGGTGCATTGGCTGAGAAACCAAGCTATTCCCACAGTATTCCGAAGGACAGGGAAGCCAGGCAAAGCCAAGCCGCTCTGCAGACATAGTTGTTGACTATTTACTGTGTCTACAGATTGACCCCACGATTGTCTCCATAATGCTGGGTTTATTTAAAAAGCTGTTTCATGCAAAGAAAAAAACAGAGAATATGGGGAAGGAATCTAGAATTCCTCTGAATTATGTCTTGATTAGTAAAAATAATGTTCCAATAGCAGTGAAGTCCAAATTGGTACAGATTTGTGAAAGCACAGGATCTAACCCTTGGGGGAAAGCACCCCTTACTATACCATTTGAAGAGGATAGTGTGAGCAGGTTGCTTGACGAGTATGTGCAGCAGGAAAAGGTGAAGCCGGGTAGTATGAAGGATCTGAATGCATGTCTTTGGCTTATGACTATTGGATTAGCACAGGCAACTGAGGAACAGGATCAGGTGAGGGTAGCTTTGATAAGCAAGGCAGGGGACTATGAGAAATTACAGTTGAAATGTGAACATTTTGAGAGGGAATTAAAGCAAGCAGCGATTCAGAACTTGAGCTTAGTCACAGAGAGAGACTGAGGGAACGGGTAGACCTGTTGGGGTCTAGCTCAGTGCAAGGAATGCAGACCTAGAAGTAGGGATGGGGGAGAATTCCGCCATGGACTCCAACCTACTCCCAGAGTCCATGGCAGAATGGAAGACTTACCCCTGCCTCCCTGTGGAATCCTCTTTGGCCAGATCCTCTGGCTCCGGATTGCCAGTGATACGGCCACCATGCCGTATCGCTGGTTGAAGGGAAGTGACTGTGGATGCAAATGGCATCCAGGACACCATTTGCGGCCGTAAAGGCCTTAGTTTAAGGTAAATGCAGCCGTAAATGGCTGCATTTACCTTAAACTAAGGCCTTTACGGCCGCAAATGGCGTCCTGGATGCCATTTGCATCCACGGTCACTTCCCTCCCTTCAACCAGCGATACGGCATGGTGGCTGTATCACTGGCACTTCAGAGCCGGCTGGCGGCTCTGCGGAATCGCCGCGGAGCAGAGCCAGCCAAAGAGGATTCTGGGGGAGGAACGGATTGCCTGCCCCCCCTGCGGACCCCCCCCCCCCAGAACGGCGGGTAAGCGTTCTGCCCATCCCTACCTAGAAGGTGCCGTTAAGGTCGTGACACAGCAGTTGAAGAAACAGCAGACTGCACAGAAGTGTGAGGAGAATCATGCCTCATGCATAGCTCTGATAGATAAGCTGAAGGGAGCTTTACGGGCACAAAAGACAATTTGTTCCATAGTTGGAGGACCTGCTTTGGATGCCGGTGTAGATGATTTAAAAAGTTTTGAACGGCACTGGGAGAGTAGTTGTTATCAGGAGAAAATAGTGCCATCTGCTCCTCCCTTACCATTAACAGAAGGGAATGGGAATCCCAAGCATGCGAATATCATCCTTCGTAGTGGCACTAAGTATGAGGAAGAGCCTACCACCCAGAAACGTCTCATTGCTACGCAGCCTGCCGCCCCTTTTAGGAAGCAGATAAAACGTAGGAGGACGTTAGCTCCTTCCGAGTTGGTAGGCGGGGGAGACACTGAGGTGGAAGAGACAGTTGAGCAAGAAGTCATTACTCCTCAGATTGTGGTACATGTTCTTCCAGCCCCCACTAGGAGGAAAGTAACTGAGACAGTGTCTAGGTGTCTTATGGAAACAGAGAAACAGGCTTTGGTAAAAGTGCTTGGTCCCTTAGATGCTGAAAATGTGTATAAATGGGCTGCTATGGTTTGGTCTCAGACACAATTGGATGGGCAGGATGTTGTAGATATGATTCTGGTTTGTGCCCCAGGTATAGGAAAACTAATGCAGGCAGAATTGGAGGATGCCAGAAAGGATTGGGAAAATAGGGAATGTTTGGGACTCCAGTACATACTGAGCTATGTTGGTAATCAGTTCATGACTATAGCTCAGATGGGACGACATTTTCTGACATGTACTCAACAAGATAAGGAGACAGTAGCAGAGTACTTCTTAAGATTCCAAGTTGTAGGCTTCAGTTTCAAGTTTCAGAACATATAGATCTAAATGAGGAAGGGGAGCCTGATATGTTACCAGCTAGGTGTAAAGAGGTATGGTTTGAAGGACTGAAGTATGGCATAAAGTGTTTGATGGGAACAGAGGATCCAGTGCAAGTTCCATTTGAACAGCTAGTGGAAGGAGCCAAAGGAGCAGAACGGTTGTTGGGTATAACAGATAGGGACAAGAAAGATAAGGAAGTTGCTGTAGTAACTTATTCAAATCGGGCAGGCTGTGAAAATAATGTACCAAGTGAGCAAGATGCTAAGGGGTGTTGGGATAGGCTCCAACAATGGAAAACCAGAAATAATGGAGGGAGAAGGGAAGGACAAAGCCTGAGTCTGAGAGGTCAAATCTGGCAACATTTGGCGAAGGCAGGTGTGGACATGAGACCACTAAGGCCCCATTTCAGCAGTTAGTTGATAAGCTGGCAAGAACAAAATGTCTCAGCCCCCAGAAGCATCTGGAGAGTGCCAGAAAGCTTGGCCACCTCGAGCACCTCATTCTAATTCCCCTCAAGTTGCAGTGATAAGTAGACAAAGACCAACTTCTCCCTCCTATACTGATTTGCAAGCTAAAGTGCAATGCCTGGCTGCAATTCCTAGTATGGGGGAGGAAGATGAGGAATAGGGAAGCCCAATCCCTTGCGGCCCCTGTGAACATAAATGGACTGTGATAGCTCTGCTAAAGCCTCATTATATTGGCAGACCAGATGTCTGTGCTAAACAGGGGGGATCAGAGAAAAAGAAGCTGCTTCCAAAGTTAATGGAATCACAAACTGAATGTTCTTTAGTCAGAAAGCAACCTGTAGATGTCAGGTTAAGTGACCCAACCCCAGTGACTGGACATGCAGGATATGCAAGCCAAGATGGCAGACAAGGTTTGGGGTACAGAACAAACAGAAGCAAATGCTTTATTGTGTGTTAATAGTTCTCCAGACAGAGCAACTAAAAAGGTTGTCCAATGGGGAACTGTAGTAACTACTGAACCTCAAGTGAAGGAAGAGAGGGAAAAAACGTTTGTGCCGAAACAGTGTGCAAATGAGACAACAGAAGAAAATGAAGAAAGCAAGCTTGGCCAGAGACAATGTAAAAAAGATGTAGTCAAGAAACTAGTTCAAAAGAAAAGGGTGGACCTAAAATGGATAGGACCTTACAGAATTAAAGTGGGCGATTAGTTTGTAACATTGCTGGTCACCACTCTAAAATGGATATTTTCAGACTCTAACATTGTGGGCAATTCCACCTCCACTGGATAGACAGGATAGAATGCGATAGATTGCCTCTGTGAGTTTTGATAGCTATATAGCCATCGATTTCCCTTTGCTATACTATTGCTTGTTACTATGTTTCCTTAGTGTTTCAGTCAGACCTGAAAATTCACTGGATTAATTTAGTATGTGAGTTTCCTGTTTGTTCTGAGACTGTTTTAGACACTAGATTTTATTTATTTATTTATTGCATTTATACCCCGCCTTTCTCCCTCTCGCAAGGAACTCAAGGCGGCTTACATTATCCTCCTCCTCACCGTTGTATCCTCACAACAACAACCCTGTGAGGTAGGTTGGGCTGAGAGTCTGTGACTGGCCCAAAGTCACCCAGTGAGCTTCCATGGCCAACTGGGGACTAGAACCCGGATCTCCCGGCTCCCAGTCCGTCACTCTCACCACTACACTACACTGGCTCTCACTATTTTAATAGTGTATTACTGTTGAAGAATATATTGCTGGCGTTTGACTGCCTTAGTGTATTGGGAAAAGGAGTGGGACCACTAGAGAGGCCAAGGGAGGAAACCCTTGAGAGTTAAGATGTCAGGTTAGGGAGATTTGAGCACTCCATGTTGTTAGATGCAACACCTGATTTTGGATTGGAATGGTGGTGAAGAAAACCTCATTTCTCTTTTGAGACTGGAGATAGGACCCCTGAAGGAAATAAAGAGCCTGTTCTCCTAACTGAAATGAACTTTCAGTATTTATATTGTTGTATAATGTATGTATGTATATTGTTGACTTTACAGCAATGGCTCATTGTCTGTTTTGCCTATGGGTCACTCCGTGTGGCATTTTCCCAGCAGTAGAGATGATTGTCAGCCACATTTTCTCAGCAGCATTTTTCGGGTTATAGCAACAAGACAATAAAAATAATGTTATAAGGCAAGTAGGGGTAATAAGGAAATGTATAAAATGAATATGCAGATAGTCTGATTAGTAAATGGCTAGGGGAACATGGCAAGCTTAGTCTATCAGGTGCATAGGTGCATTGCTATGAACCATATAGAGAAATCCTGAAGGAGTCTATTCGAGTGAATGGGGGTAGAATAAATTCTACTACGCTGTAACAAGTTGAGAGTCGCCTGCTGCAAGTATGGAGAGTTCATGCAGCAGTGTGGTGAGAGACCAAGACAAACCCTTCCATTCAATTTGTGAATGCATCTCACCTTGATTGCCTGCTTTGGGACCTGATAGCTCCTGAAGATGAGGAAATAAATGAGGGTGACATCTTTCCATAGGCTATCTAATATATTGAAAGTAAGTATGGGAATTGGGGTCTGTAAAGACCCATATTTTGTTGTCCCCCGCCCTTTTCTGTCTTTTGCTGCGGGTATCTAAGTTTTGATGTTAAAAGTTTATTCACGAGAGCTCGTGTTTGATCATGGAGTTCCAGGGACCGCAAAAGGATGTATGGCAGCTTGTGTGTTGTGTTCTTTTGATTAATACTCTTGATCCTGCAGATCTTGAGCCTGAATATGGTTATGATTATGTAACCCCATCTTTGGAACCATGAAAGGATGATGTATGTAAGCACCAGAACACATGGCTTATTAGTGAAGCACACTGACATGACCTGGAAATGGAAAGATAACCACAACACAACAGAAAGTCCTATAATGACCATGCAAATATCAAATCCAATGGGATGTGTATGGTGGACAAAAGATGGTGATAAACATATCATAAATGGAGAGAAAAGTAAAATAACATTCCAATTTAATCTGTATACACGTAGTCTAAGTTTACCATCCACATTAGGTTTCACAGTACAAATGTGGAACAAGTCCTTACCAGTAAAGACCAGTAAAAGTCCTATTGAACAACAGTGGGTTAATAATAGCATACTATGGACAACAATCACCCATGGGAAAGATAATTTTCAGTTAAAAGTAGAAGGTAAAGATGTGACTTGCAATCTTTCAATTTGTGTACCATATACGTGGACATATTTTCATTTGAAGGCTCCAGTGAAGGCTCCAGTGTCTCCTATATTTAAACATGTTCTTCATATAGCCCGAATTAACAAAACAGAGTTACAACAAAGAATTTTGGAAGCCCCTAGAATCTCCCAAGACACTGTATTATTGTATTTCCATAATGTGAATGTAACTAGAACCCACCCACAGTGTAAACATTCAGCTGATCCTATATTTAAGGGATGGTGGAATCAAGCTACAAGTGAGATCTACCACAGAAGGAAGCAGGAGTTATTAGGCACTATTCTGAGAGGTATGGGAACTGGGGCAGATATCTTAAATTCATATGATATTGAAGTTATGGCTAACAAATTATCAAAATTGGAAGAGATACTTGGAAGATATCAGACCCCATTAACACATAATTTTGGAATCTCGCAGGATGAAATAGAAAAATTGTGTGTATGATATTAGACAAAGTTGTATGTGTGTGGTAACTATGATAGAAAAAACTGTTTGGGTACAATGGCATACATGGCAATTGCTGGGACAGCATATGAATTTTTCACCGTCACAGGTTCTAGGATTGGAGAATGAAACTGGGATAGCTTTGGCATGTGCTACAATACAATTATATGCAATTCAAAAGGTGGAACAAGCTGTAAGTCTTTGGGGGAATGGTTTACTTCCTGAGGAGTTTGGGGATAATACACAGTTTGTCCAACACTTACATGGTCTGAAGAAGGTTGTAATGCAAACCATAGTTCTGCAGTGTGTGCATTTATTTATTTATTTTATTTATTTATTGCATTTATACCCCGCCTTTCTCCCTCTCGCAAGGAACTCAAGGCGGCTTACATTATCCTCCTCCTCACCGTTGTATCCTCACAACAACAACCCTGTGAGGTAGGTTGGGCTGAGAGTCTGTGACTGGCCCAAAGTCACCCAGTGAGCTTCCATGGCCAAGTGGGGACTAGAACCCGGATCTCCCGGCTCCCAGTTCGTCACTCTCACCACTACATTACACTGGCTCCCTAATGGCAAAATTTAGCCCGTAATGACACTCGTGTGTATGATATTAGACAAAGTTGTATGTGTGTGGTAACTATGTGCCCAGAAGTATATTGGGAAACTTCCACTGCAGATTATGGGCCAACTGAAAGTTGTAGATGTAATGTTACTGAAGTTACTGTGTGTGATAAAGTTTTCAGGATTTCAGCCTATGAAAGACGTCAGATGATATATCATGAGGAATTTCCAACACGGAATACTAATATTGGATTGGACTGGACTGGATTGGAAAATTTGATAAGAATGGAGAAAACGGTTACTGATGCCATGCAAGAGCTGGAATCGAGATCTCAGTCAGGACGTATTAAGATTTGGCATAACGATGGACAACTGCAAGCCTTAAGTAAACAAGGACAATCTTTGACAGTCTGTCATTGGTGGGATGTTTGTATGGGCTATTGACCTAAAGCCACAGCTCTCCTTCAGCTGATGTTCCATCCTAAAGCCACAGCTCTCCTTCAGCTGATGTTCCATCCTAAAGCCACAGCTCTCCTTCAGCTGATGTTCCATCCTAAAGCCACAGCTCTCCTTCAGCTGATGTTCCATCCTAAAGCCACAGCTCTCCTTCAGCTGATGTTCCATCCTAAAGCCACAGCTCTCCTTCAGCTGATGTTCCATCCTAAAGCCACAGCTCTCCTTCAGCTGATGTTCAATCCTAAAGCCACAGCTCTCCTTCAGCTGATGTTCCACCCTATCATAACTGTGCTCTTCTTGCAAATTCTGTTTGTAGGTGTTGCCATGGGTGTCTTGTACTGGGTTAACAAAAAGGTTAATCAACTATTCATGCGCACCAAAGCAATTGAAGGTATTGGCAAAGTTCATATGGCTGATTAGGTTCAAACAAAACAGTAATACAAATAGAGTAGATAATACGAACAGAGTAAAATAACTTTTGTTCCTTGTTCTGGTCAATGGTGGTACGTCAGTGATTAATGTGGTTTAAAGTAAAGTGATATTCGTGCTTATCAGATATCAAAATGTCTAGATAATCAGAATATCAAGTGGGGGACTGTTAATCTGGTACTAAAAGGGTTAGCAAAGAGTAAAGATGGCTGATTTGATCTGGGGGAGGCCTACAAGAAGAGCCCCTAGAAGACCCCAGATCCGTGACCATCGAGTCAGTGTTGGTGCTGCACTGAGTACCCAGGAGGGCACAGCTGGGAGAGAGTGGCCCCTCCCAGTCCCCCCACCCAGGTCTCAGTAAGACATACCAGGTCAGCCCCCTCATCCACAATCAAGTCATGGATGAGGGAGATTATATTTTGGACCGACCTGGCATTCAGCAGCCGCAGCACTGGACCCGAGGGCAAGATGAAAATGTTAAAGAGACCAGCCAACTAACTGGTACTGCCAGATCAAAAGTGTTCAAATCAGCATTCTTGACACAGAACTGGGTGAATTAGGAGCCGGAGAGCAAAAAGCATTATGTTTCAGATGTAGAGCTCCAAGCTTAAGCAGACCTACTTGGAAGTCATTTCCACTGAAATCTGTTGGGCTTACTTAGAAGTAAATAGGATTGGGGACTCCAAGGTTTTCATGCAAACATTTATGGCAGCGTTTTCTTTTTATTCCCAGCAGGGCTGCTGTGCCTTCAAAGAGGTATCTCGTCAGAAGTAATAGTTCCACTTTATTCAGCGTGGGCTGGAGGCTCTGATTTCAGGGGGGCTGTGAATCCATTCTGGGTTTCAGTCAAAACCAGCCAGAATTCTAAAGGAGTTAGCCAAAGTGCTGACCCTATTCACAGAATGATTTCAGCACCTTGAGTTCAGTACCATTAAGAGTTCTGGCTGGTTTGGACTGAAACCCAGAATGGCTCCACAGCCCCACTGAAATCAGAGCCACCAGCCTCCACTGATTTTATTCTGCATCAGTCAGATCTTATTTATTTATTTGCAATAGTTATATACCAGCTAATTTAATAACATCCCTAAGCAGTTTGCATATCACTATTAAAACACATTTAAAATATACTATTAAAAACAATTTCACCTGCAGGAACAATACAAATCACATTTAAAATACACTACTAAAAATAATTCTAACTACAATAACAATACAAAGCAATACAAGGAGTAGTAAGGTGGGGTAGCGGTAGTGTCAGGGGGACAGCTTTCATCAGATTGACAGGTGAGGGGGTGTACACTGAGGCCCCAGGGACTGTGGCCGCTATTAGCCTCCCCCTTGCACAGAGCTCCCCATTTTTAGGGGCCCCCCACCCACCTCCTAGAGCCCCACAGGGTCTCCCCCAGATCCCAGGGACCCCATAGACCCTCTCTGCAGCCACCAGGCCACCATTTTGTGTACCAGTGGCCATTTTGTTTGTAGCCTGAAGGGTTGGTTTAGGAGTGGCGTGTGCACTCCATACACTCGGCCCACTGCCCGCGACCAATTGAAATGCATTTTAGGACCCTCCAGACTCATCAAGAGGCCTATCCCTGACCTCCACAGCCTTACTAAGTGGGCTGTGGGGGTATATGAGTGTCACGAATGAATCTGAGCATGGGGAGATGTCTGGCAGCTCAGAATCAGAATGGGAACTGCCAGAACAGAGGGAGGCACCCTCCCTGGCGAGCCCAGATATGGCAAGACTTTTTTCCTCCAAGACCTTGACACACAGATGGCTCAGTCTGAATGGCTCCCCCATTCCTCCACCATGAGAACTCAAGTTTTGGAGGTGGAGGGCAAGGGGTGTGACTTGAGGGATGCTAGGGTCTATCGCAGAGCAAAGCGGGAAAAGTTAGGGGCAGGGCTCAGACGCTCCGCCAGGTTGGCCACTCGTGGAAGCCAGCATAGGAGGGAGCCACCCTAAGGGAGCGGCATCCGTGCGAAGCAAGTCTGGCTGTGAAGTTCTTGCCCAGACTGCTGGCAACCTCTATTGATATTCGTAGATGTGTGGATTAGCTGGTTTTATGCCATCTCAGAGTTTCCTAGAATCTGCATTTGTAAAGAAGCGAGTACTTGACTAATAAAGGTTGGCCTGAAGCTTTGTTTCCTGGAGTGTGTTGATTGTGAAGGGAGAAGACAAGTGAGCTCCTTCCTCAGAGCCATTGCAAAGCCTTTGTTCCTGGGAAGCCATGGAGTCCTGTAGGAACACCACCCATCTGAACGTCTGCTGTGGTGATGTCGCACTGTTGTTCATCTTTGGAAGGGCTGAAGAGCCTCTTAGCCGGTGATGGTCCATCTCCAACAGCCGCGTTGCAAAAGTGGCATCTTCTGAAAGGCCTATATCTTACTAATGGTGGCTCGTGAAAAAGGCCCATCTGCATTGATGGGGTGGTGTGTCTACAGGATTCCATGGCCTCACAGAAACAAAGGCTTTACAATGGCTCCCTGAAAGGAGCTCATACACCCCCGCAGCCCATAGGCATGGCACTTGTAAGGATCTGGAGTTTGGGGATAGGCTGGCTGATGTGTCAGCATCTGGAGGGCCCTAAAAGGTATTCCTGCTGGTCAGGGATGGTGGGCCAAACATGTAGAGGGCTCACATTCCACCACCAAATCAACCCAGATGTTTACCTACAAAAATGTGGGCTGACAGATCAGTTAGTGCCTGGGGGGGGGTCCCCCCCAAACCAATTCCAAATGGTCAGGGGCATCAGGCTGAGCATACTGAGAAGGCACACTCCACCCCAAAACCAACCCTTCAAGTTACGCACAAAATGGCCACTTGTACCTAAAATGGTGTCCTGGGGAGGTGGTCTGTGGGGTCCCTGGGATCTGGGAGACTCTGTGGGGCTCTGGGAGGTGGGAGGGCAGGGACCCTATAGGGGCCCCTAAAATGGGGGGCCCTGTAGCCCCCTAATAGTGGCCAGAGTTGCTGGGGCCTCAGTGTATCCCCCTCACCTGTGAATTTGCCAAAAGCTACCCCACTTATACTACTAGCAGCATATGATTAACTGCAATTAATTACAAGCCAGGGAAAGCCTGGGTGCATTTTGAGGAGGCGTTTGAAACATACCACCTTTCCTACCTCCCGAGCTGCACAGGAATGGGTTCAGTAAATGGCAAGAGAGACAGTCAGGGATCTGGAAACCAAGCCCTATGAAGGACGGTTGAGAGGGCTGGGCTGTTTAGCCTGGAGAAGACTGAGGGGGACATGATTGCAAATGTCTGAAGAACTGTCACATAGAATTGGACAAAGACCTGTTCTCTGCTGCCCCAGAAGGCAGGATTAGACCTTAATGGGCTTAAGATACAGGAGGGCAGATTTTGGTTGGACATTAGGAGAAACTTCTGAATGGTAAGAGCATTTCATTCCACAGTGGAGCCAGGTACTGGGGAAGGGGCTCTCCCACACTCATGGTCTGCAGGGAGAGGCTGGAGAGCCATATGTGGGGGCTGTTTTAGCTCTGGATTCCCTGAGTTGGACTGAGAAGGCCTCCTCCACAATTCTGCATAACGGAAATTGTAAGACTGCAACTGCCATTACCGCTGACCAGACCTGCATGCAACTCCTGGCTGGCTTTGCAACCAGCATAGTAACACTGCCAGGCGATGCCTAACCTCCTAACTTCAGTTGTGCTTGGTGTCTCTCTTTAGAGCTGCCAACTTTTTAAAGCAGCTTCTGCTCCTGTGCATTTTTATAACAGCTTGTTCTGCAGGCATTAAGAGGACATGGTGAGGTTAAATTTTCACCTGCTGGTTTTTTCAGATGAAGCTGTTAAAGGCATGTGAGCAGCAGAGGGCATTTTTTATCTCATCAGTTGGCGACCCTGTTATTCGCCCTCCCTGGAGCATTCCTAGCTGCAATGGCCCATTTCTTGTGTTATGTTTTTTCACAGCTCAGAATCCCAGCAAGAAAGGCGCATTTTATCCTATGCAAAATGTTTCCCTGACCTCACAAAAGATGTAGCCGGACAAAGTTCTTAACAGGTCGAGAACTGGAACCTTAAAAACATTTGGCAATGGGGAGGGGGGCAGGCCAGCCCCCAGCTCGCTATTTGTATCTCCCTTTCCCGAAACAACTCAAGGGGTGGGAGGGAGGAAGATTGAGACCACAGGCTCAATTTGATGCAGTTGCCGTTCTGTCCAGAAGAGGGCAGTGGTCACTTGCGCTATCCTGTAACCAGTGGAGGCTGGTGGCTCCAATGTCAATGGGGCAGTAAATCAATCAATCAATCAAAGCTTTTATTGTTTCAACCAGAGGTTACAACAAGCAAAATAATAACAAAGATAAAACATACATAAAAGAAATCAAACAAATAATATTAATTTTTAATTTCCTGCAAGGGCATAAAATTAACTCTATGCGATTGGGCTGTGAGAGCAAAATTGGCCGATGCCAATAAGACTGTCTTTCTTCTGGAAGTAAAGAAAAAGTGTATTCTGTCTAAATCGGACCAGCTGGACTTTTTTTCAAGAAAATGATGCAAATATTTAGAACAAATTTGGGAATAAATAGGGCAATAGAATAAGTAATGAGGCAGATCTTCCACTTTGCCAGTACGGCAGGGGCAGAGTCTCGAGGCATAGGGAGTCTTGTTAAAACGCCCTTCTAAAACTGCTGTTTTCATTTGCTCCATCTTCAATCGTGTGAGAGCAGATCTAAGACGAGGGTTTGTAATTAAAGTCATATAGTGTTCACATTCAAATTTAAGCTTGGTCTTTGCAAACCAAGTGTCAAGAGCTCCTTGGAGGGCTCTCTCAGTCTCATCCAGTAGCCAAGTCCAGACACAGACAAAGGGATTCAAAGCTTTATTCTTCTTTTACAACTTAACAACTCTACAGGTAGCAACTAGATCTGAGCAGCAGAGTACCTATGCCCTAAGTTGGAACAGTTGGTCCCCGTTTGAAAGGGAATTACTGGCAGACCCCTGAACTTAAGGGCTAGGGAGAGTCCCTCCCCTTTTCCCTTGGATCCTCTGGGCGCAGCCATTGTTTGAGCGCCAACCGGGCACTACGCCTCCTTTCCGTGCCCTCCATCTGGCGCCGCTCTCTGCGTCTGCGTCGCACGTCCACCAAGACTGCTTCCCGCACTTTATCACTCCCTGGACTGCTTTCTAATCTAGGAATGCTGGTGGGAGGAATCTTCGTCAGCTGCGGGCCCTGGGAAAGAGGAGCGCGCTCCTCTCCCAGGAGCGACTGCTCTTCCTCAGAATCAGAACTACTCTGGGATTCTATGGGCTCAGTGTCCACCCTGACATCAAGGTGCTATCTTATTACTAGACACTGAACAGAGATCCGTTTGGATAGAAACACGGTAAACCCTCTCCTTAAAAACCTCTTTGCTATGGGCAACATTCAAAGTGGTAAAATATTTAAAGGAAAAACCATAATAATGAATGTAATAAATTAATTTCTGAAACCAGGATAATGTGTTTGATGGGTTAACTCTCATTTATTCTAAAAGGCACAGTTTAGGAAATCTAGTTGAAGGAGAGAAAAAAATATTGAGCCAATAATTAAAGGCCCTGATGACCATGATAGATTTAACTGGTATTACACCTGTTTCTGAACGTAAAAATGAAGCAGGAATACACCTTGTCAAACCTAGAATTGTTCTCAGCTATTTGTTTTGAAACATTTCCATATTATAGGAAGACTTCAAAGCCTATAACTCTCCTCCATATACAAACTGAGGGATAAGTTTTGATTTCAACAAAATTAACATTGGGTGGATTTGGTAACCTCCCCTTGTATGCCACAACTTCAGTAAACCATTTAGTTGTTGGTTTGTCTTTAATTTCAAGGATTGAAATGAGCGTCCCAGCCTCTTGAAGCCGAAAAAAGAACACCCAGATAGCGATACAAGGATACTTGCTCAGTAGGGTGGGTGTTTATTCTGCATTTGTGTAATGGGGATCTATGTCCAAAGACCATGACTTTGGTTTTCCCATAATTTATAGATAGTAGGTTTTTATGGGAATATTCAGCCAATGCTGATAGTAATCTCTGTAAACCTATCTGGGTATATGAAATGAGAATCAGATCATCAGCATAAAGAAGAAAGGACAATTTCCTTTCTTCTAATTTTACTGGGAAATAGAAGTCACCAGTCAAATCAAAAGCTGTATCATTTATGAATAGATTGAAGAGAAGAGGGGCCAGGACACACCCCTGTTTAACTCCTCGAGATACTGCAATATTATCTGTCATGTGTCCTGCAGTAGAAAATCTCACCTGAATGTCTGGGTTTTCATGGAACAGTTGTAAAAGAATCAAGAGACGTCGATCTAAATTTAAGTCTGCCAGTTTTGCCCATAACCTGTTCCTATTAATTGAATCAAAAGCTGCTTTGAAATCAACAAATGCCACATAAAATTTTGATTTTTTTAGATTTTTATACTTATTAACCAGGTGGTCTAGTACAAAACAATGGTCCATTGTTGAATAACCAGCTCAAAAACCAGCTTGTTCTTCTATAAGGATGTTATTTATGAAGGCCCAATCCTCCAGTTTGTTCAGCAGGTGTCTAGCATATAGTTTGGCTGCAATATCAATAAGACTAATTGGCCTATAATTTGAAGGGAGATTATGGTCTCCTTTTTTGAAGATCAGAATTACAATAGAAGTATTCCAACCCTTTGGGAATTCCCCAAGTATTATGATCAAGTTTATATGATCGAACAATTTGGCCAGAATAGGCAGCCACCACTTGATGTTATGTTTGATTACCTCTGCTGGGACATAGTCTTCTCCTGGGGCTTTTTTAGCTGGCATTGTATAAATTAATAACTCTATCTCTTTATGGGATATGGGGGGCCATGGATCTGTAGTGCCAAGGATGGAGCACAAAGGCAGATGTAATTGTGGGCTATCAGCATTAAATAAAACACTGAAGTGTTTCTTCCAGTCTGTCTTTGATATCCGTGGATTTACATTTGATATATCACCATTTAAGCTGTTGTTTACGATCTTCCAAAAGGCTGACATATCTTTTGTCTTCAAAGCACAGTATCCAAGCTATGCCAGAGATGTCTTTGAAATGTCATTTTCGTATTTCTGATTAATTCCCTGTATTCTTTTTTCTTATTCACAAATGTCTCAATTATTTTAGGGGAATGGTTAGACTTTATTTTCCTAGCATAGCTTCTTACTGCTGATCGAGCCTTTCTGCAATCCAGGTCAAACCAGCTTTCTTGGTATTGGTTGCAGAAAGCTCTACATTTGCCTCTGATCAAATTAGGCTTTAGAATACTCATTATTTGTTGATACAGAGGTACAACATTTGCTGAGGTAACATCTAATTGTAGTATATTATTACGAAGGAATAACATCTGTTCCGATAGGAGGGTATGATTTATTATATCCATTGTAATGTTATTCCATTTAACCCTCCTTTGACCAAGTACAGCGACACTGGCCTGGAACTCTTCACGGGCAAAAATCTGGAGGCTTCCATCTTCTCTAAAGAACTCGAGCCTTAGAGGCTGGTGGTCACAATGGCCCATAGACATGACCTCAAAATTAATGAAGTTTTTAATCTTATTCAGAGGAGCACAGGCATAATCAATTATGCTTTGCCCCTTTATTGATAAATAGGTAAAGTTTCCTGGAGTATCTTCGGATAGGAGCCATTCAAGCTTGAGTAGTTCCTTTTAAACAGAAACTCCAGAAAGTTGTAACCCTCTATATTAGTAGTCTTGTCTCTCAAGTTCTGTGGAAAGACAGCTAACAATTCTTCTTCATCAATATTTAGGTGGCCTGCTAACTTATTTTTGTTTCCTCCAGTTCTAGTATTAAAATCTCCTATTGCTATAATAATAGCGAGTGGAAATTCATTTTCTAGGTAATCAAGAGGGGCTTTTGTACTATGGGGCGGGATATAGATGTTAATTATGATTAGGGAAAAACTATTCCCTGACCACACCCTTACTGTCAGAAGGGATGGGGCAGCTTCCACTTTGATGTGTTCAATGTGAAGCCTCCATTTTTGGTTTATTAAGGTGGCAAGGCCACCAGCTGGACAGCCCTTGGAAGAAAGCTTTTTTGCAGGGAGAGTTCTAGATGAATAATCTTCTAGATAGATCTTGTTCGGTTCTGTGTCCGTTATCCACGTCTCCTGGATGCAGATTATATAATGTTCCTGAAGTAATTTTAGGAATTCTTTATCCTGTCTATGTGTATTCCAGCCTGCAATATTCCATACTACGAAAGAAAGACCCATATGTTTCAACAAATCTTGATTTGCTGGGATTTGTCAACTGGGAAACAAGGGGTCCGTTACTTTTTTACAGTCTAATGATGAAATAAATGGGTTCATGAGAAATGGAGTGCAGGTCAATTTGTCCTCAAATAATGAAATACTGAGACTTCTATCTTCACCTTTACTTGAGTGGAGGGATTCAGTCTTGTCAAAAAAATGTTGTGATCTAATCACATTTGATTGTTTGGGGGGGGCATAGTGGGATCTGTAGAAGTTGGTCACTGGGGCTTATTTATGCCCAACTCTTCCTTGTCGAGGTATCTCATTTCTTGCCAAGCACTCTCACTATGTTTGGGACAAGGCTTGGGAATGTTGCTTACCTGTTGGGTTTCTTCAGGTGTTCTACAATTGATCAGAAAGGGGTGGACCTCCATTTCCACCTGTACCATACTGCGGGATAGGGGTTTAGTCATTTCAGCAGCTATGCCTTGCTGTGAACAGGTGCTGTGGTTCTTGGCTGAAGATTGCTGATTTACTAGGTCCTGTAGTCCTCTCTCTGTCTGGGGGTAAGCATAATATTGGGTAGGAGGATTTCTCCCCATGGCTTTTGAATCTTTCATAGAGCCAATAACAGTTGAAAGATCTACTGAAAGGGCAGCCTGTCTACACGAGTCGGAGTAATCCTTTGCCCCGTCCTGGGAATTTAGAACTTCTGAGGCAACTTTATCCATCTGGAGTTTGGTCATCAAGATCTCTTGCAGAGATGAGAATCTCAGCAGGATATCTTCCTGAGCTGAGCGAGGGAGGTTACAGAAACTTTCTATTAATCCAGCCTCTTCTGGAAGAAAATATTCTTGTTGTAAATCTCTACCATTTGTAGAGGTCCCCGAGCTAGTGGTGCTTTGCTGTTTTCCCTTAGTTAGGGTGTTCTTGGGTAGATGGTCTAGGGATGCAGCTTTGAATTTCACATCTGGGGTCAGCTCCACTAGAATACCGACTGGTGGTTCAACGTGTATAGTATTTGGTAACTTTAAGATCTTAATACATGAGGGTCCCAGAGATATACTGGGACCGGTGTTTCAGAAATGCCTATTGATTCCTATGCCCTTCCTTACCAGCACATCTCTAGCACTGTATATTTCTGCTGCTACCCTTCTTTGGGCAAAGGTTACAACTGCATGGGCTGAGTTATAATAGTAAAAGAGATATTCAACCTTTTCAATATCCACTACTGTTAGGGGTATTGCTGTGAAAGATGAAATTAATTTTGAAAGATGTAACTTACATTCAGTCTGGGGCAGCTGGCCTGTTGTTTTTGGGTAGTTAATAAATACCAGGTTTTGTTGCATTAGCTGCAATTTCCAGGGCATGTTATTTGACAAGATGTCTCGTGTAATATCCTGTCTAGAACTATCCGAAGGGACCAAGTTTACCTTATTTGGGAATTCAGCTATGGACCATGGGTCCTGATTCACATCTATCATAACATTTGAAGTTTGCTGTGGTATATTGATGATTGAGTTTGGGGAGTTGCATCCCTGTGTCTCAGACTTCTTAGCCCTAGTTTTGGGAGAAACCAGAGGTTTTCTCTTCTCATCTAGTAGATTAAAAAGCCTCTTGAAGTTAAATGATTTTTTTTTTTTGAATGAGCAGAGCTTTGGATGTTTTTACTTTTTTTTTTGGATCTCACAACTGCCTTCCTAGATTTTATACCCCTTTTACCATTTGTTCCTTTTTCTTTCTTGATTTTAGACAGTGTCAGAGGGGAGGGTACTTTGGTGACTTTGTCAAGAGGAACGGGTTGAGCCTTTGGGTTAGGCCCGTTTGTAGATGGGGCATCAGGAGTTGTTTTCCCCTTTACCATTCTTATACACAGCATCAGTTAGGGTTGTTAATAACTCGTTACTCTCTGCCAGGAAATTCCTTACTAGAGCTATATCCTCTGACCAGAGAGAATACAATTTTCCTATCAGCTCGTGCTGGCTACTAAGAAAATTTATTAGGAAGGAGAAGCAATGGGTATTCCCATTTTCTCCACCTGATAAAGTCCTCATGTTATGTGAGGGGGACACTGGGACAGAGCCACTATTTACAAACTTCACTGGTGCTTCGACCGTGGGGCTAGATGGTTCATTTGCCTTGGTAAGTAGAGAGACAGATAAAAGGCCCGAAAAATGTGTTTGGGCTTCCGCTGTTAAAGTACCCTCCACAGAAGCTATTTCCATGGCTAAACTGTCACCAACCTCCCCCATATCCAAGAAACTCGTTTGACAATGAGGACCCATGGACCAATCAAGAATTTCATTGTCTGGGGCCTCTCGTTGGACAGCTTCATTTTTGGCAGGGTCGGCTTCACCCTTGGCAGGGAAAAAGTCAGTAATCTTGGCTTGGTTTTGAGCCTTGGCAAATGATGCAACATCTTCAGTCACTGGAATTAGACCTAGCTGTTTGTACTGCACTCTGGTAAGAACCATCATGCAATCCTGGGCTGCAAGCTAACTTACAATCAGGCCAGGGTCAGGCTATGGCCATTTATGGCCGTTTATGCGACTGGGGGAAGCTAAAGACCAATTTGCTGGTAAAAAGAGGACAACAAGGTCAGGACTCAGAATCAAAACTCCAAGCCCAACAACAAAATATATTAATAAAATAAAATGTAACAAAATTCCTTTTGTATAGCAGCAAAATATAATCAACACAACAGCGACAAACCACTGCTTGATTCAAACCACTAATACTATCAAATGTTTGTAACCATTTGCAGCAGCAAAGAAAACAATTAAAATCTACTTACAACTGTTAAAACTAAAGCAAGATATAAAACTTAGAAAACAAAGTTATCCCACAATACTAATTTGGAGTAGCCTTGATATTATTACCAACGACTCGCCCCGGTTTTTCTCACAGTGTCAAACCTGCTTACCACAAGAAAATCCAAGCCTGCCCAGGGTTGCTACCTTGGTCTTCTGGGCCTTAAGTGGCAGCCTGGCCGCGCCTCAAGGGGAGATGGTCGCTGTGTTGCTGGAAGGTGGGTGGCTGGGTTCAACAGGGAGAGTAGGTCTTTCCGTCTTCCCCAGTGCGCTGCCTTGATTTTCTGGGCCTTGGGTAGCTGCCTGGTCACACCTCAGGAAGAGACAGTCGCCACGTTGCTGGAATGTGGGTGGCTGATCCGACAGGGAGAGTAAGAGAGTCTTCTGGGATCAACAGGAAGAGTAAGATGGCGCCGCCTCGCCACCACCGCCTGTTACTCCATCCATCCGTCCAGCGAGGCAGCCAGAGCTGGAAAGGAGAGCGAGGGCAAGGATGAGGTGGAGGCCACGGGAGCGCCGAGGGAGGAGACACCAACCAGAAGAGGCCGCCGCCACCACCTCGTCGCCCGCTCCGCACGTGACCACCACTCCGCTCCCTTGTGAAGCCGCTCCAGGAATGAGGGCAGCAACTGCACCAACAACAGCAGCAGCAACGATGTTGAAGCCAAGGAGTCCCCAAAAAGATGCCTGGGTGGGCAGCCGCAGGTCCTGGAAGCTGGAATCTCTCCGGCCCTCCACTGTCCGGGCGCCACTCCTCGCCTCCGGCTGCCACCACAGTGCCTTGGTGTCAGGAGGCTCAGAGCGATGCCCCGTTACTGAAGGAGGCCCTGGGGTGTCTGCTTCCAGCCCAGCAAATGGCGATCTCAGCACTGAGTCAGGCAGGCCCCCAATCCCTGCTTCACTGGCAGCACAGCAATGCAGACAGGAGAGCTGTTTGGGGAGGGTAAGATGCTAAACCCCCTAGAGTCTCTGAACCTACTCCTCGTAGCCAGATAAGCACAGAGCTAGTTCCTGGAATAAAAGAGGTAGCAGCCAGCTGGTCAAACACCAAACAGCTCCCACACTCCAGTTATGTCAGAGTTCCAAAGCTTCAGGGGGATTAAAAATAAGATAAGATTAAAAACAATTAAAAACAAATCTTCCCCGGAGCTCTGAGAAAAGCTGGCGCTGCTTCAGACGCCATTACCGGAAGTCAATGGGGCAGTAAACCAGGTTTCAGTCAGAACCAGCCAGAACTCTAAAGAAGCTCCTTCAAAGTCCTGACTGGTTCTGACTGAAACCCAGAGGAGATTCCCTGCCCCACTGGCATTGGAGCCACCAGCCTCCACTGCCTGTAACAAAATTGGAGTGGTGGATGTCCCATCTCTCATCAGCGCTTTCAGATGGACAGCTCCTAGCGCTGCCAATCAAAAGGCACCGTGCAGCCTTTCCATCTTTTTCTGCTCACCAGACAGTTTTGTGGAAGAAGAGGGAACACATGGGAAGGTTGCAACAGGAAGTTGTCATTGTCTGACCCGTCTCCCCTGCTTCAAGTTCTGTGAATGAGGCATTGCAATTGCACAAAAGCCTCACCTGGAAGCACCCTTTGTGTACAATCTTTGTGTAATCTTTGGAAACCTTCAATACAGGAATTCAGGAATTGATAGGGAACTGGTCAGCTTTGAAGCTGCCCTGTGACGCAAGACAGATATCCCTGGATTGTCCTTCCTACAAAACCCAGCCTTTGTTCATCATCTGTGTGCCATGGCTGCTATGGTCCAGTTCAGCTCAAGACTTTTTGATCTTGGATCACAGCAGGATGCCCAAAGGAGAACACTCCAGTGACCGGAAGCACATAGCTCTTAAAGAAGACCGAGGGACTCCTTTGATCACTTTGTCCCAAGCCCTTTTTGTGTGGTTGGCTAAGGTGCAATCATGTCACCAAAACAACGGTTATAGTGTTAGGTTAACTGCTGGATAGTGTGCTGGCTCTAAGGTAAAGAGGTCCAGGCTTTTGCATTTATACATCTCAACAGAAAGCCAGCCATGGTCCACGGAAAGTAGGGACCGGTTCACACATTTAAACCTTGGGTGGCTGTAAACTAGCAGAAGTGAGCAAACTTGCTGGTTCCGACCTCCTGCTCCCACTACAATAAACAACTCAGGGGTGTTCCGTCCCCAGGTTGTTTATCGTGATGTCTGAACCTGGAATGCTGGGTTGTTAGGAGAAACACAACCCAGAGTTGAACCCATGGTTAAATCTCTTCTCCAACAACCCAGATTTCTGGGTTTGGATGTTACAATAAACAACCCAGAGACAGAGCGTGCCTGCCTGCATTGTGTATCAAAGTGGGAGCAGGCAGGTGGCCGGAAACATTTTCAACAACCCACATTTAACAAACCTTGAGTTGTTTATGACTTGTGAACTAGGTCCTTGAGAGAGAGAGGTAGCAAAGCCCGTCTTTGACCTGCTGGAACAAGTTGTATTCTACATTTTATGTGCTAGCCATCTCGAATTTTTCTTCTGAAACAGAAAGGCAGAAGAAAATAAACATAAATTCACACACACACACCCTAAATAAGAAATACATGAAATGATTCCAGTGTTTGCTCTCCCTCTCTCTCTCCTTCCCTGGACATTTTCCCATCCAACCTTATTTACAATCAGATTCAATACTGTTATGGGTTTGCTTGTCTCAGCATGGATGAGCTTAGCATGGGTGTAACAAAAAGGCTTTAATGGTCCTTAATGGCCTAGATTAAAGGTCCGTCTAATCAAAGCTATGGTTTTCCCAGTAGTAATGTATGGCTGTGAGAGCTGGACTATAAGGAAGGCTGAGCGCCGAAGAATTGATGCTTTCAAACTGTGGTGCTGGAGAAGACTCTTACGAGTCCCCTGGACTGCAAGGAGGTCAAATCAGTCCATCCTAAAGGAAATCAACCCTGAGTGCTCATTGGAAGGACAGATAATGAAGCTGAAGCTCCAATATTTTGGCCACCTAATGCGAAGAGAAAACTCCCTGGAAAAGACCCTGATGCTGGGAAAGACTGAAGGCAAAAGGAGAAGGGGACGGCAGAGGATGAGATGGCTAGATAGCATCACGGATGCAATGAATATGAACTTGAGCACGCTCCGGGAGAGAGCACAGGACAGGAAGGCCTGGCGTGCTATGGTCCATGGGGTCACGAAGAGTCGGACACGACTGAACGACTGAACAACAACAACAACAACAACAATGGCCTAGATAGTCTGGAGCCTGTCTCCAGCCTTGGGAATGTGACACCCATCAGAGTTTGGTGGAGGGACTGAAAGATATTTAGAGACAGTTTGAATGTTGATGGGTACTTACAGACTTCAGTGGAAAGCAGCCTGGAGGATGCAGATTGTTTCTTTGGGGGAATCTAAAGCAGGATTAGCAGTTGTGCTCCGTGCTGTAGGAGTGTATTTGTTTCCGCTGTGCTTGTATATTTCCTAATAAAACAGCTATTACAAACACATGACAGGTCTCCAGTGTTCTCTCTCATCCAATGGAAACCAAAGCCTGTAGCATTTATCTTTGGATGTCTCACCATTCAGGGAAGTGGGAAGCACATAGCAAATATATCATTTGAAACAAACCTACCATGAATGTGTGCAGTTGCATCCATCTGTGGAATGTCCTTTTCTTATCACTACATACATGTGTCGTTTCCTAGAAGGAATAGGGCCAGTAACCAATCAGGTAAAGTGATATCCTCTTTGACAGATGCAGTTCCCATTGGTGAAGTTGCTTCGTGGGGCTGCCTCAAGAAAAACAAATTTCCTCCACAGTGCCCATGAGATCCTTCTGTAGAAAGCCAATTTTGTTACTTGGCAGCTGTGCTACAAAGGGGCTCAGACTGGGAACCCAGCTGCAACTCTGGTATCTCACCCCTGGTTATGCAACCTGACCACTAAAGCATCAGGTCTGGAGACAGCTGTCTCAGAGCAAAGCTCCCCCCCCCCCTTTACGTCACTTTTCTAGCTCTGCCCCTGTATTGATTTGGGGATCCTAATTTACCTAGGTCCCAATTAAACCAGATTCAGATATGCCAAAGTGAGACAGAAATCACAAATGGATCAGTTTAACGGGTTATTGAATATACAAAGGTGATATATGGAGGCAGAAAGAATATACAAAGAAAGCTCACATCCCTTCAGTTGATGATAGCAGTCCTCCGTCACAGCTGATTGTGTGCTGGAGTTCCCACAGCACACGAGATGCCACCCTACAGATCGGCAAGTTTCTCCAGGCTGGTAGCATGCGTATTCTCCCTTGCAGCAAAGAGCAAAGCCAGCGGGATGGATTTTATAAGTGTCTCTCCCTAGATCAGGAGTTGACAGGTGACCTCTGCCCGTTCAGGAGAAGGGTAGAGTTTCCTTCCCAAGCGAAGCAAGACTTATCTCAGCTCACACAAGACGAAATCATACAGCTGGCCCAAACAGCTTCCAGGTGAAGCTGTAAATTACTGGCCTGTGTGAGAGGCCTTCCACATTCATGATAAAGCTGCCAGTGAGGCCAAACAGGCCTCTATGCCTTCGAACAGCATATAGGACACTGCGTCAGTTCAAACCTGACTCTTCAAGCTCACTACAGTCCCCGGAACATAATCAAAGCCGACTCGCATGAGTCTAAAATGTATAAAGGTGTTTCTGGAAGATGTTGGAAATGTGAAGATCAAGAGGGAACGTTTTATCATTTATGGTGGACTTGTAAAAAAGCGAAAACATTTTGGAAACGAATACAGTCTTTAGTGCAAAGAATATTAAAGACTACTATAGAACTAAAACCAGAAACTTTTTTATTGGGACTAATAAACACGTAAAAGAGAAGGGGGGAACCCTCTTTCTCTACATGACAACAGCTGCAAGGTTATTGTATGCACAAAAGTGGAAGAATGAAACAATACGAACTGTGAGCGAGTGGATCATGAAAATGATGGAGCTGGCAGAGATGGCAAAACTGACTACTACAATTAAAGAAGAATCAACAACTAAATTTATGTTAGACTGGAAACCTTTTATAGAATTTGTACAAGAAATAGAGAAAAATGATGTCTATGTATCTGGATTTTGAGCTTTGAGATGGTTAATTCTCTGTTGTTGTTAAAATTAGAAGAGAAATAATATAATGTCTGTGAACTCAATGTATGATATACAACCAAGAAAAGAATTAGAGAATAATAATGAGCATTTGTTGTGTAGGTGGAGCCAGATACCTTATAATCGTAAGAGATATTTTACTGTATGTCTATTGTGTGTTTATGTTGTTGTTTTGTTTTGTTTTTAAAGTTATTATGAAAAAAAAAAGCCAACTTGCATGGTGCTTCTGAAGGTCAGCTGACCACCTGGTTACATCACGTGATTCTTCGGAGGAAAGCTACCCACACACATCCGTATTACGCAGATTGCACTTGATGTGACCGCTTCCTTAAATGCACATGCGCTAAGCAACACTTCAGCAATGGTGCTTCATAGCATCTCTATCTCTAGTATGGACAGGAGAGGTTTAAGGACCCCCAGAATGACAGTTTAAAGGCCCTTAAAAGAAAGTGGTCACCGCTAGTATTAGGGAAATTAGAGGTAAATGACCCAGAATGGCCTGGTAGGAAATGGAACACCTCAGGAAGGTGAGAGCCTCTCCCAGCTAAGGGTGATAAAATCTAGGTCTGTGTGTGTCTGTGAAAAGGAACAAAAGAGAAATGAACCTTCAAGATGAAAAGGCAGACAAGGGAGGGAGGGAGGGAGGGAGGGAGGGAGGGAGGGAGGGAGCTTTGAGATCTGGGGTGCTTCTCGAGGGAGGGCACATAGTGCTACCCATCAAAAGACATCGTAGAATCATAGAATAGTAGGGTTGGAAGGGGCCTACAAGGCCATCAAGTCCAACCCCCTGCTCAATGCAGGAATCCAAGTCAGAGCATTCCTGACAGGTGGCTGTCCAGCCTCGTCTTGAACGCCTCCAGCGTGGGAGAGCCCTCCGCCTCCCTGGGTAATTGGTTCCATTGTGCACTATTTCGTTTTTTCCTCCTTAGCAGATTGATGGAAGAAGTAGCAGGAAAACATGGGAGGGGTACAAACTGAAGATGTCTGGACCCACCCACCCCCAGCAAAATTCTGTGAACAAGGCTGGGCAATTGGACAATAAAAGGCAGCGTAGCGCCCGTTTGGCGTGCAAGCAACGGCCGCCTCCCGTGGACCCAAGGGAAAGAGGGAGGATCTCTCCCTAGCCCATAAGTTCAGGGTATTCAAGTGACTCCCCTTCAAACGGAGATCAACTGCCTACACGGAGCATAGGCTACTCTGCTGTTCCTTGCTTAGTCGCTTGTGATTAGCATCTGAAAGAGTCATTAAGTTGTAAAAGGATTAAAGCTTTGAAAAGAATCCTTTCGTCTGTGTCTTGAATTGGCTATTGGAGTCTACTGAAAGAGGCCGCCAGGGCGCTCCTGACAGTGGGTGAGGGTGGGTAACTTATCTATTGTGGGCAGGGAACCCTCCCCCCCATGACATGCTAACCCTGAATGCAACCCACTGTGGGTTACCATGTTGTCTGAACCCAGCTGTTATCTTCCACTTGTAACCTTCCCTTGTAACCCTCCCTACATCATTATGTCTGATGTAAAGGACAGACACACACAAACCCTAAATGTTTAATTATTTCAGCAGCGCTACACAGTCCAGCACTGACATATCTGTACAATGCAGCTCTTAGCAAATCAGTACAACGCAGGAACAGGAAACCGCTGATTCAAGGCTCAGGAGAACAAGTCCAACGGGTGCTTGATGCATTATGGAAAATAGAGACTGCTGGAAGAGGATTTTGTGCAGCCAGCTTCTTGGCAGCCTCCAATCCCCGGAGACCATCTGTGCCGTCTGCTTTGTGCAGCTGGAAAATTTGGGTAAGTTACAAAGAGAATTTGTTTGTAGGTTTAATTCCACCTGCTAGCTTCAGTCTGACGAGAGTTCAGTTTGCCTGCAACACCCAGCTTCAGCAATGTTAGTTTGGCCTGGTACCATATAGAACCGGAGGCTGCTGTTGCAGAGAGATGTCGACTCCTCTAAGCATTCACGCAGCTGGCTCCTGAAAGGAGATCGCTTAACTGGCAAATTGATGGTCCTAGAGGTCCGAATTACCTGCTGGGCTGTGTGTGTGTGTGTGTGTGTAAAAGAAACAGTTTTGTAGTTTGATTCTAGCAAGAGGACCTCGAGCTAGCATTGTAATCAATAGGAGGCGGGGGAGGGGAATTAAAAATAATTTTAATTTAATTTTTACACAGGGCAGCTGATCTGGATCTTAAAAGCCCCCCTACTCCCCTTATTAGGGTCCCAGTCTGGATCAGTACCTAGTGCCCACTCTAGAGTAAAAATGGTGCAGCAGGAGAGATGTAGCAGCTAAGTACAGATTAAAGTATTTTCAGAGGGGTAGCTATGTTAAGTCTTTTGTGGCAAAAATGACAAAAGAGTTTTGTGGCACTTTACAGACTAAAAAAATGTATTCTGGCAAAAGATTTTGTGGGCTGTGAGCTTTTCTACATGAGGTTGTCAATCTGCTGTATCAACTTTTCGGTGCGTTGCAGACTTGAGCTCTGAGCACTACACGAGGAGCGTTTCCTTTCCTGCTTTTCAACTACATTACCTCTAGGTGGCACTGTGGTAAAACAGAATACCATGAATACACAAGTGAACAAAACAGTTTCTTTCACTTTCACAATTAAATGCTGCATTTCCCCTGCTCTAAAAAAAAACTCGCTGAAAGTGCTCGTAAGACATAGAAGCAAAACTGGAGGGTCACAATGGCATCTAAAGCACCTGTAAACAACCGTGACTAGAGAATGATGAGTGCACAATAAATGCCTCGTGTAGAAAAGGCCACTGTTCACTTTGTCAGATTTAAAGTAATGTCTGTTTTGGCCCTAAGAGACAGATCAGTGGAGCTGTTTCCAGTGATGTGGTGTTGACAGTGCCTGAAAGCCAAAGTGGGGCAGGCAGGGTGCTGTTAACAGTCAGGGTGAAAATAGCAAAAAGCTTCAGAACCTGCAAACAAATAAACCACCATGTCTATAATTCTTTAATCTTGTAAGTCATTTTAGCATCATTAAGATTCAGTTTTAATAGAATTAGCAAGGAAGTACCAAGTGCTTTTCAGTCATTCCTGCGCCTTCACACACATTGGCCAGATCACAGAAACTGGAATTTTACTTATCAAGTAGCAATTGGCTAGAAATATAACTGGCATTGGGTTTTTTTTACCTTAGGGCTAGATGTAGGTCATGATCCAGCCACTTTAAAGGCTCATTAACAACAACAAGAGGCCTTAGGTTGCAATCCTGTGCACACTTACATGGGAGTAAGTTCCACTGAGCTCAGTGTGGCTTACTTCTGAGTAGGCACGTACAGGCGTGCGCTGTAAATCTTTCCCAGTGAAATCAATGGGACTTCAAAGTGCTTAACCCTGGCTGGTTGGTGCCTTTATTTTTTTTTCTTAAGCTATAAATTCCCTTAGGGTCCCAGCCTTCTATGGCTACAGCCGGGGGATCAATGGCACATGCCAGGGGCTGTCTTTGTCCCCTAGGGTGTGAGATGCTGACCTCCTTTTCAAAAGGCAGAGAAAAACAAATATGGAAAAAATACTGCATATACTACAGTAGGACAAAGACTAGGAATAACTCACTGCATGAGTTAATGTGTTTGTGTGTCTGTTAAAAGTAGCAATCCCAGCTGTCCCTTATATCTTGACTCCCTCTCAGAACATCAATGCAGAACCACATTTTTTTTTCTTCTTTCAAAGCCTTCCTGAACACCCACTTTTCCCCCATGAAGTGTTGGCTTAACCCTTATCCCCAACCAAAACAAAGCTTAAGTCCATATAACTAAGCCTGCATATTCCCCTGCCATTCTCTTCGCTTCATTTTCACTGCATTTGTTGTCTTTTCCCCTCCCCCTCCTCACCTAACCTAAATTTACACTGTAAGCTCTTTGGGGCAGATATTATTCTCCTGCTTTCTTTTTGTTCTGCTGACTGTACAAAATGCCATCTACTTCAATGGTGCTATATAAATACCCAAACCCCATGCTTCTTCTCACCGTGTGGCCTTTGAAATGGAATGCTATTAGGTCTTCTCTTGTGTGGGCTAAATCTTCAGAAAATGCAGCTTACAGGGATTAGTTCATTGTCATCCTAGAGAAAGATATAGACATGCCAGCCATCAATAGCAGAGTCCTGTAGTACTTTCGCTATTGGGCAGGCCATTTAAAAAAAGAAGCAGCTAACACAGGGCAATGAATCTTGCACTGTGAAACGCCAGATGTCATTTAGCCTTCCCGGGCTATTGTCACTTTGGTGGAGGAGATAGCATTTTTAGCCTTTCGAGTATATTAACCTCTCTTTGAAACCCCTCCTGGTGAGCTCTGCTGACACAAAAGCAGATGATAAAAGAGAGCTGAGTGCCGCCATCTCTCTTCTTCCTCTGCTGATACCAAAGCAGAATTAACGACAGCTGAATCCAGGCATTTTATTTCTGTATTTACTTTTTAAATTTCTAAACCACTCTTCATCCAAATGGATTGTAGAGCAGTATATGGAAAAAAAAAATTGAAATGACAATACAACGCTAAAAATAAAGGTAGACATTCTGGTCAGAAACAAAATTCCAAAGTCCATATTAGTGTAATACATTGATTAGACCAATGCAAAGATCACAAAAAATGTGCACATTTTCAAGATTTCCAGATCTCCTCATCAGACAAAGTGTTAAAAAAGCAGGTGGGGTGGTGGTGGTGGAGAAGGGAAACAAAGAGCTTGCTTGATGGTGAAGTTACAATGTCCGCGTGATCACGATCTTGAGATGGAATGGAGGAGGAAGGGTCTGCAGGCAAATGGGTCAGCGGGATCTAGCACGTGACGTGATGATTTCAGGTTCCACCTGAAGCTGACCATCATACAAACAATAACACTGAGAGGTAACAAACAATAAAATAATACAATCAGTTAAAATCCCTGGGCAAATAAAAATTTCTTGATCTGGCACCAAAAGCTTGTCATGTCAGTGCCTGCCAAGTCCTTGGGGACACCACCAAAAAGGCCCTTTCCTGTATACATGCAAAATGCACTTCTCCTGCCCATGGCAGTTGGGAAAAGGCCTCATCTGAAGACCTTAATACACAGGCAGAATGGTATGGGAGGAGGCGCTCCTTCAGATAGTGAGGCAACTATAGAGACCCAGGTAGAGGTTGGAGTGAACCTTATAAAATAACATAAAATAAAAAATCTCAAAGTTTGGGAAGAACTGAAGACTGGAAAAATGAGAAACTGAGAGAAACCATCACTGACAGTTTCATCCATCCCTACGGCTGATCTTCATGAATGCTTGTTCAAATGCTCAAAATGCTGAAGTGGAAAGAGGCAGGAAAGGTGGAGAGGAATGTAATGGAAGCATCTTTCATCTTGCACCTGCGGTGAAATCCATTATATCCATTATCAGTGCAATGCCACAAACCTTTCTTTGGTGCTTCTGGGATACGAGCTCACGGGACAGCATGCAGTTAACACCAGACAGGCTCTTCAAAGCAAACCTCACTTGAAGCACAGTTTCTCCCTTCTCTGAAATCGTCAGCCAGATTAACTTTGATGCTGGAAAGATCTTAACTGGCATCTCCGGCTAGAAGGGAAAAAAAGAGGGCAGAGTGAATTGTAGACCTAGCTTAAGCGACTGCTGGGTGTGCTGGAGCCAATCCTGCTTTTGATTGAATGTCTTCACAAGTGAAGGATAGGAGCTTTGGGGCTGTGTATCTTTGGGGTGAGAGAATCCATGCTAGAAGTTCCTGTTCCAAGGCTTCTGTGGGGTGAAGAGCAAAAAATACCTATTCAGATTTGTTTGTGAGAGGCTGCAAAAACAAAATGGACTACTCCAAAGGTGCTTGAAAATAATGGTTTATATTGTTACATGCTCTCCACTTCCTTGTGGGCCAAGATGGTCCAGGGTTTACTTTCCTCTTGATGAGGCAGCACTGAGTCCTGTGAGTGGCCATCTATCCAACCAACCGAAGAGAAGCACCTTTCTGTTTACTTCAATGGGAAAGTGAATGCATGTGCCTAACTCACCTCCATTGAAATGAACGGGAATGTCAAGTGCTTAGTTTGGGCTGGATTGTGCCCACTGTGCCTTTGCAATATTTGTTTCATTTACATATAGGCAAGCAGAGGATAGTGGCCCCGAACAGGCTCCTACAAGCAGGGAGCAAAGACACTGTTCTTGCATTAGATCCCCAAAGAACGCAGTTGGACCCCAAGTTGCTTGACCTTCAGCTGATTCACCCCTTTCTCTCTTTCTCTGTCCCTATCCTGGATCAGGCCCCTGAACCCGTTGTCATGTTCCCTTGGCCCCCACCTTCCTCATGCACACACCCAAGAAGAGAGGCTTCAGTCTCCAGTCTTTAATTCACTATCAACAGGTTCATTACAGATGCAAATCCCCGAAGACTCTCAGGCTATAAAGGAATAACAGCAGGGAATCCGAATGGGAGCTACGATGTTGCCAGCAGTTTGAACAGGGACTTGCTGGCTAGAATAACTTAGGGAGGGAAACCCCTCCCATCCAGTGATGCTCCCCTGCGTCGACCCTCACGCATCGCCAACTGGGTCGACTGTCTGAGCTCCACCTCTAACTTTTCCTGCTTTGCTCTGTGTCACAATCCAGCATCCCTCAGGTCACGCTCTGCGATCTCCTTCTCCTCATCCTCCTCAATTCCCACGGAGGAGGGGGGGGGGGCTTCAGGCCCAGCCATCTGGGTGCTAGCATTCTGAGAAGCACACCTAACCATATCTGAACTGGCTGGAGAAGATGCCTCCCCCAGTTCTTGCTGTTCCCCTTCTGAATCTGAACTGCTATCTCCATATGCTCAGAATCAGTCCTGACACCCGTGTCCTCAGAGGATTCTGATCCCTTCTCCTCAGAAGACAAGCCTCCAGAGTGAGTGGTTCAGGGAGAGGACTTGTCTACGGAAACGCTTCCAACTTCTCTGGGTCCCACTGCTCCAGAAAGATCCCAAGAGTCATCTCCCCTGCATCTAGAGGAGGTTGTATTACCATTCTCAGACTCTGAGGACTTGGGCCAAGAGGAAACTTGCATGCCATGGCCACTCCCACTTTGTTGCAGCCTGAGATTGCTAAAACAGGCCACGGCCCTTTAAGATACACAGCTTCAGTCAGTATGATGGCAGCAGGGCCAACCAGCCTAAATGCGACCATACTCTTACTTAAAGCTTGGTCTTGGTCTGCCCCTTGTTGGAGCAGCATGCAGACAACACTGTCTGGCTTTCAAGGAGGGATCCCCACAGCAATGGGTTTAGTTTGCTCTCCACTTTGCTGTGGTTTTTACTGGAGTTGAATCTGCTCCGTCTAGGGACACACAGGGCTTGAAAGCCAGGATTATCCCAAAGCCTGGGGCTCTCAGCAGGTCACATGGCAGTTTACCACAAATTGTTTGGGTGGCTACCGGGTGGTCATCACCTAGAGAGCCTGTTCCCTCCCTCCCACTCCCTCCCACTCTCGACCTATTCCACCCGTTCTGCTTTCTCTGGCCAGTGTGTGTTAGCACCTGCCTCTGCAACCTATGCCTAAGTCCCCCCATTTTTTTTATATTACTGTCCCTCTAAAACCACAGTAGCACAACAGCAGGTATAGCTACTTCTGTTCAAATGTGCTATTTTGCGATAGGGGTATAGCTACTCCTGTTCAATACATGAAACAGTGGAAACATTGGGGAAAACACTGGGGAAACACCGCTTGACCAGGGTGAGTGAGGTCATGGCCAGGTGAAAGACACACCCCTGGGCAGGGCTATCATGCTGGAGTAAATGTGGAGGGCTGGTGCACACAACAGAAGTGCAGACCAGCCGAACTAAGGAAAACAATCGGACTAAAAGTAGTCTGAGTAGGATGATAAAAAGCAAAGGACCATAAGAAAAAACTCCAAAATCCACAGCTGGGCAATACCTTGATTTGGAAGAACCAAAATGTCACACAATAGTGAGCAAGCTTTCAAGTTCTCTAGAACTCTTCATCAAGCTGGATGTTAAGCAAAGCAGGGGGTGGAGGAAAGAGGGGAAAAGCAAAGAAGAGCACACACAAAAACAGGCTGGGTGCTGTAGCCATAAGGGCTGCATTTAGTCCCATTCTCAAAACAGAGATTTCAGATTGATTGAATTAGGCTCTGCTAGGTGCGGCAGGCATCAGGTCACACCTAGGATTCGGGGGCAAAGAAGCAATGGCTGACCAATTTTTTGATAAAAATAAACTCCAGCAGTTACTCAGATCTGTGTCCTCTGCTTGCAGAGAGAGTCTCCGTGGTGAGGGCCCTAAGATGGCCCAATTTTTAAAAGCTTGCTTAAGAAATGGCTGCGATAGAGCAGTTTAAAGCATTGAAGCAGAGGTGGTTAAATGTTCTCAGCCCAAGAGCCAAATTGCAAAATGGGAAAAGTCTCGGTGGCCACCTACCATCTGTGGGCGTGGCCAAAGGCAGAGTGGGTGGGGCCAAATGTGATTATTACCATTTTAAGCCTATGCATAAGTAAGCAGGAGAAGGCTTCTGCATATTATCTCAGAGGTAAGCAGGACTGAGGGCTTCTCCACCCAGAGGCTTTTTATCCCACAATTTTAACAGGGCTTCTGCTTCCAGATTCTTTGCAGGATTAAGCTTGGCCCTTTACATGCGCTTCCCTTCCCCCCTTTATCTGCAAGTTCTATATGTTTCATTATACAGCCACTAGATGGCGCTGTGGTATAGTGCCTGTTATAGCATGACTTCCCCTTTTCATGGAGAAATTCAGCCTGCTGTATTTTCATGGCTCAGTATCTCCAGTCTTAAAAAAAAAATGGGATAAAGGCCAGAAGACAAGGGAGGCTGCTGACATCATGTAAAGGACCCACAAACTTCCATGAGTAACCAATCTCAATCACAGATAAAAGCCCCATGTGGAGAAGCCCTGAATCACGCACCAGCACTTTCAAACAACGTCACCAAACATCTGCAAGCCTGTTTACAAGTAAGTAGGTCTCCTGCCTGTAAAATGCACATCTCAGTTCTGCGCAGCAGCTCTCCTGCCTGCAAAATGCACACCTCAAAATCTTTGCAACACTTGATTCTTTGCAGGCTATCTAAAGGTTACGTGCCTTTAAATACCCCCTTATCTCAATCAGCGATAGGATAGGACAGCAAAAGAAGCTTGAGCATCCAGTCTTGGTGGAAGTTCCCCATCCCTGCCTTAAAGTGTAATTTTCACTTGTTTGTGTCCATTTTTTGTGCGCCCATAATATAACTCCAGTTTTCCCTCTTGCGCATTCAGATTCCATCAAAACTTCAGGGAAATAAATGTTTGTGTTACTTCTGTTAAATGATCATCAGAGTTGCTTCCAGATGAGGCTTTTATCTTAGCATCAACCTGCCTTCTTCATGGAATTTTAAAGGGGTCCAGATATCATTGTCTTCTATTTGTAACCCTCCAGAGTTTTCCCAGTGCTTCCTCCGTCTTTTTTCTCACTGTAAAAAAGAAAATGGATGAAATAGTTCCACAATCCCTTCTAACTGGTAGGAGCCCTCTGTCTGGAAGCAGCGAGAATGCTATTATTTTGCCTCTACTATATCTTCAGTAGAAATATTTAATATGCTGATAGTTAAGGAGATACAAAAACAAGTGGAAGTTGAAAAGTTGGTCTAGGGTAATCTCAAGTGCTATTTCTATAGTTGTAAACCTTTCATTGTTCTGATTACAAAACAACACATATATTTTGGTTTTAATTGAGATGTAGTGATATTGGCAGCCATTTTGGATTTTTAAATTTCCATTTTCTCAGCATTGCAGTGCCACAGAAGGCTGACCTATAAGTATGCATCATTTAATGCTTTACAGTGAACACATTTGGTTGCATAACATGTTTTGTACAGTTTTTGTGTTGTTGCCTCCAAACAAATTAAAACTGGCTGCCACTTTGTAATTTTTCAACATAGGCTTCTAAAATCCTGTAAGATAAATTTTAGGACTAATATTAGCTTGCCTTCAAAATTTCATCAGAATTGGTTAAATGGTGTGGCTCTAAGAGAAACACTAAAGTCTATTGCTTAGGTACAGAGAGACTTGGATTCAGTAGGTCAAAGACAAACACTCAAGCAAAGAAATTAAGAACATCAAAAGAGCCCTGCTGGATCAGACCAAGGGTTCAACTAGTCCAGGATTCTGTTCACCCAGTGGCCAACCAGCTGTCCACAGGAAACCCACAAGCAGGACATGAGCACAGCAGCAACCTCCTGTCCATGTTCCCCAGCAACTGGTGTACAGAAGCATACTGCCTCTAGCACTGGAGGTAACACATAGCCATTATTATGACTAACAGCCATTGACAGCCTTCTCCTCCATGAATTTGTCAAATTCCCCTTTTAAAGCCATCCAAATTGATGGCCATTACTACAGTCAGGGTCAGAAATATTGGAACAAGGATAACTGTTTTGGCAGTTGGCCTCTGTACACCACCACATTGAAGTTGAAAGGAAACACACCCAGATGGGAGCGAAGTCAGGACTTTCAGCTGTAATTCAAGGGGTTTGACAAAAGTAGAGCACTAACCATTCAGGAAGGACAGCCAGTGGCAGACACACACACCCATCGTTGGTGGCTCATAAGTAATGGAACAAACCTAACATCATTTCAAACTGAAGGATCACCTTTAATGCCTGGATGAAAATCCTTTGCAGTCAATGACTGCCTGAAGTCTGGAACCCATGGACATGACCAAATGCTGAGTTTCCTCCCTCAAGATACTTTGCCAGGCCTTTACTGCAGCTGCCCTCAGCTGCTGCTTGTTTGTGGGTCTTTCTGCCTTCAGTCTTGACTTCAGTAAGTGAAAAGCATGCTCTATTGGGTTGAGATCAGGTGACTGACTTGGCAATTGAAAAACATCCCACTTCTTTGCCTTCAGAAACTCTAGGGTAGCTTTTGCTGTATGTTTTGGGTCATTATCCATCTGCAATATGAAACAGCATCCTATCCGTTTGGCAGCATTCGGCTGCATCTGAGCAGAAAGTATAACCCTATACACTTCAGAATTCATCCTGCTGCTTTTATCAGCAGTCAGGTCATCAATAAACACCAGTGACCCGGTTCCATTGGCAGCCATACATGCCCATGCCATAACACTGCCTCCACCATGTTTGACAGATGATGTGGTATGCTTTGGAACATGAGCTGTTCCTTTCCTTCTCCATACTTTTCTCTTCCCATCATTCTGGTACAAGTTAATCTTGGTTTCAGCAGTCCAAAGAATCTTATTCCAGAACTGGGCAGGCTTTTTTAGGTGTTTGCTGGCAAAGGCTAATCTGGCCTTTCGGTTCTTGAGCATTACCAGTGGTTTGCACCTTGTTGTGAAGCCTCTGTATTTACATTCATAAAGCCGTCTCTTGACTGTAGATGTTGAGAATGATATGTCTACCTCCACAAGAGTGTTCTTGACCTAGCTAGATGTTGTGAAAGGGTTCCTCTTCACCATGAGCAGAATTCTGCGGTCATCCACTTTAGTTGTCTTCTGTGGTCTTCCAGGCCTTTTGCTGTTGCTGAGCTTGCCAGTTAATTCCTTTTCAGGATGTTCCAAACTGTTGTATTGGCCACTCCCACTGTTTCCGCTCTCTCTCTGATGGGTTTATTTTGTTTCCTCAGCCTAATGATGGCCTCCTTCACTTGCATGGACACCTCTTTGGACCTCATGTTGGGAGTTGCAGTGAACAGCTACCAAATGCAAATGCAACACTCAGAACCACCTCCAGGCCTTTTATCTGCTTGATTGGTCATGGGATACCCAGGAAACAGGCCACACCTGGCCATGCAGCTGGGGTATGTGCATGCCACTGGCTGTCCTTCCTGAATGGTTAGTGCCCCACTTTTGTCACACCCCTTGAATTACAGCTGAAAGTCCTGACTTTGCTCCCATCTGGGTGTGTTTCCTTTCAACTTCAGTGTGGTGGTGTACAGAGGCCAACTGCCAAAACAGTTATCCTTGTTCCAATATTTCTGGCCCTGACTGTACATCTTGTGATAACAAATTCCATAGTTTAACTATGCCCTGTGTGAAGAAGTCCTTCCTTTTATCTTCCCCGAATCTCTCACCATTCAGCTTCATGTATTAATTAGTGCTATTCAGTGTTATGGGGGGGAGAGAGAGAGAGAAAGAGAGAGAAATGTCTCCCTATGCACTTTCTCTACACCGTGCGTAACTTTTGTGCACCTCTATCGTGTCTCCCCTCACTCGCCATTTTTCTAAGCTCAACAGTCCCAGACACTGTAACCTTTCCTCATAAGGGGGTTGGCACATGCGTAGCACTGTAGCTGGGCACTGCAAGGGAGCATTCAGCAGTGGTGAGCAAGGAGCTACCATTCCAGAAGTGATAGTGTTATTAAGAGACCCCTGGCAAGCTCCCAAGCAGCGGTCAAGACTTCCGCAGGACAATTTAGAAAAAAGAACCCACGCTGACCACTGCCTTGTTGCGGTGAAGGGGCTTGCACAACTCAGTGGAGCCATAAGCTATGCCGTGCAGGGCCACCCAAGACGGACAGGTCATGGCAGAGAGTTCTGACAAAATGTGGTCCACTGGAGAAGGAAATGGCAACCCACTCCAGTATTCTTGCCAAGAAAACCCCATGGAACGTATCACAAGGCTAAAAGAGATGACGCCGGAAGATGAGCCCCTCAGGTCGGAAGGTGTCCCATATGCTACTGGGGAAGAGCAGAGGGTATTTCCAAGTAGCGCCAGAAAGAGTGAAGCGGCTGGGCCAAAGCCGAAAGGACACTCAGCTGTGGATGTGTCTGGTGGTGAAAAGAAAGTCCGATGCTGTAAAAAATAATATTGTTTAGGAACCTGGAACATAAGATCAATGAATCAAGGTAAGCTGGAGGTGGTCAAACGTGAGATGGCAAGATTGAACATTGACATCTTGGGAATCAGCAAACTAAAATGGACAAGCATGGGCGAATTTAATTCAGGTGACCATCATATCTACTACTGTGGGCAAGAATCCCTTAGAAGAAATGGAGTAGCACTCGTAGTCAACAAAAGGGTGGGAAAAGCAGTACTGGGGTACAATCTCAAAAACAACAGAATGATCTCAGTACGAATCCAAGGCAAACCATTCAACATCACAGTAATTCAAGTCTACACCCCAACCACTGAGGCCGAAGAAGCTGAGGTTGATCAGTTCTATGAAGACCTACAACACCTTCTAGAACTAACACCAAAAAAAGATGTCCTCTTCATCATAGGGGATTGGAATGCTAAAGTAGGAAGTCAAGAAATAACCGGGATAACAGGCAAGCATGGCCTTGGTGTACAAAATGAAGCAGGACAAAGGCTAATAGAGTTTTGCCAAGAGAACACACTGATCATAGCAAACACTCTTTTCCAAAAGCACAAGAGGCGACTCTACACATGGACATCACCAGATGGTCAATATCGAAATCAGACTTTTTATGTACTTTGCAGCCAAAGACGGAGAAGCTGTATATAGTCAGTAAAAACAAGGCCTGGAGCTGACTGTGACTCAGTTCATGAGCTTCTTGTTGCAAAATTTCGGCTTAAATTGAAGACTGTAGGGAAAACCACTAAACCATTCAGGTATGACCTAAATCATATCCCTGATGAATATACAGTGGAGGTGAGGAATAGATTTCAGGGATTAGACCTGATAGACAGAGTGCCTGAGGAACTATGGACGGAGGTCCGTAACATTGTTCAGGAGGCAGCAACTCAATCCATCCCAAAGAAAAAGAAATGCAAGAAAGCAAAGTGGCTGTCCGATGAGGCTTTACGAGTAGCTGAGGAAAGAAGGGAAGAGAAAAGCAAGGGAGAAAGGGGAAGATATATCCAACTGAATCCAGAGTTCCAGAGAATAGCAAGGAGAGACAAGAAGGCCTTCTTAAATGAACAATGCAAAGAAATCGAGGAAAACAATAGAATGGGAAAGACTAGAGATCTTTTCAAGAAAATTGGAGATCTCAAGGGAATGTTTTATGCAAAGACAGGCATGATAAAGGACAAAGAAGGCAGGGACCTAACAGAAGCAGATGAAATTAAGAAGAGGTGGCAAGAATACACAGAAGAACTATACAGGAAAGATCTTCATGTCCCTGATAGCCATGATAGTGTGGTCACTGAACTTGAGCCAGACAGCCTAGAGAGTGAAGTCAAGTGGGCCTTAGGAAGCATTGCTAACAACAAAGCTAGCGGAGATGACAGTATTCCAGCTGAGCTATTTAAAATCCTAAAAGATGATGCTGTTAAAGTGCTGGATTCGATATGCCAACAAATTTGGAACACTCAACAATGGCCGCAAGACTGGAAAAGGTCAGTTTACATTCCAATTCCAAAGAAGGGCAACGCCAAAGAGTGTTCAAACTACCGCACAATTGCGCTCATTTCACATGCCAGCAAGGTGATGCTCAAAATCCTACAAGCTAGGCTTCAGCAGTATGCGAACCGAGAACTACCGGAAGTACAAGCTGGGTTTAGAAGAGGCAGAGGAACTAGAGATCAAATCGCCAACGTTCGCTGGATCATGGAGAAAGCAAGAGAATTCCAGAAAAGCGTCTATTTCTGCTTCATTGACTACGCTAAAGCCTTTGATTGTGTGGATCACAACAAACTGTGGCAAATTCTGAAAGAGATGGGAGTACCGGACCACCTTACCTGTCTCCTGAGAAACCTGTACGAGGGTCAAGAAGCAACAGTAAGAACCAGACATGGAACAACCGATTGGTTCAAAATTGGGAAAGAAGTACGACAAGGCTGCATACTGTCGCCCTGCTTATTTAACTTATATGCAGAGTACATCATGAGAAACGCCGGGTTGGATGAATCACAGGTCAGAATTAAGATTGCCGGGAGAATTATCAACAACCTCAGATACGCAGACGATACCACCCGAATGGCAGAAAGCGAAGAGGATCTAAAGAGCCTCTTGTGGAGGGTGAAAGAGGAGAGTGCAAAAGCTGGTTTGAAACTCAACATTAAAAAAACTAAGATCATGGCATCTGGCCCTATCACTTCCTGGCATATAGAAGGGGAAGAAATGGAAGCAGTGACAGATTTTACTTTCTTGGGCTCCAAGATCACCGCAGACGGTGACTGTAGCCATGAAATTAAAAGACGCTTGCTCCTTGGGAGGAAAGCTATGGCCAACCTAGACAGCATAGTAAGAAGCAGAGACATCACCTTGCCGACAAAGGTCTGCATAATCAAAGCTATGGTTTTCCCAGTAGCAATGTATGGCTGTGAGAGCTGGACTATAAGGAAGGCTGAGCGCCGAAGAATTGATGCTTTCGAACTGTGGTGCTGGAGGAGACTCTTACGAGTCTCCTGGACTGCAAGGAGGTCCAATCAGTCCATCCTAAAGGAAATCAACCCTGAATGCTCATTGGAAGGACAGATACTGAAGTTCAAATATTTTGGCCACCTAATGCGAAGAGCAAACTCCCTGGAAAAGACCCTGATGCTGGGAAAGATTGAAGGCAAAAGGAGAAGGGGATGGCAGAGGATGAGATGGCTAGATAGCATCACGGATGCAATGAATATGAACTTGAGCACGCTCCGGGAGAGAGCGCAGGACAGGAAGGCCTGGCGTGCTATGGTCAATGGGGTCACGAAGAGTCGGACACGACTTAACGACTGAACAACAATGAAATTATGCTTTTTTGCACAATGCCACACTTGAAAGGCTGGGGAACAGGTGGGGAAGATGCATTTCAGTGTTTAACTCTGCAAGTCCTTCATACATCTTGCAGGGACTTAGATATGAATTATCCAGCTGCACTTTTAGCTTGTGCAGATGACCTCAGTGGTGTGTGCTATAAAGTATTTTTGCTCTGATATAGCAAACAAGATTACCTCTCAGGTAAGTTACATTGTTAACATCACGGTTAAACAAATATCAGGCAAGGTGAAACTGGCTGGAACAATGATGGGAGATAATTAGGGTACAGAACTGGAGGGAGAAGGAAGGTTAGAAGTCTCTCAACTGAACTGCAAAAGTGGCCAGGTCCGGCTAAAATAATGCAAAGACGTGGTTAACGCAAGTCTCCCGTCTGTGTCACTTGCAGGCCATGTAGGAGATTAGCAAGAGATTGGCAGCTGCAGGTGCCACATTTTGTTGAAGTTGCAAGCAGGAGAACTGGTCGGAGGAGTTGTTGTTCCAACCAACCCTTAAAAAGAACGACACGCACAATTTGTCAGTGTGGTTCAGGTGACCTCTTGCTCAGCCTAGTCAGGCGTTCGGAAGGCGAATCAGATTCTGCCGCCTTTGATTCTGCTGCTCTGGAATGTAACAAAGGAGCTGGGGGGAGGGGGCTGGCCTGAGCTCTCCCCTGCCCGGAGCTTTTCAAGGTGGATAGTTACACTGTAACTAGAAAGTCTCTTTTTCACTGTCTTGATGAATAAAATTATTTTATATCTATTTAATTTTCCTACCAATGGCCTCTCTCTCTCTCTCTCTCTCTACACACACACACACACACACACACACACACACACAACCTGCAACAAAATGTTGCAGTGCTTCCTTACCTCCTAAGAGAACCCAGGGTCACCCCATGAAGGTGATTGGTGGGAGACTCAGGACAGATAAAAGGACTTCTTCACACAGCGCACAGTTAAGCTGTGGAACCCACTGCCACAACATGTAGTGATGGCCAACAACTTGGGCTGAATCTACACAAAGCAGTTAGACCGTTATCGTACTGTCATCATAACTATTGGTACACACGACACCAGCGGGCACCAATAGTTATGATAACAGTATGATAATGGTATGATAACAGTATAACTGCTATGTGTAGATTCAGCCCTGGATGGCTTTAAAAGGGGGTTAGACAAATTCCTGCAGGAGAAGGCTATCAGTGGCTACTAGTCCTGATGGTTATGTGCAACCTCCAGTATCAGAGGCATTATGCCTATGTACACCAGTTGCTGGGGAACATGGGCAGGAGGGTGCTGTTGCACTCGTGGCTGGTTGGCCTGTGTGAACAGAATGCTGGACTAGATGGACCCTTGGTCTGATCCAGCAGGGCTCTTTTGATGTTCTTATGAGCACCCCTGTTGAGTTGCCAGCCATGCCCTTCTCTAGAATACTCCATTCCTGGGTCTCCGATGTGGTGCACCACTGTGCCCACGGACAGCTCTCGTGGTGCCTGCCAGACTCCTTGCTGATTTGTATGTTTTTAAGATCTTGTAATTATTATTTTTTTAACTGGGAGGCTGACATGCTGCAAAATGAAGCACTGGTCTCCAGCACCGTCTTTATTTCCAAGAATGGCTCTGGGCCCCAGGTAGCATTCTTGGCCAAGTTATTTGTTTCCAAGCCTCATCAGTCTGCACAGATAACTGGGGGTTCAAAGGCGTGGTTTTGTGCTTTGGAGCTGGGACCCCACCACTGCCTTGTACTTGTTCTTGAGTAAAGTTACTGTTCTTTCAGCCTCACCAGTTTGCCTTATGGGAAATGCCAGTTTCGTGACTGGCCACACCCATCTCAGCAGCCATGGTGTGAATGACCAACCCCACCATGTCGGCCATTTTGTGAGAGTGTGCCTGACACTCTCTGAAAATTCTAAATGCGCCTGCCGACCTAAGATGTTTGGGGCCTCCTGCGCTACTGCACCACCCAAACACCCACCCTTGCTTTCTTTTCTAATTGAAACTCAACAGTTGATGGCTACTGAGCACGGTCAGTCCTCACTGGGTGGGGCTTTTTGGTAGTGGAGTGTGTCCCCTTTGTTTTTTTCCTAAAGCCAGTGTAGTGTAGTGGTGAGAGTGACGGACTGGGAGCTGGGAGATCCGGGTTGTAGTCCCCATTTGGCCATGGAAGCTCACTGGGTGACTTTCGGCCAGTCACAGACTCTCAGCCCAACCTACCTCACAGGGTTGTTGTTGTGAGGATACAATGGAGAGGAGGAGGATAATGTAAGCCACCTTGGGTTCCTTGCAAGAGGAAAAAAGGCGGGATATAAATGCAATAATAAATAAAGCAATAAAAGCTTTGTTTATTTATTTACTGCAACAGGCTAACATGGCTTCACCTCTGGATTTTTTTTTAGAGTTTTCTATACTTCCGCAAACCTCAAGGTTCCCCTAAACATGCCGATACATCCTGTTTTTAATCAGGAGCATCTCTACACCAGCCTAAAATCCCACATTTAAAATGGGGCTTTCAGTTTCCATTTTAAATGCAGGATCACGACAGACTCCCTTTACATGCGCTTCCTCCCCCACCCCACTTTTCCCCCTTATCTGAGTCTTCCATATGTTTCATTATACAGCCGCTAGATGGTGCTGTGGTCTAGCTCCTCTTATGCGAGTTTCCCTCTTTTCATGAGGGAACTCAAGTGGAACTCAAGTGCTGCAATTTGATAGCTCATTATCTCCAATCTTTTAAAAAGTGGAATAAAGGTCGTTTCGTGCAGGAAGCACCCTGGACATTGACAACATCCTGTAAAGGGCCCGCAAACTTCCGTGAGGAAGCAATCTCAATAGCAGGATAAAAGTTCCATGTGAAGAAGCTCCAGCACTCACCACCTGAGTTCGCTAGTAGAGGGTTTGCTATAAGATCAGTAGCTTTATTTCCCCCCCCCCCCCCCGATTGTCAGCCCTCTGGTGAAGCAAGCACTTGGTTTTATTTTTCCTCACAATGGTGGAATAACATAGGTTGTGGCCCTGTTATAACCAATTAACTAAGATTTTGTGAAGCAACTGACAGCCCTAATGATGATGCATTAAGGGCAAGCTGCCACCAGCTGCCATACAAAAGCTTTGCTGCTCACAGCTCCCGAGACTGAGCATTAATTGCTGGTGGTCTGAGTAAAGGCTTCAATGTGAGCCACCCCAGGATGGAGGACCCTCAAGCTTCACATTGCTGCTGGGCAACAGGCTTTTCCTTCACAGAGTCTAGACTGAGATGCCAGGAAAGAAAAACCAGAGAAGGAATCCAAGAATGGGCAAGTCTTCCAACAGGCCTCAGGACCACTGTTTACAAACAGTCCACCCTGTGAAGGGGACGCAGTTTGGAAGAGGGTTCCTTCTCGCCACCCCCCACCCTAAAGAGGCCCACAAGGCTTGCGAAAGACTCATGTAAAATGAGACCATAAGAGGCATGCTAGATTAGACCAAGGGTAGTATCCAACATTAGGCCTACTTACATTAGACCCATTGAAATGACTAGGACAAGTTAGTCACGACTGGGTGTACTCTAAGTAGGGCTAACATTGGATACTACCCTGAGGATCCATCTAGTCCAGCATTCTATTCACACAATGGCCAACCAGTTGCCCATGGGAAAGCCACAAGCAGGACAGGAGGACAACAGCATCCTCCCACCCATGTTCCCCAGCAAGTGGTGGACAGTCTCTGATACTGCAGGTAGCATATAGCCACCAGGACTAGTAGCCATGGATGGCCTTCTCCTCCAGGAATTTGCCCAGTCCCCTTTTAATGCCATCCAAGCCGGTGGCCATCACTTCGTCTTGTGGTACTGAATTCCAGTTTCACTGTGCGCTGTGCGAAGAAGTCCTTTCATCGGTCCTGAAGCTCCCATTGTTCAGCTTCGTGGGATGATCCCTCTGGGTTCTAGTATTATGAGAGAAAAACATCTCCCGATCCACTTTCTCCACACCCTGCATAATTTTCTGCACCCGTCATGTCTGCCCTCCCTCTCCTTTTCTCTAGGCTACACAATGCCACCTGTTGTGACATATCCTCACAGGGGAGTCGTTCCAGCAATGTCCCAGTTTGCCCATTTCTCATGTCCACAGTAACTTCTGGAGGTGGAATGTGGAGTGAGGGAGGGGGAAACGAAGGAAGAGTGCGTTGATTTTTTAAGAAACGGCCTTGGTCGCCTTGGTGGATGATATGAGGAGGGCTCTGGATAGGGGTGAATGCTCCTTCCTTGTTCTCCTCGACCTCTCAGCGGCTTTTGATACCGTTGACCACGGTATCCTCCTGGACCGCCTGGAGGGGTTGGGCATTGGAGACACTGTATTGCGGTGGTTCCGGTCCTTCCTCTCCGGCAGGTACCAGAGGGTAGCACTGGGAGAGGAGGTTTTGGACCCGTGGCCACTTACTTGTGGGGTGCCACAGGGTTCCATCCTCTCCCCGATGCTATTTAACATATATGTGAAGCCGCTGGGGGCTATCATCAGGAGGTTTGGGGTGCAGTGTCATCAATATGCGGATGACACGCAGCTCTACCTCTCATTCAAATCTTCACCAAGGTTGGCCGTAGAATCCCTGTCCAAATGTCTGGAGACGGTGAGTGGCTGGATGGGGAGGAATAAGCTGAAGCTCAACCCTGACAAGACTGAGGTACTTTTGGTGGGAGACAAGAGGAGGCTGGGGGATGTTGACCTGGTGTTGAATGGGGTACGGCTACCCTTGAAAGACCAGGTCCGCAGCCTGGGGGTCATTTTGGACTCCCAGCTGTCCATGGAGGCTCAGGTGTCAGCTGTGAGCCGGACAGCGCTGTATCAACTCCATCTGATACGGCGGCTGCGCCCCTTCCTTCCCGACCATCTGCTCCCATCGGTAGTACATGCCCTGGTCTCCTCTCGTTTAGACTACTGTAATGCGCTCTACGTGGGGTTACCCTTGAAGACGGTTCAGAAGCTGCAGCTGGTACAGAACACGGCGGCTCGCCTGATTAAAGGCAGCCGCTGGCGAGATCACATCACTCCAGTGCTGAAGGAGTTGCACTGGTTACCAGTTGTTTTCCGGGCCAAATTCAAGGTGTTGGTTTTGACCTTTAAAACCCTATATGGTTCCGGCCCAGCCTATCTTAAGGAGCGCCTCCAGCAACACCAGACAGGCCGCTTAACAAGATCAGCCTCAGATGGCCTTCTCTCTGTCCCATCAGCCAGGACAGCTAGACTGGTGGGGACGAGGGAGAGGGCCTTCTCTGTGGTGGCCCCCACTCTGTGTTCCACCCTAGGGAACTCCGTCATGCCCCCTCTTTAATGAGCTCCCGTCGTGCATTAAAAACGTGGTTGTTCAGGCAGGCATTTGGGGTGGGTTAGGGTATTTAAAAAAAAAAAATGATGGTAAAATTTTATTGTTTTAAATTGTTTTATGGTGGGTTGTACATCGCCCAGAGTGGCTGGGTGACCAGTCAGATGGGCGATTAATAAATTTAATAAATAAATAAATAAATAAATAATCTCAGAGGGTGGGTGGCATCTGTCCTGTTACCCTGGTTGGCTGAAAGACAATTAAAGCTGATTTTCTTAGCCGCAGACCGTCTGAGAAGGGACTCCGCCTGGATCCCCTGTAGTTCCACTGGGGGCAGGGGCTGCTGGGGGCAAAATGCTTGGATCACACAGGGCTCAGCTGGTCGGAATGCCTCAGGCTGGCCTTGCTGCTCAGCAGAGTAATTTGTGCCATTCACCTCTCAAGAAACCTCTGCACATGCTCAGAGGTTTTCTTGTCCCTGGTATTTGTTTGTGCCTTCTCCCATCACTTGCTGGAGAAAGCTTTGCCTGATTAATTTTGGTCTGCTTTCCCCATCACTGGTGGGTTGTGGGGTGCGAGGAAGAAACAGCACCGATAATGTAAACATGAATAAACAATGAAAAGGACATATGAACTTGCTACACATGTCAATGGCAGATCTTTCTTTCTTTCTTCCTTTCTTTCAGAGTGGATCGTTTGACCTGTATGGATAACATTATGCCAAAGATATTACTAGGTAAATTAAAAATGTAAAAAATCAACACCACTTCAAATACACTTAGGGCACAACCCTATGCATGGCTGGCCAGGGAATGCTGGGAGTTGTAGGCTGTTTTTCAGTCTAAACATGCATGACTGGCTGGGGCATGCTGGGAATTGTAGGCCTTTTTTGTCTCAACAGTCATAGGATTGCATCCTTATAGCAAATCCCCTCGAAGAGTGAAGCCCTTAAACCTTAACATTTCAGCACAGCCTATAGTTCCTTTGGGGTAAAGCCCATTGCTTCAGCAAGGCCTATTTTTCATATTATTATGTATTTATATAAAGTACTTTTATGCCGCTCCTCAGCCAAAAAGGCTCCCAGAGCCGCAGATATATAATCCATCCAGTGAGCCCAACACGCACAGAATTGGGCTGCGAACCTTGCTGAGAATCTCTTCACCTTCCCTTTAGGGGCACCTTCAGTGCAGGCGAGCCCAGGATGCCCACGCACCCCCCCAATGCCTCTTGGCAAGGACATTATTACTGCTGCGTCAGCGCTGAAAGGAGAAACGCACTCGGCACGCGCGCAGGGGCACCTTCATCTCCTCCGGCTTTCTGTCGCGGGATCAAAGCGCACTCTGCACGCGCGCAGGGGCACCTTCATCTCCTCCGGCTTTCTGTCGCGGGATCAAAGCGCACTCTGCACGCGCGCACGGGCACCTTCATCTCCTCCGGCTTTCTGTCGGAGGGCCAAAGCGCGCTTCGCGCGCGCAGGGGCACCTTCGTCTCCTCCGGCTTGCTGTCGTTGCAGGATCCCACCCCCTCCGCCAGTCCTCCTCCGCCTGCCGGTGCGGAGGACCGGCACGAAGTAAGCGCTGGCTGGCGGAGCGCCCGGCTGCGCTTGCTCGCCGCGGCTCGGGCTCCTCCCCCGCCCGCCCGCCCCGATCCGGCTCCGGGAGCAGAAGGCAGGGCGGGCGGACGCGAGCGAGCGAGCGCGCGCGCGAGGCAGGCAGAGGAGGAGAGGAGGAGAAGCGGCGGCGGCCCCTCGCCCGTCCCCTCGCCCGGCGCGGGCTGCGCGATGCGCCCCTTCGGCTCTCCGGGGCGGCGGCCCGCGGCGCTCTCCGGGCTCCTGCTCGCGCTGCAGCTGCTGCTGCTGGCCGCCTCCGCCTCCGCCGCCGCGCCGCCGCCCGCCGCCGCCCGCGCCTCCAACAGCAGCAGCGGCGGCGGCGGCCGGACGGCGCCGCCCGCCCCCTCGGCGCCCGCCAGCAACTCCAGCGGGGGCGCGCGGCTGAGCCCCGTCTCGGCGCTGCTGCGGGACCTGCCTGCGCTCAAGGCCGCCGTCATCGGGGCTTGCGCGGCCAGCGGCGGCCTCCTCGCCTGCCTCCTGTTCCGCGTGCTCAGGTGCGGCGGGTTGCCGGCGTCTGCGCCGGCCTGCGCGAGACCCACGGCGGAGGCGGCCGGCGGGCGGGAGGCGAGGGCCCGCCTCCGGGCCTCCTCCGCGAGCTGCGCGCCTGCTGGGCGCGGAGGCTCCGGCTGGCTCCCGGAGGCCCGGCCGGCCCGCTCCCCTCGCCCGGACTGGTCGCGCCGGGGAGAGGGGGTCGTGGCGGTGGGGACGCGCTCTGACTGGGCGGGATCCACTGAAGGGGGGGAGGACAGGAGGAGCAACGGCCCGTAGCGCTTCTGGGGGGTTTTACCGAGGTGCGTGGCGCACGTGAGCTTGGTGATCCTCGCAACAACCTGACAAGGTAGGACGTTATAGATTCTCCCCACATTAGAAGGATAGAGCTACACCCCTCCCTACGTGAGGCTGTATACCTGTACGCCTCTTGTTAAGAGGGAGGGCCGTTGCAGGCAGAAGGCCCCAGGGTCGATCCTGGGCATCTCCAGGTAGGACTGGGAAAACTCCTGCCTGAAATCCTGGAGAACCGCTGCCGCCAGCCCGTGTCGACAGTACTGGGCTAAATGGACCAACGGTCTGACTATATGTGTCCTATGTTCCTAGAGATGAATGAGGCTTGGAGAGAATGGCTTGCCTGCAAGCTGCCTATCAATAATACTTCATGTTTAAAAAGGCTTCCCACTTTCATACAGCCTTCCCTACCTGGCACCCTCCAGATGTGTTGGACTCCAACTCCCATCATCCCCCAGCCAGCACAGCTGTTGGCCGTGCTGGCTGGGGATGATGGGAGTTGCAGTCCAACACATCCGGACGGCGCCAGGGTCGGGGGAGGCTGGAACAGAACTGAGAGTGGGAAACCTGTGACCTTTTCCAGTGGAGCATCCACTGGGAACAGCAGGAAGGAAAAGGCTCCGCCAGGCTCGAGTTGAGGACTGCTGTGACAGCAGCAGCTGATGCACCAATCCTTGGTCATTTCCCCTGTTTGCATGTTTGAAAATCTCCTGGTTGTAGTGGCAACCTAGGCCATGTTGCAGGATTCAGACATTCCCAAAATTCGGCAGGCGTGTGGCTTGTGTACTCTCTAAATCAGCCTTCCCCAACCTCTCTAAACAGCATTCTGGGTCTCCAGGACTAAATGCCGCCTGCTACAGACTGCTCAGTTCACACTTACCTTGCAGTATCTTCTAATGCCACCTTTTCCTCCAGCTTGGGAAGGAACAGGAATATAGGAAGCTGGTTTATACCTGGGTGGACAATTTGCCTGTGTAGCCTGCTATTGAAAGTGTCTCTTCAGGATCTTGGGCAAATAAAATTCTTCCCTAGCACCTGCTGCTACCTGATCCTTTTAACTGGGGCTGGAACCTGGGGCATCCTGCATGCAAAGCAGGTGCTCCCCCATTTGGCTGTGGCCCCCCATGATGCCTAAGGGTGCAAGGCGTGGAAAAAGCCATATCAGACTTGGTTGTTCTTCCGGATTTTTAATTTGTTGCTTTCAGGAAACGTCTGTGACCAAATATATCCTGCTTGCAAAAATTTCTGGAAATCAGTCATGAATTCCCCCCCCCCTTTGCAGGAATCCTTTGGTGGAGGAAAACAATAGTTGAGCCCAACTTTAGTACTTGGGGGCAGTGGATGGGGAGGGGTGCCGTTCCAGAGCAGTCAGCAGCTGCTCTTGAAGGGTCTGGTGCACAGAGCAAAACGCCCCACTTTGCTCTGTTCTTTCCGTTCCTGGTAACTAGTCGTTCAGGTATGAGTCATCCTTCCATCATCTGGGCAAAAAGGACAGGGCCACGCAGGTGTGCTGGCGTGAACGGGATGAGGAAGTGTGCTGGGTGACCCAACCCCTGACTGCTGCAGTTCTGTTTTTCCATGGCTTTGCAGCATGTTGCTGTCCAGTGTTTGTGGAAAGTCACGGGAGAGCCTGAGGACTGGAAAGATGCATAGTAAACCGCCTTATACCAAGCCAGACCGTTAGTACAGCTGAGCCTGGGGTGTTGAACCTCTTTCTGCCCCACAGCCAAATTCAAATTTGGAGAAGCTCTCAGGGGCCACATTCCAGTGCTGGACAGGCCCAGAGGCAAAAGTGGGGGGAGCCAAAATACAAAAGATGCCAGGATATTGTAATCCAAAGCACGTGCTGCCAATACAAGGCCTTCAGAGAGGCATTTCAACCTTTTAGAATGGGGGGAAAACTGTTTGGTGGTTCCCCAGCTGTTATGCAATCAGTGGTCGGGAGAAATAGGGTGGGGCCCAGGGAAGGGCCATCTGGGCAACCTTGGAGGGCCGGATGTGGCCCACAGCCCTGATTTGGCCTACAGGCCCAAGATTCGACACCCTTGATCTAAGCATTATCTACACCATCCTTCCCCAACCTGGTGCCCTCTAGATGTGTTGGACTACAACTCCCACCCTCCTCAGCTAGCTGGGGATAATGGGAGTTTTAATCCAACACATCTGGAGAGTGCCAGGTTGGGGGAAACTGATCTACACTGACTGGCAGTGCTTCCCCAGGGTTTCAGAGACAGGAGTCTTTTCCCAGCTCTACCTGAAGCCCTGCGGCAGGTAGAATTTTTTCCAGGTGACCAGGCAAGGAAGCTTCACACCCTGTTCTCCTTCAGGTCAAAAACCTCTAGCATGGGTATTCATGGTCTGGTGGTGCTGTAGAAACTGCAGTGGGCTACTGTTCATCTTGTCATCTCACTTGCAAGGCTACCTTAGGATGAGGGTACAGAGCAGGCTTAACCCAGCTAACCATCATTTGACCAGGGAACCTTGGGAACTGTAGTACCAGAAGGGGTGCTAAAACTTGAGTGACGCCACCTGTGGAGGTCAGGAAGGCAGGCTTGTGAATCATGGTCTTGTAGCTTGTTCATACCTGTTCTTGGGAGAATGGAGCTATGCGTGTAAAGTGAAACACTTCTCTCTTTAACAAAATAAAACTGAGGTTATATTGCCTGGTTCTCTGGGCTTTGAGGATTGAAGGCTATTTGCCTGAAGCATTGTGTAGTGAACCTGAATCTTGTGTTGCTGTTCTGAGTGTGCTCCTGCCATGGTAGAGCACAACCTTCTTCTCTGGTTCCTGATCCCCACAAAGTACTTTCTCCATGATACTTTTTTTTAAAAAAGCAGAACATCTAGTAATGATTGAAGAGCAATGTTTGTGCATGCCTAGGAACTGTGCATACACAGGTTCTTATACCCATCAGACGGTTGGTCTGCCGAGCTTAGTAATCTATAAACTGACTGGTAGCATTTCTCCAGGTTTTCTGGGAGGAATCTTAGAGGTAGTTCACACAACACACCAACCCATGCTCAGTGGTTGAGTGTGGGCTGTTGTGGAACTGTGGGTTGTTTGTTGAATCATGGGTTAATGTGTTGTCTGAACCCAGGACATTTTCCATGTTAACAATGCAGTGTGGCTTATTTTTCTCGAACAAGCCACTTTGAGAACCCATGGTTTGTAGTTGGGTTGTTCTGGGTGGTTAACAAGCCACCCTGCAGAAAATGTCCTGGGTTCAGACAACGTGCTCACCCACGGTTCAACAAATAACCCACGGTTCAACAAATAACCCACGGTTCAACAACAACTCACATTCAACCACTGAGTGTGAGTTAGTGTTTTGTGTGAACAGCCCCTGTTTCAGCCCCACCCGGAGATGCCAAGGTTGAACCTGGGATCTTTTGCACGCAGTGCATGTGCTCTTCCACAGAATTGCAATCTTCTCTCTACATGATGCATGTCCGTCTCTTCTTTGCCCAGCAAACCCACTTTAGGACTCGCTTTACAGCAGGGCCGGACAGCCTGGGACCCTCCAGACCAGGGGCGGGGGACCTCAGGCCTGGAGGCCAAATCCGGCCCTCCTGGCATGCCAACCTGGTCCTTTGGGGCGTCACAGTTGGCCCCACCCCCTTCCCCTAGCTCCACCCCCTTTCTTGCAGCTGCTGGTCATTTTGTTTCCCCCAGCCCGCAATTCTCAACGGTTGAAACACCTTTCCTAAGGCACGAGCTTCTGGCAGTAAGAGTGTTAAGCTGCATATGCTGATATTTTAGGCTATTTTTGCTTCCACCCCTTTTTGCCCTTGCCTCCACCCTCTGTTGGAATGTGGCCCCTGGAAGCTTCTCCAGAATGGAATTCGGCCTTCTGGCTGAAAGAGGGTTCCCGTCCCTGCTCCACAGTTTCCATTATTGCTCACTGTTGGCTATGCTGGCTGGGAGAGTTGTAGACCAAACCATTTGGAGGGTCACAAGTCGGCCACCAGCCAGGGGAAAGCAGATCTAACTCATCAGACCCTTTCTTGCCATTTTGTACCTGGTTGTTTTATTAAAAAAATAAATAAATCACACCACGATTTTACATGATGAGAGTGTCTGAGGTGGGGGCTCATCTGTTTCCAGTAGAGTCTCTCTGTCCCTGTCACCCGGTGCTCTAGGAGATAACTGGTGCGGGAGCTGAGAAGAGCGGTGAGTAACAAGGACTGTACTTCTCCTTCATCAAGCCTCCTTTCACAAAGAGGTGATGCTGCAGTGTGTCTCGGGACTTTTACTTAGTGGGGTCAGGAGTGGAGCTTTTAATCCTTAGGGTCGGTGGACTAAACATAGATTAAAGTCTCCAGATCAGGCCAAAGAGCTAGCAAGTGGAGACTCGTGATTTTACCATCACATGATAGAGTGATGGGGAGAAGCTGCTCTTCATGTGATTTAGTGTTTTGGCAAAACAGCCACTGGTGAAGGGAAAGGCTCAGACTGGGAGTAGGGCTTGTCTCTCTCTCCAGTGTCCTTCTTAGCTGACTTCTCACTGTCTTCTAAGATTAAGCACACGCAAAGCACCTTTCCAGAAGAAAAGCAAAGGGAAGATGGCTTTTAATCCCTTGCCAGACACCTGTCCCAGAAGTTCCTGTTCTACATCCCAGCTCTCTGTTGCATCTTCCTTTTGCATTGTTATTGTTGTTGTGCCATCAGTGTACCTGATGCTTCAGAGTACAAGACAGGTCCTTGCCCCAAGGAGCTTCCAAGGAAATCCATGGAGGAAAGGAAGGGAAGAGGAGGTAGGGTTAAACGAGGAAAGAATATGTGGTTGTTTTGGTTACATGTACTTAGGGATGTCAGAGAATTCTGCCACGGATCTCGATGAGGCCGAATGCCAGTGCATTCGGCCCCCTGAAATCCGTGGTGGAACAAAGCCCCCCCCCACGAAAGGCGCGTGAAATGGAGCACTTACCTGCTGCCGTCCACGCTGACTTGCGAATGGCAGCCGCATCTGTGGTCACCATTCGCTTCCTCATTATAGCCGTGATAGGCTACGTAAATAATTACGTAGCCTATCACAGCAAACGCAGGGATGGTATTTGCATCCCTGCGGAGGCCATGATAGGCTACATAAGCATTGACGTAGCCTATCACGGCAAAAACAATACAAAACAGCGGACACAAATGGTGGCGGCTATGGCGGCTGCCAATTGCATTCCCTTTTTTCCCCGCCGTTTTAGCCTATGTAAATATTTACATATGGGCTGCGGTGGCTTAGTGATTAAGATGCTGAACTGCAGACTGGAAGGTCGGCAGGTCAGCAGTTCGAGACCCGAGTGCTGCGTGACGGAGTGAGCTCCCGTCTTCAGTCCCAGCTCCTGCCAGCCTAGCAGTTCGAAAGCAAGAAATTGCAAGTAGATAAATAGGTACCGCCTTGGCGGGAAAGGTAACAGCGTTCCATGCACCTCAGTGTTCAGTCATGCCGGCCACATGACCACGGAAGCGTCTTCGGACAGCGCTGGCTCTTCGGCTTAGAAACGGGGATGAGCACCGCACCCTAGAGTTGGACACGACTGGTTGGGGACACCTTTACTTTTACCTTTAAATATTTACATAGGCTAAAACGGCGGAAAAAAAGGGAACGCAAAGGAAGGGGCCAGCAAGAAATGCTGATCCCATTGGTTCAGCATTTTTGACTTGCCAGGAAAAGAAACACCCAGCCTGGCTTGCTCTTGGGCCTTTAACTGATGGGCAGATGGAGATGAGCATGGGTCAATTAGTACTTGGGATTGCAGTAAAAGGCAGAACTGCAGGGGCCAGTTGACAAGTTGGCAGCCCTACAGCCTGATGTTCTTGGGAGGCTTGCCGGGCATTGCAAGAACAACCCAGGCTGAACGTTCTCGGTGCATGCGTGACAGATAATCCAGAACAAAGGGCACGTGATTTAATAGGGAAAACTTCCATAAATATGCATTGACGTAGTGTTTTAAAACCTCCCCCCCCCTTCTGTGCTTTAAGGAGTGTGTGTGTTTACATACACGTGTCTGGATAAAGGATTTCCCCTTTAAAATATATAAAATTGCCTTCAGTGTAGCCTAAGCCCTTGTTATAAGGACATCTGCGATAAGTAAAAAGAAAATAAAACCAAATCTGTGTTAAATGAATCCATATCCAAGGCACGGAGGAGTAATTCCCATCAGAGTTAATGATGGTGGGATGAGAGCGAGAGGCTAGTTTATTTTCTGGACTAGTTAATCTGGAATAAATAGAGTGATGTCGTGGACATGTAAATGGCTTGTAAACCTGTAGTGGTTTTTAATAGCTCATTACGTTGCTCATGGTCGTAATTTCAAAGAAGCTTTTTAAAACGGCAGCTGAACAGATAAATCATCAGATAACACAGGCTGCTAGTTAATCACTGGCAATTACATTCCGTAAGTGATGTAACATGACGGCTCCAGATAATTTAGGTGGGTGCAATGTGATGGTACCTGTTACGGAAGACGGTGTGTGTGCACTTCTTACAGCATTTGTGGGTTTCTGCCCGAGACGAAGCCACATGCATTTGGCTATTCACGCACAAATATTCTTCTCAAAACAATCTGAAGTCTCAGTACTGAATGGCAGTAATTGGATCAGCCTATCAAAAATGCAAATCTTCCTATCAAGGGAAGTGCTGCGAAATTGATCTTGTGCGCACCATGAAAATAATGATACCAGACCTCTTAAATTGGTGCTATTAGAGGATAGATAGGATGGAGCAGACTTGGAGCATTTCTACACAAGGCATTTACTGTGTGCTCGTGATTCCAAACCCCCGGTATTTTATGGGTACTTTATGTGACGTTGTCCCCCACCAGGGCCAATCCTGTGCTTTGCAACCATTATAAGTGTGTGTGTTTTTTCCTAAAGAGTAAAGTCTGGTATTTCCATGAATGGCAGCATGAAACCCTGGTGTATTTGTGCAGTTCCGCTATCCCACACACCACCTGCGGTTGTGTAATAGAACATACAGAAAGGCAGAGAAATAAAACCACCAGGAAAAAGATGTGTAAAGGAACCGATCTTAATCCCATGAAGAATCAGGAAGCAGAAACCTCGGTAAAGTGGTGGGTTAAAAGCCTCATGTAGAAAAGCCCATAGACAGATGCTTGAGTAGGGATGGGCGGATTCCCTACCTGCTGCTCCAGGGGGGAATCTGGCTGTGGCGGGAAGCAATGCTGTCCTCCCCCTGGAATCCTCTTCGGCCGGCTCTGCTCCGTGGCAATTCCATGGAGCCACCGGCTGGCTCCGTAGCGCCAGCGATACGGCCGCCATTGCTGTGGTGTACTGCTGGCTGAGGGCTCACTCCAGAAGCACATGGTGTCTCCTACGCCATTTGCAGCCGTAAAGCTCTTAGATTAAGCTAAATGCAGCTGTAAATGGCTGCATTTAGCTTAAACTAAGGGCTTTACAGCCGCAAATGGCGTCCGCTACGCCATTTGCATCTCTGGTTTTTCCTGCGATAGGCTAAAACCACAGACGCAAATGGTGTAGCAGATGCCATTTGTGGCCGTAAAGCCCTTAGTTTAAGCTAAATGCAGCCATTTACAGCTGCATTTAGCTTAATTTAAGAGCTTTACAGCTGCAAATGGCGTAGCGGACACCAGTTGCGTCTGGAGTGAGCCCTCAGCCAGCAGTACGGCACAGCAATGGTGGCTGTATCGGTGGTGCTATGGAGCTGGCCGGCGGCTCCTCAGAATCTCCGCAAGGAGGATCTGGCCCCAGACAGTTCTGGAGGGAGGCAGGGGTGAGTTGTGCCATTCTGTCATGGACTCCGGAGGCCAGATTCTTTAGAATCCGGCCTCATTGGGGTCTGTGGCGGATTTCTCTGACATCCCTAATGCCGAGTGACCGTCTCTCAGGGATGCTGTGGTTGCATCCTGCCATGAACAGGGTGTTAGATTATGATCTCCAAGGCCTTCTGAGCCTAAGACTTTTACAGAATTCTAAAACCGTGGGAATGGTGCCTTTGGGAGGTGACTGTTTGAACAGATGACAGCTTCCAAACTTTGTTCACATTATTTTCTTCAGACAGTTAAACTATGGAATTCACTTCCACAAGATGTAGTGACGGCCACCAATTTGGATGGCTTTAAAAGTGGGTTAGATACATTCATAGAATATAGGACTATCAATTACTATTAGTCATGACAGCTGTATACCTACTTCCACTATCAAAGGCAATATGCCTGTGTGCACCAGTTGCTGGGGAACATGGGTGGGAAGGTGCTGCTGCTGACTCCTGTCCTGCTTGTGGGTTTCCCGTGGGCAACTGGTTGGCCACTGTGTGAACAGAATGCTGGACTACATGGTCCCTTGCTCTGATCCAGCAGGGCTCTTCTTATGTTAGACGGCAAGCAGTCTCTAATCTTTTTCCTTACTTGTTCCAATTAATGGACCATGATGGCTTTTAAAAAAATCAACAAGTGTGATGTATATCCCCCTTGAACCACTCTGGTTTAAATTTGCCATTGCCTCTTGAAGCTGGTTCAGTGTTTAAAGTTCGCGCGCGTGCGCGCACACACACAACCAGACCTCAACCCACGACCCTTGGCTGATCAGGCATGACAGTAGGACAAAAGAAATGCATGTTGCACGCACAAGGGTCAACAGTGCCACTGTCGAGCCACTTTAAACTCTCGTGAACATGATTCTGTGTCTAAAATTGCACCTCATCCCATGCTGACTAACTGCTTTAAGCTCAGGTTAATCAATCTACTGATTAAAGCAGTAATTTCTGAACTGCAGGCTGGGCCACATGACTTTGTTGTGGGAGTACTGCAAGTGTCATGAGAAATAAAGGCTTCTGTGGTCCCAGAGCTCCCATTTGCAGGAGGCTGCCTGTTAGGTCCCTAAGTGAGTCTCTGCTCTTGGCTTGCCTTATTCCAGGCTGGAGGCACATCAGATCAGTCAGTCATGCAGAAAACATTTGAGTGCAGGAAATTGGAAGGTATGAATAGGCCATTGCTTGAGTCCCACTGAGAAGTCAATTCTAACTGTCCTCTAGGAGAGCGGTGAGAGCTGCTAGAAATCTGGAATTTTAGCATAGCTGTGATGGGGCAGCAGTCCCTTATCCTCCCCACTCCCTCCCCCCAAAACAAGCAAAAGGTAACAGCAAAGAGAGGCAGTTCATGCTGTTTCTAGCCCAGGCCCTCGTTTGCGTGCAAATGATATATTTTAGGGTTTAAGTGTTTTTAAAAATATCCCTGCTTATTCCGATTCCAATGCAGATATAGTCCATTAATCAACACATTGCAGGTTGGACATGGGACTGGGTCCGAGAGAATAGCATACAGTGTCCCTGCAACATCACCTGCAGTCAGGAGAGGGAGGTGGGAAGCAGAGCCATTCTATCAGCTCTGCTGAGAGTTGGGATGTTGCAGGAATACGTTTGCAGGGTGGAGCTTGTTGAGCTTCTGCTGGCTCTGCTCCCCAGACTCCAGCTCAAGCATCTGTGAGCTGGCCTGACTCGGGGCATGATGAGTCGGGCTAACTCACCGATTTTAGGGGGTGGGGTGCGCAAATCGTGGCTGTAAATAGCACAAATTGCACTATTTACAGCAGCAAGTTTGCGCAAATTGGCCTGAATTTTTTGCGCAAAATGCCCGTGGTAATGTTCCAGGGTTCCGGGAACTATCGCAAGGTGAAGCATCCAGAGGTGGCATGTGAGGCCTTCTGAATGTCAGAATGGCTGGTCTGCAACTTGAAAGCGGAATGACTGGCATTGATATGGATTGCAATTGGCATGGAACTGAGTTGTGCATTAATAGATCGGAAGCAGGAGGGGAGAGTTGACCTGTCTGCTGTTAGGGTGCAAATGGAAATTTCAGGTCCGCTAAGGTGGCGTAGTGAGTAGACTGTTGCACATGAGCCAGGCTGATCCGGGTTCAAATTCCCACTTAGGGGATTCTGTCCCCCCCCCCCAAGTCTTGTCTCTCACAAGCTGAAGCAGTTGTGGGTGGCTTCCAATTGAGCGGAGGACTGGAGCGATGGTAGGACAAGGGGTGTTCAGCGCTGTCCTTCCCAGCCATGCAAATGGGGTTCCAGGAATTTTTGAGTGTCCAGCTCTAGCAATATGTCAAAACGTGCCATTTTTCTCCCCTCGCTGTTTTAGGTCTGGCAGGAAGAAGAAAAAGACCCTCAAGTATGACATCATCACGACCCCAGCAGAACGGGTGGAGATGGCCCCCTTAAACGAAGATGAGGACGACGACGAAGATTCGACAGTGTTCGATATAAAATATAGGTAATGAGACGGAGAAAGATGTAGACATCTGGGTGAGTGCAGAGAGAGCAAACTTTTTTTGTGGGGTTCACAAATTGCGGATAGCTGTGTTAGCCCATGCAAAGAGCAATCCTATGCATGGTTAGGCAGAAAAAAAGTCCTACAACTCCCAGCATCCCCCAGCCAGCATAGCTGGCTGGGGAATGCTGAGAGTTGTAGGACTTTTTTCTGTCTAATCATGCATAGGATTGTGCCCTAACAAAATGTATGAATTGGATACAACTGAATAACTGCTAGATGTTAGCTTTCTTATAAAATGGGGGAACGACCGTTATTAGTCCTTGTGAAATCTAATTAAGTCTGTACTTCTCCTGCGCTTTCTCTTATAATCTGCAGACTTTGGGGCTTTAATGTCATGCCCTACTTTCCCCCTCCCCCCCACCCCTTTTTGTTTAACATCCAGACTGAAGAAGAGTTCTGGAGAGCTTGAAAGCTTGCTCACGACTTAGTGAGGCTTTGGTCCTAAGAAAGGTATTATTAGCCTATCGTGGCTCTTTGATTTTTTGTGAGTAGAAATCTCTGTGTGTTTTTCCTGCCTCTCACTGTCTCCATCCCTCATGCTCCTTGCAAGCAAGGCCTGGTCCAGGACAGTTCTTTGTTTAACACTTTCCGTTTTCTCTGGCAATGAAGAGCAAAATCACTTTAGAGGAATATCAAAGGGAGGTTGGGCTAGGCGTTGTGGATCAAACAGAATAAAAACCACAATTGTTGCATTTATCAAGGCTTCGGATACTTCTTGTCATAGCTGGACCTTAAGACTTCCTTCATTCTTATAGATCAGGGGTGGCCCTCCAGATGTTTTGGCCTACAACTCCCATCAGGCCTAGCCAATGGTGAGGGATCATGGGAGTTGTAGACCAAAACAACGGGACGGCCACAAGTTGCCCACCCCTGCTATAGATAACAGAGGGCCTCTAAGATCAGTAACCTCCCATTTCTGAAGCAGAAGTGCCATTTGCACGCTGGTACGGAGCATCGCTTTGCGTGCACTTGTTTGAGGCGTCTGCTCTGCAGAGATAATCTCTAATGGATTTCTTGTAAGCAAGAGCCAGAGGCTGTCCCGTACTACGTGAGGTGGCTTGCACTGGGGCGTGAAGCCATTTTAAATGCGTTTATCTCTCAGCAGGCCAAGCTGCTGCCTGTTTGGAGGGCATCATTCTTTGTTGTCATCCAAAAGTTGGGGCGGGAGGGAGTGCCAGCAATGATGACAGCTTGCCGACTCCCTTATCCTCAAAGGCACAGCAAACGGCACGAATGTTTTGTGCAGTTTTGAAGTGCTCCAGCCCTGAGTCTGTCTGGGGGAAGGGAGCCATCAAAGGGCCCTTTCTGAGGCAAGAGTCTTGCCTGGAATATGTCACTGGTGCCATTAAAAAAAACACCCAGGAACAAATACAGAAGCTGTTTCATCTTATTCTCCGAATGGTGTGTCGCAAGAGATCTGCTAGCATGTCTAGGAAGAAATAAATTCAAGATTTAAAGCCCCTTGTGTGAGGTGCCAGTGGAGGCTGGTGACTCCCATGTCAGTGGGGTGAATCCGCCCTGAGTTTCAGTCAGAATGAGTCCCAAGGTGCAACCTTGGAGAGCTCCATTAGAGTTCTGACTGAAACCTGGAGCGGATTTGCCTGTCCACAGACATGGAAGCCACCAGCCTCTACTGTGAGGCGCCCTCCTGGAAGTATCTCTTCCTGTCCTGCCGGCTCTGGGAATCCATTGTTGGTGGTCTTTGCAGTGGGAGGGATTGGGCGAGTGGATCCCTCCTGATGTAGAGACAATGCAGGTTTACTGGTCCTCTCAAGAGGCAGCCTGTTGAGTCTCTGTATTGAGACACCGCTTTGGTTTCGCTTCCTTCCTGTCAGCACAGCAATGTTTTGGCTTATTTTTGAGAGTGTAGTACCCATGGCTCCATTTGAGATGTTGGTTAGGCTGAAACTGATGCTCAGACTCACTCCTGGCAGAAGAGGGATTTGAACCTGTGTCTCCCACATCCAAGCTCAGCTAACTACTCCACCACACTGGACTCTTTCAAACTAGGGTTTACAAAGTCTGGCACAAGAGCTGGGCTGCACATTCCTTTCCCCCCACTGATGTTCTGGCTTTGGCACTTCAGCCCTGCTTGTTTTAAACCAGAGTTCCCCATTTTGGATGTAATGGGATGGAGAGCTTTGGTTTAAAACAAACCAGGTAGTACAAACAGGTAACACAGCCAATACTCAGGGAAACAATATTGGGTTTCATGGCTTCCAGAATAGTTTTCCCTGTTCAGAGGCAGTTGCCCATTTCGAATGTTCACTGCGACCTTAATAAATCCTGGTTTATAAAGTCAGGAATGAGTATTGGGGGCTACATGATCCTCCCCTCCTCCAGCTGTGCCACAGCTCCTTAAATTTGTATGGCTGCATCTTAATTTTTATGACATGTGTTTCTCTGATTATGCTAATTCCGCTGTATTTTCCCCCTCCCCTATTTTCTCAGGTGAGGCTGTTTCATGAAGCCTATCAGGAACAAAGTCTCCGATCGAGAACCTGGCACGAACCTCATCAGCTAAGGGGAGCTGGAGAATAGTACCTTTGTGTCAACGAAATTCACATGTCCTACTCTTACAAATAGAAATGATTTACAATGGATTTGATGGGAGGCAGATGAACAGCGATCAGAAACGTTACTGCTATGTTCCTGAATACCAGACTAGAAGAAAGGGAGGGTGCTTTCTTTCTGGACACAGGTTTTCAGACTAGATAATTTTTTTTCTTTGTTTCATTACAGGTTTGGTACCTGCAATGAATGACAGAATTAGGATTGTAGGCCTACCCTGAGTTCTAGGAATAGGAGCACAAATGTTTGTTCAAAGACTCCAGGGCACCCGACAGCTCTCTGCTGTAGACACTAAACTAGATGGATTTTCCTGCTGCACTTAAAACTTTTGGGATCATGTGGTTCTGGGCCAGCAAAAAATGTTTGCTCATTATGTGAAAACCTGGGACTTGTGTACAAACTGTGCTGAAATGGTAGATCCCATGTACTTGGTGTGTGGATGTGGGTGGTCTTTTTGTGTGTGTGGGTGAGACATAAGCAACTGTGATGACTTGCTACTGACGATATCAATTGCACTACTAACCTGTTCTGCAATAAGGTTCCCTGCTTTTCCAGGGAGATATCCCCGAAAGTCTTTCCAGAGGATGAACTCTGAGTAGCCAAAAAAAGCAGCCAATTTCAGATGAAAGGAAGTCTGTTTCTGTAATTCCCAGCTCCTCTTTTTCCCACTCAGGAGGAAGTCAGATCTTGCAGTATGAGTTGCTCTCTTTCTCCCTCTGCTTGCAGTAGCCTCTACTGTTCTCAGATATTATGTTTCAGGACAAACTGCAGTGGATGCTACTAAACTGGAACAAGAGAATTTTGCTTTCCCACCACGGGATCCTGTACAAAGATTCTTACTCCCAACCCAAAACAAGCAACAACAACAACAAAACCAAATCCTAGATACCTCTCATTTGGACTGATTTGGCTCTTTTTGAGCTCCAGACTCACTTTTTGCCATGTAACATATAAAAACATAAGCTGAAATGTCGAGATGTTCCCTACCACCACCTGACTTTCCAGAGCAGAGCTAACCGCCTCCTCGCCACAACTAAGAGCTGTGTGTTCTGCTTCATGTCTTTTTAAAAAGCTGCTTTTCCTGTGCAACTCAGGGCCTGGGTTGGGGAGGGGCCATTTCCCCCTGCAACAACCCTTCCCCCACCCCTAGCTGCATTTCTCCCATCACAGGTTCCAAACCCATAATGGCAATGGATCCGTGCGTCCTTCTTTTTGAGACATGGAAGGATGTTTACCCTCTTGATGTCCTATTCCCAGAATTAGGATAGTGGAGATCAGTGTTATGGAACAGGTGTTCTTTGAAGAATGGTTTGGTTTAATCCCTTCCAATTGCTTCCTTCTGTCCGGTGAACTTCTACACCATTCTTGGGTTGCAAGTTGAAAAACATTCAGGGCTGGCGTCTGGAGGCTGATGTGCTTTTTTGCTTATTTGCAGTCGAGCTGATATTGGTCAAGTTCTCTTCTGTTCCGTCAGCCTCTTGTCAGCCCTTAAGATTTTCTCATGACTTGGAGTTGCATTCTACTTGGGGAGGGGGCGTTCTTGTGAAGTGGTGGTTGTGGAATGGGATTGGCAGTGGAGATGGTTCCAAGATGTTTTTGAGAAAGCCCCAAAACACTATCTTGCATTGTTCTTAAAAGGAGCCCAACAGCTTTGGTACAGGATACTTCCTTTTTATGTCTTTAAAACAGACCCCGCATTGCCTTTCTAATGGTCTCTAGCTATTGTGAACTCTTATTTCCTTATAAAACAATCTCTTGAAGTCTCCAACAGTATCAAAAAGTCTTGCCGATCGAATTGAGCCTGCAGTATATTCTTGTTCATCCCCACTGTATCTACCTCTTCTGCCAAAGTGCTTTTTTGCAAAGGGGGAGGGTGGCTAAGGTGGTTCAGGTTCAACTCCATATTACCCAGTTTGGTTGCGTGCATCTGATTTCAGATCTGCCTAATCTTTTACGGGATGATTTAATTGTTGTCCTTGTTGCCTAGGTGGCTGGATTTCATTTCCATCCACGAAACCTCCACTATGTTTCCAAATTTCAGCAATGGGATTGGTTCCATTTAGCGATAGCTCACTAAAGAGAGCATGCGGCCAATCTTTGGGGGAATGCTATAGTGTCCCAATGCTGAGAGAGCATCTTCTCAATTTAGAAGAAATGTTCTAAGAACCTACGGGGCCTGGAAGGCACCAAAGTGACTTGGAGGCTTTTGCTAAGCATTGATACAGCACAATCCAAAGTGGGAAGCTCTTATGGGAGAAGTAGCTTTGCGAGTGTACCTGTGGGATTCAGCGACTCTAGTCTTCAAGATTTCTTGGAATCTGAGTGCCCTAAGAAGGTCTCGAAAGTGTCCAGGAACCTTACTTGTTCTTTTTGTGATCTCTGAGGCTTGTTGGCTCCTATCAGGAGTTGGCTTCTAAGTGTGTGTGTGTGTGTGTGTGTGTGTGTGTGTTTTCCGCTAGCCCTGAGACTGCAGCTGGTATGAACAAGTCCTTTTGCTAGTACACTTGTGACTTGTCTGTTTGGCTTTTTGTTTCTAGCTTTATCATGCTCATGTAGAGACTCTGGCCTTGGGATAACTGAATCCTCTACGACATCTGATTCAATGTGGGTCAGTTTCCCTTAAGGTAATGGACTCCAGGTGGTTGTCTTTTCCATGACAGTATGCTTTGTTGCGTAAATATCGGGTCATGTATTGGAATGGCAGATGGTGGGTGGGCAACACGTTCTTTGAAAGGTGCTTTCCCTAAGTGAAATTCACAAGGAAAACTGTTGTGTTCAAAGGCACAAAGAGTTGGGGGATCAGCTCCCACTGAAATGTGTGGATGCTTTGGGGTGGTTTACTCAATCAACAGAATCAAATGGCAAGAGATTTTCCTGGGCTGTAGCATCCGATACTGCAAGTGGGAGGGTTGAATAGTTCACTGTCCTGCCCGTCCCACCCCTCAACAGGTGGAGAAAAAACCTCCCAGTACATTGACTCAAACCTGCCTTCCGGATAGGTTAGCTCAGAAGCATTCAACATTGGGGAGAAGGCTAGACTCGAATCTGCCTCCCTGTTAGCTCAGAAGCATTAAACATGTGAGCTAGCAGTGGCTGTCTAGATCATCGCTGACCATTGGCAAGGCTGGTTTGGGCTTGGCAGTCGAACAACACGTGTAGAGCCGCAGGTTCCCCCACCCCCGAGTAAGCATTTTTCTTAGGGATGGCGGAGAAATCCGCCACAGACTTCAATGAGGCCGGATTCTTTAGAATCTAGCCCCCCCAGAATCTGTGGCAGAATGGACTACCCCCACCACCACCCTGTGGAATCCCCCCTGGACGGACCCTACCTGGTCGTTGGCAGTTCCGGTCCATCCAGCTGCCCTCTGCCGCTGCTGCTCTTCGGACGCAAATGGCGTCCGGCGTAGCGGACGCCATTTGCATCCCTGCCTTTTGCCGTGATAGGCTTTGTAAATCTTTACGTAGCCTATCACGGCAAAAGGCAGGGACGCAAATGGCGTCTGCTACGCTGGACGCCATTTGCGTCCGAAGACCGACCGCAGCCAGAAGTCAGGCAGTGGTCGGTCCTGGCTGGCAGCTCCGCAGACTTGCTGCAGAGCGGAGCCAGCCAGGGAGGATTCCCGGGGGAGGGACGGATCGCTTCCCCCCCACCGTGGACGCCCCCACCTGGAACGAGGTAAGGGATTCGTACATCCCTAATTTTTCTCTCTCATCACTCCCCCCCCCCCCCCGAGCAGACTGGAGTATTTTAATCCAGGAAGAGGTTTATTTCTTGATTCTGCTGGCTATATAAACCAACCTCTGGGCCATCCCTTATTAAAATACCACACACCTGGCTACCTCCCTCAGGAAAGGTGGCCACCTGTGCCCTAAACCTTTGACAGTGATGCCAAAAAACTCTTTGATCTTTAGTTACAGCTGCAGGCACGAGGCTGTCTCTCCAAGTATTGCTTTTTTTAATGGAACTTAAATTTTGGTGGTGGTGTCTGATCAAAAAGTTCTATAGGTTTATTTAGTTAAAGAGTTCTAGAGCATTTCAGATGACCTACGTGCAACTGTGTAATGAATGCATATGATTTCTTATAAAATAGGTTGGGGGATAATGCTGGTGCTTTAATGATTTGACATATTGGCAATTGATCTTAACTGTATTCCCCCCACCCCCACCCTAAGAAGAATTAATAGCTATGAGTTAACCCCTTTGTTAATGTGAAGTAACTTCTTAAGTGTCTTGCTATGTTTAATTCTGGGGATTGTACGTCTTGCCATGTGGCAATTAGTTCTGTTGAGTTGTCCTTAAGTTGTTGGGTGGTTTGTGTCTGTTTTTCTTGCTTTTGTTATAAAAAAGAATGGTGAAAAGTTTATTATCATAAAGGGTCTCTGATGCAACTTAACTTTCTGCAGCCATTTCAAGGAGGTGGCAAGCCGTGATTTGGAAACACACTTTTATGTATTTATCTCCATCTTTCAGCCCAGGACAGGCCATCCAGGTGGCTTGCAGTCAGTAAAAACGAATGATAAGGTCCAAAATATAAGATTACAGTAACCAGTGAAAATAAAAACAATTAAAAAAAAAATAAAATTAAAGCCAATAGAAAATTTTGCAGTGGGCACAAAGTCACAACCCAGACTAAAGGCCTGGCAAAAGTATATTCAGAAGACTAACAAATGTATTAATAGGGGTGGGGGACATGTGGCCTTCCAGCTGTTGGTGGACTGCAACTCCCATGATCCCTCACCATTGGCTCTGGCTGGCTAGGGCTAATGGGAATAGTGGGCCAAAATATCTGGAGGGTTGTGGATTGCCTGTCCCTGATCTATAGGAATAAAGGGATTCTTGAGATCCAGCTATGACAAAAAGCATCCAAAGCCTTGATAAATGCAACAGTCATAGTTTTTACCTTATTTGGGCCACAATGCTTAACCCACCTCACAGGGTGTTGAGGAACCAACCTCCTTTTGCTATGCCTCCAAAACTATTTTGTTCTTCAACACCAGAGAAAGTGGAAAGTGTGCCACAAAGAACTGTCCTGGACCAGGCCTTCCCTCCAAGGAGCATGGTGGGTGGAGAAAGTGAGAGGCAGGAAAAACACACAGAGCTTTCTACTCACAAAAAGTCAAAGAACCACAGTAGGCGAATAATACTTTTATTAGGACCCAGTATGAAAGATCCCAATGGGCAGGCACACTTCAGTTCCAGCTGTTCTTTGGCATGCTAAATTTTCATACACCAGGGTATCTCCAGTCTATTCTTTCTTGTTATGGAGATCGTTTACTTTCATTTGTTGTTTAGATCAGCCTTCCCCAACCGGCTGGCTGGGGGATGCTGGGAATTGTAGTCCAACGTATCTGGGGGGCACTACATTGGGAAAGGCTGGTTTAGATGTAAGAGTGCCTACAGTTGTCAAAGTACTGTAATGGGAGTATGAGTTCCATATGTCATAGCTTTGACCTACATCTCATTTATTGGTTTGGAAGCCATAAGCTTCCTATATTTCTGTTAGGGTTTAAGATTCATCCAAGATCTTTGCTAATTGTGGTGCCACTTGTTCAGTTTTAACCACCATCCATTTGCTTTTTATGAACGCAATCAATTTGAACTATATACCCCAGGTGTATAATGCCTGCCATCCTTAAGAATCAGCTGGAATTCAAAAGCTGTTAAATAAAACCCTTGCAAACTGAAGATACGATTTTTTTTCTCTCTGGAAAGATGAAGATGACTCCCCCCCTTCCCTTTGAAATATATATTTGAATGACAACATAGTTAGTCATAGACTTCTGTCCTTTTAATTACACCAGGCTTAGCCAGCCTGGCGCCATCCAGATGTTTTGGCATACAGTTCCCGTAATCCCTGACCATTGGCCATGCTGGCTGGTTCTTATGGGAGTTATAGTCCAAAACATCTAGAGGGTGCCAGCTTGCATCCCCCAGGATTACAGCATCAACGCCCTTTGTGTAGGCTGCTGATAACTTCTGCTGTGTGAACGCATAAATTTCCCAGACAGACCCTGCATGAGAGCAAAGAATGTCTGACACCTGAAGAAGGATAGCATCCTTTGGTTCAGCAATCTGGCCAGGTTTGCTTGGCCGTTTACCTCCTGGGCTGTACGCTTCTCTGAGTCTTGATATCTTCATTTCTCACTATCTAACAAACTCAGGAATTACAGGAGAGTAATTTTCTGTGTGAGACAAAGGGCAGCTGCTGTGTAGCCGGTCCTTTCTAAATCACATCCTTCTGCCATCAGGGCAAATTTAAGCTTTCCAGCCCGTGATAAACCCATCAAAGAACCATCAGATTGCAGCCAGCCGCCACAGGTCAAACTCCTTTGCTGAGCCCGTTCTTTGCGGGAATTGGTGCTATTACTGTGAACGTCACCTAGTTACTCTTCCTTAGCTGTGGAATTTAGAACCGACCTGGCAGGACTCCTAGAGTGGTTCTAAATGGATGGCTTCTAGCACTATCAGTCAATAGACATTGTGCAGCAATTCCGTCTTAGCCTCCTTAACAGATATTCTGTGGTAAGAAATGACAGAAGCGGTGGAAAGCACGTCAAGTGTTACACATGGAAGATAACATGTGGACACCCACACTGGTAAAACTCTGAATGAGGCAGGGAGACTGCACAATAAAAGCCTAATCTGGATTCTAAACATTAAACATCCATGGATTCAACTAATCTGTTTAAGGGCGTAATCCTGTGAATGTTTAGACTGAAATAAAAGGCCTGTAACTCCCAGCGTTCCCCAGCCAGCATGTCTGGCTGGGGAATGCTGGGAGTTGTAGGACTTTTTTTTCTGTCTAAACATGCATAGGATTGCATCCTAAACATCCTTAGCACCTCAGAATTCAGTTTTATGCTGGAAAAATAAGGTTCTAGCCCTCATGGCTGTGCAAAAAAAAATCCTATACACTGTAGGAAGAGGCAATTTCACTTGGGAGCCAAGGAGACCTGGGCAAGGCTCCGATTGTTCTGGGGGTTGGCACTTACTCTGTGGTGCTCCTGCTTGGCTCCTTTGCAGATGAGTTGTTGTTGTTGTTCAGTCGTTCAGTCGTGTCCGACTCTTCGTGACCCCATGGACCATAGCACGCCAGGCCTTCCTGTCCTGCGCTCTCTCCCGGAGCGTGCTCAAGTTCATATTCATTGCATCCGTGATGCTATCTAGCCATCTCATCCTCTGCCGTCCCCTTCTCCTTTGGCCTTCAGTCTTTCCCAGCATCAGGGTCTTTTCCAGGGAGTTTTCTCTTCGCATTAGGTGGCCAAAATATTGGAGCTTCAGCTTCATTATCTGTCCTTCCAATGAGCACTCAGGGTTGATTTCCTTTAGGATGGACTGATTGGACCTCCTTGCAGTCCAGGGGACTCGTAAGAGTCTTCTCCAGCACCACAGTTCGAAAGCATCAATTCTTCGGCGCTCAGCCTTCCTTATAGTCCAGCTCTCACAGCCATACATTACTACTGGGAAAACCATAGCTTTGATTAGACGGACCTTTGTCGGCAAGGTGATGTCTCTGCTTCTTACTATGCTGTCTAGGTTTGCCATAGCTTTCCTCCCAAGGAGCAAGCGTCTTTTAATTTCATGGCTACAGTCACCGTCTGCGGTGATCTTGGAGCCCAAGAAAGTAAAATCTGTCACTGCTTCCATTTCTTCCCCTTCTATATGCCAGGAAGTGATAGGGCCAGATGACATGATCTTAGTTTTTTTAATGTTGAGTTTCAAACCAGCTTTTGCACTCTCCTCTTTCACCCTCAACAAGAGGCTCTTGAGATCCTCTTCGCTTTCTGCCATTAGGGTGGTATCGTCTGCATATCGGAGGTTGTTGATAATTCTCCCGGCAATCTTAATTCCGACCTCTGATTCATCCAACCCGGCATTTCTCATGATGTACTCTGCATATAAGTTAAATAAGCAGGGTGACAATATGCAGCCTTGTCGTACTCCTTTCCCAATTTTGAACCAATCGGTTGTTCCATGTCTGGTTCTTACTGTTGCTTCTTGACCCTCGTACAGGTTTCTCAGGAGACGGGTAAGGTGGTCTGGTACTCCCATCACTTTCAGAATTTGCCACAGTTTGTTGTGATCCACACAATCAAAGGCTTTAGCGTAGTCAATGAAGCAGAAATAGACGTTTTTCTGGAATTCTCTTGCTTTCTCCATGATGCAGCGAATGTTGGCGATTTGATCTCTAGTTCCTCTGCCTCTTCGAAACCCAGCTTGTACTTCCGGTAGTTCTCGGTTCACATACTGCTGAAGCCTAGCTTGTAGGATTTTGAGCATCACCTTGCTGGCATGTGAAATGAGCGCAATGGTGCGGTAGTTTGAACACTCTTTGGCGTTGCCCTTCTTTGGAATTGGAATGTAAACTGACCTTTTCCAGTCTTGTGGCCACTGTTGAGTGTTCCAGATTTGTTGGCATATTGAATGCAGCACTTTAACACCATCATCTTTTAGGATTTTAAATAGCTCGGCTGGAATACTGTCATCTCCGCTAGCTTTGTTGTTACTAATGCTTCCTAAGGCCCACTTGACTTCACTCTCGAGGATGTCCGGCTCAAGTTCAGTGACCGCACTATCATGGCTATCAGGGACATTCAGATCTTTCCTGTATAGTTCTTCTGTGTATTCTTGCCACCTCTTCTTAATCTCATCTGCTTCTGTTAGGTCCCTGCCTTCTTTGTCCTTTATCATGCCCGTCTTTGCACAAAACGTTCCCTTGAGATCTCCAATTTTCTTGAAGAGATCTCTAGTCTTTCCCATTCTGTTGTTTTCCTCGATTTCTTTGCATTGTTCATTTAAGAAGGCCTTCTTGTCTCTCCTTGCTATTCTCTGGAACTCTGCATTCAGTTGGGTATATCTTCCCCTTTCTCCCTTGCTTTTCGCTTCCCTTCTTTCGTGAGCTACTTGTAAAGCCTCATCAGACAGCCACTTGGCTTTCTTGCATTTCTTTTTCTTTGGGACGGATTTCGTTGCTGCCTCCTGAACAATGTTACGGACCTCCGTCCATAGTTCCTCAGGCACTCTGTCTATCAGGTCTAATCCCTGAAATCTATTCCTCACCTCCACTGTATATTCAGAAGGGATATGACTGAGGTCATACCTGAACGGTTTAGTGGTTTTCCCGATGTTCTTCAATTTAAGCCGAAATTTTGCAAGAAGCAGCTCATGATCTGAGCCACAGTCAGCTCCAGGTCTTGTTTTTACTGACTGTATGGAGCTTCTCCATCTTTGGCTGCAAAGGACATAATCAATCTGATTTCGATATTGACCATCTGGTGACGTCCATGTGTAGAGTCGCCTCTTGTGCTGTTGGAAAAGAGTGTTTGCTATGATCAGCATGTTCTCTTGGCAAAACTCTATTAGCTTTTGTCCTGCTTCATTTTGTACACCAAGGCCATGCCTGCCTGTTATCCCGGTGATTTCTTGACTTCCTACTTTAGCATTCCAATCCCCTATGATGAAGAGGACATCTTTTTTTGGTGTTAGTTCTAGAAGGTGTTGTAGGTCTTCATAGAACCGATCAACCTCAGCTTCTTCGGCCTCAGTGGTTGGGGCATAGACTTGAATTACTGTGATGTTGAATGGTTTGCCTTGGATTCGTACTGAGATCATTCTATCATTTTTAAGATTGTACCCCAGTACTGCTTTTCCCACCCTTTTGTTGACTATGAGTGCTACTCCATTTCTTCTAATGGATTCTTGCCCACAATAGTAGATATGATGGTCACCTGAATTAAATTCGCCCATGCCTGTCCATTTCAGTTCGCTGATTCCCAAGATGTCGATGTTCAATCTTGCCATCTCATGTTTGACCACCTCCAGCTTACCTTGATTCATTGATCTGACATTCCAGGTTCCTAAACAATATTGTTCTTTACAGCATCGGATTTTCTTTTCACCGCCAGACACATCCACAGCTGAGTGTCCTTTCGGGTTTGGCCCAGCCGCTTCGCTCTTTCTGGCGCTACTTGGAAATACCCTCTGCTCTTCCCCAGTAGCATATTGGACACCTTCCGACCTGAGGGGCTCATCTTCCGGCGTCATCTCTTTTAGCCTTGTGATACGTTCCATGGGGTTTTCTTGGCAAGAATACTGGAGTGGGTTGCCATTTCCTTCTCCAGTGGACCACATTTTGTCAGAACCCTCTGCCATGACCTGTCCGTCTTGGGTGGCCCTGCACGGCATAGCTTATGGCTTCACTGAGTTACGCAAGCCCCTTCGCCACAACAAGGCAGTGATCCATGAAGGGGGCAGATGAGTTATTAAACCTCATTTGGACCAACCTGTGTTAAAATGCTGGAAGCAATCTTCTTAGTCACATAGGACTGATGTTTACATAACCAGATCAGGGTAAAATATTTCTGCTATGGAGCAGTGGGTAGTATGCACATTTGTGTAGAGAAATACGAGGCATTACCCATCCTACAAATGTGCTTATAGGTTTTATACCAATTTAAATGTCACAGACTCCCCAAAATGATCTTTGGAATTGTAATTTGGTGAAGGTGCTCTGAATACTTGGTTAGAGATCCTTCCTACTCAAGTTCCAAACTACAATCCCCAGGGCTCCCCCAAGGAGAAGGGGGCTTCTAATACAGTCAGTTTAAGCCCATGGTGTGGATAGGTCCAAGGCAAATGGCAAATGTGCCAAATGTAAACGTGGCAAATGTGACTGGCAAATACGCCAAGCAGCCCATCAAGTGTAGAACTCAACACAAGAAGCTGCCATCTATTGATTAAGACTATTGGTCCATCCGTCCATTTATCCATCTATATTTATTTACTGACTGCATTTTTATTCTGCCTTTCAGACAATTACTACCCCCCCCCCCGTGGCTCACATCAATAAACGGCGGGGGGGGGGGGCTGGCATGAGGCTTCCAAATTACAAAGACAAGGGACACAGCAGGGAAGGGAGTGGAGGGAGATCAGTTCTCAAGGCCAGGAGGAGGTGGTGAGCTCCAAGTGGGCCTCTAAACGGGCTGCAGGCCAGGCTGATCTTCCCTTGCTGGTGCTCTTGCTGCAGTAGCAGTTGGGGGCTCTGGTTCCTTTGCCTGATGGACGGACCAAGTAGGCCTCCGCCTTGGCTTAATGTTATTCCCGGGAAGCAGGGGGTGTAAGCTGCCAATGGCCCTGGGTGCTCTGGCTGATGGCAGAAGCCAGAGCACGCTTCCCTTGTGCACTCCAGTCCCAGACCAACTTTTGCAGCAGCTCTCCGGTGGCTTTTCCCAGCCCTACATCCCTGGGGCTTGAACCTGGAACCTTTTGCATTCAGAGAAAATGCTCTGCCATGGAGCTAAGGCCCTTCCCCCAAATTCCCATCCTAACAAAGTGCCTGAGACAACAACCCTGCAGTAATTTGACACGCCTGCTCAGGCCCTGCCTCTTCTTCAAGATCTCACTTCCACACACAGGAAACGGGCTTTACCAGTGCCTGCCTCACCCTTTTGAGGACAAATGTGTGTAAGAGGTGCTGGTTCTTCAGACTTCGTCTGGAATACATTGCCACCAGGGGACATGCCACTGTTTCACAGTAACAGCATCTAAAAAGGCAGGTGCCTGCCCCAAGGAGCTTACAGTCTAAATTTAGACCCTGGAAAAAGGCAAGAGAATGCGGTGGATTTAAGCAGTAGGTGAGAGAATCTGCTGTTCTCACCCTAATTTCTGAACGCCCTGCAAATGAGTCCGAACTTTTGGCAAGAGTGCTCCCTCTCAAGGCAGCCTCCTGGGCAGGGAGGGAGACAGAGAGAGGAGAAAAGAGGGTTTCAGACAGTGGAGGCTGGTGGCTCCGATGTCAGTGGGGCAGTGAATCTGCTCCGGGTTTCAGTCAGAACCAATCAGAACTCTAAAGGAGCTCTCCAAGGTGCTTCGCTGTCCAGTGGAGGCTGGTGGCTCTGATGTTAGGGAGGTGAATCCGCTCTGGGTTTCAGTCACAAACCTTTGCACCGTGGAGAGCTCCTTTAGAGTTCTGACTGAAACCCGGAGTGGATTCACCGCTCCACTGACATCGGAGCCACCAGCCTCCACTGCTGTCAGAGTTAGAGGGAAGGGGGGGCTCTGCCCATGTTGGGTTTTTTTTTGCCGGAGGCTCTGCCCAACCCTAGCATGCAGCCCCTGACAGAGTACCCCCTAGGAAATGCAGCCCTGGATAGAGAAAAGATTCCCTGCTCTTGCCTTAGGGAGTTAATCCATACACATCATGGAAAAGGTGATCTAAGATGGATTTGAAGACAAGAGGGTGTTGGGTGCCGTTGAACAAACATATGCTGAAAATACTGCATCAGTGCTCGATAGGAATAATAGAATTCCCCTGGCTGGGTTTCATGTTTAAGTGCAAAAATTCGAGACTGTACCCTACACCCTTCCCTTGACGATAACTGTCTTGACAGCTGGAATATGCCTTAACCATCTTGACTTCCCTGCTTGTTACCCTTCCAACCTTTGCGGTTCAGCTCTTTTCTCCCAGAGGTTCTCCCCCACCCCTTCTGCTGCCTCCCGTTGTCAAAAATAAATAGCTTTTTGCTTTGTGAAGAGCAGGTGACGGCCCCAGCTTAGCGCTGATCTGCTTGGATGAAAATCTATTTTTCTTTGCAGGTTCTGAGTCTCCCCTTCTTGGTCAGGACAGACAGCCAGGCACTGATGGTGAAGAACCAGTATCAGTTCCAGGGTTTTTAAAAAGGATTTCCCCCCCCTCACTTCTGTTGCAGTTGTGCATAACTTGTCTCTCCCTCTGGGCCCGGTTGGCACCATCTCCCACGGACCCAGAGGATGCGGCATGTGAGGGTTATTGCTGCTGCTCTTGCTCGGTTTGCTTAGGGTGCTTCCAGGCGAGGCTTTTGTTGTGCAGTTGCCCTGCCTTCTTCAGTGAGTGTTGTGAGGGGCTCCAGATGCAACCCACCGTTATCACAATACCTGTGAAGGAGGAAAAGGTGGCATACCTGCACCATGCCTTTTGATTGGTAGCGTTAGGAGACTGTTGCCTGGAAGCACCCTCCGGGAGAGCTGGCAAGCAGGCAGCAACGGCAGGAGGAAGAGGGGCAGGACCAGTGGACGGCAGGGATTAGAGGCCTCAGCAGATGCCCGACAAAGCCGACTCCTGACCTCAGCCTTGCCCATATCTGTCCCCATGCAGGCTTTAGCTTCTCATTTCAGACCAAGGGCTTGGGGCCCTTTTCCTGTGTGAAAAGACTGAAGCCTTGAGGTTTTTTGTTTCTACTTTAAGAGGGGAAGTTGACTGATCGGGCGGTGCGGGGAGAGACAATGCAACAGAGGTTTTTAGAGCTATAAACGGTGTGGAGAAAGTGGAGAGAATTCCCCCTCCCCCACCCTCTCATAATAGTAGAACCTGGGGATCCCTTAACAAAACTGATGGGTGGCAGATTCACAACAGACAAAAGAAATGACATCACACAATGCACATTTTCTGGAACTCACTGTTGTGATGGCCACTAACTGGGACACCTTGTTATCGACACAGGAGATATCCCAACGACAAACCATGGGTGAACTCTGGGTTGTTCAACCCCTAAACAACCCAGAGTTTCCTGGTTCAGACGTCCTGGCTTGTTAATGGAAAGTGGAAGCAATGAGCACGTGGGGGGCAGCATGCTTGCTTGTTGTTGCTCAGCCCTGACCAGGTGACCTGTGTGCCTGCTCAGTCTGTTGCTGCCAGGCGCTGCTACCTGTTGATGTGCAACTTCAAGGCCCGTGCTGCTCACACTTCTTAGGTTCTTTTATCTTTACACTGGAGTTGAATTGGAGAGGAAGCCTTCAAACAGAGGACTGTCCTTTGCAAAACAGGACAGACGGCTACCGTATTTGCAATTCAGGTACTTAGAATATTTCTAGACTGACTGCTTCCTAGTACTAGTGCTACCCACCAAAAGATACTGGGCAGATAGTGTGTGTCTTTTCCTCCTCAATGGATATTTTTTCTGGTAAGACAAAAGATAGAAGGAGCCATGGAAAAACACAGGAAGGCTACAAATGGAAGATGACAACATCTGGACCTCCTGTAAACTTTGATGAATGAGGCGGGGTGATTGCACAATAAAAGCTTTGTTTGGAAGCACCCTGAGTGAACGTAAACTAGCTTATACTAAACCAGACGATTGGTCCATCTGGGCCAGTATTTGTTTGAGTGGTGGCCAGTCTCCAGGGCCTCAGCAGAGGTCTTCTCTTGCCCCCCTACCTGGAATCTTTTAAAGTGGCAATGCCAGCATATGAATCTGGGATCTTTTATATGCAAAGGCTGTGTTCTACCAATCAGTGATGGAAGCCTTAAGCCGGAGGTTTAGAACTTCAAGTCTGGGACCAAATCTGGCCCTCTAGATAGCCACACCCCTTTTCCCTGACTCCTCCTCCGTTCTCCTGACCACCAAACCTTTGGTGATTTCCCAGCTTTTTGCAGTTTTCTAAAAGGCTAAAATTCCTCTCCTAAGGCTTAGGCACTGGCAGGAAGAGCTTTAAGCTAAACTGTGCTACGATTTTTGGAAATTGGCTCCACCCCTTTTGCCTTTGATCCCGCCCACCATTGGAATGTGGCCCCCCGAGAGCTCCTCCAAAATGGAATTTGGCCCTTGGACTGAAAGTTCAATGACCTGAAACCTGCCCCCATCCCATCCCCACTCACTGTGGGCTGAAATGTGTGTGTTTGCTGCTCCTCAGATTTATTACCCCTGTAATGGAGCATAGTCCAGTTAAGATTTTAAAAGCAACCAGAACTGGGGAACAGTATTCGTTACGTTTATATCCTGTCTTTCTTCCAAGCAGCCCAAGGTGGCGTGCGCGGACCTCCTCTTCCTTCTCCTCCTCTCCATTTTATCCTCATGACCACCCTGTGAGGTAGGTTGGGTTGGTGGTCAGTGACTGGCCCCAAACCACCACCCGGTGAGGTTCATCGGCGAGTGGGGACTAGAACCCGGGTCTCCTGAGTCCCACTCCAACAGTCTGACCACCAGACCATAATGTCTCTGGTAGCTTTGCAGGAGACCGAGGGGGTGAAGTTCCTGCCTCCTCGCAGTTTATGTATATGTTTGTGCACCCTTCCTTCTCTTTGTTCTGCAGGTGTGAGCTTAGCGTTGCCATCGCTACTAGAGTCAGGTTTAAATCAAAGGGATTGATCCCTTCTGGCTAATGCTAATTCATCTTCACAGTAGCAGCTGTGGTTCGTTCTGCGTCATAGCAGGACGATGAATCAGTGTTCAATTAGAATGTAACTTTAAAAAACTATAGAGGGCAGCCGCAATTCTCCTTTAGCTCCTCATTGAGCAAATTCTCCAGAAGTCCTGTTGGGGGTGGTAGTAATTAGGAACCAAAGTGTTCCATGCTTTTTTATGTATGGAAGGAAGCCGTTCCGGGCAGCACCAAGCAAGGAACAGAACCCTAGGGCAGCGGCCATCTTGTATGGCCATTTGTCAGAGTTGTGCAGTTGGAGCAAAGCTTCTTGGCCACCCCTGTATAAACCTTTCAGCAAGAAAGAGCCAACGTATCTGAAATCGGAACACAGCGTTACATTTCTGCATCGGATATCACAAGCTGGACTTTCAACAAACTGTTGTGCTGCGTAGGGTGGCCATGTGTCCTTTCACCGAGGGCAATCCTCTCTTTGAAGGGCTGCTGGAGGACAGTCCTCTGTTTGAAGGCGTCCTCTTTTTGAAGGGCTGCTTAATCCAAGTCCGGTTTAAAGATAAAAAAAACCCACAAGACGGGAGAACTGAAGGGCCTGGAAGGTCACCTGGTCAAGCACCTGGGAAGCAGACTGAGGAAGAACATGGGTCACCTGGTCACAGTCTTCCCCACTATGGTGTGAAGAATTTTTTATTTAAATTATTTCTATATTTTCATCTCAACATGTAAACTAGCTTCTGCAGATTGTATGTGAACTGGTCCTCTTTTTGGGTGATGGGTAAGTGGCCGCGTAGTGCTGTCCCCCCAGTGTGCTGCTGCTGCACCTGGAATCATAGAATAGCAGGGTTGGAAGGGGCCTACAAGGCCATCAAGTCCAACCCCCTGCTCAGTGCAGGAATCCCAAGTCAGAGCATCCTCTTACTCCTTTCCTATCTCCCCCTTTCCTTCTTGGTTGCGCCCCCTGTGTCCCCGACATCTGTTTTTGTCTCCTCCGGGAGTATCTCTACACCAACATAAAATCCTGCATTTAAGACAGGGCTTTCTGCTTCCGTTTTAAATGCAGGATCACAACGACTCCCTTTTTCACCCGCTTCCTTTTCCCCTCCCCTCCCCCCTCCTCCTCCCCATATCGGAATCTTCCATTCTCTCTCATTGATCTCACTCCTCTTCTTGCCCATTTAACTCTTTTCACGGAGGGAGCTGAAGCGGAACACAACGGGTTAATTTGATAGCTCATTATCTGCGATCTATTTAAAAACGGAACAAGGGGCATTTAGTGCGGGAGATGCCTGGGATGATCACAGCATCATGTAAGGAGCCTGCATGCTTCCGTGAAGGAGCCATCTCAATCGCAGGATAAAAGCTCCGTCTGAAGATGCCCCGTGTCTCTTGACTCTGCTTACCTGTTCTCTCTTTTCCTCCTCAATGGCATTTTTGTGGAATGAAAAAAGACAGAAGAAGCAGAGGGAAAACATGGGAATGTTGCGAGCGGAAGATGCAGAGGCCTGGACCCCACCCTCCATAAAATTCCGTGAATGAGGCAGAGTAGTTGCCTCAGCTGGAGCATCCTAAATGTGGCTCATACTGTGCTCAGGCAGCGTGGTTGACTGGCTTCTTTAGTTCTACATTTGCTTCCTGTTCCTTCCACCACCACCCCCGTGTGAGCACATGTATACACATCTGCGTTAGTGCATGGCTTTTTCGGCCCCTTCTGTTTGTTTTTATGTTTTTATACTTCTCCAAAACAACAGGGTTCACCCCAACATTCAAATAGCTCCCTCTTGCTTCTTAGTGAAACCAGGTTCTCCTTCTCAGGGTTCCATCCAGCCACGCCCTTTTCCAGAATAATCCATTCCCCGCATTAGGATTTTCCCCCCTTAAAGTTTTTGTGTTCTTTAAAAAAAATTCTACAAACTCCAAAGGGTTTCCCTGAGCCAAGAGATACTGCAGATACTGAGCCTGCCTTTTGGGACGTATTCTTTTTAATATTGTTAATATGGGTTGGCAATTTGCAAACCTACCCCCCCCCCACCAGGCCTGGCAAGAGTGTCCCCCCCCCCCGCAATAATTAATTCAAATTAGGGAGAGCACAGTGACTGGAAGAACAAAGACTCGGGCTCTTACAATAGTAGCAAAGCAAGGTTCAATCTAGGTCATTGTGCTGTGGAAAGCAAATGACTTAGTTTTGTTCAGGGTTTGGATGGGAGCAAGAGAGAATGGTTACATAAGGCTTGCCTTGTCAAATTTCATGGCCTCTGCTGAAGTCACAGAATTTGTCCAGCACAAGCATTCTCAAACTTAGAAAGAGTCTCTCCCAAAGCAACATTCTGAGCCTCTTCGCTCTCCCCCACCCTGGCCAAAAAAGTCTGATGGCACAATCACCCTTCTTGTCTTCTGGGTTTCAGCCTCAAGGCTACAGAGACCCCATGACTCCAAACTGCAGATGCTACGTAATGTAGCATCATGTGAGAAGATCTGTCTTCTGTTGTAGAGTGAACACCGAAATATATTTCTTTCAAGGGCCGTCGATAGCTAGAGGGTGCTTGCTTAAAGGAACGTAGATGGCTTTTGATGGCTGGTGGCTTCTAGCTACTGACACAGTCCACCTGTTGGGTGGGGGCTGGAGACAAATAGTTTGGCAACTGATCTGTAGCCAAGTGAAAGAGATGGGAGCCTGAGCCCTCGGAGCTGGCTGATTTAAAGGAGCATGGAAAGGCTGGAGGAGTCTCTTAGGGTGTCAGCTTTTTGAGGACTTGCTTAAAAGGCTTCATCAGCACCCATCTTTTCTTGCAGGAATGACCTTTACCTCATTGTGTCTGTTGCGACCAGATTCATATCACCTTGGAAGAAAGGTTGCCATAGTGATCGGGCATGAAACCGGAGCCTGCTTCCGCTCCATCCCAACCAGCCCCAATTCCGCTCTTGTAGCTTATTCTCTTCTGGGAGCCTCATCTTTGTGTACGTACACTCAGACAAACACACGCACACATACACTTTATTTTTAAAGTGTACACCTAAAAATGTGCTGTGTGACGGATTCATATCAGTCCTTGCAAATACTTGTCTTGTACAGGTATGCTCACCGGGGAGATGCGCTGGGCTGCAGCACAGTGAGTGCACTTGGTACGAAAGATGGATTTGCTGCCACATTATGTGCAAACTGGTCCCCAGGTAGAAACTGAAGCTGAACCAAAAACGTTTGATGTTGAACAAGTCTGGTTTTTCTCCAAAGGGAAAATGGTTCAGAACATTTACTTGGTAATGTCTGTTTCATTTCTATCCCACTTCTTGATCCAGAAGGATGCTCAAGGCAGTTTACATTAAAAAGAAATAAACAAGAGTTCATTAAGGCTGCTTCTGTTTGGAATGTAGCTAACCACTATGTCTCAGGCATTGCTGCTGTATGTTGCGACCAGTTCTCAGCAGTTTAAGCATATCCAAATATTTATCCAAATATTTATTTATTATATTATGTATTTATTATGTTCTCTGGGCAGATTACAAACAGTTAAAAGGCTAAAATGCAATAAAGGTAAAGGTGTCCCCTCCCCAACCAGTCATGTCCGAGTCTAGGGTGTGGTGCTGATCCCCGTTTCTAAGCCGAAGAGCCAGCGCTGTCCAAAGACGCTTCCGTGGTCATGTGGCCGGCATGACTGAACACCGAGGTGCACGGAACGCTGTTACCTTTCCCGCCGAGGCGGTACCTATTTATCTACTTGCAATTTCTTGCTTTCGAACTGCTAGGTTGGCAGGAGCTGGGACTGAAGACGGGAGCTCACTCCGTCACGCGGCACTCGGGTCTCGAACTGCTGTCCTGCTGACCTTCCAGTCTGCAGTTCAGCGTCTTAACCACTAAGCCACCGCCGCCCTAAAATGCAATACAAACAGTTAAAAATACAAAATACGATGCAAATATTTAAAAGAATAAAATAAAATACAAACAACAAACAGCAGCACAGCAATAACTGCCATAAACATCTAGAACTATGGCGTGTCTCCATGAGTGATTACTCTGAGCTGGCTGCGTGTTGAGGTCCTTAGGGATACTTGACGTCATGGCCATCCAGCAGCCACCCTAGAGCTTATCAGGGAAAAACCTGATTTCCTGAGACTGCTTATTGTCCAATTCTTTTCTTCAAGTTGGAAAAGAAAACACAGTGGTATAGTTGTTGTATGCCACAACCCCCGCATTGACCTCAGGTATGCTAGCCCTGCCCAGGGGTGTGCCTTTCACCGTGACCCCAGTCAAGGGGTGTGTCCTGTGTGTTTCCCATCCCTGTGCTTCCCAGCACAAACCAATTAGTGTCTACTCAGAAGTAACTTCCATTGTGGTCAATGAGGCTTGTCCCCTGAATGCACACTTTAGAATGTACAGAGATCCCCCTCAATTGAAATAGCACATTTTAAAGCACTAATTCCCAAAAGGCTGTAAAGTGCTTTCCTGAAGCTACGATTCTCCATTGGTTGGTTTATTGCCTTTGGAAGTAGCTACTTGTTATCTTGGTTCCTGCGCAGCATCGGGTTAGAAAGGGGGCTGGTTTCCCATCCCTTTGTTTCCCCTCCCTGTCTGTCCCAGCACAAATGTATGTGTGTCTACTCGGAAGTAACTCCCATTGTGGTGAATGAGGTTTGTTCCCGAAATGTGCACTCTCGAAGTTACTGAGATTTCCATGAATTGAAATAATGCATTTAGAGAGCCTTAATGTTGATGCTTCGATTGATCACAGCAGGGCAGCAAGAACACTGTTCTTTTCATGAGTGTTGCTATAAGGAAGTAATTAATACAGGTGGGAGGGGGGAAGAGAGAGAAAGAGTGATTTCTGTGGATACAGGGGAGGAAACCTCCCAGGATTTTATCAAAGGAGAAAGAGGGGGGAGAGCCTAGACAGGGGGGGAAGCCTCTCTTATTGGATGAGCACCCCCTGCCAGTCAGATGACGTTCACTCCCCTCCCCCCCCCCGGAAGTATGTTCTGTGAAACGACTTTTACTGGTGCAATACACTCACTCATGGAGCCCTGCGCAGACCAAAGCTGGCTCCGTGAAAAATCCGGGTAAGCCACGATTGGCTTCCCCTTTCGTTGTCATGGAGAAACCCCCTAGGTCCCTAGATTCGATAAGTAGGGTGCCACAACTGAGAAGGCTCTATATTTTGAGAGAAAATTCAGGTTTAAATAAGTATCAGCATCATATTTTGAGAGGGATCTTTTTAAAATCCACACATTAAAGTGGAAACAGAACAGAATTATGGGTCAAAACATGCAAAAGTGACACAGACTGGAAATAGACAGGTTTGCCCATCCTGACTCTTACCCCCTCTGACACCTGGCATTTCTCTGGGATATATCCCCCCGCTTCCCCAGATCCAGTTCTCATTAGGTCGTTGTGACTGTTCTTATCACCTTACTATATTTGATGATGATTTGGGTTCCTTGTGGGGTCATTTAGCAAGACCTTTTTTTTGAGGGGGCGTGGGCAGAAAGCATATTTTGACTTGCACCCTTATCTCAGTTTGAGCAACAGAGGGTTTGATTGCTCTGATTTGCCCTGCGCTAGCAGTCTTTTATACTTGGGTAAAATGTACAAAATGGGCTTGGGCATTGATGCAATTGGGGTTGATCACTGAAGGAAGGGCAGAGGGGGCTGCAAAGGGAGAATGGGTGGAGTGGTTTCTTTTTAAGAGAGTGAGTGACCTGCTCAGGGCTGACGATAGCCGAGTGAACTTTATGGGTAGGAATACAATAGGGAAACAAGTAAAAAATAAATAAATAAAAGGTTGAGTGAAGGCCTTTAAACGTAAAAGGAATCTATGTTTCTCTCACTTGAAATCCTCTATGCTGCATGCATATTTTCTGCAAGGATTTTTCATAAAATCTCAGCTGTCAAATGTCAAAAAGGCTGCATAGCGACGACCTGCCAGAAGAAGTCCTAATTGGACTGGTATTCAGTGGTGTGAAGCTCTTTCTCCCCCGCCCCTTTCTTCGGTGGTGGTTTCATTCCTGGGACTGTGTTTTCACAGCAAACCTCATGGAACATGAGCAACTTACTTCTCTCAGCATTAGATGTTTACTCCACCTTGTTTCCCAGCATCTCCTTGGGGGAGTGTGTGTGGTGCTTCTTGGTGTCTTTTCATGTGCGTGTTTTGAATCCACTCTGCAAAATACGATTTCATGGGACTGACGGAATTTACCGGGCTGATTTCTGGTTCCAGGGTGGTCTCAAAAGAGAGCAGAGAGTACCACAGAAATGTGAGGATAATGACACCCTTCTGAGTGACACACCTGAAGGCCCTGTGTGCTTTCCCCAACATGGTGTCCCCCAGATCTGTTGCAGTGTAAGTCCCATTATGGTCATGCTTGCTGTGAATGATGGGAGTTGTAGTACAACACATCTGGAGGGCACCTGGTCATTTCTGGAAAAATTAGTGCTGGGGAAGGGGTGTCAAGCCGGCATATAAATAGCATGCTCTGAGCTTACAGCCTTGTTCTCTAATTGCTGAAAGGGACTATTTATTTATTTAGAATATTTTTGGATCACCCCTCCTCTCAGTGAGTACTTGAGGTGATGTACAATGAAAATAAAACCAAAGAATAAGATGCATAAAAATACAAAAAACTAAAGTCTTTTTGAAAACCGAGGTTTAATAATAAAATGTTAATAGTGGCATTAACTATTAAAAGCTTGGTGGAACATTATCATCTTTACTAGCCATCTAAAGGACACTAAAAAGGACACTAGCTAGCCTAAACTCCCTGGGGAGGGACTTCTGCTGCTGGTATGGTAGAAGGCTATGGTTAGCAAGTTGTGGGAGAAACGCACTCTGTATATGCTCTGTGGAACGTTTGGCACCTTGATTATGTACTCCCCTGTTTCGGAGGTGGGGTCTGCAACTGTAAACAGATTCCAAGGTTGAACCTGTTGCCAGCTTTTATTCTGGATCTGAGGAGCTATCCCATCATCAACTGTAAGTGAAGGGTTCCCCCCCCCCCCACACACACACAATAATGTTCTTTAACCTTAAGAGGATTATTATTTTAAAACATTATTCAGTGTCAAATATTTTGCGTTCTAAAAGCCTCTCTAAGAACCCAGTTACAAGGCTTTGGAATGATGAACGTGGATTTTGCTGTAAAGATCCACGAACAGGACCACAAACATTGTGCCTTCTGGGTAGTTACACTAACACTTCTCCTTCTGCAAGCACCTTGACTATGGAAGGGTGAGTCTTACATTAGACTGGCTCAGACTAGCTTCAGGTAGGTAAACAAGCTGTTTATTTTCTTTTATCATGCATAATAACTCCTTTCTCCTTCCCCTCTTTCTATTCTTCTTTAATACTAGTGTAAAGCCCCTGTCATCACAAGCGTGAGTAGTCTGAGGACAAAACATACTGTTCCTTGACTCCATCTATATCAGTTCTCCAGAAGCTGTATGGAGGTTACTTTCCTTCAATGCAACCAAGGTTACTTTCCTCCAATGCAACCGTGAACCTTTGGCCCTCGTTTACACCCATCAGTGCTGAACGACATTCTCTTCTTCCCCTTAGGCCTCAAGCCCACCTCCTTCCCTCTTCCCCCACATTTAAAATCTAGCTTTTTTTAGGGCCACTTCTTTTCCTCCTCCTCTGCCGCCTCAGAGCTTTTGCTGCTGCCTCAACCACCATCCCTGCTGCTAATACGGCCGTTCTGAGAGCGGGCTCAATTTGCAAAGCCCAAGGCTTTTGCAAATTTGCTTGATTTGCAAAGCCCTTTGTCCCCACCTTTGTGTTTTTTTCCCTGCACAGCATGGAGTTATATGGGAGCTTGGTTCCCTGGCCATGTCAGGCTCCTGGCCTGGCCATGAAAAGATACTGTTTAGGTTTAAAGCTCAAGCTTTGAACTTTTTCAAACGTTCAAAATTTTCTCCATGTCTATAGTGCTCAAGCTTCAGTATTTTTTAAAAAGAGCAAAATCGGTCTGGTAGATATCTAGTAATAAGCGTTACATTAATGTATTCTTATATAGATAACTAAAATAAATTGGACCTTGGCGCTCAACTGAATTCTGATACCACCCCAGGGATACAAATTCCTCCACACTGCCCAGACACTTTGAGTTACAATACAGCAGGGGTGCAGCAGCCTGAGAGCCGAAGTCAATTTTGAAAAAGCTCTTGGGGACGGGGCCAAAGACAAAAGGGGCAGGGCCAAAAAGACCAGCCTATTTTAGCTTAAATTTCTTACTGCCAGTAAATAAGCTTTAGGAGAGGCATTTCAACCTTTTAGAATGGGGGCGAAACTGCTCAAAAGCCAGAGACCACAAAATGATCAGGGGAATGGGGTGGGACCAGGGGAAGGGGGCATGGTCAACTCTGGAGGGCTGGATAATGTCTGAGGTTCTGTGCCCCTGTGCTACAGGCATTCAGTTCAGTTCCGTTTAGTGTTTGTTGACCAATCAGGCCACACGCATACAAAACATAATAAAAAACCTCTCTTAAACAAAAAATAGCACCAAAATAAAAATATTGAGGAAGGTGGATTATAACCAAGCTAATTAAAACATCTCATAGGGGACTATTTAAACATTTCACAGAGTCTAGGCAATATTTATTAACATATTATATTAGCAAGCTTAGTCTTCTCTACCAGTTGATAGCTTTCATTTCTCCAAAGCCCATTAGACAAACTTGGTGGACCTATAGGATGTACAGTAGTCTGTGCCAACCAGAAGTAGTAGAGTTATGCTTAAAGAGGATTTATTGCTGGACCCAGCTATTAACTATTAACTATTAATGAGCTTCCGTCGTGCATTAAAAATGTGGTTGTTCAGGCAGGCATTTGGGGTGGGTTAGGGTATTTTAGAAAATGTTTTTATTGTAGAATTTTATTGTTTTAAACTGTTTTATTGTATGCTGTACATCACCCAGAGTGGCTGGGTGACCAGCCAGATGGGCAATTAATAAATTTAATAATAATAATAATAATAATGGGCTCAAGATATTGCTTCCTCAGCTCTGCATACAGGTTCAGGCTTGAAGTTAACAGAAGTGAAAGGGGAACATGGGCTGACACCACTGGTGGTATCCTCATTCCCTCTTACATAAACTTAGGGATGTACGAAAGTTCCGCCACGGATCTCAGGGAGGCCAAATGCCAGCGCATTCAGCCCCCCAAAATCAGTGACGGAACGGCCCGCCACCCCCCCGCCACCCCCCCGGGACGGGACTTACCTGGGGCGGATCTTCCTGGTGGTGGCGGCTCCGGCGGCGGTTCGGCAGCGGTTCAGCCAGGATTCTGGGGGGGGGAGGAACGGAGTGCCTCCCTCCCAACCATCAGCATAATCCCCGAAAGGTAAGTACCTTTCGTACATCCCTACATAAAATGTAGCTTGTGGGATCCTCACTTTCCTCAGCTTAGGTCAACTCGAGCAAGTGGTGGCAATACCAAAAACGTGGAGGGCACACAGCCAGTGGTGTGCCATACAGCGTTGGTGCTGAGATGTGATCCCTCTTCAGCCCAAGGGGAGAATCTGAAGTCCTATGTAGTTTGGGCCCTTTCCCCATATCCTTTGGCCAAGGCTTCTGGGTTTGATAACCATATATAATCTTAGAGAAATATCTTTGCAAACTCTGCTTGGGTGGCACATTTGGTGTCAGTCCTGGAAGTGGCAACTGCTTATAGAGTATCACTGTTTGCATTTTCAGCAAAGTAAATGTGCTTGGCACGGTGGGGGAGCCCGGCGCTTAAAGTCCACACTGTACTATATATATTTTCTCTTTCCCAGTTATTTGTGTTTTTGAATGTGATGCTCCTTTGGCTTGTACAGTAAAATGTGGATGTGGATGCCAGATCCTTTCAACTAAGAAACTTTGAGTGAATGAATTTAAGTTTTCATCTAAAACAAACATCTTTGACCACCCCATATAAAACAAGCACGTGTTACTATCCTTGCTTTAGATAACTTGCGAGAGGTCAGTTCAGAAAGATTTTGATTATTCCAAACCTTGTTTTTAACTGCTGTTTTCATGGCTTCCTCAAGAGAGCTGTAAAAAGAGAGAGCCGCTGCACAGAAACTAACGTTATCGTGATCTGTTTCACATTAAAAACACATAAATTAAGGTACATTGTTCCCCCTCCATAATTATCTCCCCAGCCTCACACAGTCCGAGGATAATGATGGATCCCTGGCGTTAATCTATTCTGTGGCCAAGAAATAATTTCTTCTCCATCGCTGTCTCGTTTTCTCTCCATCCTTAATTACACTTCATTTCAAATGTGCAATTAGCAAAATGACTTCGTCCAAAAATAAATTGAAATGGCTCACCTACCCTGGCTGAAGTTGCACACTGGTGTCATTTTTTGAAAGTTATACAACTGTTGGCATTTTGCTGACATTCGATACGACAAATGTGTCATATATTCTAGGATCAAAGAAATCCTTCCACTTAAGAGTTAAGGCCGTTGCCAAGTCACTCATGCACTGACAAACATGGAAACAGTATGCTTAGGAGCAATTCCTTGTCGTCGTCCCCCTTCAACAGAACCACTGTGATACTGTGAAATGTTTGCGGACATTCAAATTGCTAACGAGAAAGGGGCTAGGGATTGTTTCTGACAAATGCTCAGGTGCTTCGGCTATGGGGTGGTATAGAAATATAAGAAATTAAATGAAACGGTACAGTTGCTAAGAGGAACTCAAAGGTCAGTTTAAGTGGCAGGGGAGACCTTCACCACACGTACACGGGGTGTGTGGAAATGATATCTCTGCACTGCTTGTGAGGCAATTTCAAATGTTTTTGCTTTCATCACAGCGCCTGTTGTCTTTGGGTCCTCTGCAACACTTTCTGCCCTGGCTTCTTCTGACTTCTCGCTCTTCTTCTTATCCCTGAACTCACTTTTTCCCTCTTCCAATTTCCTGGGCTGACCTTTTGAACAGCCAGGCAGGAAGAGCCTCTAAATAGGCCAATGCCCATACTAAAAGCAACCGTTTTGTTTGTTACACAGGAGCAAAAGAGGGTTCCTGAGCATGGGAGGCTCAAGACCATGGATACCGTTTCATAGGCCAGGTAGGAGCAAGACCCATATCTTCCTCCTGAGCAATGAGAAAGCAAGACAAGGGAAAGTACATCTACATTTAACAAGTAAGAGGCTGATGTGATGTACAGTTGTTTCAGTTATCATAGGTCAGTGGTAAAGCACATACTTTGCATGCAGAGGGTCCCAGGTTCGATCCCTAGCACCGATAGATAGGGCGAGGAAAACTCCTGCCTGGAACCCTGGAGGGCCATCGCTGCCAGTGTCAACAATATTGGGCTAGATGGACCCAGGGCCTGACTCAGTATAAGGCCCCTTCCTGTGTTCCAATGGTCAACCGAGCACTTCCTTTTCTTGACTCTTTCCTTCCATGCTTGACGAAAACACAAAACCTCTCCTGCTGAAGCCATTTGTAAAGGAGGTAAAGCCAGAAGTAAGTGAGCTGTAAAGGTTGTGAATCGCAATTTCTGTGAAGTTGTTTGCCATTTAGTACGATGTCTTATCAATCCTGATGGCTGGTCTCAAACCAGAAATAAAGGTGTGGAAGGAATGCAGGCCACGACCATTTCCCCAAACACACGGAGCTAACATTCCTCGTAATGAATCACGTATGCAGAGAAGAGTATGCAGATGCTGGAGCTGGAACGATACCATCACGTTAGAAGTTGGGGCGTTTTTTAATTACATCTAATGTGCTTGACTTGCTAGCGGGATCTTGAATGTCTCCAACTAATGGTTTCAGTAAAGGACCATGTGGATTTTGAACTCTTCCCCTTTTACCAAATTCTGTAATCAGGAGCCCCAATTTCTGCTATTGGCATAAGTGATGCATAACCATGAATACATTTAATTTTGCATCATTTATCAAGATAAAAATATTTAGAAAAATGGAAATGAAATGTTCCCAAAAGATTTTCACAACATCCATCTGAGGAGAACCTGCAGCCCTTTCTTTCTGATTTGCCTTGTGCTGCCTTAATTCGTGCCTTCATTACCCTGCGAGTTGACTGCTGCAATGTACTTTTTGTGGGCCTGCTCCTGAAGACAGTTTGGAAGCTTCAGCTGTGCAAAATGTAGTGATGCTGACCTTGTAGTCTGGGTGGGGATCAGCAGGAATGGATTATACCAAGACATGGGAATCAGCAATACAACCCATAGCAATCTGAGCACTACTCAAGTTCTGGGATTTGGGGGAACCTATAAGGCAGGGGAGGGTCCCTCTGTGGGCTCCACCTCTCCCTTCCTAAGGCCCCTCCCGAAAGCGCACCCTCTGGCCTGTTCCTCAAAAGAGATCAGACTGGGATTTTAGGGTCAAATAATGATTTGCACTGTAAGCTTATATTGCCTGCACTACAAACTTGTATCAATTTTATGCCACTCTAACCATCAGTGGTTTCCTGGGAAATAGGAAAGTTTTTCACTATCTCTCAATCTCTCTCAGCGAGCGAAAATGCATATGTATGTGTATTTTCTCTGTCTGTCTGTCTGTCCTCTTTTATTTCTTATGCTATAAATCTATCCTAAGTGCAGCAGGGTATAAATTACTCAGCTTCCATCTGTTGGGCAGCAGGTGGCTTTGAACAAAGGAGTCCATCCGGTTCCTCCCTCTGTCCGCCATCACCAGGTTGTCACACTTCCATATATTGATCTGGAACACCTTCAGTTGTTTCTCGTATTCTAAGTCGAAGAAGATTTTTGCCTTCCAGGAGGAGGGGGGAGGGATCTGGCAGGTGCTCCAGGGCCCCCTCTCAGGTAGGTGCTCAAGAGGCTGCCGGCAAACTCTGGACTGGCAAGGGTGGCAGGGGGCAGTGGAGAGCTGGTGGGAGGCTGTGTAAGATGTGACACGGGGATAGTCTCTACAACTAATCAATACATAAATCATAATACATAAGAAGAAGCAAATGATCATAATATATCAGAAATAATACGTAGCAATACTTATTAATTGAAAAGTAGAAAAATATAAATGATAAGAAACAGAGAAAGGATCATCAGAATGAATAATCCATAGTATTAAATAATGCAAAATATTGAATCCAGAAGTTCCTTCACTCTTTTCTTAAATCAAAGGCTTGTTATTCAGCTCACTGAGAGAAACATACAAAACACTCTGCAGAGTTTGTGGACAACTGGACCCGTTCAAAGTACAGGGGGTGCAAGGTGTCCCTCTCGGCAGATGTCTGCCTTTTGCCCAGCCTCCACCTGTTGGGCAGCAGGCGGCTTTGAACAAAGGGGTCTGCCTGGTTCCTCCCTCTGCCCGCTGCAGCCAGGTTGTCACACTTCCAACATGGATTTGGAGCGCCTTCCATTGTTCTGCAGCCCTCCTCCGGCATGGCCACCACCGTGGGCAAGCACAGGGCTTCCCTCAGGAACTTCCATGCCCTCAACCCAGGGGGAGGCCTCAGGCTCCGCCAAGTCCTCAAGGGGCTGAAGGCAGCCGGACGGGATGGCGGACTTGGTAGAGGCTCCTGGGCCCATGGGGGGCTGCAGCCCTTTGGGACTGAGGGGAGAATGTGCAGCACTCCGAGACCTGCTAATTCCTTCACTAGCATGACATGGCCTCATGAGCAGGAAATGCTCAGAGCCATTCCTGCACTCAACCTGGCCTGATTCAGAATCTCAAATCCTCAGGTATTGAAAAGAACTGGCTGGTGCTGAACATCTTCCAAAGGATCTCCTTTTCTTCCCCAGGTCCCCAAATGAGAGGGTGCAAATCATCCAGATACTCACACTTTGTCTCATGCCACACTGGAACACAAGTCCCTGGAACACAAGACAAACTGGCAGCATTCAGATGGGTCCCTTTTTACAAGCATTTATGTAAAATGTATACAGAAAGTATACCACAGAGAAGAATTGTTACCTGGTAAATGGCGTTGCCCACACAATGGATAAAATGTAGCATGGCTGTCCTAGCTGTAAGTAAATCAATAAATAAAATAGTAACTACAAAGAATGCTGATGCTGTGTTTTAATGTTATGTTTTTAACATTGTATTTTGATATCGTGAACTGCTGAGAGATTTTATTATATTCAGCGGTATGTAAATGCCATAAATAAATACATAAATATAAATGATCAATGAAGAGAATCCTATCTCTTGATATAATTTTCAGCTAAGCAAAGTATAAACCTAGCAAACACAAAGGCAGAAATATCTTTCTTTCTCATCCTTCAGTGTTCAAATATTTGGGGGAAGGGAGGTCCTCCATGTAATACATAACTAAATCTAAAATAACATAGGCAAGTATCAGAACAGTCACAGGTTAAATCAACTGTGAGCAAACCCACCGTCTTTTCTAGTATCAAAGGCTTGTTATATGGATTATGGGTATGGAGAGAAATATATGAAAGGCCCTGCAGAGTTTGGGGGCTATAGGACACATTGAGTGTTTCTTTGGTGCAGCTATTCTGTGTTTGTGTTTTAGTTGTGAATTGGTTGTCTTTTGTAGAGGCATTGGATTATGTAGAGGCTGCTCTTGCCTGGCTGTTCAAAAGGTCAGCCCAGAAACTTAAAAGGGAAACAGAAACTTAAAAGGGAAAAAGTAAGTTCGTGTGTAAGAAAATAGGAAGAATACATGTTCAGGTTATGATACATGTTCAGCTTAAGAAACAAATAAGTGAACAGGAACTATTGTGGGAAGTCAAGAAAACCTGTAAAGGGAAGCAGATGTTATCCTGTTTTGAAGGGATGTGTAGCTCAGAAAAGCTGACATGCAATGAAGTAAATTTATTACTCCCCAAAACCATAGCTTAGAAAGAGTAATATCTAAATGCTAAAGAAATTCCTGCTTCATGGGCAATGTACATAAGGAAGTTGCTGAGAAAGTAGGTAAATAGGCAAGGAAAAATACAAAACCTTGAGGACATTCCACCTCTCCTCTCAGAACCCAATATCGGTTCTCACAGGATGCAACATCTGTCCTCAGGGGAACAATGTCACCGGTCCTCGTTGACTTCTCTGCTCTGTTTTGCTACAAGCTCAATAATGCCATGTGGGTGAGATATTTTATTACTTTTAAAAGGCAGTGCTCCTAAATGAATAACTTAAAAAGCTTAAAAGATGTGTTTTGCTTGCAACTTCCATGGATTTTGTATATTTAATGTTCTTATATTATGAACTGTAAAAACTGCTTAAGATTGTAAAGTAAAAGATAAAAAAGATATGCCTGATTTCAGAGTCCTTTATCTAAAAATTCTGTGTGTTGTACCAGGAATGCTGTAAACCTACAAATTCCTTGGAGACACTTTGTGCTGGAATATGACATTGAATATGATACCTGCTAATCCATGATTGGCCAAATACAAAAATCCTACAGGCTTCTTCACACAGAGGTTTTATCCTGCTATTGAGATTGCTCACTCACCGAAGTTTGTGGGTCCTTTTCATGATGTCGTCAACCTCCAGGGCACATCCATTCCAGAGGTATTTCCTGGTTGTTCCATGTTAAATAGATACAGAAATAATGAAGTTTTAAAATACATTGGATTGTTGTGCTATCAAAACAACCACTAGATGGTGCTGTTTCATTGAGTTCTATGGAACCTTGAAAATTAAAAACTTCCCGTCTCAGCAGTCACGTGGTCGCTGTCTGGGAGCCCACTGTAAATGTGGAATGGCTCCATGACAGTAGGACTGCAGATTTTTTCTTTAACATAAAGGCAACCATGATCATAATATGTCTAGACAAGGACAAATCTGTTACAGTTAGCTACATAGACAAAGAAGTATTCTATATAGCTAGAGAGGAACTCATGGGTTTGGTGGCTGAAAGGAAGCAATCTCCTACTACATACTCTGAACCAGGGGCGTAGACTTCTCAATTTCTCAGGGGGTGGGGGCATGGGGCTAAAACTGGGAAAGGGGGCTAAGCTTATTTGTTTACATGTATTTATATATTTCCATTTATATTTCTGGAAACCATCCTTCATCAGCAATGGATCCTAGAGTGTTTAAAGTCACATATTAAAATAAACAGTACTCAACAAAAATATTACATTTTAATTATAATAATATGGATAGTTCACACACTACCCCACCATCCATAGTCCTATACAATATACTGTCCAGGTTGAAGCCCAAGATAAAAATCAACAAACTCTGTTTATGAATTAAAACAAATGTATAACAGCTAACTAGAGGAAGCACTGAAGGGTAGATAACTAAACAGAGCACCCAGGAGAAGAAATACATTCAAGATATGCACTGCTAGGATTCTTCCACACTTAATGTATTTCTTCTGATTGGTGCTACTTGGATGAACTAATTAGCTATAATGTTAAGACCCATCTCCAAACGGATCTCTTTATGTCCATGTAGAACAGCCATGTGATTGAGCCTGGCTTGCCCCATGCTTGACCGCAGAAAGATCTTTATTCTACGAAGGCATGAGAACAACCTTTCTGATGAACATGATGAAACAGGTATTGTAAGGCTGATTTTGATCAGCGTTGTCAATTCTGGTAGTAGGTGCAGCAGATGTTTGCCTTGTGCCCCACTCAAAAGATCAACCACATCCTGAAGAGTTGAAACTTTAACTTTCCTCTCCCTTGCGATATCCAACAGTATGTCACAATGAAGAAGAATCCATGCCAGTTGTGTAAAAGCCTGCAATGGATGTGCTATCAAACTCTCCAATGACCAACTTTTAAACTTTGCTTATATGTTTGCACACATCTGAGGAAAAGTGATGGTGTGAACTGCTGCTGAAATTATCAATCACATCATAAAAGATTTTCCTGTAGAATTCCTCAGGACACTCAAACTGGTGAGGCTCACACCCAGCATCAGTGTGCCGTAGAGTCTTCCTGCACCTAGGGAGGGTAGGGCTTTCTAAATCTAAGTCTTTTGCTGTCATAATGGTCTTTGTCCAGAACTCTTCAAAGTTGTTCCTCAGTTTCTTTGTACTCTCCTTTGTTGTTGTTGTTCAGTCGTTCAGTCGTGTCTGACTCTTCGTGACCCCATGGACCAGGGCACGCCAGGCCTTCCTGTCCTCCGCTGTCTCCCGGAGCGTGCTCAAGTCCATATTCATTGAATCGGTGATGCCATCTAGCCATCTCATCCTCTGCTGTCCCCTTCTCCTTTTGCCTACAATCTTTCCCAGCATCAGGGTCTTTTCCAGTGACTTTTCTCTTCGCATTAGGTGGCCAAAATATTTGAGCTCCAGCTTCATTTAGCCTTGTGAAATATTCCATGGGGTTTTCTTGGCAGAAAGCAAAAGAAGTTCTGCTTGATGGAACCATAGGTTGTTTTTTGGAAGTGCTGTATTTAGTGTGTCCAAATGGCCAAACGCAAGCATCAAGAGCTGCAGGATGAAGAAAGGAGCAAACCTCTGCAAGCTTTGTGCATATCCATCTGCTTTTGCCCCAGCATCTCCCTTTTCCTCAGATGCCACATCTTCAAAGGAATCAGTGAGCTCTCTATAATTTCTCTATAACTTCTGAGAAAGGTGATAACTTCTTGAATGAGAGGTTAACTTCTTGAGTGATACTTCACTCAGAAAGTTTCTACACGTGGCAACATTTCCTGATACATCCTGCACCACTAAGTTCACAGCATGGGCCACACAGTGCACATAGAGTGCGCTTGGTTCCTCCTCCTTCACAAGAGCCTGCAGTCCACTAATGCATCCACTTACCTTTGATGCTCCATCATAGCATTGGCCACAGCACCTATCAAGAGGAAGTTTAAAGCAGCATCTCGAAATAGCAAAACGAGTTTTAGAAGTTATAGCATCGGTTTCATAAAAACCAAAAAAGAATTCCTCCACAGACATTTCCTCTGTGGCAATGGGAAAGGAAAATGAAACCTGTTCCTTTGTGGTGGTATCTGTGGTCTCGTCCACAATTATACTGCAGTAAACAGCTGCTTCAATCCTTCTCACTAATGTAGGTAGAATATTGTGAGCCACGATCTTAAGAAACTCTTTCACACTAGCTGGTGAAATTCATTCACAATTATACTGCAGTAAACAGCTGCTTCAATCCCTCTCACCAATGTACGTAGAATATTGTGAGCCACGATCTTAAGAAACACATTCACAATAGCTGGTGAAATCCATCTGTAATTTGTACGACCCAGCCATGATCTCAGCTGAGGAACATCATCAGCACGCAGCAGCAAGAGTTGACGAAGGTTTGATCCTCCCTCAGTGTGGCCACGAACTGCAAGGCCTTCACAGGCAAAATACCTTACTGAGGATAAAATTTTCAGCAGTGCCTTTCTAGCTTCTTGCATTTGCTTCTATTTTCCTTCTGAGCAAGCGACATGAACATTCACCCCACCTTCAACAGCAGCCGTAACTTGAACAGCTGCACTGTGAAAATTTGAGTTTTGATGGCTATGGAATCTTTCTAGCGCTTTCTTCCAATCTGAGAAGTCTATCTTAACAAAAGCTTCACATGCATCCATCTCTTGAACTTTTGGGGAGAGGAGCGTTCATTTCACTTGCTGTGTGCAACAGATGTTGCAATATGCTTTTCTCATTTCATAAACGAGCCAATCAAAGGTTCTCTTCCAAGTGTGCTGGTGTCCTGCTGGCTTTCTTTTCACATCAGGAACACTAATACCTGAGGGCACGTCCTTGGAAGTGAACGCTTCCTCATCCTGGTCCTCGAACACGTCTTCTGCATTAAGTCCAGAACAGCTGCCAGAGCAACTTTCACCAGTGGCTGTCGCAGTGACAACCTTTTTTTCTGTTACACAAGAAATCTTTCCATAGTGGTGATTGCGGCCTCTGGTTCAATCAAAGAAACAGGATTCTGCATGAGGTCAGAAAACATGTTATATATTCATTCATTGAGACAATACAAATAAATATTCCCTTTGTGTATGAAAACCTACTTCTCCCTACCTCTGCATGGGTAGTTCCCCCCCCCTCCGCTTCTCCTACATGGCTAAGTATAAAATGGAGACGGGATGGAAATGTTTGTTTCCTTAAAAAAGGGCCCAGGGGGAGCAGAATTCCTCTTTCTTCTTTTTTGCAAGAATATTGGAATTGCTACCACCTCAGCTGCCCATGATTCTTTCTCGCCTCTTTACTTACCCAGAGCGGGGGTGATTCAGGGGACAGCAGAAAAATTCTTCCGCCCAATTTTTCTGCTAGCAGGAAAGAACAGCTCCCTCTGCTGGCAGGGCAGGTCTTCAGGCGCACAGGCCTGATAGTTGGGTGGAGTCTACCGGCTCTGTCTTTCCCTCCCTCCAGGCAATTCTTTTCGCTCCGTTGTTTCTTCATCAAGATTTTCCCCAGAAGATCCCCCCGCAGGCCCTCCCCCTCTCCTCTATGCAGAAACAAGCAAACAAACCCAGTCGTGTGCCTCCTAAGAACCTGCTGAATATACAGGCAACTGGAGACTGACTGATGAATCTGCTAGCCAGGCTGTGAGCTTACTGACGTTACCTGGTTGCCTGGAGTGGGTGTTGCCCCTGCCCCCAAAGAAATCCCAGCGGGGGCTTCAGCCCTGCTGCCCCCTCGTAGTTTACTCCCCTGCCCAGAACGATCATTGCCTCCAAAGGGCTACGAAGGAGTTTCAAAAAAAGAAAAGGTGAACTGAACAATGGAACCAATCACCCAGGGAGGCGGTGGGCTTTCCCACACTGGAGGCATTCAAGACGAGGCTGGAGATCCATCTGTCAGGGATGCTCTGACTTGGATTCCTGCACTGAGCAGGGGGTTGGACTCAATGGCCTTGTAGGCCCCTTCCTAGGGATGTACGAAAGTCATTTACTGTTTCGCAGATCTGCTTTGTGGTGGTGGGGGGCTGTACTTAACCATGATAGGCTACGTAAATAAGTAGCCTATCATGGCAAAGTAAAAAAAAACAACCGCGTACGCAAATGGCAGCGGCTACGGTGGCCGCCATTTGCTTTCGTTATTTTTCACCATTGTAGCCTATGTAAATACTCGGAATGTCTGCTCCCCAGAGGCAAACCAGAGATGTGTTAAGTGCTTCCTTGTCACAGAAGTGATGCCACAATGTACACAGTTGCATGCCTTCCGGCGCATGAGCAGCATTGGAAGTGGCCTAACTCTTCTCTTCAACCCAAGGCTCAGTTAGAAATGAGCACATCTTAGCAGAACCAACAGCAGCACTTGCGAGGACACCACCTCCCTGACAGCACGGTTGTTGCAAGCCCTGTTTTGACATCATCGGGGAGAATGGCAGAGAAGAAAGGAGATTGTCACCTGGCGACAAGAAACTCAGGCAATGACAAATCTGGCCTCCCCACATTTCTCCATCAAGCTCTGCACCCAGGCTGACTTTGTTCTTAGGGAGGTGGGGCACCTTGACATCATGGTTCTTCTCATTATTTCCTTGAATTTGATTTTGTGACCCCAAAGAAGAAACTTAACGACACTTCATGAGGGAGCAGGCAAAGTTTATTTGTGTAGAAAGTGAGAGCTTCGGCTATTGGGCGGTATAGAAATAAAATAGATAGATAGATAGATAGATAGATAGATAGATAGACAGACAGACAGACAGACAGACAGACAGACAGACAGACAGTATAACAGAGAAGAATTCCAAATGGTCTCTTACCTGGAAAATAAGGATAAACAACAACAACAGAACTAAATGATACAAGGGATAAATACAAGGTGGCCGCCATACTCTTTACAGAATACACAGCAAGGACTGTGTCCAGCTCAGTCCAAACTGCAACCACAAATGACAGTGTCAGCCAGTGACTAAATGGCAGCATACCCTTTCCCTCCATGCCCTTCGCTACAAATGCCCCTTTTCATCCCTTAAGAGCAACAGCAGCCAATGGGGAAGAAACCTCTCGAGGTGGTGAGAGTGTCAGCGAGAAAGGTGAACTGTTAACAGGTAATCTGAATCCACACCCACGAGATTAGCTACAAGAAAACAAATAGCGGGGGTTTGCTCTGGGTGATCTCAGCCTGGTAACAAGGAAATCAAACCAAAAAGATAAGGAGCAAGGGAATGTGAGTAAACGGTCCCTTGTTGCTGGTGAGTAGCGGTTTTACACAGGGAGGCAAAGAAACAAGCATCTGGCAGGATGCTCCTTTGATGTCCAGGACCAGCAATCAATTAAAGAAATGGCTTTGCACTTTGTGACATCTGACCCAAAAGGATGCCTAATAGAATATACCCAACAGAAGAAGCCAAACTATGGCTAATACTTACACTAGCAAGTGTCTCGGCAGAGAATTTGGCCAGAGTGGCACCCAGGAATAATTTCCTAGAGGACAGACGGAGGCCCACTGGCTAATCAGTTATCTACAGCCCATCGTGGACAACAATGTTTGGGTGGAAGTACCTGTTTACTGCCAGTCCCCCAATCCAAAACTGCCGCTCAGCAGCAACCACAGACCATGTAACAAAGATACGGACACAGGGAGCAGATCCTGTGGCAGACCCAGATGCCAGCTCTGAGCCCATGTCTTCTCTGGTAACACAGGACTTACTAAGAATATCAGCAGCAGCAGGGATTCACGCCCCTGCTCATCTCCCAGTGTGATGTACGTATATCTCAGTGGTGTTTGGCATCAGTAGATCTTTTACGAACCCACTCTCAATGAAAATACTAAAATGTTCTAAAATATTAAAAAGGTCTCGCGTTCTCATCTTTACTTTCTTAATGGGTAAAGTAGTGGGACAACATTCAAGAGGAGGCAATCCCTCTTGAATGGATTGTCAAGGTGGCAATTATCCCTGCGTGATTAAAAGTTGCCAGGTAAGAAGTGGGGGCAGGGTGGGTGGGAGGAGACTGAGGACACAATCCTTCCCCAAGAGAAAGACACTTTGCCTGACAGGAGCAGTGTGAAGGAGACCACAGGCACCTGCTTTCTCCAGAGTGAAGAGGCATCGCAGGCAGATAGGAAGGGAAAGAAGAAAATGAGAAAGGAAAATATCCCTATTTCCCAACACAAATCGCCTTCTCCTACAAAGAACGTAAAAACTGCCGCACCGCAGCAGACCGAGGTCCATGTAGCGCGTCAAGTGGAACAGGCACGTCGCCTTCGCTTCTTCCTTCGTCCTTCAAGCCAAGGGGAGGCCAGCCTGGCCCAGCCCTGGGCCAGAGAAGGAGCAGCTGCAGGGGGGTTGCTTCCCTGCACTGCCAGAAAGAACATCTCTCTTTTATGGATGTGAGCTGCTTTGGGAGACAATAATTGTCTGAAAAGTGGGATAAAAATACAGTAAATGAAATAAATAATATCTTGGACTTCTCTCTTCTTTGTTCCCACATCCAGTCCACGGCCAAGACGTGGCAATTCTCCCTTTTACGACATTGCAAAGATACGGTCCTTCCTCTCTGTGCCTGGGCAGAACCGCTGCGCCGCGCCCTGCCATCTCTGGCCTAGCCTGGCGCAGGCTTCTCCGCTCTGCTCCTCCCTCCTCTCACCTGGGCCCCCTCCCCTCTGCCACGCACTCTGCTGCCAATTCCTCCACCGCTCTCCTCCCTCTGGTCACGGACCCGCTCCTTCCACCCCTGCACTGCCTTCCTGCCCACTCCAGCATCCTGCCCACACTGCTCCCCTGGCCCCCTAAGCCCCCCATGGCCTCGCCCCCCAGCTTTTCTATTCCGACACATCCCTGCCTGCGACGGTTGCTCCTCCAACTCCACCATCCCCTACTGGCCAATGGTCTCCTGCCCCGCGCTTTCCCCCTTGCTGCCCCAGAGGCTTGCACTGCCTCCCAGGACACTTTGTGATGTTGCCTCTCAGACGTCCTTCCAGTCCCTCCTCAAAGCCCACCTTTTCTGGAAGACTTTGGCACAATCCCTTGTCGCCATGCCCAACTGCAGCCTCCCCCAACCTTGGGCTCTCCAGGTATGTTGGATTGCAGTTCCCATCATTTCCAGTCAAGCCTGGCCATGCTGGCTGGGGATGATGGGAGCTACAGTCCAGCACACCTGAGGGGCACCAGGTTGAGTTGAACTATTAAGTAGAAGCCGATGGGACTTGAACTAGTGGTGACTGACCAAGAAAGAGATCTTGGGCTCGTGGTGGACAGCTTGATGAAAATGTTGGCCCACTGTGCGGCTGCCATGAAAAAAGGCAAATTCCATGAGAGGCATAGTTAGGAAAGGAATTGAGAATAACACTGCCAAGATCATACTGCCCTTACACAAGTCTATGGTGCAACCATACTTGGAATACTGTATACAGTTCTGGTCACAGCACCTAAAAAAGGACATTGTAGGAATGGGAAAAGTGCAGAAAAGGGTAGCTAAACTGATCAGGGGACTGGAGCAACTCCCCTAAGAGGAAAGGTTACAACATCTGGGACTGTTTAGTTTAGAGAAAAGGCAAGTAAGGGGAGGTGTACAAAATTATGCATGGTGTGGAGAAAGTGGATAGGGAGACATTTTTCTCCCTCTCTCATTATACTAGAACCCAGTGGAGTCCTCCCATGAAGCTCATTGGTGGGAGATTCAGGACAGATAAAGGAAGGACTTCTTTACACAGCACGTAGTTAAACTATGGAAGTCGCTACCACAAGATGAAGTGATGGCCACCAACTTGGATGGCTTTAAAAGGGGATTGGATAAATTCAGGAAGGATGAGGCTGTCAATGGCTACTAGTCCTGATGGCTATATTTTACCTCCAGTGTCAAAGGCAGTATGCCTATGTACACCAGTTACTTACTGAGAACATGGGTGGGAGGGTGCAATTGTGCTCATGTCCTGCTTGTGGGTTTCCCATGGTCAGCTGGTTGGCCATTGTATGAACAGAATGCTGGACTAACTAGGTGGACCCTTGGTCTGATCCAGTATGGCTCTTCTTACGCTCTTATGTTTTTCTCCCCACATGGATGTGCACTGAGAGACAACACCAGATTGGCATCTAAACATAACCCCCCACCAACCCCTGGAAGGCTCAAACCTTACCCAGAGGTGGAAAAAAAATGTAATTTTCTCTTATTAAAAATCCCTCTTACCAAAAAAAGATGGTGCAGTGATATAGAAGGTTGGACTAAGATAAGTGGGACCAAGATTCAAATTCCCACTCAGCAATGAAGCTCACTGGATGACCATGGGCAATCGCTCTCTCGGATGGACCTACCTCACATTCACTGGATCATGGAGAAAGCAAGAGAATTCCAGAAAAATGTCTATTTCTGCTTCACTGACTATGTTGTGATCCACACTTTGATTGTGTGGATCACAACAAACTGTGGCAAATACTTAAAGTGATGGGAGTACCAGACCACCTTACCTGTCTCCTGAGAAACCTGTATGAGGATCAAGAAGCAACTGTAAGAACCGGACATGGAACAACCAATTGGTTCAAAATTGGGAAAGGAGTACGACAAGGCTGCATATTGTCGCCCTGCTTATTTAACTTATATGCAGAGTACATCATGAGAAACGCCGGGTTGGATGAATCAGAGGTCGGAATTAAGACTGCCGGGAGAATTATCAACAACCTCAGATACGCAGACGACACCACCCTAATGGCAGAAAGCGAAGAGGATCTAAAGAGCCTCTTGTTGAAGGTGAAAGTGGAGAGTGCAAAAGCTGGTTTGAAACTCAACATTAAAAAAACGAAGATCATGTCATCTGGCCCCATCACTTCCTGGCATATAGAAGGGGAAGAAATGGAAGCAGTGACAGATTTTACTTTCTTGGGCTCCAAGATCACCGCAGACGGTGACTGTAGCCATGAAATTAAAAGACGCTTGCTCCTTGGGAGGAAAGCTATGGCAAACCTAGACAGCATAGTCAGAAGCAGAGACATCACCTTGCCGACAAAGGTTCATATAATCAAAGCTATGGTTTTCCCAGTAGTAATGTATGTCTGTGAGAGCTGGACTATAAGGAAGGCTGAGTGCAGAAGAATTGATGCGTTCGAACTGTGGTGCTGGAGGAGACTCTTACGAGTCCCTTGGACTGCAAGGAGGTCCAATCAGTCCATCCTAAAGGAAATCAACCCTGACTGCTCATTGGAAGGACAGATACTGAAGCTCAAATATTTTGGCCACCTAATGTGAGGAGAAAACTCACTGGAAAAGACCCTGATGCTGGGAAAGTTTGAAGGCAAAAGGAGAAGGGGATGGCAGGGGATGAGATGGCTAGATAGCATCACTGATGCAATGAATATGAACTTGAGCACGCTCCGGGAGAGAGCGGAGGACAGGAAGGCCTGGCGTGCTGTGGTCCATGGGGTCACGAAGAGTCAGACACGACTTAACGACTGAACAACAACAACAACAAAGTGTAAGTGTGGGGGAGAAAAGCATTGGGGGAAAGGCAGGATATAAACACAATAAATAAACTCCTCACACCTCTGACACCCAAAATATGTTTGGCATAAACGTCAGCAGAATGAGGCGGATGCCTCTGGAGGCGGGGGTTGGCGGCAAGGTGTTGCAAGACAGAGCTGTGTGTGCCACACCACCTACCCTGCCCCCCCTAAACTGCCCTGCGACCCTCAGGTGTGGTGGAGGACACTGTCCTGTCATCCGTGTTCAAGTAAGATTCAGTGGCCAGAGCACCCAGCTTCTGTATATGGAATTTGGGGGGGGGGGTGGCGCCATCTTGTCCTCAAGCAGCCCAATGTCTTGGGCCAGCCCTGTTGACTTCCCCACAGCCCACTCTTCCTTCTGGCCTCAGCTGCAAGAGGTGAGGGGGTTAAGCCACTCTGAGTCCTTTTCCTCTCTTCCCAGGCTTTTTCCTCCCCTTTCTCCCGTGTTCTCCGGGTTACTGGAGAGCCCTGGCATTGATGCCCCCTGGGTGGTGCCTGGCTGGCTTATGAATAGTCGGCTGCAGGCTTTACAGAAACCCCGCCCCTGACTGCACCACCTGAGTGATCCAGACTTCCTGCCAAGGGAGGAAGTACCTCTATCACCGTGGCAATGGAACCATGCCCAGCTGTCAACTCCCTCTCAGCTAGCCTAGGCTGTGGCCCTGTTGATGGGGCCATGTGCACAGCCTCCTGTGGCATGCCAGAGGTCTCCAGCCTGGTTGGCATGCAGGGGCCATTCTTGGAGGCTCCCCCAAGGTACTAATGGCAAATGGGTGTGCTTTTTTTGTAAATGAAACACACCACTTGCTTCAGCGCCATGTGAGATGCCCCTCTTTTTTTGTTTGTTTTGGAGTTGGTGTTGACCTCTTGTCGAAACATGCCTCCTGCTCCTGTTCCAGGACCCCCTCTCAACTACATACCAGATTGGCACCCATTTACTTAGAACTCAATGGGAGGCACCAAGAACGGCACCCACATTTTTTTGCATAGCTCTGTGCCTTCCTCTGCTTTGCCCCCACTCCAGGTTCTGAGTTTTGCTTATGCTAGATTGTGACAAAACCCTGGGAACTGCCTTTCATACATATAGCAGATCTCTTACACGTCCTCTCTTCCCAACTGTGCTAGCTTTAAAAGAACCCAGCTCACATTGCGGCCTCTTCCACATAGGAGTTTGTTTACCTTTGCCGTTGACAAGCAAGCCAAGCGTTTACAGCCATGGGAGCCAAACACAGAGAGGGGACAGACAGGTCAGAGGAAGGTTTTGTTCTTGTGATTGCATTGCCAGTAACCATGGAGAGCTCGCTGGAACCAGAAGAGCAAATCTACAGTGCTTATACAGAGTGCTTGACTTGGCATCTCTCTAGCCTGCGGAGAGAATTTATTCATGTTTCCAGTAACACTGAGACACCGGGGGTAGTATCCAATGTTAGTCCTACATAGAGCAGACCCATTAAAAGGAATGGGACAAGTTAGTTGTGGCTAACAAGTCTCATTCATTTCAATAGGTCTACTCTATGTAGGATGAAGATTGGATACCATCTCAGCTGTCCAAACCTTCATAACCAAGCTCCCAAGCTTGTCGACAAGACTCAACAAGGGGCCAGAAATAACATCGCTCCTTAGATGTAAATGCTTATTGTCAAGAATGATGGCCTCTTTTCCACCCTAAGATTAGGCCAGGCAGTCAAGCCTGATGTACCCCCGTCCCCAGCCCTTCACTCAAGGCCAGGCGCAGCCCCTGCTAATGAGGAATTGCTAACAGGTGGAGCCAGTGGGGAGATCCAGCCTCTTGGAGGCCAGGGTGGCCCTCCCAGGGGCCAAGCCAGTGACTGGCTGTAGGGAAATCTGCCCTGGGTTGCCAGGGCTGGGCTTTAACAGGGGGCTGAGGTCGAGGCCTGGGGTCGCCCTTCATCCTGGTGGTCCTGGACCTGCAGATGGCTGGTTGCTAGCTGGGGAGACCCATAGGTATGTTAAGGACAGGCCAGGTAGCTTTATTATTTTGCTTGGGCGTGCGTTCATAAGGCTCTCTGTGCATGTTTAAGTAATTTGGCTTTGTACCCTTTTGTCCAGTTTGTGACTTCCATTCTTCCCTTTCCCTCTCCCCCTTTATTTTTATCTTAATAAACCTTTATCCACCCTTTAGTTGGTGTGATTTCTCTGCATAACCTCAGTGCTAACGTCCGTGCCTCTTGGCTTGGGAGGGTGGCTACTGGGTATTTTGGGGGACTAGAAGGACAGGTTTGGCCAGTCCTATTTTGGAAGGCGAGCTGGGATCAGTTCCAGAGCAGTCCTATCTTGCAGGGGGGATTCCTTCACACTTATCCATGTGCAATGAGTCTTGGCTTGCATCCACAACAGAATTCAAAATGGTGGCACTCTTATGGGAACCTTGCAGAGACTGGCGATGGGCAAGCTTCTCTCTGCCCGATTTGGAATCGACCCAGTCTTTACAAGCTTTCTTGGCAAGTGTTTTAAAAAGCTTGTTTTTTGAGAATTAACTTCCAGCTTGCAATGTTGGCATATGTGAGCTGATGGTGCTGCTGTGCGGAGGGTACATCATCTCAGTGCATGCGTAATTAAAGTTGTGGCAAATGTGGATGCTGCAACTTGAGGCATGATTTCTGGCTGTTGCCTCACAATTTGTTGTCTTTTCAGATTGGTTGTTTTAAACCTTCCCCATACATCATATGTGAGATGTTCAAATCTGGGATGAGTCTGAATGTGTAAACATGATTAGTTTATTATTTGTTCATGTGTATTGCACACACACACACACACACACACACACCACATACACACACATGCCCATTTAAAAAGTCCTTGTAGTTTCATGGCAATCAATGCGAGTTTGATGGAAAGCAAGAGATTAACATTTAAAAACAAAACAAGACTTTGCACGTGTACCTAGAAAGCAGATAACTTTGGGCAGCTGTTCAGGCAATTGCTGGCTGCACATTTGCAACTTTTAACATTCTGAGATGGAGAAGGATTGGGGCAAATGCACGCAATTCATAATACAGCCCAACATTATGAGCTGGATAAATTTGTACATGCAACTAGGTAATTACACACTTTGGCACCATCATTAGATGAGAGCCTGGCCAACACCGATGGGGCATTTCAGGTGAGAGACCACGTGGTGACAGAAGAGATGTATAATTCTGCCCTGAAAGGTATGCTAGAAAGTGCACCTGTCACTGTGAGGATGGTGATGTGGACAGGCAGAGTCAGGTCTGGAGGCAGCGCTGTAATAGCATAAGGTTTCATGGTGGTATATAAATACCATGATACATTTTTAAAGGTTCAGACAATATTTGAACTTCACTCTCAAAATGAAATAAAGGAAAGTGGAGGAATTGCTTAATTTCCAAAAGGAGAGATGTCAGGGCCCAGGCCTATGTAGGAGCCCTAATTCCAGAGGTTGCAATTGCTCAGTGGTGTGAGGAAAGGTGCTTTGTATATGCTCAGAGACACTTTTATTATATAACTTCCTTGAAAAGAAAGGAACATCACCAAAGGTATGAGGGTGAGGTGCTAAATGGGCATGGTTAAATGAGGACGGAGAGGGAGCACGAGCCCCAAAATTCAGTCGAGTAATGGCTTCTCTTTTACTTAAACCACTGAAGTACCCGTCAGTGGAGTAAGAAAGAACAGGGGCTGGACACTTCAAATCTGACAGAATGAAGCTCGTTCAGTGAAGCCGGGTCAGTGTTTGTGTGGTAGCTGGGCATTTACGCATGTGTAGCAGTACAGGAGAACTATAAGCTGCGTGTGTGTGATCTCACTGTGGCCAGGGGAGTGGGGAGTAGAGGGGCTTGCAGACCAAGGAAACCCAAGTTCAAATCCCTACACAATGGTGAAGCTCATGGGCCAGTCAAAGTTAAGCATGTTTTGAGCCTAAGGGCGCAACCCTATGCATGTTCAGACAGAAAAAAAGTCCTACATCTCCCTGACTGGAGCATACTAGGAGTTGTGGGACTTTTTTCTGTCTAAACATGCGTAGGGTTGTGCCCTAAATTACTCTTAATCAAAGGGAGGGAGGAAGACCAAAAAATGGCAGGGTAGTGTAGTGGTTAGAGTATTGGGTAGGTCCTGGAAGACCTGGGTTCAAATGCCCACTCATCCATGAAGCTTACTGGGTGACCCTGGGCAAGTCACTGTCTCTCAACCCAACCTCCCTCCCTGCACTCCTTCTGATGGTTCTTTACCTTTAAACCAAACTTGGACTGGACAGACCTTCAAAGAGAAGACAGCTTCAAATAGAGGACTGTCCTCTGTAAAGGACACACAGCCACTCTGATAACAGGAGATGTCTATATTTTATACAGAACCGCTTAGGGATTTTAATATATTGAGTGGTATAGAAGTATTGTAATTAAAATAAATAATAAATGTATTTGCTTAGCCATCCCCTTGGGCATTTGTAAATGATGGAGATCTGAATTAGAGCAGTGCCAAATTGACAAGGATTATTTCTCAGCTATTTCACCTCCTCGACATTGGCTGTATTTCATGAGCAAGGCAAAAATCTTTATGGGGGGTGGGGAGGGGGGTCTGGGAAAAAGAGAATCAGAGTGCCTGTCGTTTTGTTTTTCCCAGAAAACCCTATTCTGAAGTGGGGTTTTGAGTTTTGAGTTCAAAATGGCTGCCACCACTAGAAAAATGGTTACTTCTTTTGACACCCACTGGAGGCCACCATTAAAGTGGAGAACAGTTGAATGTCTAGAGGAAAACACACACTTTTACAGAGTGGGTGGATCGTTCCTCCAGCAGCTTATTTTATCAGAGAAGTGCAGTGCTCAGTGCACCTCCAAAGGAAGAGCAGTGACTGAGGCAGGCTTATTAAAAATATAAAGTCACCATCTTCCATTCCATGCAAACCTATTTTTAAACCTGAACTGCTAAGAAAAACATGTTTTATGTCTGAGTTGTTTTCATTCTTTTATAAAAAATGTCTTGCAACCCTCCTCCCCAAATATGCTTTATTTCTATTTTTAATAATTACTATTTTACTGTTACTTACATAATACATATCATAATACCCAATATCTAATAACGCCAAATATTGCTCACAATGATCAAATCTGAACATCAAAGCCAGTCTCAAATTAAAAGCAGCATTATGAATTTAAACACAATTTTAATACCAAAACTGTCATAAATCATACCCAGTAATGGAAAGGATTTTAATGATTCATTAAAATGATTCATTTGCTTTTTCATTCCAATAAATCATTAAAAGGTTCCACTTTTCTTTAACATAATCCTTTATTAAACTCCCTTCTCTAGCTCTTATCCTGTTAGTAAATTTAAACATATTAGCTATATCCCAGACCCTGAGACGCCCATCGTTAATTGAAGATGGAAAACCCTCAAAGATGCTTTATTCAAAAGCAGACCTAAATGTTTAAAAGGCATCCCAACTGTTTCAGTGAGTAACAGTGTAATTGTACGCATGTCTAAACAGAAGTAAAACCCCATTCAGTTCAGCAGGACTTACTCCCCCGTAAATGTGCTGAAAAATCACAGAAACAATTCAGAGAAACAACGTTGGGGGAGGAGTCCTTTCACGAAACTGCTTCTCCTTGAATTACTGGGTCAATTTCAAGACCTTTCAGTTGGATCACTGTTTCCTGTCGGCCCTGATTTAAATACTGGGTGTTTTGTGTACAAGAGGCATGTTGTGTGTGTCATCTTGATCTACCAACAGCTCCTGCAGTCACGCAAGAATGCCCAAGAACGCGCATCTTGGAATGCCAGATAATGAAGTCATTAACTGCATAGAGGCTCTGATGGTGACAAAACGGGTTCTGGTACTGGTGCTTCTTCTTCACTGATGTTTTTCTTCCTGGCTTCGCAAAAACACACTCCATCATGTTCCACCTGTGAAGGCTCAATGTTACCAAGCTGAAACTGAACCCCAACAAAATCAAAGTACTTCTTGTGGGAGACAAGGGGAGGTTGGGTGATGTTGACCTGGTGTTTAATGGGGTGCAGCTACCCTTGAAGAACCAGGTCAGCAGTCTGGGGGTCATTTTGGACTCCCAGCTCTCCATGGAGGCTCAGGTGTCAGCTGTGAGCCGAGCAGCGCTGTACCAACTCCATCTGATATGGCGGCTGCACCCCTTCCTTCCCGACCATCTGCTCCCATCAGTAGTACATGCCCTGGTCTCCTCTCGCCTAGACTACTGTAATGCGCTCTATGTGGGGTTACCCTTGAAGATGGTTCTGAAGTTGCAGCTGGTGCAGAATGCGGCGGCCCGCTTGATTAAAGGCAGCCATCGGCGAGACCACGTCAATCCAGTGCTGAAGGAGCTGCACTGGTTACCAGTTGTTTTTTGGGCCCAATTCAAAGTGTTGGCATTGACCTTTAAAACCCAATATGGTTCCGGCCCAGTCTATCCTAAGGAGTGCCTCCAACAACACCAGGGATGCCGCTCAACAAGATTGGCTTCGGTAGCCTTCTGTCTGTCCCATCAGCCAGGACAGCTAGGCTGGTGAGGACAAGGGAGAGGGCCTTTTCTGCGGTGGCCCCCACTCTGGAATTCCCTCCCTCATGACGTCCACCATTCCCCCTCTTTGATAAACTTCTGCTAGGCTTTAAAAACCTGGCTGTTCAGGCAGTCATTTGGGGTGGGTTAGGGTTTTTTAGAGCAGTGTTTTGTCATTTTTTGTTTGTTCAGTTGATTATGTAAATTAGTATTGTACACTGCCTAGAGTGACTGGGTAGCTGGCCAGCTGGGTGGCTAATAAATCAAACAAACAAACAAACAAACAAACAAACAAACTCCTAAGAATATGGGCCAGTTTAGCCATACACAGCAGAATCAAAATGATACAGCTATTCTTAGACTGGGCCATTTCACACCATAAGTAGAGGACTACACATTAAAATATGCCCCTTCCATCTAATTAGCAGTTGGAGAGTGAGAGAGAAAAACTGTAGTTTTGTTCAGGCTGCAGCCGAAAAGATAGGCCTCCCTCTGAGTGTTTTTGAATGTTGCCATTGGTGGGGAAAGTAGAAATGCATTGTAAGCAGATAAAGAGAATGTGCTGGGACGTTGTAAAGCTGGAATGTTGTAAGTAGATAAGAAAACTGTGCTGGAAAGTTTTGTTCCCTGTATGTACGTGCGTCAACTGTAGTAGCACCCACTAGCATGTCAGTATCTGATTGGCTGACAGCTGTGGCGCAGCAAGAAATTGCAAACTATATAAAGTTTCTGCTTATCTGTACCAGCGTGCAGACCTCTTGTGTGTGTGCGATTCACCCATGCTAGCATGCTCTGCCCAAAATCTGCATAATAAAGGCTGATAGTGTCAGAAGACCCCCAGCCTGCTGTGGTTCTTGGGAAGGTCTGAAAACTTTCCTCCTCAAAAGAAGAGTTTGACCTAGTCTTTTTCTTCATGTCTTACTGGTGGTTTTGTTTTGGGGTGGAGAATTCACGCATGCAATCCACACCTACTGCCTGAAGTGGTACAGTCCAGGAAAAGCTTTACCACTCAAGGCAAAGTTTAAATTGAGGCTGCTCATGCGTTTGCCCCATTCACATATTCAGATAAGGTCCTGTGTTTCTTTTTGTATGCGTGTGTGCACATGCACTTGTGTGCATAGCTAGTCTGGAAGGTGGGATCATAGAATCATAGAATAGTAGGGTTGGAAGGGGCCTACAAGGCCATCGAGTCCAACCCCCTGCTCAGTGTAGGAATCCAAGTCAGAGCATCCCTGACAGGTGGCCATCCCGCCTCCAGCGTGGGACAGCCCACTACCTCCCTAGGTCATGGGTTCTGTTGTCGTATTGCTCTAACAGTCGGGAAGATTTTCCCGATGTTCAGCCGGAATCTGGCTACCTGTAACTTGAGCCCATTATTCCGTGTCCTGCACTCCGGGATGATCGAGAAGAGATCCTGGCCATCCTCTCTGAGACAACTTTTCAAGTACTTGAAGAGCGCTATCCTATCTCCCTTCAGTCTTCTCTTAAGGCTAAACATGCCCAGTTCTTTCAGTCTCTCCTCATAGGGCTTTGTTTCCAGTCCCCTGATCATCTTTGTTGCCCTCCTCTGAACCCTCTCCAGTTTGTCTGCATCCTTCTTAAAATGTGGTGCCCAGAAGTTTGTTTGTATCAGAATTCGCAAAACCAAATTTCTCAAGCATCCCTAGTTACATGTAGTTTGGCCTTTGGTTATAATAAATATCTAAATTTAAGGCTAGCTTTTAAAAAAAAAACTAGTGCTACTTGTTGTTTGATTGTGCGCATGGGGACTTTCGGCAATGTGTGGGGTGCATGGTGGGGGTCACAGTTGGAGAGATAAGGCTTAAGCTCCACATGCATGTTGTGGTTCTGATCCGGATCAGGGGTTATGTGCTTACTTTTGAGTAAAACAAAACCACATACAGAGAGACATTTTATTAATTTAATGTAACATGTAGTTTGACAGTTCTCCATACACAGACAAAATGCTTTCTATATTAAAAAAATCAGCATGTGAGGGAGAAGGAATCCAGCCTAGCCTTTTCCCTGACCTGCTAGTTTTCTGTGTGCATGGATTTGGGGATGTGTGTGTTATGGAGGAGCATTTTGTCATTCTAGAGTCCCACCTGCAGTCTGAGGTGTCCAGGCCAGATCCAGGTTTACCTCATCCAGTTTTTGTGAGAACTAGGCTTAGGTCAATAGAAGTCAATGACAGCTACAGTGACTTAAAAACTGGTTTATTAACAAATCAATTGAACTACAATTGATGAGTCATTTTGGATGATTAGTAAAATCTGGCTAGTTTTTGACATCTGTAGTTTGGTTCAGCTGAAGAACTCTTGTCATGAACTGGATTCAAAGGGGAGTCCCTCATCTTCTAAAAGCTGAAACCCTTGACGCCAACAACTTGGCTTGGTATCTCCTATGTACTACACCCCAAAGACGTTTCATTACAAAGGAAGAAAAGAAACAGGAAACAAAATCACAGCGTCCTTCTAAGTCCACTCCAATCTTATTGTTCATTTGTTTAATTACATCAGCTCCACATTGTCTGTTGAGGCAGTGATGTTTTCTCTTCCTGTAAAAACAACAGAAAATCCAGCTGCTTTGCCTCAAAAAACCTTCAGTCTGCCATTCCCAAGTGATGTGTTTGAGAGCTGCTGGTTCTTTTCTGAAGTGAGAGGGCTCCGTCCGTGGCTCATTTCACAAATGGCGCCAAGCTGAAGCTGTGAACTCTCTTGGACTGACTCCTCTGGAGAACCCGCCACAGCTGCTTTTCATAGCTCCACTCCCTCATTGCTTTTTTGGCAAATCTAAGGATTAACCCCCACCCCTAAGTCCCCCTTATTACCACTAAACCAAGAACATGACACAAGCCGGAAGCCCAGCTTCCTGGCCAAACAGGCCCTATCTACCAATTCTAGACCACTCACGACACCTCGCCTAACACTTAAGTCATCACGCTAAAGTACCCATACAAACCACAGTGACTTTCCAAGCCATGGAGAGCGGGGGAAACTGTCGTAATTACCAGCTCCATTCTGCACCCGGCAAGGGCTGCTTCTTCCCTCAGTCCAGCTCCTCACAGGCAATTCTCTCTGTGAACACCAAACAGTGGTACTGCTCAGGCGTTGAGCATGGGCAGTGGCCCGTATACATCTCTGTGTTCCTCTTCTGGACGTTAACAAAGAAAACCAACTCTGCCATCTACCACTCATCCTTGCCTCCCCTCCCCATCCTCCCATGGTGCATAGCCTCTAGGAAAGCGAGTTGCCAGAAGCCCATGCTATGTGGCCCCATCACACTCCCCCACCGTGAGTTTTAAGGCCCCTTGTTGGTGCAGGGCCTTCAGGGCCTTGAACTCCAGGGGCATAGTGTGGGGGCTGGTCTGGGACATGTAGCCATACTTCAAACTGTCATAGTAGTGGTACTTGACGGGGTTCTGGTCTTGATCCCGAGGAAACGGCCAGAAACCGTAGAGATAAATCCTGTTGCAGAAGCGAGTCGCCAGGGTGTACATAAGTAGACCGGTGGTCGGGCGTTTGATGTACACTTTGTTAGTTAGCCAATAGCTAGAAAGGAACAGAAAACAGTGTGAGAATAGGGCGGCTAGACTGTTAACTGGGACTGACCGATGTGATCATATTATGCCAGTACTTCTCTATCCGTACTGGCTGCCAGTCCATTTCTGGGCTCAGTTGAAAGTGCTGGTTTTAACCTTTCACGCCCTCAATGGCTAGGGCCCAGGTTACCTGAAGAAATATCTCTTCCCATATTTACCTCCCTGGACATTAAGTTCATCGTCTGAGGCCCTCCTCCAGGTGCCCCTGCCAAATGAGGCGAGGCAGGTGGCTACGAGAGAGAGGATCTTTTTAGGGTGCCACCTGGTTGTGGAATGCTTTTCACAAAGAGTCTCGCCTGGTGCCTAGCATATGGTTTTTGGTGCCAAGTGAATATCTTTTTGTTCTCCAAGTCATTTTATGAACTGTTTTTGGTGCTTTTAGTACTCTATTCTGCTGCTGGTTTTAATGTGGCTTTATGATGTTGTAATGGTTTTATTCTTTGCCGCTGGGTTTATTTTGCAGTTTTTTTGTTTTTTTATTTAATCTTTGTACTATATTTTATTTAATATATTGTACACTGCCCAGAAAACTTCAGTTGTTGTGCTGTTTAGAAGTACAGTGAATAAATAAAATAATACCAGACTGCGGAATCATTGTCGTATCCCACCACCTTCCTGCTAGGATGGCCCTGGAATCTGAGGAGACCTCAGAAGAGGAGGAGGAGGATCCTGTCACTGCTCCAAGTGGTCACGAGAGTCAGGAGAAGTCAAATGATGCCAGTAGCCTTTCTGAGATCGTCATGAGGAGCAGTGCCCTACTCGTGGAGGCTGCGGCATTAAAGGAACCTAAGTACCTGGACTGGTCTTACTCCCCTGCTTCAGACCCACCAATATCACCCCCCAAGGCCCCAAGAACAAAGGTGGCAGTAAGTCCAGACAGAAGCTCAGAGCTGGAGACGTAGTGCCAGTTTGGCAGCAGATCAGATAATCTTGAGCCCTACTTGTGAGGAGGAAGCATGCACTGGATTGGGACCGTACTGACAAGCCAGGAAGAGTGGGGCATCAGCACCCCCTGTACAGCTCTCAGTTGGCATCTACTCCTTGCTGAAGCAACACCTTTCTCACTGTGCCCTCTGTTGGACAGCTCCCCTGCTAGTCTGATCTTCCTGGTCGATGAACCACAGAGCTGTTCCTGATAAGGTTGAGAGCTGATTTTCATAGCTGGGATGGCAGGAATGGACAGTAATCCAATGAAACTGTTTGACAGCAGTAGATGGAAGACAGACAAAAGAAAAGGTTTCTTCATACATTGCATAATTAATAATGGGATTTGCTGCCAAAAGAGGTTGTGATGTCTTAGATGGTTGTAGAAGGCGATTAGAGAAATTCATGGATGATTGGTCTGTCAATGGTTACTAGCCATGATTGCTGCATGCAATTTCTAATCGAGGCAGGCATGGAGGATATGAGGGTGCAGTCACAGGCTATCAACTCAGCTATTTGCTCAGAAGCTGAAATCTATAGGACAAAAGGCCAGCATTGCACTAACTTTGCTTTTAAAAACTTATTGTTATTCACAGGAAAAATGTAAGAACATAAGATCCCAGCTGGATCAGACCAAGGGCCCATCTCATCCAGCATGCTGTTCACACACTGGCCAATCAGCAGGACATGAGTGCAACAGCACCCTCTTGCCCATGTTCCCCAGCAACTGGTGTACATAGGCCACTAGGAGCCATTGAGAGCCTTCTCCTCCAGGAATTTGTCTAACTCGCTTTTAAAGCCATCCAAATTGGATGCAAACATTGTCTTACAGAACAGGGATCACAGAATCATAGAATAGTAGGGTTGGAAGGGGCCTATAAGACCATTGAGATCAAATTGTGCAACAATTGGAAAATGAGCAAATGCAATAAAATGCAACGAACAAATGAAATTTAAAAAAGTAAGACATTCACAGTTCAGCTAATTGGGGTGGGGTGCCCTGGAGAGCTATTTGGTCTGTGGCTGGCCCTGCCTGCAGTTTCAGAGGCAATATGGCACTGAATACCAGTTACTGTTATTCATTGCTGGGGCGCAACTGTCTGTGGGGCTGTGTGTGATTTCTGTGCCCTGCTTGTGGGCACCATGATCATTGGTGGTAGGAAGGAGGATGCTGGATCAGAAGGATCTTTGGTCTAATCCAGCAGGGCACACCTTATATTCTCATGCTAAAAAGGGGAAAAAAAAGGTCCCGTTGGCCACAGATCTTGCGGCACATGCTTGCGCTGGTTCGGTATTCCTGCACAGTGGATGGCCTTCACATGGGGGTGGGGTCCTTCCTTGAAAAAGCCTTACTAGTTTACTGAGGGTTGTCAGCTGTTGTTGTAGTTTTAATTTCAAAAGCACTGGTCCATGTGGATAGGGCCTGGTGAAAGAGCTAGGACAGATTTAGCCTGGTCTAGACAAACATGGGAAAAGTGTTTCCAGGATGCAGTAGGGGATTCTATGTCTGAATGCTCTTCTGTAAAAAGAAGCAGAAAACAGCCGTCTGAATCTCATCTGTTCACTGTGCCAGGCAGAAGGCTAGGCGATAAACGCTGGTACATTGTTTTCGACAATGCAGGGATCCTGTAAATATCAGGGAGTGTTCCAGTGGAGGCTGGTGGCTCCAATGTCAGTGAGGCGGTGAATCTGCTCCAGGTTTCAGTCAGAATGCTCAAGGAACTATCCAGCTCGAGAGTTCTGACTGGTTTTGACTGAAACCTGGAGTGGATTCACCGCCCCACTGACATCAGAGCCACCAGCCTCCACTGGAGTGTTTTATGACACAATCCCCAGCTAAAGGGATGTCTGGGAGTTGCAGACCGTGGGGAGTGTTCAGAGGAGGGCAACGAAGATGATCAGGGGACTGGAAACAAAGCCCTATGAGGAGAGACTGAAAGAACTGGGCATGTTTAGCCTTGAGAAGACTGAGGGGAGATATGATAGCGCTCTTCAAGTACTCAAAAGGTTGTCCCAGAGAGGAAGGCCAGGATCTCTTCTCGATCATCCCAGAGTGCAGGACACAGAATAATGGGCTCGAGTGACAGGAAGCCAGATTCCGGCTGAACATCAGGAAAAACTTCCTGACTGTCAGAGCAATACGACAATGGAACCGATTCCCTAGGGAGGAGGTGGGCTCTCCCACGCTGGAGGCGTTCAAGATGAGGCTGGACAGCCATCTGTCAGGGATGCTCTGACTTGGATTCCTGCACTGAGCGGGGGTTGGACTCGATGGCCTATTCTATGGAATACTATTCTATGATTCTGTGATTCTATGAGTTGAGTGTTCTACCAGACCCAGCTCCACAGAGCACCCACAACGCTGAAGACAATGGGAGAAGATGAGTCATGATTTGCACACCCTGCATTGGATCCAAGATCTGCCTTCTGCTGGCAACAGGGGTCCACTCATGGAAGGTGCCTCCACCCAATGTTGAGGGGATCCCACACACACAACGGCTCACCCCCCATTCAGCAGGGTCTCCTGAGCCTCTCTGCAGCATTTTCAGGGGGCTGCAGGGGGGTGCCATGTGGAGGAAAAGGCAGGGAAGCCTGCCTGTGCCGACCCAGTTGCATGTACCTAACTCTGGATCGAACTCCCCGTTTTTTCCAGGGTAAGGGAACCAACGGATGGCCCGCTCAACATTGCGGTGCTGGCATGCTGTTCTGTTAGGCGCCAGAGGATGCTGCTGAACAACAAAAAGCTTGATGGCAGCAGTGAACATGACACCGGCAGAATGCTGGGCTGATGGCACAGGCACCTCATCTGAGCCGCGCACAAGGTGAGTGATTGGGCCAGAACACACGGATTGTGCATTGTAGCCACACAGGGGGGGAAAACGTCTCTGCCGGAGCTGTAAACAGGGAGCAAACGACCACAGTATCTCCTTTTTCCACACTTGGGCCACCTCTGATAATGTCCACGTTACCTCCGAGGGCAGTGCTCTCCTGTTTTGCAAAGCCGCTGGGGACCGTAACGAAAGCTAATTAATTTTGCCACCCCAGTCGAGGTTGCACGGAGTGCACATGGGACCCTGCATTGACGGTGAACCGTGACTGCACAAAGCTCCAGGTTTTAATTAGAAGGAGAAGCGATCTCGAGAAAGGCTGTAATTATTTCCCCACCACCACGGACTGGCTACACCAATCGACGCTGCTATTAAGCATACGGTTTGTGTTGACTCGGGCAGCTGGGAAATGGCTTGGAGGCACCTGCCAGTGGATACCTCTGTTTTTCAGCAAGTCATTCTGGCAGAGAGAACCTCCTTCTGAAGCTGAAGCCGGCAAAAGAGCATTTGTATAAATAAATGATTGGGGATTTTAAGTCTCTGTGATAAGAGGGGGCTTGTGGGAGGCAGTGAGGCACAGGGAGGGTAAACCACCAGGGAGAGGCTATCTGGAACTCACGTAATACTTAAATGGCAGCAGACTTGATTGTTTAAATCACATATACAGTCAGATGATGGTGGGGTCTGACCTGAAGAGCAAAAAGGGTGTGCAGGTAAGGGGAGATGGACCCTCCCGCTCCCATGGCTCACCTGTCTAAATCCATCATCAGAATTAATCAGAGTGGCTAGTGTGGTTTAGTGGTTAGAGCAGCCACTCCGATGGCTGTGCTGGCTGGGAATGAAAAGGGTTGCAGACCAGCACTTCTGGAAGGCACCAGGTTTTAAAAGCCTGGATCAAGAGTGTTGAACGAAAACTGGGAAGGCCCAGGTTCAAATCTCCACTCAGCCATGAAGCTCACTGTGTGACTTTGGGCCAGTCACCATCGCAGCCTAACCAAACTCACAGGGATGTTGTAAGGATAAAATCAGGGGGAGACTGAGAACCAAGTACATCACCTTGAGCTCCTTGTAGGAAAGGAGAGGAATGAATGTAATAAATATACAACAATTAATACACTCCTTTCCCTGCTGTGAAGGTAGGCCTGAGTAGGCCTCTTGAGTCATTTGGTTCAAGCAATACTCAAGGTGCTTGATGGGATTGAGAGAACGCATATGTGTCTGACCATGAGAAGGTAATTGCAACTTGCTCATTATAGTTAGGAAAATCCTTACTAGCTTAGAAAAGCTTAGCTAGCTTAGAAAATTAGAAGCAAGAGATAATAATGCAGCTGTGCTGATAAGACTGTTGCAGAGCTAAATTAGCTCTTGAGCATGTATAGTGTATTTTCTTTGTTCCCCAACTAACAGTCTGTATAAATGCCTCCTGTTCCTTGTATTTGGGGAGACTGAATTTCGACTGACTCTCCCACAGCTGCAATGTGCTTTAATGAACTCCTGACTGTTCAACCTAATCTGCCTTGGATATTTCCTTAACTCTGCTTAGCCAGGCTTTGAGACTGGGAGGAAAAAAAATGGGGAGGGGGGAGCATGCCATGGAAAACACTTTCCGTTCAGCTTTCCGTGCCCATGTTGCTCTAAAAGGCACACCCACCTGCCCTCTGCTTTCGGAATATATAAAACTCCCTTATCCTCAGTCAGACTGTTGGTCTAGATCAGTATTGACAACACTGACTCTCCAGGCATGAACCTACCCATACGCGATGTTCACCATCTAAGGCTCTCCTCTAGGTGCCTCCTCCAGGGGAGGCTCGGAAGGCAGCAACAAGGGAGGGGGCCTTCTTGTTGGTGGTCCCCCAATTATGGAACGACCTCCCTGATGAGGCCCACCTGGTGCCAACGTTGTTATCTTTTTGTGCCAGATTAAGGCCTTCCTCTACTCTCAGGCATTTGGCAACCTATGATGGGTTTTAAACAGGCCCTGGATTTTTCTTATTGTTGATTATTTAAAATCGTTTTAGATATATGCGTATCTCTGTGGCTGCTGTCTGTTTATATGTTTGTATGTAAGTGGTTTTTCTAATGTATTTTTTAGATTTTAATCTTTGTAAACCGCCCAGACAGCTTCAGCAATTGGGCGGGGCAGACGTGTAATAAATGAATGAAAATGACTGACAGTGACTCTTCCGGGTTCCAGGTGGGGAGTTCTTCCCCAGACCTACCTGGCGATGCCAGGGATGAAACCTGCGGCCTTCTGCATGCACCGTGGTGCTCTACTGCTGAGCTACATCCCCACTGATCCCAATTCATATGTGATTTATGCATCAATGCTTGATTAGGGAAGGCCCAAGTTTAGCCACTGCCTTGTATCACTTGAGCCCAAGACGAGGGAGGGACCATCGTTTTCAGGGAGACAGAAGTGAGATCGTGCAGCCATCCTTGCCTGTCCACTGAACAAACAGCAATCCATCCTTGGCTTCAGGTTCCCAGATCACAATCACAAATCTCCCAGGGGCCCTTAACATCTTGATTCTGCCCCAGTTCAGTCTGGTGTGCAGTCTCCGTGGTTGGTCTGACATGGTTTGTCCTGCTGCCTAAGGGCTCCTTCACACTGGGCTTTTATCCTGCGATTGAGTTTCCTCCTTCACGGAAGTCTGCGGGCTCTTTACATGACGCCGTGACCCTCCTGCACTGAATGCCCTTTGTTCCATTTTTAAATAGATCGCAGATAATGAGCGATCAAATTACCCCGCTGTGTTCCGCTTCAGTTCCCTCCGTGAAAAGAGTTAAAGCGGCAAGAAGAGGAGCGAGATCAATGAAAGAGAATGGAAGACTCAGATACGGGGAGAAGGCGGGGGCGGGGCGAGGAAGCGCATGTAAAGGGAGTCAGTGGTGATCCTGCATTTAAAACGGAAGTAGAAAGCCCCGTTTTAAATGCAGGATTTTAGGCTGGTGTAGAAATGCCCTAAGAGGCTGAAATGCCCAGCCTTTCCCAGCCCCCGCACCCTTGTTAAACTCCTGCTACCTGGACCTAAGGATGACATGGGCATCTTGGTTGCAAAGAAGCAGCATTCGGCAGTCATTAATGAACTATCAGGTTTAATCCTTACTCCCCCGCCCCCCACCGTAGGAGCAGAGTGATACACATACACCATCTGGCTGCTCATCTTGTAGCTTTTTTTTGGCTGAAGGTTTCAGCCTCTCGGCGGCTTGGAGCTGTAATTGAATTAGCTCTGTTCAGCACCAGCTGTTGGCTTTGCTGGTCCCACTCGTCCTGCCTCATTCATTACTGCACATCAAGTCACTGTAACAGACAAGCCCTCCTCTCCTCTGCTCGCTCTTCTGGCCACATGACCTGGCTGCCTGTGTCACATTTCTCGCGCGGGGGGGTGGGGAGAGGAAATAAACAGAGACAACCAGCCCTACAGATCTCCACGGATGCTGTACATCAGGGATAAGCAGCCCGCAAGGACCCCCTTGCCTCTTTTGTGCCCCCCACCACTGCTGCCACTGAAATTCGGCAGCACAGCAGCAAAAGGGGGGCAATTCCCCCGTGTGCGTGTTTAAAAAACAAGCCCTGAGTCACTGCTGAAATTTGGCAGTGTGGCAGCAACAAAAAAAAGGCCCTTAAAAAAACAGTCCTTTTTTGCTGCCGCACAGCTGAATTTCAGCAGCAGATTCAGGGGCAGCAGGTGGCAAGGGTATGACTCCCAGTGGGTTCTGGGGAAGGGGGTAATTGGACCCCCGGAAGTTGCCCACCCTTGATGTACACGGAGGATTTGTCAACTGCAACTGGTTCTACTGCCCCCAAATTTAGACAGAGAAATATTCTCTTGTGTTGCCAATTTCTTCCGTTCTTTCCCTTGCACAGCTCCTGTGGATGTCACAGTTTCAGAAATGCAAGCGCAGAACTGTTACATTTCTATCTCTTGTGCAGATGCTAAAGGTACAGGAGTACTGGGCAGTCCCTGCCATGATCTGGACTGCTGCCCTTTGGCTTGGCCTTTGCTGGTGCTGGAAGAGTAGTGAAGGGAATCCAATTCCCCTTTGTCCTCCCGCTCGCTGCTGTCCTGGCAGGAGAAAGGGACCTTCCGCCTCTCCAGTACGCAGCATATCCTGCTGACAGCTTCTAGCTCAAGCCAGTGGCACATGCAATCACAGGATTAAGAGTGAGTTGATTTAAAAGGCTTATTTCATGAAAGCCACTTCATTACAGCTTGAAAAAGAACAAGCCCGAGCAGTCCCCTTCTCTTTCCCCTCCAATCTGCATGCACAGCGGGGCTCCGTTTCCCACAGAGAAGCAGGAGGAAGCTTAATACAAAACGGAATCGCACATGGTCGTGTCTGCATGTGTGTTTTGCATTTGTGAACGGCAGCATCCCTGTTGGGGGACAGACCCAAAGCCCCATTATGTGAGGCTAGCAGGGGCCGCTGTGGTTCCTTTCAGGCCTGTGCGCCTGGATAAATTTCAGCGCTTGTTCCTCCCATTTACCTCTGCGATTCCCTCTTCTGATTCTCCTTGTTCTGGCAACGAAGACTAGAGTCACAGCCCAGGGTCAAAATCCTCCCACCCCCAGATCTCCCGCTGTAAACAAAGCCGGGACTGATGCACGCATGTATGTGTGTCAAGATTTGGAGCTGAACTACACATTCAGAATAAACTGTTAAACCTGTAACATTTCAAGCTGAAGGGGGTGTAGTTCAGTAGATTTAATTTTTTTTTTTAAAAAAAATGGTTTAAACATGAAACAAACCTGTGTCATGTGATTATGATGAATTTATTTATTTGTTCTGAGTTTTTAAAAGCCATCTTTCAAAATCTAATTCCCAAAGGCCACAGTGTAGACATGATACCGGTGGAGGCCTGTTTTGTTTGAACTTTAATGCAGCCACAGGGGACTCTAATTTGATCGGAGCCACCATAGGGTGAGTGAGAAGAGATGCCCAACTTTCTCCTGGCACTTTGCTCATCTGCTAAAAGAAAATCAGCTCTCCAGATAGTTTTTCTCCTTGCAGGGGAAAGGATATATGGACCGAGTATATTTTCTCCTGCAGATGAAGAAGATTGCTGAGGGCTGGGGGTGGGATTTTGATGAGAAAAAGCCCAGCCCATAGGAGAAGTTAAAAATCTCTTTCTCTCCTGCACCTCTCCTCTGATCAGATTCAAATTTTGCCTCCCCCCACACCTGCCCTTGTTGCATTAAAGTTAAACAAACAAAATGTCGTGGAATACTCATCTCGCTTGGGCCAAACTATGAACTATGAACATTTACACATTTGAAATTTGGATTCAGTGTTTGAGCATGTGCCGAATTCTGAATTTTGGGGGTCTCCGCTCTTATTCAGAACCAGAGGCGCTCACCCTCGGACGGCGTGCAACAGGCGCAGGGAAGGGTAGGCAGTTCGGACTTTGATGTGATGCTTGAGGATGAGTTCGTTGACCCACTCCACACGCTCCTTGCCACCTTTGGCCATGAATGCCGGGATCCAAAGAATGCTGCCGTTGAGGCTGTGTAGGCGCTGAAGCAGCTTCTCCCGCCAGGTGTCATTCACCAGGTCCTCGAAGGCACGCTGGATGACCGAAGGGTTCATTGTTACCAGGTCTGTCTTCCTTCCGACATCTTGGGCGTACTCTTGTACTGGAGCTAGATTGCATCTGGAAGTGGAAACACCAGGAAGCTCTTTATGATACAAATTCAGAAAGGATATCGTACGGCTGGAGAAGATACTGAAAGGGGGTGTCTGAATGATTAGCGGAGGGGTCACTTGTGAAGAAGCAGGCAATCAGGGCCAGCATCAAAGGTAGGCACGCTTGGGCACCAGCTGATGGCCCACAGCCCAGCAGGGCCCTCCTTCTGGACCTCCCTCCACTCCCCTTCCCTGCTGTGTCTCTTGTCTTTTTAGTTTATGGGTTTGGAACAAGAGCCCCCAACTGCTACTGCAGCAAGAACACCAGCAAGGGAAGATCAGCCTGGCCTGACGTGAATTTAAAGGCTCACTTGGAACTCACCACCTCCTCCTGGCCTTGAAAACTGATCTCCCTCCACCCCCTTCCCTTCTGAATCTCTTGTCTTTTTTGTTGGTAAGCCTCATGCCAGGGCATCTCTCTGTCTCTCTCTCTCTCTCTCTCTCTCATTGATGTGAGCTGCTTTGGGAGACAATAATTGTCTGAAAAGTGGGATAAAGATACAGGAAATGAAATAAATAATATCTTGGACTTCTCTCTCTTCTTTGTTCCCCACATCCAGTCCACGGCCGAGATGTGGCAATTCCCCCTTTTACGACATTGCAAAGATACGGCCCTTCCTCTCTGCGCCTGGGCAGAACCGCTGCTCCGCGCCCTGCCATCTCTGGCCTAGCTGCTGGGCGCAGGCTTCTCCGCTCTGCTCCTCCCTCCTCTCACTCTGCTGCCGATTCCTCCACCGTCCTTGTTGCTCTGAGCGCGTGACACCTCGCCTTAAATCCCTGCACTGCCTTTCTGTCCACTCAGCATCCCGCAGCCCCCTGGAGTTGCTCCTCCTCTTCACCACTGAAACCAGTTGGTTCACTTGCCCCTCACTCTGGCTCAGACAACGGTGGTGGTGAGGAGGGGAACAGTGAACACGGAGGTCTCCTTGCTCCCTGGCTCTCTGCCTTTCAAGTGAGCAAGTGGTAGCAGTGATGAGAAGGAGGAGGGGGAGCAAGAGCAGCAGGGGACAATGCCAGTGAGAGGGAGACTCGCCGAGGGAGGGGGCCCAGGGAGGGCGCCTTGCCCAAAGACCTTCAGAAACCTGGAGACGGCACTGCAAGCAATAACGGGTGGGCTTTTAAAGCTTAGGGCAAATGGGGGTGGTTGTAATATGATGAAGTTGCCTCATGCTGAGCTTGACCACGGGTCCATCCAACCCAATCCTGTTTACTCTGACTGGCAGTGGCTTTCCAAGGCGTCAGACAGAGGCCTTTCATAGTCTGCAATCAGGGATATTTTAGCTAGAAATTGCACTGATCCCTGCACTCCAATCCTGCATCTCCTATGGCCCCTCTGGTATTTCTGCTTGGATTCTTCGTCGTTGTCGTCACAGAATCACAGGGTTGGAAGGGGCCTGCAAGACCATCGAGTCCAACCCTCTGCTTAGTGCAGGAAGCCTGATTCCCAGGCGGTCCCCCATCCAAGTACTAACCAGGACTGACCCTGCTTAGCTTCCGAGATCAGATAAGATCAGGCACATCCAGCCCTTTGCTCATCTCAGACTCAATATGACCAAGACTGAACTTTTCATCTTACATCTGAAAGGCTCCTCTGCCCACATTCTTTCTTTATCCATTGCAGTGTTGACGTCCACCCTGAAGAAAAAGAGGCACGTAGCCCTGGCTTCATTTGGGAGGGACTCCCTTCTTTTCCTGGCTCCCCATCCTCAGATCGTAGCCAAGTCTTGTCACTTTTCCCTTTTAAACGTTGCAAAATATGGCCCTTCCTCTCTGTAGCCTCAACAAAATCTCTAGTCTGTGCCCTGTCATCTAAATGTGTTTGGTTCAGCAGGTCTTTTATGAACCCACTCTGAATGAATGAAAATACTGAAATGTTCCAAAATATTAAAGTATTCTCGCTTTCTCATCCTTACTTTCATCATGGGTAGAGTAGTGGACAACATTCAAAAGGATAAAATCCCACCTCTTTGGGATTCTTGAAAGTTGACAGGTGTTGTGGGTTGGGGGTTTGCTTCCCCGCCCTGCCAGAAAGAACACTCCGCTCCAAGGGGCAGGTGCCCTGGGAATACAGACGTGTGTGTGTGTGTGGGGGGGGATGCCCTGGCCCCATCCGTCAGCCAACGGAATCAGAGCCCACAACTGCTACTGCAGCAAGAAGACCAGCAAGGGAAGATCAGCCTGGCCTGCAGCACGTTTAGAGGCCCGCTTGGAGCTCACCACCTCCTCCTGGCCTTGAAAACTCATCTCCCTCCACTCCCCTTCCCTGCTGTGTCTCTTGTCTTTTTCGTTGGTAAGCCTCATGCCAGGGCGTCTCTCACTCCCCCCGCCTTATTGATATGAGCTTTGCTGGGAGACCGTAATTGTCTGAAAAATGGGATAAAAATACAGTAAATGAAATAAATAATATCTTGGACTTCTCTCTTCTTTGTTCCCACATCCAGTCCACGGCCAAGACGTGGCAATTCTCCCTTTTACGACATTGCAAAGATACGGTCCTTCCTCTCTGTGCCTGGGCAGAACCGCTGCGCCGCGCCCTGCCATCTCTGGCCTAGCCTGGTGCAGGCTTCTCCGCTCTGCTCCTCCCTCCTCTCACCTGGGCCCCCTCCCCTCTGCCACGCACTCTGCTGCCAATTCCTCCGCCGCTCTCCTCCCTCTGGTCACGGACCCGCTCCTTCCACCCCTGCACTGCCTTCCTGCCCACTCCAGCATCCTGCCCACACTGCTCCCCTGGCCCCCTAAGCCCCCCATGGCCTCGCCCCCCAGCTTTTCTATTCCGACACATCCCTGCCTGCGACGGTTGCTCCTCCAACTCCACCATCCCCTACTGGCCAATGGTCTCCTGCCCCGCGCTTTCCCCCTTGCTGCCCCAGAGGCTTGCACTGCCTCCCAGGACACTTTGTGATGTTGCCTCTCAGACGTCCTTCCAGTCCCTCCTCAAAGCCCACCTTTTCTGGAAGACTTTGGCACAATCCCTTGTCGCCATGCCCAACTGCAGCCTCCCCCAACCTTGGGCTCTCCAGGTATGTTGGATTGCAGTTCCCATCATTTCCAGTCAAGCCTGGCCATGCTGGCTGGGGATGATGGGAGGTGCAGTCCAACACACCCGGGGGGACCAGGTTCTGGGAAGGCAATGAAGCTCGCAAGCAAGCTCAAGCACAGGGAACTGAGACTAGTCTTCGTATGACAACCGCACAGGACTATCACAGCACCGGGAAAGGAAGCCGTTGCCTGTTCCTTCAGTGTTTGCCCCAGATGCCACACCCCTCTCCTCCCTCTGGGGATTCCCCTACACTGGATCTGGGACTGGGTGCGCCAGGGGGCAGGGACCTGTTCAGGGCCAGGCGCACTGATGGCATGACAAAAATGATAATTAAACCTAGAACCTTTTGCATGCAAAGCAGGTAGTCTGCCAGAGCCCACAGAGCATCAGCATATGAACGTATGTAGCCACACCGCTAACAAAGGACAAAAGGTGTATGCAGTGTGGAAGGGGAAATTATTTACTCTCAAACCGCGAATGCAGAAAATAAAATGAAGAACGGAAAACAACTCTTTAACCTAAAAATCACTACAGAAATTAGAAGAAGACGCTGAACTGCAGACTGGAAGGTCGGCAGGTCAGCAGTTCGAGACCCGAGTGCTGCGTGGTGGAGTGAGCTCCCGTCTTCAGTCCCAGCTTCTGCCAACCTAGCAGTTCGAAAGCAAGAAATTGCAAGTAGGTAAATAGGTACCGCCTCGGCGGGAAAGGTAACAGCGTTCCGTGCACCTCGGTGTTCAGTCATGCCGGCCACATGACCACGGAAGCGTCTTTGGACAGCGCTGGCTCTTCGGCTTAGAAGCGGGGATGAGCACCGCACCCTAGAGTCGGACACGACTGGTTGGGGACACCTTTACCTTTACCTTTTAAACACCCTGAAGTTGCATGGTGAAGATGAACACTGTTGCTGCTAAAGTCGGACTACCAGGGAGAGGTCCAAGGCCCTGCGGCTCAGAGGGCCCCACGTGCCATCTCCTTTGCGCCCTGCACTTGCTCTCCCCGCCACTGATGCTCTGCTCACTCGCCTCCCGCACTGGTGCTATTTTGGCTCCCTACACCCCTCACTTCTTCCTTCCTTCCTTCCTTCCTTCCTTCCTTCCTTTCTCTCTCTCTCTCTCTCTTTCTTTCTTTCTTTCTTTCTTTCTTTCTTTCTCTCTTTCAACTTTTAAAACAGGCTGGGTGTGGTGTGGAGAAAGCGGCAATTGCACCAGCATCTTCATTTCCCCAGATGGCCTCTAGATGGCCACATGGTCCCAGAGGCACACTGGGGAAATGAATGAACATGCCGGACACAACTGCAGCTTTGTTCTGCAGTGCAGCCAAACTCTTTAAAACAGTTAAAAAAGAGACAGAAAGGTGCTGCCGCTTGGGGGTGGAGTGGGGGTGGGGGAGAGTAAGTGGGAAGAAGCAAGCATGGTGGCAGGAAAGGAAGACCATCATGGCTGAGGGCTGGGGAAGAGTACAGAGAGAATGAGAGAGAGAGAGAGAGAGAGAGAGAGAGAGAGAGAGATGCACTGTGGGGTTGGGGGTGGGGAGCATGCCAAGGGAGCATAACTGGGTGTGTGGGGGGGAGTGCCACCCAGGAATGTGAGTGGGGGTCCCTAGAGAGCATCTTGCCCAGGGCACCCTCAACTTGGGCAATGCTGCTGAAGATAAAGAAAAGGAACAAACAATATAGAAGTAACCTGTGAAACTCATCGGCCAAGGATGGCCACGCGTGCTCCTGGTGAAATTTCACTGTCCTTCACTGAGTTCGCAATCATAGGTGAGCATCTCAGTGTCTTGTAACTATGATGTCTCTTGGGATTGAAACAACTGCTGGAGGGGCGGCAGCTGGTTCGACCTTTGCACCAGAAACAATGAAGGGTCTTGTGGCACCTTAAATTACAGCAGAAGGTTTTGTAGACAGTGGACCGCAGTCCAGCAAAGCTTCTGCCGCAACGAATTTGCTAGTCATTAATAAACTGCCACATGACTCTTTTGGGGGACTGAAGTGGCAAAGAAGGGACAACGGGTGGGATATGCAGGCATATGTGTGTGAGAGGCGGATGTGATTTTAAAGATAAATTGGTCCTTTTTATGCCACCATCACAGCTTGCTGCCGAAATCTGGTGGGCTGCGCTGCCACCCTCTCGGTGGAGGTTAAGATCCAAAGTTTTGCATCATGTTGTTTTTGAAGAAAAAGCCCTTCTTCAAAGCTGACTCTCCAATGCACCATTGGAAAGAGCCCTGAAGGGGCCACACCCCTTGCAGCCCAGCGTTACCTGATCACAAAGCTGTGAGCGTCGATTTCCTCTCCGCAGCCGCTGTCCAGCAGGATGCCCGAGTTGCCCACGATGGCGCACGTCCGGAAGTGTTTGCCCTTCAGTGGTGAGGTCCTGGGCAAGAGGGCGTAGAGGTTTTGGGAAACGTTCATAGTGCTGTCCTTGTCAAACACATAGTGGATAATATCCCCAGGCTTGAGAGTTCCCTTAAGCACGGAAATGTCTTTCTCGGCATCTAAGAACTTCAGGATCTGTTTTCTTTAAAGAAAAGAAAAGAGAAGAAAAGAAAAGCAAAGCACAAAGTCTAGTTACGTAGTTCCCTGACTCAACCAGCAACAAGGATCAGACACAAGGATGGTTGGGATGGCGTAATGCCGTTACTCGCAAAGGTGCTGCAATGTATACAATACTTTAGATGCAATGTGTCAATGCTGTTATCAGTGCTGGCTCCAGGATTTGGGATGCGGCACTGGATATGGCCTTCAGTGGGACCTCCTAGCCTGGAAGAGGTGCAACATCCAAATGGAGAATTCTCTTAGGGTGCAATCCTATGCACGTTTAGACAGAAAAAAGAGCTGTGCTGGCTGGGCCATGCCGGGAGTTGTAGGACTCTTTTCTGTCTAGACATGCTTAGGATTGCACCTGTAGGCTGATCTTCTTGGAAACTGGAAATGGAAGTCCCCTGCTGGTCTTGGGGCCCTGGCAAATGCCCCCCATTGCCTCCCTCTGGAGCGAGCCCTGGCTATTGTGCTAGTCACATTAGAAACTGCCTTGTACTGATTTCCCAGAGGGTGGCCATGTACATATACTGCAGCAAAAACAACGAAGCCGTAAAGACTAACTGATTTATTCTGGCTTACGCTTTTGCAGACTATGGCCCACTTCATCGGATGCATGGAGTATCAAGGAGAGTTTCAGTTTTTTATACATGTGGTGATGGAGGTGGAAATGGAAAACAGTGAGGTCAGGAGGAAATTAAATGCAGAAAATGACAATCACATTATCAACAGTGGTCATTTACAGTGTAGTGTGATAAAAATCTATTATTCTGATTCAAGCCACTAGCGACAGAATTAAACCTGTTGATGGATTGTAACTCAGCAGTCTCTCACTCAAAACTCCCGGTGAGGTTTGTTTGCTCCACAATGGCCACTTTAAGCTCCATGGTGTTGGGACCAGGGGTGGCTGTAGACTAGCTGCCAGCAACTGGCGCCCGAGGGGAACCATTCAATCGGCGGCACCACCCCCAAACCCCAAGGGCAGAGCTAGACTGAGGATTTTGGTAAAGGGGGAAACATTTTGCCCGTATTTTCCATTTAACGACGAGGCAACTCCCTACCCCTGCATCTTCAGAAGCAGAAATATGATCATTTATAATAAGATGCCCAAAATGGTTTTGTGTGTGTTTTTGTTTTTTTTACTAAGCACTGTGTCAGCACAGGGGGTCTGATAAAAACAGCACAGGAGATGAGCACAGCTATCCACCCTGTGAAGGAACAGAAGTCCCATCCACAATGCCCAAAGGAAGTCCCTGGAAGAAGAGGGTCTTCTCTGCAGAGGCCCCACACCTGTGGAACAAGTTGCCGTTGGAAGTCTGTCATGCCCTGTCATTGGAGGCTTTTCAGACGGCCTTGAAAACTTATTATTTTATCATGGCCTTCTCTTGATATGGCTGCTGTTGTTGCTGTTATTGACATTGTTGTTGCTGGGGTTTTATTCTTGGCCTTTATTGTTGTTTTTTATTGCTAGTTTACTGACATCAATCCCTGGGAAAATTCTGGAGAAGATTATAAAGCGATCAGTAAGTAAGCACCTTGAAAACAATGCAGTGATTACTCGAAGCCAACATGGATTTGTCAAGAACCTGCCAGACTAATCTGATCTCATTTTTTGATCTGGTAACCTCCCTTGTGGACTGTGGGAATGCTGTGGACGTAATATATCTTGACTTCAGCAAAGCATTTGACAAAGTGCCCCATGATATCCTGATTAGCAAACTAGCTAAAAGTGGGCTAGATGAAACAACTATCAGGTGGATCCACACTTGGTTACAGAATTGGACTCAAAGAGTGCTTATCAGTGGGATCTAGTGCTCTTCAATATTTTTATTAATGACTTTGATGAGGAGGTGCAGGGAATGTTTCTCGGATTTGCAGATGACACAAAACTGATCAGGATAGCTAATACTTTGGAAGACAGAAACAAAATTCAAAGTGATCTTGATAGACTGGAGCGCTGGGCAGAAAACAATGAATGAATGAAATTTAATAGGGATACATACCAAGTTCTGCACCTAGGAAAAAGAAACCAAATGCACAGTTACAAGATGGGAGATACTTGGTTCAACCATACATACTATGAGTGAGAAGGATCTTGGAATTGTTGATCACAAGCTGAATATGAGCCAACAGTGTGATGTGGCTGCAAAAAAAGGCCAATGCTATTTTGGGCTGCATTCATAGAAGTATAGCTTCCAAATCATGTGAAGTACTAGTTCCCCTTGACACAGCACTGGTTAGGCCTCATCTTGAGTACTGTGTCCAGTTCTGGGCACCACACTTGAAGAAGGATGCAGACAAATTGGAGAGAGTTCAGAGGAAGGCAACAAAGATGATCATGGGACAGGAAACAAAGCCCTATGAGGAGAGACTGAAAGAACTGGGCATGTTTAGCCTTAAGAATAGAAGACTGAGGGGAGATAGGATAGCGTTCTTCAAGTACTTGGAAGGTTGTCACAGGGAGGAAGGCCAGGATCTCTTCTTGATCAGCCAAGAGTGCAGGACACGGAATAACGGGCTCAAGTCACAAGAAGCCAGATTTCAGCTGAACATCAGGGAAAAAATCCTGACTGTTGGAGCAATACGACAATGGAACCAATGACCTAGGGAGGTGGTGGGCTCTCCCACACTGGAGGCATTCAAGATGAGGCTGGACAGCCATCTGTCAGGGATGCTGTGACTTGGACTCCTGCACTGAGCAGGGGGCTGGACTTGATGGTCTTATAGGCCCCTTCCAACCCTTAGTATTCTATGATTCTATTATTCTACTGTGTTTATGTTTTTATCGTTTTTGATATTTCAACTGTTTCTATGTATTTTATTGCTGTAAGCCACCTTGGGAGCGCTTCTGCCCTTAAAGGTGGCCAAGAAATGTGTAAATAATTAAAAAAATAAAAATAAAGAAGGGTCCCGGTTGCAACCACAGGGCGACATGGCAAACAAGGGCTAAGGAAGCTCTCCGAGGGCTAAGGAAGTAGCTGCTCTCGGGGGAGCGTCTCACCCCCTGCCTCCAGCTGGGAGCAGCAGCAGAGCAGGAGGGTATCTGACGTCACCTCGCTCACCTCCACAGCCTTGTTCATATTCCCTCTGTACGCGCATGTATTTGGGGGGCATTTCCCCCCTTGAGTTTGGCCCCCTGCCTAACTTGGCACCTGAGGTGACCGCCTAGTTCACCTGCATGGATGGCTGAGCCCATCTAGCTCAGTATTGTCTGCAGGGATGCAGAACCTCTCTCAGCCCAAAGGCCAAATTCCCTTTCAGAGAAGCTCTCCATGGGGCACGTTCTAGTGGTGGGTGGGGCAGAAGGCAAAAGGGGTCGGCCAAAATAACAAGCTCTTACTGTCGGTAACTGAGCCTTAGGAGAGGCATTTCAACCTTTTAGAGTGGGGAAAAGAACTGCACAAAAGTCAGGAAACCACTGTGAAGGTAAGTCTGACTAGGCCTCTTGAGTAGTTTGGTTCAAGCAACCAACCAAGGTGCCTGATGGGATTGAGATAATGTGTATATGTCTGACCACGAGAAGGTAATTGTAACTTGCTCATTATAAGCAGGGCATTCCTGTCCACCAAAGTAACTCATCCCTGAAGATAAGCATGCAGCTGTGCTGATAAGACTGTTGCTGAGCTACATTAGCTCTTGAGCATGTATAGTGTATTTTCTTTGTTCTCCAACTTTCAGTCTGTGAAAATGCATCCTGTTTCTTTCTCTTTTTGGTGAGACTCAGTTTCGACTGACTCCCACAGCTGTGTCGTGCTTTAATAAATTCCTGACTGGTCAACCTAGCAACCTTCAACCTTGGATATTTCCTTAACACCAGCAACAACTGGTGGCTGGGGGAAAGGGATGTGGTCATCTGGGGAAACCTTAGATGGCTGGATTTGGCCACAGGGCTGAGATCTGGGGTGCGCGTCCACCAGCGATTTGCTCCAACCTAGCTGTGTGGTGAGGTCTCGGTGTTTCCATGATATCGTGGTCATTTAGCACCAGCCCCGCATATCGCAGAAAAAACGCTTCTTCTGAGACTGGTCTGACTTTTCCTGTTTACTTCAGCTCCAATACGGAGCTGTTTCCACATCCACACTGGGTTTGGTATCATAGTCCTGCCCATGGGGCATGTAGCTGGTCCCATGGGGGTGTGTCGCCAGCTGGAAGTTCCCACAGATGTGCTCACAACTGGAAGCAGCTGTGTGAAGGAGAGGGGGAGATGATACTGGAGGGAGCAGTCAGGCAGAGATGAAGAGATGCACACATACGCACCCCTGACATACAAGTGCAGTGTCCACCCACCCTGGGTATCCATATGAAGTTCCCAGTCAAGGTGGTGGCAGGGAAATCAGGAGAGCTGCAAAGATGGCTTCACGGAGAGTCATTAAGGCACTTTGTCCTGCTTTGTGTGGGTGTGTGCTAGGGAGTGTTACTTCTGAATAAACTCATTGGGTATAAGGCTTTCCTTTCCTGGGAGTAAATGCCAATCTGTGTGGCATTTGAGTATGCCACTCAATGCCTACTTCTGAGTAGGCACGCATAGGAGAGAATGTAAGTATTTAGAGTAGCAGTCTTAAGGTCTCCCATCCCCTTCAGTGCATGTATTTGGATCCTCCCACTCCCACTGACTTCACTGACTGCTTCTTCTCCCTTTCGCTCACCAGGTTGATGGGCTTTTTCCCTCCCAGGTGATGAGGAAGTCTCCCTTCTCAGCCACACAGGAGAAAGGCTTGGAAGTTAGGATTTCAATGGGTATTAAAAGTGCCTTTGATTGGGAAGCCAGCCAGCCGCTAACTCTTCTCCTAGCCCACCTTGCAGGGTTGTCGGGAAGCCAGAATAAGGGGGAAGAACAACAACGGGGGTGGGGGAGAGAAAGCCAGCCACTATCTCTTCTTCTAGCCCACCTTATACGGTTGTTGGGAAGCCAGAATAAGGGGGAAGACTAACAACAGTGGGTGGGGGAGCAAGCCTGGTCTAATGAAGAAGGTGTCCCCATGAAGTGGTTGCCGGCACGGGGGGGGGGCACTATGGATGGGGGTGCTACACACATGACTTTGCTTAAAGGAAAAAACAAAAGGGCTTTGAAGGGAGGAAGGAGACTGGCCAGAGTGAGAAATTGGAGTGGAGCAGAAGGGGTTGAGGGAGCAGGGAATTGGCAAGAGGAGGAGGCGGGAACACGGATGAGGTCATCAGACCCAACCCAGACTCCACCCAGACTCCACCCAGCCATCAGGAAAATGATTCAATTAGAGCTCACTGGAAACAGCACAGAGCCCCAGGCTGCAGCGATGATAAGCCGGTTCTTTAAGGGCTGTGGAAACAGGAAAAGGAGCAGATGCGATTGGGGAAACATCGCGACAAAGTTGCAAGCAAAGTGAAGCCGATCGTGTGGAATCATGCCTCTGGCAACCCTGGCCTACACTGACCAGCTGCAGGTCTCCAGGGTTTTAGGCAGGGCTCTTTCCCAGCCCACTGAGAGAGCCGGGACTGAAGCTGGGGCATTTTGCCTTTAAAGCATGCGTTCTGCCACTGAGCTACAGCCCTTCCCAAAGACTGGCTTGCTAATTCGACTCCCATATGGCAGTTCTGAGCATATGGAGCTGTGATCTAGGAATATAGGAAGCTGCCTCATCGTGACGTGAGTCAGATCGCTGGTCATGACCCATTGTCGGTCGAGCCCCCGCTTTGCATGCAGAAAGTCTTAGGTTCAATCCCCAGCATCTCCAGGTAGGGCTGGAAAAATCCCTGCCTGAAACCCTGGAAAGCCATTGCTGCCAGTCAGAGTAGACAATACCAAACTGTTGGTAGTGATCTGAAAGCCCCAAGGGAGGAAGGCCTGCTGAAGTTATTTAGGGAGCTTTCCAAGAAGCTCAAGCAGCCGGAGAGGCTGCAAGGACAGAACGGGGGGCAGGGGGAGGAAATGGTGAAAGAGTGAGCACCCCCCCCCCAGCCACCTTCTTACAGTAAGGTAAGCACTGAAGCCTGTACTGAGAATTTAGCCGAACTTCTCAGCAACCCAGCAAAAGAGGCTGAAAAATGCCCCTTTTGCAGGGAAACAAAGAGGCTGTGAAAGGGCAGGTGGGGTTTCAGCACAACACTAGTATGATCTCCATATTGCAGACTGAGGGCTGGGACTGTGAAAGAGCGAGTGGCTTGACTAAGGCCCCTTCCTGAGGTCATTGCAGAGGCGAGATCTGGACCAAGAATGTAGCCTCTAGGCTAGAGGTTCCCAATTTTGGCAGGTCAGTAGGAACAGCTGGAGTTTTGAGGAAATGCCACAGCAACATTCACAAAATGGCTGCCAGTGGGAGGGTCTTGCCCATTCATAACACGTTTGCAATGGTGGGCATGGCCAGTCACAAAACACTAATTTCCCAGAAGGCAAAGTGGTGAGACTAAATGAAATGTAACTTGCCCAAGAACCTAAGCAGAGATGGAGACTGAGCTCCAAAACACAAACCACTCTTTGGAACCCAAGTAAAGAAAGAGGGCACTGGAGAGCAGAACGTCACTTTGTAACATGCCAGCCTCCCAATTATATATTTCTTTTAAATTAAGAAATAAATTAAAAATCAGGAGGGGCAGGGAACCTGGTGAGCGCCAAGAGAGGTGGCCAGAGGCACATTGGTGCCCATGGGCACTTCATTAGAGACCCTCACTTTATGCTACACCAGCTCCTCTCTTACCAACCTGCTCCTTTTCCCCCCAGGTTTGGGCTGTTCATGAATCCTGAGAACATTTCCCAGGTGAGTTGGGAATTTATTTCTGGATGATCATTTAGGGGTATGAGCTCTGTGAACTTCTTTAGGAGGTTTTGGGGAGGCTGTATACCAACTTCTGTTGATGTGACTCAGATTTGTCTCAATAGGTAATTCCGCAGTACCTGATCTTCACTGAAAGTGTCTGGTTGTGTCTCCAGTTGGATGGGGCCATCCTATCATGGTGCTTCATACTTTCATTACTTCTGTCAACAACAGGTGGAGATGAAGAGCCATTTATTACCATTTCAGCTCTGGAGAAGAAAGGGGAGAGAGAGAAGGGAGGAGACATTAGCATCATTCCCAACAGCAACTCAATTGCTGTGATGTGCCAGCTGGCCAGCAGTCTCCAGAGAAGCAAGCTGGCTATTATTCGCTACCACAAGACATCGCGATGGCTACCAATTTGGATGGCTTTAATTGGGGGTTTGACAAATTCACGGAGGAGAAGACTATCAATGGCTACTCTTCCTGATGGCTATATGCGACCTCCAGTATCAGAGGCAGTATGTTTCTCAATGCCAGTTACTGGGAAAGGCAAGCGGGAGGGTGCTGTGGCAATCATGTCTTACTGGTGAGTTTCCCACAGGCAGCTGGTTGGCGACTGTGTGAACAGAATGCTAGACAATATGAACTCTTCAGAACGTAAGGCGCCATGCTAGATCAGACCAAGGGTCCATCTAGTCCAGCATTCTGTTCACACTCTTCTTATGTTCTTACTACCAGTCACTCAGTAACTGCAGCATTGAGTCACTTGCATGTGTGAATGAACCACTGCAGACCAAATGCCATCGGGAGAACTTTGCTGTTGCCTCCAATGCACCATGCTTTTCAGGAGTCCGTTCACCCATTTGCTGGCCATTCACTAAGTGCTGAGAAATCAAGCAACGCACCATGTATGTGTGACCTGACTCTGTGGGTTATTCTATGCAAACAAAGATGGTTGTATGCCAGAGGTGCAGAACTTCAGGCCTGGGGGCCGAATCGTGCCCTCTGGGGTTCCCCAGATGGCCCTGCCCCTTCCTCTGGCCATGCTCCTTTCGCCCTGGCCACAGATCACTTGGTGGCTTCTCAGCTTTTGTGCTGTTTTTCCCATTGTTTTTCTTTTAAGATTTTAACTGTCCTTTATTTCATTTCCATTACAATACATGTATATTATCTGTCTGCACAACTTTGTTCAACAAATGCATAAATTGTACAATAATTTACAAGTTATCCATGCTATTAACAATGATAAGGCATACATATTTTATTCTTAAGAACAAATATATAACCTAAACTTTCGCTGCAATTTTTTAATGTTTGAAAATATGTGTTCCAATTTGTTAATACACACATCTTCTTATATATGTAAGAAGTAACAGCAATATGCTGTTGGCAAGGGACGGGTTGCACCTCACAAAGGCTGGGAAGAATGTGTTTGGCCACAGCATGAAGAACTTCATCAGGAGGGCTTTAAACTGAATCCTACGGGAAAGGGAGATGTAAAGTTGGGGGTAACAATGGACGAAGGCTCATGCACCACAACGAAGAGAACAGCTCTATTAGCGCCCAGTAATAGTCTTCAGAAACATGTAGGAAGAAAGCCAGACTATGAAGCACATGGTCTTCGATGTCTATATACCAATGCCCAGAGTACAGGAAACAAACAGAACGAACTTGAACTCTTAATACAGGAGGGAAATTATGACTTGACAGTTATAACTGAGGCTTGGTGGGATGACTCTCATGACTGGAATACAGCAATTGAAGGATATAACTTGTTCAAAAAGAACAGGAGGAACAGAAAGGGAGGTGGGGTTGCACTATATGTGAAAAATACATATCTCTGCACAGAAATACAGGAGGATGAGCTTGGTAGCCCCATTGAGAGCATCTGGATCAAAATAAATGGAGCAAAGAATAAAAGGAACCTGGTGGTCGGAGTCTACTACCGGCCACCCAATCAAGGAGAAGACAAGGATGAAACTTTTGAAAAGCAAATAGCCAATGTTTTAAGGAAGCATGATGTAGTAGTAATGGGGGACTTCAATTTCCCCGATACTTGTTGGGAGACAAATTCTGCACAACATGGCCCCTCCAGGAAATTCCTGACTTGTGTGGCGGATAACTTCCTCCTACAGAAAGTAGAGGAAGGAACTAGAGGATCGGCTATCCTTGACCTAACCAACAGAGACGACTTAGTGGATAAAGTAGCAGTTACAGGAACTCTGGGGGAAAGTGACCATATTGTACTTGAGTTCTTGGTTCTAAGGGAAGCAAAAGCCGAGTGTAGTCAAATGCGTACCCTGGATTTTAGGAAAGCTGATTTTAATAAACTCAGAACAATTATCAGTAAGGTCCCATGGCAAGCAACTCTAACGAGAAAAGGAGTCCAAGATGGGTGGGAGCTTTTAAAAAAGGAAATTCTCAACGCACAATTACAAACAATTCCAACAAGAAGAAAAGGTGGAAGACAACAGAAGAAGCCAATGTGGCTTCACAAAAAGCTTAGAGATGACCTGAAAACAAAAAAGGACACATATAGGAAGTGGAAAGAAGGCCACGCAACAAAGGAAGAGTGCAGGCAGGTAGCACAGAATTGCAGGGATGGCGTCAGGAAGGCTAAAGCTGAGAACGAGCTGAGGTTAGTGAGGGATGCTAAAAGCAACAAAAAAGCTTTCTTCAGCTACGTGCATAGTAAAAGACAGAGGAAAGAAATGGTGGTTCAGCTATTAAATAAGGATGGCAAAATGATAGCAGATGACAAAGAAAAGGAAGAGGTGCTCAATTCCTAGTTTGGCTCAGTCTTCTCCCAAAAGAGGGTCTATGACCCCCGGCAAAGGCGAAGTACAGGCTGAAGGGGCAGGATTGCAACTTGAGATCGACAGGCATATGGTCAAGGAACACCTAATTACTTTGAATGAGTTCACATCTCCAGGGCCAGATGAACTGCATCCTAGAGTAATAAAGGAACTGGCAGAAGAACTCTCAGAACCACTGTCTATTATCTTTGAGAAATCATGGAGGACGGGTGAAGTGCCAGATGACTGGAGGAGAGCTAATGTTGTCCTTATCTTCCAAAAGGGTAAAAAGGAGGAACCTGGGAACTACAGACCAGTCAGTCTGACATCAATCCCTGGGAAAATTCTGGAGCAGATGATAAAGCAATCCATCTGGAAGCACCTTGAAAACAATGCTGTGATTACTCAAAGCCAACATGGATTTGTCAAAAACAAGTCCTGCCAGACGAATCTGATCTCATTTTTTGATCAGGTAACCTCCCTTGTGGACTGTGGGAATGCTGTGGACATAATATACCACGACTTCAGCAAATCTTTCGACAAAGTGCCCCACTTTAAGCAAACTACCTCAAAGTGGGCTAGATGAAACAACGATCAGGTGGATCCACAGTTGGCTACAGAATCGGACTCAAAGAGTGCTTATCAATGGGATCTTCTACAACTGGGGAGAGGTAATGAGCGGGGTACCGCAGGGCTCAGTCCTGGGCCCAGTGCTCTTCAACGTTTTTATTAATGACTTGGAGGAGGAGGTGCAGGGAATGTTGATTAAATTTTAGATGACACAAAATTGACCGGGATAGCTAATACTTTGGAAGACAGGAACAAAATTCAAAGTGATCTTGATAGGCTGGAGCGCTGGGCAGAAAACAACAGAATGACATTTAATAGGGATAAATGCCAAGTTCTGCACCTAGGAAAAAGAAACCAAATGCACAGTTACAAGATGGGGGATACGTGGCTCAACCACACTACAAGCGAGAAGGATCTTGGAATTGTTGTAGATCACAAGCTGAATATCAGCCAACAATGTGATGTGGCTGCAAAAAAGGCCAATGCTATTTTGGGCTGCATTAATATTTATTTATTTAATTTATTAATTGCATTTATATCCCGCCTTTTTTCCTCTTGCAAGGAACCCAAGGCGGCTTACATTCTCCTCCTCCTCTCCATTTTATCCTCACAACAACCCTGTGAGGTAGGTTGGGCTGAGAGTCTGTGACTAGCCCAAAGTCACCCAGTGAGCTTCCATGGCTGAGTGGGGACTAGAACCCGGATCTCCCGGCTCCCAGCCCAACACTCTAGCCACATATATGCTTATAAAAGTACAGCTTCCAAATCCCGGGAAGTACTAGTTCCCCTCTACTCAGCACTGGTTAGGCCTCATCTGGAGTACTGTGTCCAGTTCTGGGCACCACATTTTAGAAGGATGCAGACAAACTGGAGTGGGTTCAGAGGAGGGCAACAAAGATGATCAGGGGACTGGAAACAAAGCTCTACGAGGAGAGACTGAAAGAACTGGGCATGTTTAGCCTTGAGAAGAAGAGACTGAGGGAATATAGGATAGCGCTCTTCAAGTACTTGAAAGGTTGTCAAAGAGAGGAAGGCCAGGATCTCTTCTCGATCATCCCAGAGTGCAGGACACAGAATACTGGGCTCAAGTGACAGGAAGCCAGATTCCAGCTGAACATCAGGAAAACCTTCCTGACTGTCAGAGCAACACGGCAATGGAACCCTTTCCCTAGGGAGGCGGTGGGCCCTCCCACACCGGAGGCATTCAAGATGAGGCTGGACAGCCATCCATCAGGGATGCTGTGACTTGGATTCCTGCATTGAGCAGGGAGTTGGACTCAATGGCCTTCTAGGCCCCTTCCAACCCTACTATTCTATGATTCTATGATTATTTGTTATTTTAATCATGTATAGCACCTTTTTGTGTTCTATGACAACTAAAGGGTTTTGTAGTAAGAGGGAACACTGCATTTGTATAAACAATAAAACTGTACCACTCTTCTGTAAAACTGGCCTTTTTTTTCCTTTGTCATTTTGCTAATTCAGTATTATTTGTCAATTTTTTCTAATAACACAATCTGCCATACTTTGTTGTACCCTTCTTTACGCGAGATCCCTTTTAGATATTTCCATTTGCTGGCTATCAACAATCTAGCTGCAGTTGTTAGGAATCTTATAACTGTTTTATGTAATAAATTCACATTGTTGTTGTTGTTCAGTCGTTCAGTCGTGTCCGACTCTTCGTGACCCCATGGACCATAGCACGCCAGGCCTTCCTGTCCTGCGCTCTCTCCCGGAGCGTGCTCAAGTTCATATTCATTGCATCCGTGATGCTATCTAGCCATCTCATCCTCTGCCGTCCCCTTCTCCTTTGGCCTTCAGTCTTTCCCAGCATCAGGGTCTTTTCCAGGGAGTTTTCTCTTCGCATTAGGTGGCCAAAATATTGGAGCTTCAGCTTCATTATCTGTCCTTCCAATGAGCACTCAGGGTTGATTTCCTTTAGGATGGACTGATTGGACCTCCTTGCAGTCCAGGGGACTCGTAAGAGTCTTCTCCAGCACCACAGTTGGAAAGCATCAATTCTTCGGCGCTCAGCCTTCCTTATAGTCCAAGCTCTCACAGCCATACATTACTACTGGGAAAACCATAGCTTTGATTAGACGGACCTTTGTCGGCAAGGTGATGTCTCTGCTTCTTACTATGCTGTCTAGGTTGGCCATAGCTTTCCTCCCAAGGAGCAAGCGTCTTTTAATTTCATGGCTACAGTCACCGTCTGCGGTGATCTTGGAGCCCAAGAAAGTAAAATCTGTCACTGCTTCCATTTCTTCCCCTTCTATATGCCAGGAAGTGATGGGGCCAGATGCCATGATCTTAGTTTTTTTAATGTTGAGTTTCAAACCAGCTTTTAAAGTCTCCTCTTTCACCCTCAGCAAGAGGCTCTTTAGATCCTCTTCGTTTTCTGCCATTAGGGTGGTATCGTCTGCATATCGGAGATTATTGATAATTCTCCCAGCAATCTTAATTCCGACCTCTGATTCATCCAACCCGGCATTTCTCATGATGTACTCTGCATATAAGTTAAATAAGCAGGGTGACAATATGCAGCCTTGTCGTACTCCTTTCCCAATTTTGAACCAATCGGTTGTTCCATGTCTGGTTCTTACTGTTGCTTCTTGACCCTCGTACAGGTTTCTCAGGAGACAGGTAAGGTGGTCTGGTACTCCCATCACTTTAAGAATTTGCCACAGTTTGTTGTGATCCACACAATCAAAGGCTTTAGCATAGTCAATGAAGCAGAAATAGACGTTTTTCTGGAATTCTCTTGCTTTCTCCATGATGCAGCGAATGTTGGCGATTTGATCTCTAGTTCCTCTGCCTCTTCTAAACCCAGCTTGTACTTCCGGTAGTTCTCGGTTCGCATACTGCTGAAGCCTAGCTTGTAGGATTTTGAGCATCACCTTGCTGGCATGTGAAATGAGCGCAATTGTGCGGTAGTTTGAACACTCTTTGGCGTTGCCCTTCTTTGGAATTGGAATGTAAACTGACCTTTTCCAGTCTTGTGGCCACTGTTGAGTGTTCCAGATTTGTTGGCATATTGAATGCAGCACTTTAACAGCATCATCTTTTAGGATTTTAAATAGCTCGGCTGGAATACTGTCATCTCCGCTAGCTTTGTTGTTACTAATGCTTCCTAAGGCCCACTTGACTTCACTCTCTAGGATGTCCGGCTCAAGTTCAGTGACCGCACTATCATGGCTATCAGGGACATTCAGATCTTTCCTGTATAGTTCTTCTGTGTATTCTTGCCACCTCTTCTTAATCTCATCTGCTTCTGTTAGGTCCCTGCCTTCTTTGTCCTTGATCATGCCCGTCTTTGCACAAAACGTTCCCTTGAGATCTCCAATTTTCTTGAAGAGATCTCTAGTCTTTCCCATTCTGTTGTTTTCCTCGATTTCTTTGCATTGTTCATTTAAGAAGGCCTTCTTGTCTCTCCTTGCTATTCTCTGGAACTCTGCATTCAGTTGGGTATATCTTCCCCTTTCTCCCTTGCTTTTCGCTTCCCTTCTTTCGTGAGCTACTTGTAAAGCCTCATCAGACAGCCACTTGGCTTTCTTGCATTTCTTTTTCTTTGGGATGGATTTCGTTGCTGCCTCCTGAACAATGTTACGAACCTCCGTCCATAGTTCCTCAGGCACTCTGTCTATCAGGTCTAATCCCTGAAATCTATTCCTCACCTCCACTGTATATTCATCAGGGATATGATTTAGGTCATACCTGAACGGTTTAGTGGTTTTCCCGACGTTCTTCAATTTAAGCCGAAATTTTGCAAGAAGCAGCTCATGATCTGAGCCACAGTCAGCTCCAGGTCTTGTTTTTACTGACTGTATGGAGCTTCTCCATCTTTGGCTGCAAAGGACATAATCAATCTGATTTCGATATTGACCATCTGGTGACGTCCATGTGTAGAGTCGCCTCTTGTGCTGTTGGAAAAGAGTGTTTGCTATGATCAGCATGTTCTCTTGGCAAAACTCTATTAGCTTATGTCCTGCTTCATTTTGTACACCAAGGCCATGCCTGCCTGTTATCCCGGTGATTTCTTGACTTCCTACTTTAGCATTCCAATCCCCTATGATGAAGAGGACATCTTTTTTTGGTGTTAGTTCTAGAAGGTGTTGTAGGTCTTCATAGAACCGATCAACCTCAGCTTCTTCGGCCTCAGTGGTTGGGGCATAGACTTGAATTACTGTGATGTTGAATGGTTTGCTTTGGATTCGTACTGAGATCATTCTATCATTTTTAAGATTGTACCCCAGTACTGCTTTTCCCACCCTTTTGTTGACTACGAGTGCTACTCCATTTCTTCTAAGGGATTCTTGCCCACAATAGTAGATATGATGGTCACCTGAATTAAATTCGCCCATGCCTGTCCATTTTAGTTAGCTGATTCCCAAGATGTCGATGTTCAATCTTGCCATCTCATGTTTGACCACCTCCAGCTTACCTTGATTCATTGATCTGACATTCCAGGTTCCTAAACAATATTGTTCTTTACAGCATTGGATTTTCTTTTCACCACCAGACACATCCACAGCTGAGTGTCCTTTCAGGTTTGGCCGAGCTACTTCACTCTTTCTGGCGCTACTTGGAAATACCCTCTGCTCTTCCCCAGTAGCATACTGGACACCTTCTGACCTGAGGGGCTCATCTTCCGGCGTCATATCTTTTAGTCTTGTGATACGTTCCATGGGGTTTTCTTGGCAAGAATACTGGAGTGGGTTGCCATTTCCTTCTCCAGTGGACCACATTTTGTCAGAACTCTCTGCCATGACCTGTCCGTCTTGGGTGGCCCTGCACGGCATAGCGTATGGCTTCACTGAGTTACGCAAGCCCCTTCGCCACAACAAGGCAGTGATCCATGAAGGGGATACAAATGTGCACAGAGATAATTTTTCAGTGCAGGGATATGTAGGTAGGCGTAAGGCCTCCATACCTTAGAGGGCACGCCTTCTATGAAGCCTACTGTCCTGGTCATGCCTCATGCAGAGGCACAACAAACAGTCTCCTCTCGGGGCTGGTAGTGATTCTGCATCTCTGCAATAGGAGTGATTGAATAATCTTGGGAATTCTGGATGGTAATGGTTATCTAGACCCATTTGAATCTAGTTTCTGCCCTGGTTTTGGGACTGAGATAGCTTTGGTCACCTTGATGATCTGTGCTGGAAAATAGAGAGAGGATATGCATCCCAGTTGGTCCTGCTGAGCTCCGCAGTCCTTTCTGGAGAGCTGGCTTCAAAAGGCGGTGCCGGGAGACTTCCGCTTGATGTCATGGGCTTTGGTTTACAGTGTCTCATAGTGGTCCATGTCGTTCCCTGGGCTGTTTATCATCTGCATGAAACCACCCTCTCTGCAAGGTGGGACTGGGGACTGAGGAAGTATAGGATTCGACGAATGTCCATTCCTCCTGTCATACCCGCCGACTAGCAGAGCTGCACTGGTATAACTGTGATGTTGTGCTGACATATCACCACTGGCACAGTGCTATCGGGAGGAACACCAGTGTCGTAAGGCTGTTGCCATACCCTTTTAGCAGACCCATCTGGAATACAGGGTTCCTCCTTTAGCTCCGGTTTCTTTTGGCTGGTTTACTTGCTGCTGTCATTTGGATAGATCTGTCTGCTGTATCCTGTTTCTTGCAGTTTAATATTTTAAATGATTTTATTTTTATTGTTTGCGATATAAACCACCGGAAGTGCCTCTTTCCAGGTAGAAAGACAAGATACAAGTGTTCGATGACGATGATGATAATACAGGTTGTCAGTCCCCATCAGAAGATAATTGGAAGGTGGCAAGGTCAGAGCACAGAATCACACCAAGATGCAGCGACTGGGCCTCCCCCAAGGACAGGGGCAGTGGACTCCCAGAACAAAAGACCTTCTCTCCATGTGGGAATAAGAGCACAAGAGGAGCCCTGCTGGATCAGGCCAACACGCCATCTAGTCCAGCGTTCTGGTCCCACCGTGGCCAACTAGATGCCTGTGGGAAGCCCAGAAGCAGGGTGAGTGACATGAGTGCACCATCACCCTCCTGCTAGGGTTGCCGTGTGTCCTACTTTGCAGAGGACAGCCCTTTATTGGAAAGCATCCTCTGTTTGAAGGGCTGGCCAGTCCAAGTCTGGTTTAAAGGTAAAGAACCTCAAGAAGGAAGAGCAGGAAGGGGCCTTGAAGTTGCCTATCAACCACACCAGGACAGCAAACTGAGCAGCAGGATACCTGGTCATGGTGTCCTCCCCACCTCCTATGGTGAGATGTACTGTATTTTTATTTTAAATTATTTCTAAATTTGCATAGCTACCTATGCATAGCTACCTGTGCAAATTAGCACATGCAAATTTGATGCAAATCTGTGCCCTCTTTTGTCCTCTTTTTTGGCGATGTGAAAGTGGTCACTCTTATCTCCCACTTGTGTTCCCCAGAAACCCGTGTACCTAGGCTTTCTGCCTCTGATGCTGGAGGTAATATATAGCCATCAGGACTAGTAGCCATTGACAGCCCCCTCCGCCATGAAGTATTTGTCTAATCCCCTTTTAAAGGTTCCAGAAGTTGGTGGCCATGCCTACACGTTGTGGCTGTGAATGCCATCATTTAACAATGTGCTATATGAAGATGTGGGCTCATCCAGTTGTTTCGTTCACTGATTCCTTGCAACGTGCTGTGTTATACAACAGGTAAGACGGAAGCCTCCATTCTGTAGCTCTCAATGCCACCACAATATGCAACTTATTTGTCAATGCCAAATTATCATTGCACTTCAGATAGTAGAGGAATTGTGGGGGGAGGGGCGATAAAAAAAATCACAAGGAAAAGCAGAAAGTAACTGATCTAGGAGGTAAGTGGAAAGAGAGAGAGAGAGAGAATGAAGCAGATTAATAGCAAAAAACAAATGAACACCAACTCTAATTTACGAACCTATTAGATCTGCTATGTAAACTGTTCACTGCTGATCTGATGGCACCTCTCCCTCCAGAATTCCTACAAGACAAAGGAAATGCATTATTTATAAACTGGGTGCCTTTTTGTAAAGCGTTGCTCAAGAGTCAAAATGGTCCTCTCTGTGCTGCGGAGGGTAGGGATGTACGGGAATTTCAGAGCAGTTCACAAATCATTCAAGCCTGCCCCGTTCACAATGGCAAACAGGAGCACATCTTTTAAAAAAAAGTTTCTATATTCCCAAACGTGCAATTGAAAAATGCCATGCATTTTCACACTTTAGTCAGATAACCGGAGGAGTTTGTCTGTATAGTGCAACCTTTCCCAAATTGGCACCCTCCAGATGTGCTTATTGATTTTATTTTTATTTCATTTCATTTCTATACCCCCCCCCCTCAATAGCCGAAGCTCTCTGAGACTCGTGTTGGACTGCAAACAGCCATTATTCCCAAGCAGAGCAGCCAGTGGTCAGGGATGCTGGGAACTGTAGTCTGAAACATCTGGAGAGCACCAGGTTGGGAAAAACTGTGCTTTTCAGAGGCATACCGTTAGCTACCATGGCTCACAGCCACAGACAGATCTGGGTCTTCCTCCATAAAAAAGGCTAACCCCATTTTATAGCCATCCAAGCCCTGGGGCTCTAATCACAATTGAAACCTTTGCAAACACATCTTGATTACATCATGAAGCATACACTTAACAAACGCGACATGAAACCATCTCCAGCAAGCATCGTCCCCGAGTTGGACACAACACATTGCAACCCGGACCAGTTTCTTGGGGAGGTCACAGGCAGCTGTGGCATCACACAGACCCAAAAGTAAAGAGCTTGCCAAAGTCTGGGGGAAAAGCAAGAGTTGAACATCTACTGGATTCTCTGCATAAGGCTGTAATGGAAACATGTCAATAGGTAGCAGCCTTATACTAAGTCAGACCATTAGCAGTGGAGGCTGGTGGCTCCAGTGTCAGTGGGGTGCTGAATCCACTCCAGGTTTCGCTCAGAAACAGTGAGAACTCTAAAGGAGTTATCCAAGGTGCATGGTTCTGGCTGAAACCTGGAGCGGATTCACTGACCCACTGACATTGGAGCCTCCACTGACCATTAGTCCATTTAGCTCAGTCTTGTCTACACTGACTGGCAGGAATGGCTCCCCAGGGTCTCAAACAGGGGTCCGTCTTTCCCAGCCCTAGCTGGAGATGCCTTGGATTGAGCCTGTAACCTTCTTCATGCAATGTCAGATGCAATTCTATGCCATCTAACAGAGGATGCTTTCCTCGAGGTGTGAGTGTTGGACTTGGGGTGACCCAAAGCTTTGTTTGGGGTACACACAGCCTGCTCCTTGTTCATTTATTCCAGGGGGGGGAGCCTATGGCCTTCCAGATGTTGTCAGACCCCAATTCCTATCATCCTTGTCCATTTGCCATGCTGGGACTTGCAGTCCAACACGATCTGGAGGTTCCCCACCAGTGATGTATGCATATTTTGGCTATCAGTGCCATAGGACACCCAGTTGACAGTGTCTTGTCTCTAAATAAAGCATTGGTGCAGAAGCTTTTAGAGGGCACTTTTCTGGAGGTGTACAATTTGGTGTGTTCTAGAGCTTATTGCGGGGTACATACCCTCAGATTCTGACGAATTTCTACATACATTGCCAAATTATTGCCATGGGGGCACCATGATTGACAGTGTCTTGCACTCAAATGAACACACAATTGTATACCTTCTCATAGTGGACAATCTCCTGAAGGTGTGGGTGTATGATTTGGGGTGGTCCAAAACTTAGTTTGGGGTGCACATCCTCAGTTCCATATTTGTAACTCTCAGCTGTGGTCACCACGCATTGATGAGTATTGTGCAAAGCCAACAGTATTGGCTGGAGATAATTATTTGGGATCTTGAAAGAGACAACAGTCCTCTAGCTATGGCATTATATGATATGGGGTAGTCCAAAGCTCATATTGGGGTGCAGGGACATATAAACTTTAATTCCTGATGAAGGGTACTGATTGAGTTCTGATTGGAGCCTGTATGCAAATAAGGAACAGGGAACTGGAAACTAGTAACTTCAGCCTCATCCTTTCCCTACAGGCTGATGCCTGGATGCCGTGCAAAACAGCAGCTGCCCCATTGTGAAAAAAACGCAGCTTCCTCTTTCAAGAAACGAAAACAAAACCCCTTCTGTTGAGCATCCATATTAGAAAAGCCAGGCCCTGGGTTAAAATGTAACCCACATGCAGGTTTTTCCTGCATGATTGAAGCCTCGCACCATTTTCAAAAACAGCCCTTTTTCCTACAGGGAGTTGAGTGACGGATACGTGCTCTGATGGCTCAGCCAGATGCCTGCCCATCCTCCTGAGGCTGCAGATGACAGCAAAAGCCACTTCACAGGTTTATCTTTTCCCAGTGTGGTTTTTTTTTCTCCCTTCTCCCACAGACCCAGTTCTTTTTCAGTAATATGCAGAGCTAAGTTACTGGGCCATTTGGATTCCTCAGGAAGAGGAAGTTGGCCTTCATATGATTATTTTTGTTAGCAAATCCCAGAGGACTGTGGGAACTGCCTATTTGCTACTGGGCCAGGCTTAAGGTTTTGGTACTATAAAGCTCTAAATACCTTGGGATCAGGTTACCCGAGAGGGCACCTTCTCCCCTATCCACCTGCCCGGTCACTGAAGTCATCAAAAGACATGCTCCTTGTGCTTCCGCAAGGACCTGTGTGGCCTGACTGGAGTCCACCTGGAGAAAAGGCTTCAGTGTGGCGGCCCCCTTTCTATGGAACTCCCTCCTTCTGGAGCTCAGGTAGGCGCCAACACTCTGTTGTTTCCGGCACCTCCTGAAAACCGCTTTATTCCAGGAAGCCTTCCTTGACTGACCCGACACGGTTTTTATTGGTACTCTGTTTTTAAAAATAATTATCTTATCTCTTACCTTTTTATCATTTTATCTTTTTTTGTTCACCAATCCAGAATCTGTTTAGATGTGGAATGGTATATAAATGTTGTAAATAAATAAATTAGCATGAAGGACCTCTTTGTTCACTAAAGACCAAGGTGGGTAGAATCCATCTTGGCTTTAAGGATGGCTTAAGATGTAGAATTTACTTTCTTTGCAATCTGAAACTGTGTGCCCATCCATTAGAGCAGGGGTGGAAAATCTCATGCTCAGGGCCCAAATCCGGTCTGGTCCAGACAATGGAGGTCGGGAGGAGGAGGAGGAGCAGCAGGTGGTGCTGCTGGAAGTGGTGGTGGAAATCTCACACAAGGTGGCACTCTGTGCTGTCGGTGGGGTGCGTGAGGTGAGGAGGCAGGGAAGCTCAGAGATCGAGTGGAAAGAAGACCCAGAGAATCTGTAAGGCTCCTGGTACGTGTTAGGGATATTGCAACCTCGCCTGCAAGTTACTGTAAGGGGGCAGTGTTGCAGTGAGATAGTTCATGGGAATTTTGACCACAGCTGGCATCAGGATCTCTATAGCCTACAAAGCCATTTCCTGTGATTTATTCCTTTTCCTCCTCCCCTTCCTCCCCCCCCCCGACCTCCACCACTGCTGGGAGCACACGTGTTTGCTGTCTCGCTCCTGCCTGTGTAATGGAACACAAAATAGACTGAGCAAACTTTTTTTGAAACTCTATGCTGTACCTGCATTGTATATGCAAGAATATCTGTGAGTAAAACTGTTTTCTTTTCTTCACTAAAGAAAGGTGTGGTCTCCTTCATTGTGCTAAGATAGCCTGTGTACATGTGGGACCGGTAAATGCTTATTCTGTTTTGCCTTTCTGTTTTTTCTCTGCTAATTGCCGTTCTAACACGAGGCATCATTACTAAATAATCCCATCAGGAGGCAGAGTGATCGAAGGAGCAGGCAGTGCACCACAGTAATTACCTGAAAGTGCTGAGGGAAGGAGGGGCCAGTGAGAAAGGAGGTTGGCAAAGAGAAAAAAGAAGAAAGCAACACATGAGAAGGAGGCTGAAAGGCAAGAGAAACAAGGGGCATGCATAAGCCAAGGAAGTCAAAGAAGCAAATGTCAACCACAATGGTTGCTTTCAAGTCTTTAGCACAGAGGGTGTCCTCAGAAGTTTATCAGGGATTCTTCAATGAATCATTAATCATGGCGGTTGGCCAGTCTGCCCCCAAAGACAGCTCAGCCCGTGTTCCTAGTTTTCTCATGCAGCATGTGCAGCCACAGGAGAGTGTGGGGTGCACTCTCAGTTCCCGTGTGGGGCAGCAATGAAGCCCAAGATGTGTGTGACCAACACTCTATGTGGCCCATGTCCCAGAATCCTTTGCAGTGAGCAAGGGTTCCTCAGCACATATGCCCATGGCTCCTTCAAAGCCGAATGAGGGACAAACCCAGGGCTAGCAGCACACACAATATTTGCCTTCAGTTGCTTATCCTCTTAGATGGTAGCATTCTTCACAAGGAGAATGCCTGACATTTGCTTTCAGGTTCCATGTGCCAATATTTCAACAGCTGCCCTTAAGGCATTCTGAGCCTGGTGCGAAGAACGGCCACTGCTGGGGGTGGGGAGTGTGGGGAAGGACATTAAAAAAATTCAGACTTGTGGAAAACACTCGTCTGGGATTAATTTTGAAGGCGTCCAAACCAAACTCATTTCCCTGCCAAGGAGAAGGTAATCACATATTCCTGTCTCAATGAGACATTTGAGATCTTACACATAAATGTTTAAAATCTCACCCGTTCACGTTGTCACAGCTTGGCAACTTGGTGTCTGTAAAAGCTTTCCTCCTAAATAGCAGGTGCTATCTTGGGAGCTGAAGCCCTCTTTAAAGCCATGGCAGTGAATTCCAGCAACATCTCTGCCAGTGATGTCAAGGCACGTCTTTTGCTGTTGCTAGAGGACTTCTGTGGTTTTACTGAAGCCAAATAAGGGGGATGGGAGTGGGGGGGGGCAGTCAGGAGACTGGCCTCTGTTCAAATTAGGCCCATCTCTGGGGAAGGCAAAATCAGGTGTGTGATATCCATAACTTGCAGGAATAAACCATTTGAGTTGAATAAGGTCTTAGTCCTCTTCGGGTGCAGGCGTATGCGTGTTTAGACAGAAAAATGTCCCACAATTCCCAGCATTGTAGGACATTTTTCGTCTAAACATGCATAGGATTGCACCCTTAGAAGAGCAGTGGCAGGGGATCACACCTACCTTTGATCTAACATCAGTGAAGATTACATTAAAGCTTGGATGTAGGTAGAATAATTACAGTCACCAAAGTAGTACTGATAAACATCCTTGCACAGGCTCTGATAAGTTAATGGGCACCTGTAGTGTGATTTGAAACCCGATTTAAAACCAGGAGACTGAACTTAACTACTTGATGAGTGTCTGCTGCAGCGGAAGCTGGGTAGCTCCGATGACAGTAGGGCAGTGAATCCGCTCGGGGTTTCAGTCAGAACCAGTGAGAACGCTAAAGGAGCTCTTCAAGGTGTGAAGCTGGTCTGCTGAATTAACAAGACTTTTGTTGTTTCTATCAGGTTAAACTTCATAAGGTGCTAGGGTTGCGTCTCCAACCTGTGCAGTTCAACAGACCTTCCGCCACCCTCTCTACCCTTCGCCTCTCTGCCCACAGAGGGGAGAGAACAAGGATTTCTGATTCCAGCACACTGGCTAGGGTGAACAGGGCGTGTCTTGTGGGGAGGACCCCCACTGGTATTTCTGCAATTGCTCACGGGAACTTCAGAAGCGAACTTGGCTCATAACTAAATTAGGGGAATAAAAGGGCTCCATGCAGAGATGAGCACACAATGAAATTCTCCACAAGAAGCAAACCTTTCAGTCAGGCCAGAATCACATGACGTTTGGAGTGGGAACACTGGAGCACTGGCACATCATAATGGCAGAGCCCCAGGTGGGGGGGTGAGGGCTAGAGGACTGAACGTACCACTGGGAAGCCAAGAAGCCCTGCCTTTGATCTAACTGCTCCTAGACATTCAAGGAGAGGAGGTGGTACAGCCCTCTCTTGGAGCTGTAGCATTTTAGAATGCAGAAGGGGAGAATGCATGTTTGAATGTTCCCTTGCTATGGAACAACATGTCAGCTTTCTCTAACACTCTCCCTCTTTTTCTTCAAATGCTCCAACCACTCCACTTCAGCCCCAACACACATCTTTTTGTTGGTTTAAACTTTCGGTCCTCAGTCCTTCAGCCAAAATAAACCCTAATCATAGAATAGCAGGGTTGGAAGGGGCCTACAAGGCCATCGAGTCCACCCCCCTGCTCAATGCAGGAATCTAAGTCAGAGCATCCCTGACAGATGGCTGTCCAGCCTCCTCTTGAACGCCTCCAGTGTAGGAGAGCCCACCGCCTCCCCAGGTGATTGGTTCCATTGTCGTATTGCTCTAACAGTCAGGAAGCTTTTCCTGATGTTCAGCCGGAATCTGGCTTCCTGTAACTTGAGCCCATTATTCCGTGTCCTGCACTCTGGGATGATCTAGAAGAGATCCTGGCCTTCCTCTCTGTGACAACCTTTCAAGAGGTTGAGAACCTGTAACTACATTTGCTTGCTCTTGCCACAGGTGCCTCTAGACACATCTGCACTACAAACTTATAATTGGTTTATTATACCAGATTAACTGTCATGGCTTCCTCCAAAGCATCTTGGGAACTGTAGTTTCATGGGTGTGCTGAAAATTGCCTGTTTGAAATCCCTAGCTTCGCTCAGGGAACTACAGTTCCCAGGGTTCTCTGCGAGAATGATTATTAAACTGGAGTAAGGGCTCTGTTTCCTTTCTTCCTTCCTTCCTTCCTTCTTTTTGTAGGAGGCTCTTTGATTGTAGGTTCTTTGGCACAGAGACCTATCTGTTTTAAGCTATTTGGTACTTTACATCTACACTAATGGTGACTAATTAATGAATTAATTCCCCTTATACTCCTTCTCCCTGAGAAGTTAACACAGAGATTTTATTTCTCCTTCTCCTTCATGGGAATAATTTCTGCATTACTGAGAAAGGTGATTGTGACATTTTCCCAGATTCACCAATACACTCAGCTGTCCAGATCAGGTGCATTGATCAGCCTGAGGTAAACATGATTTACCTCCAGGCTCATCCAAAATCTAACAATGGCTTCAGTGAAAACACAAGATACTTTGGAAACCCTGTTTGGTGAATTTCTAAATCTTTCCAAAATGTACCTCAAAATGAATACTAAAGTTGCACAAATATTGGGGGATTAGAATACAAGCAAACCAGCAGAATCACAAAGGCTCTGCATTCATTTTCTCCCATTGATTCTTAGGTAAGGGCCAGTAAACTCCCCATAGCAACAAACAAAAGTGTCATAGACTAGGATGGAGTGATCCTTCATAGGTGCTGGATATCTCCTTCTACAAAACTATGGGGGTATGCATATGTGCGTGGAGGGGAGGGGAGCCAGGGATGGGGGAAGAATCTTGGGAAACCCTTAATGGAAAAGATTTTTTAAAAACCTCCATAAAACCTGGAATGGACAGAGCAGGCCTTAAAGAGACAGATCTAGAAGAAACAGTGAGAGAAGGAAAGAGAGGCTCAAGAAAAATTCACGTTATTAAAAGCGCATAATTTTTCCGAATTGAAAAATACTCATTTTAAAACATGTGAATTTTTCTCAACCAAAAATGTGCATCCCCCCCCCCCATACATTTAAACATGAAAATGCAGATTTTGGAGGGATGTGTACAAACATGCATTTTCAGACGTGCGCACTTAAGAACGTGACTGCAAATTCTGCAAATAGCAAACATTTCCCGAGAATTACATCGCTGCTCACATTTGCATTTGGGGTTGCGAATGGGACATGTTCACATGGTCTGTGAACGGGAAAGAAATTCTTGTACATCCCTATCTGAAAGGCCTGCCTGCTGGGAAGGGGCAGGGAGAAGACAGGATCTTGTACATAAATATATCCTGACAGCATTATCATTATGCTGGGACTGCCAGACCAGAACAGGCCAACAGTCCATTTCGCCTTTCATCCTTGTCTCTTCCAGGGGCTGCTCCTGGTTAATTCAAAGGAAGGTTATTATCCCTTCAAGAACCTCCACCACCTGTACATCATCATTCATATTGTATCTTGCCTTAGGAGAAGGAGGGAGATGACAAATTAATTTTTTAAAAATACTGCAAGCTGTGTATCAGGTGTAAACCGGGTAGCTTTCTGGAGGCACTCTCAATTGCCCAACGGATTTCTTTCATCATAAAGAGGAATAGGCCGGACACAACACACATTTTCTCTGGGGGGTGATGCCTTGGCTCTCCTTAGCTGGCTTAAGACAGCCTTCCCCATCTTGGTGTCCTATAGATGGATGGACTGCAATTCCCATCATTCCCAGCAAGCATGGCAAATGGTCATGCTGGTTGGGAATGATGGGAGTTGCAATCCAAGACAGCCCATTGGAAAGGTCACGAGCAGGGCACAATATTAATAGCTATCCCTGATTATTTATCCCCGGCAACCAGAGGTGCACAACCTTTGGGATTTTCTTTGGCCCGCCTGGCTAGGAGTAGTTGCAGTGGAGGCTGGTGGTCCGATGCCAGTGTCTTTGCCCCTTGGAGAGCTCCTTTAGAGTTCTGACTGAAACGCCAGAGTGGATTCACCGCCCCACTGACATCAGAGCCCCCAGCTTCCCCTGAGTAGTTGATAGACTTCTGCTCTCCCCATGAATTTGTCTACTCCAGGAGTAGGTCTGCAGGCCACATCGGACCCTCAAACCAGCCCTCCAGGGTCCCCAGATGGCCACGCCCCTTGCCCTTATCCTTGCCCCTGCCCCAACTACTGATCTTTTGGTGGTTTCTTGGCTTTTTTTTTTTTTTATCATTTTTCCTGCATTCTAGAAGTTTGAAATGCTTCCCCTAAAGCCGAACTCCCGGCAGTAAGAGCTTTGAGCTAAAACATGCTGGTATTTGGTGTATTTCTTATATTTATTTATTTTTATATTTATTTTATTTATTACATTTATACCCCACCTTTCTTCCATTGTGGAACTCAAGGTGGCTACATGAGGTTCCCAGGTGGTCTCCCCTCCAAGCACTGACCTGGCCTGGCCCAGACCTGCTTAGCTTCAGCAAGGTGGCTGCCTCCTGTGCCTTCAGGCCCTGTCGCTTTTGTCTTTGGCCCTGCGCACCACTGGAACGCAGGCCCCTCGAGAACTTCTCTGAAACTGACGTGGGCCCTTGGGCTGAAGGAAGTGACCCTGGTCTACTCCTTTTCCGAAAGGCCACCCAAGGTTGTTTTCCTTACCAAAGCTTGCGAAAAATATAGGTTGTGTGAAGCAGTCCTTCCTTTTGTCAGCCTTGAACCTGAAGCTAACAGCTGATCCGTTGCCTCAACAGCCAGCTCGCCTAGTCAGGATTACTGTTATTACTCTGTTATTTGCGTGTTGCAGAGGACATACAGATATGCCAGGAAAAAGAAATAACTAAGGAAATGTCTGCCTTAAATTTTGATTAGCATCTTTCTCCTGTTCCTGCTCAAAGACAGAACTAAGAAGCTGCCTTATACTGAGTCAGGCCACCGGCTTATCTGGTGTAGTATGGTCCACACCAGCCTTCCCTGACCTGCTGTGTTGGATGACAATTCCCATAATCTCCCAGGGTTTCAGCCAGGACTCTTTCCCAGCCCTGCCAGGGATTGAACTTGGAACCTTCTTGCAAAGCAGGTGTGCTACCGCTGAGCTACAGCCTCTCCCTTCAAAAGCAGCGTCTGCTAGCGGAGGCTTTTTCTTTCTGAAGTAAAACTGGCAGCACCCTTCGCTCTTGCACCTGTAAAGATGTGCCTTTTAAAAAGCACGAAAGAGTTATCCACCCGCAGTGGAGCTGACCTCCTGTCTGTCTGTGCAAGTCACCATTCTGAGTGTGGAAGAAGGAGTCAAGCTTTGAGCAGTGCCTCATGCAGAGACACAGCGGCTAGCCTCTTCGGTGGGAATACTTCAGGCTCAGCTGAGCCTTTGATTATCTGAATAACTGATTTCTTACGGCACAGTTCAGGAGTGATGGTTTTGCATATTGCTTCATCCCAGTCTAGACTAGAAGCTCCCCCTTCAACTGGATCAACAGTTCCTCCCTCGTTGATCTAATCTGGACCACACCACCCAACAGAAAAGTGGAAGGAAGAAATCCCTTCATCTCATTCTCTGCTCTGCCTAACAACAAGACCTAAAGCCTTGATTTACAACAACAAGACCTAAAACCGCCTCATAAATAGGGCCCACAAAAGTTACAAGCCTGCAAAACATTTTTTTTACTAGCCTGTTGGGGGCTGCATTTCTGTGCTGCGTGGAGAGGAAGGATCTTCCCTCCTCTAGCAGCCCACTTGGTTTCTATGCTGAGGGGTGACAGAGCATTCCGTCCCTCCTCCGCCAGCCTTCTCACTCACCTGCATGCAAGTCCTGGTCACCTTTGGCCACCAGGCTCCTCTTTGACTACAAGGCTGACCCAAGAGATCCCCATCCCACCTTTTTCTTGATAATGTCCAAGGATTCCAACAGAGATCTTAGAAGAGGCTTCCCCAACCTCCAGGTGTTTGGACTACAGTCCCCAACATCCACGATCATGGGCTATGCTGGATTGGCTGATGGGAGTTGTAGTCTAAACATCTGGAAGGTGCCAGGTGGAGGAAGGCTGCTCTATAACCCCACTGGAGCAGACTGGGAGCCAAAACAGATGTCACTTTAATCTGTGTCCAGCAGTTATGTCTTTTTTACCCATTATTCTCTACAATAGTTGTAGGGCCCCCAATATGGATCTTAAACACCCCCCTAACCCCGTGCTAGGGTCCCAATCTGGATTGGGGTTCCTGCACTTACTTTAGAGTAAAAATGGAAAAAAACACAACCTGCTAGGCACACATGTAAAGTAATCCTCGTTTTGGCCCTGGGATGCTTTGAATGGACCAGGCAGGGCTCACCTCCTCCCCAGTGACCTTTCAGCCCACCCCCCTCCCCAGTGAGCAGGACCAATGGCAAGCAACCCGAATTCTGTCTGCTCAGGCTGGGCACGTAAAGCTCAAGGCTGCCTTCAAATTCCAAGAACAGAAGAAGAAACCAGGTGATGGTTCAGACCAAGGTGGGTTTAGCATCCAGAATGGCAGGAATGAAAGGCACTACGAAGACATCCTTTGGCCATGCAAGATTGTGCCGCAACAAACCTGCGAAGGCTTTACAGTGCCATGGGGCTCTTTCTTGGTTTTGCTGCCACAGACGAACATGGCGGCACCCCTGGAAGTTCTGGCCTTCTGGTTCACCCTGAGCCCTTTGGCTATCCCAGATTTGACCAGTACCAGCTCCCGCATCTATGCCTAGTTGAGTCCCCTTTCCCAACAAAGACGGACCGGTACCTGTTTCGCTCCACCTGCACCAGGGCGGCTGCTGCCCTGCCCTGGGCTCGGATCCCTCATTATTCAGGCAATGCCTTCGCCGCTCCTCGCAATCACCGGGACGCAGGAAGCCGCCTTAAGCCAAGGCCTTAAGCACTGGGCCACCCGCTCGTCTTCCCGCCCCTGCCCGGGGCGGCTCTCCGGCGTTTCAGGCGAGGGTCTTCCGCAGCCCTACTCGCAGGTGCCGGGAGGGCCTGTAGCACGCAAGGCGGGTGCACGACAGCGAGGCGGGGGCTTCCTCCCTCCCCTCCTCAGCTAGCCACGAATGAGCTGGGGCTGGCTGCGGAGGCTGCCTCGGATGACCCCCCCCCCTACTGGGGCTTTCCAAACGGCACCCGGGAAGTTGCCACCGCGACTCAAACCGGGGCTTGAGTCGGACTGGAAACCGCACCTCTCGCGGTCCACCTCGGGCCGGCGGAGGCTGGCGGCTCCGGTGTCCGGGGCGCGGTGAATCCGCTCCGGGTGCCAGTCGGGACCAGTCGGAGCTCCCAGGGAGCTGTCCGCAGAGCGAAGCCGGCGCTCCGCGGGAGCCCGGCGCGGGCGACGGCGCGGCGGGGGGGGGGGGACTTCGCCGTCGAGCCCGGGGGGGGAGTTCCTCAAGCGACACAGTGGGGAGGGGATTGCACTCTGCACCTGCTCAGCAGCCCCGGTGTCTACTTTTCCTTGCCACGTTCCCTGGCCTGCGAAGCAAACGCGCGCCCCCCCGCGCGCACAAACGGAGCCCCGGCCGGCCGGATGGGCGCGTGCGACTTGGGGGCGGGCAGGCGCTGAGAACGGGGGACCCCCGCGAGGGCCCGGAAGGGAGGCGGCGCGGCCGCGGGAGGCTCCCGAACAACAACGCCGCCGCGCGCCGGAGGAGGGTGTGGATCCCCGCCCGCCCCCCGCCCGGCCCCACATGTCTCTGGGGCTGGCCCGGCCGCTCGGGACTTCCGCCGGCAGCCCGTCCCCATTTCAACCCGCAGGGGCCGGAGCCCGGTTCTGCCCCCCGCGGACGCCCCCGCCCCGCCCCGCCCCGGCAGGTCCACGCCCCCCCGCCGCTCTCCAGCTTTCCCCGAGACCATCCACTGCTTCCATCGCCCCCGCCGCTGAGCAGCACCTGAGCAGCCCGACCCCAACCCACGCGGGAGAGGGTGCGGGGGGGAGGTGCCGGGGGCGACAGAAAGAACCCCCCCCCCCCGCGCGCCGGCTCTCCCTGGCCACTCCGGCAGCCCAGGCGAGAAGAGGCAGTGCCGGAGACAAAGAAACTCCGGAGCCCCCCTCCCCCTCGCAGCCCGCCCACAGCCCCCTTCTCCTGCCCCCTCCACCCATCTTCCCCCTCCTCCGTGCCCCTTTCCCCAACAAGACGACCCCCCCTTTGTCAAAACAGCCCCTCCAGCATCCCTCCCACATCTAGAGGCTGGGAACAGCTGCGTGCCCCTCCCCTCTTTGTAGCCCCCTCCGCACCTCGCCCCCCGCCCCCCCCAGCCCCCCTCCGGCGGGTCCTCTCCTTCTGGGTCCTCCACCCGCTCCCGCACTCCCTCTTTCGCAGAGCCACCCGCCCCCGGCAAAAGGGCCCCCTCCTCGCCGCCTCCCCGCACCTCTCTCACGCCCCCCGCCCCCCGGCCGCGCTCCACCCTCCTCCCGAGCTGTTCCCCAGGCAGCCCCCTCCCGCGCCGGGAAGAGGCGCCCCCTGGACCGGGGCGGGAGGCGGGGCGCGCGCGGGCCGGTCTTACCCGATTTCCAGCTCGATCTCCGAGATGTCGGCGAAGAGGAGGAAGCCCACGAGCAGCGTGAGCAGCGCCAGCGTCCAGCTCCGGCAGGGCAGCGGCATGGTCGGTTCCGGGGCGCAGCCCGGCCGAGGCAAAGGCGGAGGCGAGCGGCGGCAGGAGCGGGGCCGGCTGCACCCTGCCTGCGCGCCGCCCCCGCCTGGTCCCGAGGAACAGGGCTCCAAGCTCAGGAGTTTGGAGATCCCCTGAAGGGGGGGGACACCCCCGCCGCTGTCCCCAGCCGGGGGGGCCGGGTCCCTCTTGCTCCTGCTGCCCCTTCCCTTCACTGCCTCGCCGCGCTCATCAGCCCAGGTGCCACCCTCGCAGAGGGGCACACCGGGGCAGAACCCGTCTCTCCCCCAAGGTTTCCAGATACTGAGAGACAAGAGGGAGAGGGAGGGAGGGGGAGAGGGAGAGAGAGACGGGGAGAAAGAGATAAGCCTCCCCTTCGCTCCCTCCCTCCCTTCTCTCCTCCCTCTCCAGCCCTCCCTCCTCAAAGTTTCAGCCCCTTTCTCTCTCTGTCTCTTTCTCTCGCACACAGCGGCCAGGCTAAAGCCTCAGCCACAAGGAGAAGAAAAAAGATGCTCTGTGGTAGTCAAGTAATACCAGCTGCAGCGGTAATAGGAGTAGTAATCAGCATGTGCAGATGGTTCAGGCACATTGTCTTGTAATCCTTACTACAACCCTGTAAGGTAGGCCCGTATTATCTCCCGTCCTCCTTTGAAGACGCTGGGAGGAGTGCTGAGGGCCAGCGTGTGTAGGGTGCCTGACCTACCTAGTGGCCTTGGGCGGCTGGGTGGGGTCCGCCCCTTCTTGGTTAGCACTGGGACCAAAACAGTGGGATATAAAAATAATGTTCATATATAACAGTTACTTTAAGGTAGGGGCAAGATGGGCTTCCTAATCAATTAGCCATTGTGCTGGAGCAGCTGTCACCTTTGCCCCAATTTAAGCATTTATTTTGTTTAGTTTGGCTCTATTGCATTATTACTTCAATTACGCTTAACAAAGCAGAAGAAAAAAGACGATTCAAAAAACCAAACCAGAAATAAACACCTTGATTAAAATGGTGCTGATACGAAAGACGGGAAGGCGTCTGTGGGTTTGTTTATTCTATTTAAACAGTTGCACTAAGCTGCCTTTTCATTTAAGTGCTATTGTGGAAATACTGTAATAATGTTTTAAGAAATATTGGCAAATCAATAGATGGGTTCAAAAATATGTGGGGTTAAAATGGGCTCCGCCAGGACAGGTGACAGGAAAGGTGAGCAAAGGTATGCGACAATAGGCTCACCCACCCGATCTGCCATTGGGCATGCCAAAAACAGGCTTCTCCCTAAAGATGGAAAAGTAACGTTCTGTCAGTCTGCACCTGCTACTGTTCCATTCTTTTAAAAAAAGAAAGAAGCCAGATTTTCTGTGGTCTGGAAAAAGATGGAAGACACATGGGGAAAACATAGGACGAGATGATGACAAGGCTGTGTAGCACTGGAGGCTGGTAGCTCTGATGTCAGTGGGGCAGTGAATCTGCTCCGGGTTTCAGTCAGAACTCTAAAGTTCTGCTTCACACCTGAGATAGCTCCTTTAGAGCTGGGGGTGGGGTGGGGGGTTACACTACCCTCTACAAGGATCCATGTGTGAGCAGGGTTCTGGTGAACAATGTGGCAGGGACAGGGGCAAACAGTATTCACAGGAGCCGAGGTGGGCTGGTGGTTTTGCCTTGCGAGGGTCCCGGGGCAAATTGCCCCATCGGATCAGTACATATGTCAAAAGTGTTGTGGAGCAAGCCTGGATGCTCCTGCTTTCACAGGAGACAAAACAGTAGCGTCATGTCCTCTTTTTAAGAGATGTCAGCATGCACTCTTAGGCAGTGGTGCCCTGAATCCACCTTGCATCACACAAACCTCTTCTTCACCTGACACTTAATTAACTTATGGGACCCACTGTCACAAGATGGGGGTTGGGGTGCAGTCCTAAGCATGTTTAGCCAGCATGGCTGGCTGGGGAATGCTGGGAGTTGGACTTTTTCCTGTCTAAACGTCTGAAGATTGCACTTTTAGCCCACTTCACAGAGGACAGGTCTGTAATCATGACTCTACTTAGAACCTCCACAGACCAAGACAGTCTGCCCCCCAATATCAGCAGCTCAGGACTGTTACCATCACGCCCTGCTTGCTTGTGAGTTTCCCAAAGGCCTCTGGCTGTCTGGCTACTGTTGGAACGAATGTACTGGACGTTTGGCCTGATCCATCAGGGCTCTCCTTACCCAATCAATGGAGGCAGTTCATACCCTCAACCATGAGTCCTTAAGTGAAAGGTTATGGTGTGATGGACAGTGTTTATTCATTCAAATCATTTCTATTCCCCTCTTCAGCCAAAAAGGCTCCCAAGGTGGTTTACAAAGATCAGAAATATGCCCAGAGGCTTACGATTTAAAAGGGATGACACAAAAGGAAAGGGATTGGGAGGGAGGAGGAAAAAGGCAAATTCAGGCACTAGATCAGCAGGTCACAGAGTTGGACTGAAACACAATGGAAGGGAGGCTGCTTCCTCTGAAGGCCTCAGCAGTGGCAGTTGGTAGCAGGAGGGAGGGGGCCCTGAGCTGGAGCCGTATCCAGGCACGATGGAGGGTGCCTGACCACTGCTTCCTCTCCCTCTGATGGCCGTGCATGTGCAAATCAGCCCTAAGACAGACAAGAGGTGAAAAATGCACGATGAGGAATTGAGTGGGGAGGAACCATGCTTGTTTTAGGGATGCCATTAAAATGTAATGATCTACAACACACTGTCTCATCACTGACATCAAGGGCCCCAGCAACGGAATTGTGAAACCCGTCATGCCAGATAACAGCGCAGCAATTCCACAGGCAGCAGAATGGCAGCAAAAGGGCCAGTTCACAATTACACATGCACAATTACATCACTTCAATTCTTGAATTTGGGGGCTCATTCACACTTGCACGCTCATTGCTTGGTGACTGCCACGCTGGGTGACGATTTGCATGTGTGAAGGAGCCTTTACAGATCTAATACTCTGAATAGAACTCTCACATGAGAATGTAAGAAGAGTCTTGCTGGATCAGATCCACGGTTCTTCCACTCCAACATCCTGTTTCCAATAAATGCCCCAAAACTCTCTGGAAAAGACCCTGATGCTGGGAAAGAATGAAGGCAAAAGGAGAAGGGGACGGCAGAGGATGAGATGGCTAGATAGCATCACCGATGCAATGAATATGGACTTGAGCACACTCCGGGAGAGAGCGCAGGAAGGGAGGCCTGGCGTGCTGTGGTCCATGGGGTCACGAAGAGTCGGACACGACTTACTACTGAACAACAACAAAGTCCACACATTAAGGGCAAAGGCCCTCTCCTGCTGTTGTTCCCTGGCAACTCGTATTCAGTGGTACACTGCCTCTGAACGTGGATGTTCCAATTGGTTATCATGGCTAATAGCCAATTCCCTCCCCCGCCAAATCAGGGGTGGACAACTCCCAGGTGCGGGGGGCTGTGTTGCCCTGCTCCCCCAAACAGCAGCAGCAAAAAAGCCTCCCGGAAGCTTGATTTTGCTTCCAGACAAAGCGAACACTAGCAACGTGTCTTGTTTTCAAGCAAAGTCACCATTGTTCTTGCTGCCATCGCTGCAAATTTAGCAGTGGTGGTAATAGGCAGTGGGGGATGCAAGACAGCCAGGGTGGCTGCATGCTGTCCGCAGACTACACGTTGACTGCCCCTGCCAAATGTAAATAAATAAGTAATTTACTAATTACATCCAGCTCCAAACATTATGTCAGGTCATCAAAATATCCTTGAGTGCTAAGTCATCTGGTCTGTATTGATTCCAAAATTGAATATAGTCCAGTTTCTTTGAAAAGTCTCTCTTGTTATTTCCCCTTCCCAAAGGCATTTATAAGCTGTAATGTTATTCATCAGCATCATAGAATCATAGAATAGTAGGGTTGGAAGGGGTCTGGAAGGCCATTGAGTCCAACCCCCTGCTCAATGCAGGAATCCAAGTCACAGCATCCCTGACAGGTGGCCATCCAGCTTCATCTTGAATGCCTCCAGTATGGGAGAGCCCACCACCTCCCTAGGGAATTGGTTCCATTGTCGTATTGCTCTAACAGTTGGGAAGATTTTCCTGATGTTCAGCCGGAATCTGGCTTCCTGTCACTTGAGCCCATTATTCCGTGTCCTGCACTCTGGGATGATCAAGAAGAGATCCTGGCCTTCCTCTCTATGGCAACCTTCCAAGTACTTGAAGAGTGCTATCATCTCTCCCCTCAGTCTTCTCTTCTCAAGGCTAAACATGCCCAGTTCTTTCAGTCTCTCCTCATAGGGCTTTGTTTCCAGTCCCCTGATCATCTTCGTTGCCCTCCCCTGAAGCCTCTCCAGTTTGTCTGCATCCTTCTTCAAGTGTGGTGTCCAGAACTGGACACAGTACTCCAGATGAGGCCTAACCAGTGCTGAGTAGAGGGGAACTAGTACTTCACATGGTTTGGAAGCTATACTTCTATTAATACAGCCCCAAATAGCATTTGCCTTTTTTGCAGCCACATCACGTTGTTGGCTCATATTCACCTTGTGATCTGCAACAATTCCAAGATCCTTTTCACTTGTAGTATTGTTGAGCCAAGTATCCCACATCTTGTAACTGTGCATTTGGTTTCTTTTTCCTAGGTGCAGAACTTGGCATATATTCCTATTACATTTCAATCTGTTGTTTTCTGCCCAGCGCTCCAGTCTATCAAGATCACTTTGAATTTGGTTTCTGTCTTCCAGGGTATTAGCTATCCCACCCAATTTTGTGTCATCTGCAAATTTGATAAGCATTCCCTGCACCTCCTTATTAATAGAAATGTTGAAGAGCACTGGGCCCAGGACTGAGCCCTGCGGTACCCCGCTCATTACCTCTCCCCAGTTTGAGAAGGTCCCATTGATAAGCACTCTTTGAGTCCAATTCTGTAACCAACTGTGGATCCACCGGATCGTTGTTTCATGTAGCCCACTTTGAGCTAGTTTGCTCATCAGGATATCATGGGGCACTTTGTCAAAAGCTTTGCTGAAGTTGAGATATATTATGTCCGCAGCATTCCAGGTTTTCCCTCCCCACTGAGCAAGGGGCAGAGGGAAAGGCAATTCTCATGCTTTTGCTAACAATATGCTTTTTGCTAACAAGCCGAGAGCCAGTGTGGCATAGTTGGTTGAGACCCACTCTGGTGTAGTGGTTAGAGTGTTGGACTGGGAGTCGGGAGATCCGGGTTCTAGTCCCCACTCAGCCATGAAGCTCACTGGGTGACTTTGGGCCAGTCACTGACTCTCAGCCTAATCTACCTCACAGGGTTGTTGTGAGGATAAAAATGGGGAGGAGGATTATGTAAGTCACCTTGGGTTCCTTGCAGAAAAGTTGTTTTAGGATATAATCATGCCTCATAACCAATAATCCCTTTGATGTCGTGAACAATCTCCAACCAGTATTTTAACCTGAATACATTCCCACTACATGTGGGTGACCATACTTCTTGCCCTTCTGCATCTCCAATATACATCAGGCCTTATTTACCGTCCCACTTCGGCTGCGTCACACTCAGTATAAAGGAAACTGAGGGCCAAATCCAATGGCAAGTCAATAAGGCAATGGTCAAGAACGCACTCCTACCAGGCAAGAAGGCGAATTCCAAGAGAGAGATCTGACGCACAGCCAACATCTAAACACAGATAAGCAGTCAGATACAAACACAGTCCAAAAGCCAGAGTCAGGTGGGCATCCAAAGATCACAGAACAAGGTCAGAGAAACAAGAATATGAAGCACTCAAAGCTGAGGTAAAATCTTGTCTCCCGTGGCTGTCAAGTGCCAACGGAGGGCTGATATAGCCAGAGCTTCTACAGACTCACCCAGGGCTCCACCGAAATTCATCACAGACTTGTGTAAAAAGTCCTCTTGAGGAGGGCCCTACTCACGAGGAGTCCTTACTCACGAGGAGTCCAGTTGCTGTGGCTCTTGTGGTGCACGCTTCATCTCTGGGTGTTGGCCTGTGAATCTACCTTCTGGTACCGTCACACTCTAGGACTGGCCAGATGCTCAGCCTCCTCCTCTCTACAGCGGGTGTCTGGTCCACAGAGGTTCCTCAGTGTCCACCACTCTGGAGGACTCGGTGTAGCTTCCCCGCAGGAGCTAGGAGTGTCAGTGTCAGGATGATGCACAGGGTTGTTGGACTCCACGGTCTCCGAATCATCATCCAATGAACCATTCTGGCCTGGGTCAGGCAAGACAGCCAGACACCTGACATTCATTGAGAGATCCTATTCTACTCCATGAACTTGTCTCATCCCCTTTTAAAGACATCTAAACCAGTGGCCATCACCACACGTTGTGGTAGTGAATCTCATAGTTTAACTATGCACTGTGTGAAGAAGTACTGCCTTTTGTCTGTCCTGAATCCCCTCGCCATTCAGCTTCCTCTGTTGACCACAGGTTCCACTATAATGAGAGAGGGAGAAAAAGGTCTGCCTATTTGCTTTCTCCACCCCACACAGAATTTTATAAACCTCTATCTATCATGTCTCCCCACTTACTCATCTTTTTCCTAATTTAACCTAACCTAACCTAAGAAGAATCTCAAACACAATGCATTTCACTGGAGTCAGTTTATCTGCCGAGAAGCCCTGGGACAGTATCCAGTGGTGTCATTCCACAGAAACTCAAATAGTGCTAGCGGAGCTCCGCCACATCTTTCCATAGCACAAACTGTGGCCCATTACACTTGCACAACCAGTCGCACAATGGGTTGCACAACCAGAATGCACAACAGGTTGCACAACATGTTCCACAACGGTCATGCACAACCGGTTGCACAACAGGTTGCATGAGTGTAATGCACAACAGGTTACATGAGTGTAATGCACAACGGGTTACACAAGCATAATGCACAACCGCTTGTACAACTATTTGCGCAACCATGCTTGTGCAAATATAACTTTAGTTGGATTCTCCTCTCGTGCATAGTTCAGAACCTAGTTTCTGTTAGCGCAACATCATTTGCATGAATGGAATGGCACAGTTGGACACCACCCCGGGTCTATACATGCATGAGCACCAGATTTAGGGAGGGGCCGAAGCTCAGCGACAGAGTCCCTGCTTTGCATGCAGAGGGTCATTAATGATAATGATAATGATAATAAAAAAGGGGGAAGTTTAAGAAAAAGATTAAAAAGCAAATAATTTGTATATTTTAAGTAATATCATATCTAAAAAAATTTTATATATGTACACGCACATACACACACAAATAGGCATTTTAATAGAATGCCAACTCCACGCTTGACTGCTGTGCATTTGATGAATGTGTGAACTGCAAGGCATTTAGCTCAGTGGCAGCGCCCCTGCTTTGCATGCACAAGGTCCCCGGTTCAGTCCTTGGCATCTCCATGGCTGGGAAAACCCCCTATCTAGGGATGTACGAAAGTCACTTACCTTTTACAAAATTTGATTCGTGGGGGGGGAGGCACTCCGTCCCTCCCCCCGAAATTCTGGCCGGGGGGGAGGCGTCCCGTCCCTCCCCACCAAAATTCTGGCCGAGGGGGGAGGTGCCCCGTCCCTCCCGCCGTGAATCCTGGCCGGCCGGGTCTGCAAATGGCGGCGGCCGTAGCCGCTGCCATTTGCGTCCCTGCAGTCAGCCGTGATAGGCTACGTAAATGTTTACGTAGCCTATCATGGCTGAGTTAAAAAAAAAACAAACCCGCCCGTACGCAAATGGTGGCGCCCATGGGCGCCACCATTTGCGTACGTGCGGTTTTTTTTTTTTAAACTCAGCTGGGATAGGCTACGTAAACATTTACGTAGCCTATCACGGTATTTTTTAAAAATCTAGCCATGATAGGCTACGTAAATCTTTACGTAGCCTATCATGTTTTGTTTTTTAACTTGGAAATGGCGGCGGGAGCAGCTGGTCGGAAGACCGGCCGCCGCCGCCGCCAAACTGCTGCCAGAGCCGCCGGCGCCAGGGAGATTCACCCAAGGTAAGTCCCGTCCTGGGGGGGGGGCAGGGGGGCAGACCGTTTCGCCACTGATTTCGAGATTCGTGGCAAAATTCTCTGACATCCCTACCCCTATCTGCATCCCTGCAGAGCGGCTGCCGATTTGTGTAGACGAGACTGAGCTAGATGGACCCGTGGCCTGACTCAGTATGAGGCAGCTTCCTAGTCATGTGTGGGATAAGCTGAAAACTCTCGGTGTGGTGTTGTATCTGTTCACATCTGGACGTCAGCACCTGATGTTACAGTCATAAGAATGATAAACACGCTTCTGTGAGGTATCCATGAGATGGACTCGTGCATGCAGCTAAAAGGCAGGCAAATAATATTTGAGGGAATGGAAAGCTGGAAAGACATCATGGGGGAACAAGCAATGGGAGAGACGGCTGTGTGGGGATGGGGGAAGAGAGCATGGCCATCTTGGGAAATCCCAGAGGGGTGGATTGGGAGCCTAGGGGGGTGGAACCTCCCCTGTGGGCCTGAGGTCCTGCCCCCTTGTGTTGGATGGACCCACCTTGCTCTAATAAGAGACCATCTGGCTGTGATTCCTAGAAAAATAGTTTTGAAGCTGCCATATACTGAGTCAGACCTTTGGTCCATCTAGCCCAGTATCACTGACACTGATTGGCAGCAACAGCTCCCCAGGATTTCAGGCAGGGTTTTTCCCCAGTCCTACACGCAGATGCCAGAGATCAAACCTGGGACCTCCTGGATGGAAGGCAGAATGGCAATGCGGAGGTTTGTTTCCGTCACTTCTTCCCTCCACCCCCATGCTTTAATTGACTCAGTGAGAAATGCTACAAAACATCTCAGGCCTTAGTAGGAGGCCCTACTCAGTGAGGACTTTCTAGCTTCCAGGAGCTTTTGCAGCTGCTTTCTGAGTGAGAAGTATTTGGAGTCGCCTTTTGGGCTTGCTGCGAGTGAAGTGCCCCCCTGTTTCTGGCCTAGTATCTGGGACCCTAGGAGGAGGAGTCACTTCCCAGAGTGAGATAGTGGGTTTGGCCACTTGTGAAACACCAAAAAAGAGGACAGGACAGTGATTTGCATAACATTTGCATATGCTAATTCAAATGTATAGGTGCAAATCTGGAAATAGTTATTATAATTTAAATAGAAACACAGTACATCTCACCACAGTGGAGAGAATTGTGAGCAGGTGACCCATGTGTCTTGCTCAGTCTGCTGTCCAGGTGATAACTGAGGAGGGGCAACTTCAGGGCGCAGCTCTACCTTCTGATGGCTCTTTAGCTTTAAACTGGTCTTGGAAATGTCTTCTCGTAAAGGCTTCTGTGGTCCTTGATGCCATTTCTCTTTTTCACAGGTTAGATAGCCAGTGTGGTATAGTGGCTAGAGTGTTGGGCTGGGAGATGGGAGAGCCGGGTCCTAGTCCCCACTCAGCCATGGAAGCTCCCTGGGTGACTTTGGGCCAGTCACAGACTCTCAGCCCAGCCTACCTCGCAGGGCTGTTGCTGTGAGGCTAAAATGGAGAGTAGGGGCATTATGTACACTGCCTTGGGTTCCTTAAGGTAAGGAGGAAAAAAGGCGGGATAGAAATGTAATAAATAAATAAATAAATGTCAAAAGAAAGTTGTGTGGGGAGGAGAAGAAGGGGAAGAGGTCACACTGGAGGTCTGTGTCTATGAGACGCTGGTCATCCAACCCTCAAGCAGGAGAGCGACGGACGCTATGAGGTTAGCTGAGGCCAAACCCTCCTGCTGCACCCAATCCCAGCCTCTGCTTAAATGAGCTAAAGGTTGCAGAAGGTGATGTGATGCTTGCGCCACAGAGGAGAAAGGGGGTCGGGAAAGAGAGACAGAATACTACTTACATTTCTAAAGTGGAACACTTGACTCAAATGAGAGGCTCCATTAAGTAAATGCCTCTAAATGTGAGTCTGTATGGCCTGGAATTGGCCTAAATTAGAGGCTGCCAGCTTGCTGTTGGGAGCTGATTTTTTGTTTTTGTCCCTGTTCGCATTAGCAGATAATATTAAATATCCTTGATGCGATTTTCTCTCCTCCCATGGGAGATGGATGCTTGATATTCAGAATTGTTCCAAGCAAAGGGAAATGGAGATGTAGGCGTTGCAGGATCCAGAGCGTCCTTTTGGCCAGTCTGACCCGTTGCCGCTAGACTAGCTGCCCTGTTGCGTAGGGGCGTGCAGTTGCCACAGTGAGGCCTGCAGCCGGGGGGGTTGGCTGGTTACAGGGGAGGCATGGCTGGGCGCCTGCTGAGGGCCCACACCCCAGCAGGGGCCCGCTGACACGAGGCCCCTGGAGTTGCTCCTGCTCTTCCCCATGGCAGGCTCGCTCTGCCCTGGACAACGGCGGTGGCGAAAAGGAGGAGCAGCAGAGGCTGCTGCCGACTCGCTCCCTGGCTCTTGGCCTGCCAAGCCAGCCAGCGGGAGCAGTGGTGAGAAAGCGGAAGAGGAGCAAGAGCGGCCGGTGACCATGGCGGTGAGAAGGGTGAAGGAGGGGCCCACTGAGAGTGCCTTGCCCAAGGGCCCGCCAGACCCTGGTGCGGCACTGGCAGGTTACTTCAAAAAACAATGCGAACTTCAGCTTTCCTCAGTCTGGATCCCTTTGCCAAATGCGTTTTTCCTCTTTACCTTCTGGCCTTTCCCTATGGACCACTCCACACCCTCCCTTCCTCTTCCCCGTGGCCCCTGCCCCCTTCTTCCCTAGCCCCCTGCTTCATCCACTCGCCCTTTCCTGGGCTCCTCCCTTCAGCCCCCCTTGGCTTCCAGTCGCATCAAAGCCCCTCATTTTATAGAGGTGGGGTGGAGTTTCCCGTCCATTCTTCTTTTTATGGACAGAGGCCTTGTTTTTAACAGCTGCACAATAGGACCATATTTAATAGATGCTGCTATTGTCCGCATGGAGATGCTGACAGCGACAACCTCACGTGTCAGATTTCTTCCTCTTGTACAGCTCTTTAAAGGCATGGGTATCCCACCTGAAAAAAAGTTACGTTGAAAGTGGGGGGTGGGAGAGAGAGAGAGAGAATAATGACAAGCAAAGGAAGAGGGAGATGGCATGGGAGGCTTAGAGGGTACACCGGCAAGGAACCTAGACAAAAACTTTAGGGGCTGGATCCAGATTTATGCTGGATCCACTGCGCTGACTGAAGTGGACTTCCCTGCCCCCTCCTTCCCACCGCAGCCGCCCCCCAGTCTCCTGAAAGTGCTACACAGAATGTCAGGAGACCCTGGTGAATGGGGTGAGCTGTGGTATGAGGGGGGAGGGAGTGAGGGACCCTCTGTGAGAAGAGCCCTTCGTCCAGGGGAGGCTGGTGGCTGCGATGTCAGTGAGGCGGTGAATATGCTCTGGGTTTCAGTCAGAACCAGTCAGAACTCTCAAGGAGCTCTCCAAGGCCTCTTCTGTCTTCTCCTTGCGGAAGGTCTGCTCCTCTTGTGGGAAGCCGATCCTGGATGCAGCCCCAAGTCTCTCTTAAGCAGGAACAGAACTGAAACTCCCAACGTCTCCCAGTGCCACTTAGTAACTAAATGATATAACGACACTATCCACGCAGGAGGAACGTTCTCCATTTGCACTGTGAGCGGGAGATGCCTTCAGGAGCAAAGCAGCCATTCTCTGAAGAGACCGAGACAAGGTGACCTAATGGAGACTTGCCTTGACAACAAGCGTTTGTGGAGTTACAGGTGTCGGGTTTTATTCCTGTTTGAATTTGTAAAGCCGCTGAACGCACATCACCTTTACTATCTCTGTCAACCCCTGCAAATGCAAGCCCACTTTACAGAGTGGTTTTGTTGAGCAGAACTGTTGTGTGTGTGTGATGTGATGAAGAGGGACAGTGGACCAGTGACAGCAGTTGCGAAGGGGGCTCTGTTGGAGCGGGGACACTGGCAGGACTGCACAGCAATCAGGGGTGCTGATAATCACTTAAAGGCTTCAGGCCCCAGGCCAAGAGGACACAAATCTGCATAAAATCTGCATATGCTAATTCATGTCGATGTATGCAGAAATAATTACTGGGATTTATTTACATTTCACAGGAGGCAAAGCCAGACAATTAATTTCTCATCCAAATAATCTCAAATAAAATACATTCTTCTGTTAATTTGCACCCTGCCCCAGATCATCCCAAACCGATAGAAAAATATTCTTTTCCTAAGCTTGATTGCAATGCAAGGGATTTTGGGTGGTGATGGGCAGAGGTGGAAGCATGTGGGAAGGGGAGAGTTGACCCTTCCTTCCCCAGCTGCAGTCCCTCTTGAAAATTTCCACCTGCATGTCAATTAAGCTGAGAAGATAACCTTTCCTTGGACACCCAGGGCTCTGTGGAATAGATTCAGGGCTTGGTGCCCCCTTGGGCTCAATGCCCCTGATGGCAAGGCAGCCTTCTGGGGACATCTTTAAGCCAGTCCTTCCAGCCCCTTGCAAATACCGGAAACCTCCCTTTGGGCGGCATGGGACTTTCTCCTGGAAAAAATCACGAGGAGGATTCTGTAATGCTAATTTGAGCAAAGTCCTCCATCTTCTTGGAGTGAATGTTTTTGACAATAAGATTGTCCCCATCTAGGAATGTAATCAATGCAGAAGCCCTTGTAGAAAGCGCCTCTTGTCTCTTTTATGCCCCGTTGCATGGATACAACCTGAACAATGGAGAAGCAGCCTGCCAGCCAGTCAAGAAGAGATCAGGGATCACAAGATTTCCCCACTAATCTGTTTCCAGAAAGGACAGACATCTATCAAAAGCAGTGCGATTTCAGCACATCTTAGCCAAGGCATGTGAGCTAACAGGCTGCTATCAGATTTGCATACAGAAACCTTGACTTCAAACATAGTGCTAATCCTTAAATCCAGGGCAAATAGTGTCTTGCGCCAAACTACGCAAAATGGCTAATTATAGTTAATCTAAGCTAGAAATTGGGTATCATCTTTTCTTTGGGGAGCAACCCCCTGATCCCCTCCACAACCCAGGGCCATTTCTTCCTGTCATTTTTACAACCCTTTTTCTTCATGGACATCACAAAGTGTTAGTTGACCTCATGCGCATGTGAGGTCATGTGGTCTAAGGAGTAAAAAATGGAATTCCGTGAACAAAAGGGGAAAGAGGCTTCAAAATAACATATATTGATATTACATGCCGCAATCTCAACAGAATAAAATAATGTAATGGCATATGATGTGATGACTGCATGATGTGATTCAAATATTTGTTGAAAGTGAACAAAAAGATATACAAGGCAGCTGGGAGGGAAAAAACCAGGAGCATGAGGGAGTGCTGCATTTCAGGAAAAGCAAAATGTACTTGTTCACATAACGCACAATTAGAGTACACTCCTATGCATGTTCAAACAGAAGGAAATCCTACAACTCCCAGCACCCCCCAGCCAGTATAGCTGCCTGAGGCATACTGGGAGTTGTAGGACTTATTTCTGTTTAAACATGCATAGGATTGTACCCTTCACATCACTTGTGGAGTTCACTACTGTAAGATGTGGAGCTGACCCTTAGCTTAGGGCCAAAGCACACATTATTTAAAAAATAAATATTATTTTGCTAGAATAAGTTCAGGCTGAATGGGGACCCTAACCTTGGAAGTGTTGTTGTTGTTCAGTCATTAAGGCGTGTGCGACTCTTCGTGACCCCATGGACCACAGCACACCAGGCCTTCCTGTCCTCCGCTCTCTCCCGGAGTGTGCTCAAGTTCATATTCATTGCATCGGTGATGCTATCTAGCCATCTCATCCTCTGCCGTCCCCTTCTCCTTTTGCCTTCAATCTTTCCCAGCATCAGGGTCTTTTCCAGGGAGTTTGCTCTTCGCATTAGGTGGCCAAAATATTTGCGCTTCAGCTTCAGTATCTGTCCTTCCAATGAACACTCAGGGTTGATTTCCTTTAGGATTGACTGATTTGACCTCCTTGCAGTCCAGGGGATTCGTAAGAGTCTTCTCCAGCACCGCAGTTCGAAAGCATCAATTCTTAGGCGCTCAGCCTTCCTTATAGTCCAGCTCTCACAGCCATACGTTGCTACTGGGAAAACCATAGCTTTGATTATATGAACCTTTGTTGGCAAGGTGATGTCTCTGCTTCTTACTATGCTGTCTAGGTGTGCCATAGCTTTCCTCCCAAGGAGCAAGCGTCTTTTAATTTCATGGCTACAGTCACCGTCTGTGGTGATCTTGGAGCCCAAGAAAGTAAAATCTGTCACTGCTTCCATTTCTTCCCCTTCTATATGCCAGGAAGTGATGGGGCCAGACGCCATGATCTTCATTTTTTTAATGTTGAGTTTCAAACCAGCTTTTGCACTCTCCTCTTTCACCCTCAACAAAAGGCTCTTGGGATCCTCTTCGCTTTCTGCCATTCGGGTGGTATCGTCTGCGTATCTGAGGTTGTTGATAATTCTCCCGGCAATCTTAATTCTGACCTGTGATTCATCCAACCCGGCATTTCTCATGATGTACTCTGCATATAAGTTAAATAAGCAGGGCGACAATATGCAGCCTTGTCGTACTCCTTTCCCAATTTTGAACCAACCGGTTGTTCCGTGTTTGGTTCTTACTGTTGCTTCTTGACCCTCATACAGGTTTCTCAGGAGACAGGTGAGGTGGTCTGGTACTCTCATCTCTTTAAGAATTTGCCACAGTTTGTTGTGATCCACACAATCAAAGGCTTTAGCGTAGTCAATGAAGCAGAAATAGATGTTTTTCTGGAATTCTCTTGCTTTCTCCATGATCCAGCGAATGTTGGCGATTTGATCTCTAGTTCCTCTGCCTCTTCGAAACCCCGCTTGTACTTCCGGTAGTTCTCGGTTCACATGCTGCTGAAGCCTAGCTTGTAGGATTTTGAGCATCACCTTGCTGGCATGTGAAATGAGCGCAATTGTGTGGTAGTTTGAACACTCTTTGGCGTTGCCCTTCTTTGGAACTGGAATGTAAACTGACCTTTTCCAGTCTTGTGGCCACTGTTGAGTGTTCCAAATTTGTTGGCATATTGAATGCAGCACTTTAACAGCATCATCTTTTAGGATTTTAAATAGCTCAGCTGGAAGACTGTCATCTCTGCTAGCTTTGTTGTTACTAATGCTTCCTAGACTTCACTCTCTAGGCTGTCTGGCTCAAGTTCAGTGACCGCACTACCATGGCTATCAGGGACATTCAGATCTTTCCTGTATAGTTCTTCTGTGTATTCTTTCCACCTCTTCTTAATCTCATCTGCTTCTGTTATGTCCGTGCCTTCTTTGTCCTTTATCATGCCCATCTCAACCTTGGGAGGGCTTTAACTCTTCTCCCTGCTGCAGCCCCAGTCTGGATCAGGGCCCCTGCACCTGTAATTTTCCTTTTTCCAAAGTGATCCATTAGCTTCAATGGATCATGGTTTGAGTATAAATTGCAGGTCCAGCTGGGGGGCAATCTGGATTGGGACTGCAGTGTGTGTGTGTGTTCAGGGTAGGCGGTGGCAGATGGGGTGCGAAGAAGAATGGTTAAAGGCCTCCTACCAGTGAAGGCTGGTGGCTCCGGTGTCAGTGGGGCAGTGGATCTGCTCTGGGTTTCACTGCACCCTCCCGACATCGCAGCCATCAAGGCCCTGTACTTATTCCAGAGTATTTTTTAAAAAGGGTGTGTGTGTGTTGGGGCGGCGGGGGGGGGGGGAGATGCAGCTGCTAGCTGCTATGTGTGCTTTGGGCCTTTCCTTTCAAAAAGGACCAGGAAGGACCAGAGGCTACCTTTGAAAGGTAGAAGGGGACCTCCATTTTCAGGAGCTGTATCCCTCCCTCTGGGTACTGGCCCAAACAGCAGGGAGGGATGTTGCCTTCATGGTTGCTGTTGGAAACAGAATGGTGGAATAGATGGGTCTCATCTAGGAATGGAGAAATCTGCCACTTTTGCTTTCTCTCAGTGGCCTGGTTTGCATATAATGCTAAGCCATGGTGTCATTTGTTGAAATCTGGCTTGTTGTTGTGGCCTAACGCATCTGTGCAAACAAACCATGGTTTGTTAAAGAGCTACAAACATCAAATAGTCGCCATGGTTTGTTGTTGGCTTACAAAGTCTGGCTTGTTTAAACCATGGCTCAATGTGATGTCTGAACCCAGAACCATGGCTTATCCCTGGCTTGTTTGCGCTGCTGTCAGCCCTGAAACAGGCATCCGACAAGAGCAGCCTGAAAATGAAATTGCTCAGGAGGCTGGCAAAATGGGTGGAGAAAAACAAATCAGAAATAGGGAAAATAATATGCAGTTTGTTTGCTTGTCTGCAGGGCAATTCAAGTCTAAAGCCACAAACCATGGTTAAATAAAACATGCTTTAGCATCATGTTTGAATTCTCATTTTTCCAACTCTCAGTTTGTTCAGTCCCCATTTCTGCATCAGTCTGTGACCCTAAAAAAAACAACGTCCACATGAACATTTGTACACATTTTTGTGCTCATTTTTCCTAATTCATGCATTTTTGTATGCAATTTTGCCTAACATAGATATTTTTGCAAGCAGTTTTCCTTTATGTAATGCTTTTTTGTACAGTTCTCCCTAATATAAGCCTTTGCACACTTCTCCCTAATATACACATTTTTGTCTGCTCCAGAGAACTGCCCCAAAGAACTGCCTAATATAAAAATTTTTGTGTGCCCTGGAGAATTTTTGCCTGCTCCCCACCCCCACTCCCCCGCCCTGGAGAACTGCATTGCAAAATTCTGAGCAGGGCAAATACTGAAGGATAACTGCATTCTCATGCTGATTTGAGAAGTGTGAATTTGGTAATTTCTTATCAAAACGTGAAATGAACAAAATTCTCTCCTATCCCAGGTATTATCCTTCAGGGTTGCTTTTACCTTCTCATGCTCAACCCAAACCTCAAAGATGTGTTACCTCAGCTCATTCCAAACTAAAAAATGGAACCCTGCTTTTTCATATCCACTATCATGAGTTGGGAGCCAATATCAACCAACACAAGGGTGAGAGTTTTGCAAAAAGCTAGAAGAAAATTCCATTGCACAAAAGGCATCAGAAGCAGTAAGGAATAAAACTCAATTTTTCAGCAACTAAGAGGGAATTATAAATGAGAGAAAGTGAGCAAGCAAATATGTCTAAAAAGTGTACACATTTCTCTTCTTGCTGGAAAAAGGGAGAAATTAAAAAGGCTGTATAAACAGCCATTTGACTGTCATTTGGGAAGAATGTACAATGAAGACACTTACCTGCTTTTCCTGTTTTTTTCTCCTGCCTTTAGCATGTTGCAAAATAGGATGCTCCACTTGGTTGTATACAACTTGCCATTGCTGGAGCAAAATGTTTTATTTAAAACAGCAAAGGACTATTATTTGTGTGTTGTAGTTGTTTTAAAATTACAGCCATTATTTCTAAATTTGCACCTATACCTGTAAATGAGTACATGCAAATTTTATGCACATCTTGGCCTTTGTTGGTGATGCTAAGTGGCCACTCCAAGTTAAAAACAGCTCCTTGACTGTAGCCCCAGGAAGTTGGGCTGGCTCTTGGCTCACTCCTCGTAATTTTTGCAAGGTGCTTGGAGACACTGGGTCCAAAGCCATTCTGGAGTAGTCCACAAGGACCTGAAGGAGGAAGCCTCACACTTAAATCCCTGCTCAGCTGTGGAGTCAGCCATTGGCCAGTCACTATCTCAGCCTAACCTGGGGGCAGGCAGAAGGTAGGTCAGGATATTTGGGTGATTTGCAGTAAATTGGCAAGTGTATCTGACTCCCAATAGCTTGACAATAGCAAGTAAAATAGAAATTTTAAAAACATCTCCGATGCGACTGGCCTTGTGCTAATTGCTTATCTTTTAGCCTCAATGTCCTTCATGTGTAAAATATGGGTGTTAACTGGTTGCCTTTGGGTAGGACTTTGTACTGCTCTATTGGCCCCTTAAAGGGCCTGTTGAGGCGTCACTCTAAGCCATGCTGGTTAGGGAATTTGCGCAAACCACCGTGGCTTAGTTTGTCATGTGGGGGGAGAAAAACCCGCTAACCATGGATCCAAAACCACCTTGTCTAACCACCCCCCTGCAGCAGGGTTAAAGGGCCCCGGGGTGGCTTACCGTTACATGGCTTATACTCCCCAGTGGTTAAAATGGGCTCTGGGTGGTGTACAGGTTGCAACCACAGAGTTGGCGGCCTAGAGCATTCTGCACTTCCAGCGATGCTCTAGCCGGCACAGACTTTCTCTGTGGTTGCTGGCGCATCACAATGGATGGAGCAGCCGTGCATGCATTCTCGCGGTGCCAGGGCCGCTGGGATCACCGGCAGCGGCAGCAGGAGGGTGGTTACGTTAACTACGGAGGGGGGTGGTTACAGGAATCCTGCAGTGCCACATGGTTCCTGGTCATGTGATGGACACGCGCATCGTGGTTACGCTAACCACCCCCTTCTGCAGTTACCCTAAACATGCTGCCCCCATGCATGTCTGAAGAGGCCCAAAGAGCTTGTGTCAGAATCCCTGATCTATAGTAACTCAGATGTAGAATTGCGTATATGCAGCAGGGGTGGAGAAGCTCCTTCACCCAGAGGGCCGAATCCTATTTGGCAGAATCTCTAGGGGGCTGTATTGTAGTGTTGGGTGGGACCGAAGGCAAAAAGGGGTGGGCCAAAGAGATGGGCCAAAAATATCTACATATTGTAGGTTCAAGCTCTTCCTGCCAGTCACGAAGCCTGAGGAGAGGCATTTCAACCTTTTAGAATGGGGGAAAACTTCACAAAAGCCAGGAAACCACCAAATGGCTGGTGGTTGGGGGAAAGGAGGCAGGGCCAGGGGCAGGGGCAGGGGCGGGGCCATCTGGGGAAACTCTTTGGGGATCCCAAAGGGCAGGCTGGATTTGGCCTGGATTTGGCCTGTGGGCCTGAGGGTCTCTGCACCCCTGATATAGTGTATGGTTTATGGACTGAAGTAAGTAATTGACTACAATGCCCCCCCCCCCCAACTCCTGATTAGGGAACTTGACTTTATAGTAAAAAATAAACTAGATCCCAGAAGCCTGAAGTCTGCCTACTCCACAGGGTTGTTGTTGTGAAAGCAAAAGGAGATGAGGGACCACCCACTGATTTTGCTTGTTGGTTTGCTCAGAATATAATCATGCTATTCAATATGCAGCTCTGCTGCTGATTTCAGTGGCCTGAAAGGCTTTGTATGTTATTTTGGTCTTGTTTTACTCCATTGTAAACAGCCGTGGAGATTGTTTGACTGAAAGGTGGTGCATAAATCTTTAGAATAAGTAAATAAAGATGTACTTTTGATGACCCTTAAATAAACCTCCTCCTCCTCCTCCTCCCCCCTTTGTCTCCATACTGTTTTCTTATACATGTTTCTAGTGAGGGAGGTGCGGGGGGGCGACAGCCTCCACTTTTTACACAGCTTACATGGTAATGATCGATCAAGCTCTATTTTTCCAGCATCCGCTTCTGTGGCTTCTGGCAACAACATAATAAAAGAACACAATGAAAACGCCGTAAAGCTGCATCACAAGGGCGGAAAACACTTTGCTGTGCAAACACTGTTATCTTTTTGCATCCTGGCCAAAGCTGCTTGGGAGCCCTGCCTTGGTCTGCGCTGCACTGCTCGCCAGCCCCGCCAAAATTTGTGACAGGCTTGCAAGCTTGCATTTTGCAAGCATGCCCTTTGGAGAGGCCGGGACGCAGATGCTCCCATTGTGTCCCTCTTTACCATATTTTATGGTTTCTGTTTTCAGGTTTCTGTCCCTGTAAAATGCCACTCCTATTTTGTCCTTTATTTGCCTTTGGACTGGGCGGCTGAGGATGTGTTTGAAACATGTTTCCCCCCCGCCACGCCACGCACATGCACTAGAGCAGAAGCGTTTAAACTTAGGCATGTGGGCTACATCCGGCCCCCAGGAGTCCCAGTCCAGCACTCTGGGGTTCCCCAGAAGTCCATGCCACATCCTCTGCCCCCACCCCTTTCCCCTGACTGCCGATTGATTGGTGGCTTCCCTGCTCCCCCCCATTTTCTAAAGGGTTGAAATGCCTCCCCTAAGGCTTAGTTGCTGGCAGGAAGAGCTTTCAGCTAAAATATGCAGGCATTTTTGGCTCTGCCCTCTTGGCCTTTGGCCCCGCGCACCAAAGCCTCCTCCCGCCCACCCCCCGAGCTTCCCTGAAATGGAATTCAGTCTTCAAGCTGAAAGAGGTTTAACACCTCTGCAGTAGAGTTTCTGGATTGTTGGTCTACGGTGTTGAGTGCCAAATCGCCCGGCATGTAGTTAAACAAAAGAAGTCGATCTCTGAGCAAATAGCCTTTATTATGCGAATCAGCCAGCTCAACAGCACTTTATGTTATAGACTTTCTCAGCCTCCAGCAACCTAGAGCTAAGATTTTATTTTGTTGATTGATTGATTGATTTACAATATTTATATACCGCTCCACATCAAAAGATTTCAGAGTGGTGAACAGCAAAATAAAATAATAAAACACCAGGTTAAAACTGTTAAAATATTTTCAAAAGACAAATTCCAATAAGATCTCTAATTAGCTTTGCACAATATTATGTAGATTATGCAAAGATCCTTTTGATGGATGCACTATTGCTAGGAGACTTGCAGTGAAACTGGCGACAGACCGCAGTACGAAACCTGAGTGGCTTTTCTGGTCCAGCCCTCAGGGAAGGTCTTCCCCAGGAAACTCTTTTGATGGTCCAACCTTGCAGAACACCTCAATTCCCGAAGTTGTGCCTAAGGATGTACGAAAGTCACTTACCTTTTAATGAAATGTGATTTGAGGTGGGGGGGAGGCGCTCCGTCCCTCCCCCAGAAATTCTGGCTGGGGGGAGGCACTCCGTCCCTCCCCCCTGAAATTCTGGCCGGGGGGGAGGCGCTCTGTCCCTCCCCCTCCCCGAATCCTCGCTGGCCGGGTCCGCAAATGGCGGCGGCCATAGCTGCCGCCGTTTGCATCCCTGCAGTCAGCCGTGATAGGCTATGTAAATGTTTACGTAGCCTGTCACGGCTGAGTAAAACAAAAAACAAAAAAATGCGCGTACGCAAATGGCGGCTCCCATGGGTGCCGCCATTTGCGTTCCTTATTTTGGCACGTCTAGTCTACGTAAACATTTACGTAGACTATGGCAAAAATGAGGGGAACGCAAATAGCGTAGCATCTACGCTATTTGCGTTCCCCTTATTTTCGCCATAGTCTACGTAAATGTTTACATAGACTAGACGTGCCAAAATAAGGTACGCAAATGGCGGCGCCCATGGGCGCCACCATTTGCATACGCGCGGGGGGTTTTTTGTTTTGTTTTACTCAGCCGTGATAGGCTACGTAAACATTTACGTAGCCTATCACGGTATTTGTTAAAAAAAACTAGCCGTGATAGGCTACGTAAATCTTTACGTAGCCTATCACGTTTTTTTGTTTTTTTTACTGGAAATGGCGGCGGTGGCAGCCGGTCGGAAGACCGGCTGCCGCTGCGCTGCCGCTGCACCACCGCCGGAGCCGCCGCCGCCAGGAAGATTCGCCCAAGGTAAGTCCCGTCCCGGGGGCGGGCGGGGGGGGCAGACCGTTTCACCACCGATTTCGGGGGGCCGAATGCGCTGGCATTCGGCCTCCCCAAGATTCGTGGTGAAATTCTCTGACATTCTTAGTTGTGCCTCCCTCTGGACCTGACGTCTGATTCTGGTGTCTGTCACCCCCAACTCCTCCCTCCACATAAGATCTTGTATTCCCACAGATCGAAGAAGTTTCTGTTTGGCTTTGAAGCAACTGATTAACTGGCATTTGGAAAGATTCCTTTCTTCCACTCTCTTCCTGCTTTGTCTCCTGAAACCTTGGTTACTCTCCCATTGCTTCGCCTTCTTCCTCATCGGGCTCTGGGTTCATTCCCACGCCCTCTCGAGATGCTTCTGCAGGGATGCTGGGCCCAGTCCCTACATAAGGCATGGATAAGGCAACCTTTTTTTTCTGTTGACAGCCGCATTCCCTTGAGGGCTGTCTGTTAGGGTATGCATGCCGATGAGGGGCAGGGCCGAAGGCAGCAGTGGGCAAGGACACCCCTTTTCTCTCTCTCTCTCTTTCTTTCTGCCACACCCTTTTCTTTATCTCTCTCTCTCTCTCTCTTTATCTTCCCCACCCAGCAGGCTGCCAGCAGAGAGACAGATTGCTGTTGCCAGGGGTGTGAAGTGATCACTTGTAGAGGGCTTCTGAAACTAGGCCGAGGGCTGTAGGGTGCCCATCCTTGGTCTAGGGATATGATTCCTGTGTAGGGTGCAAGAGGTACTGAGTTCAAATCCGAGACAAGCTCTGCCTAGGGAGGGAAGGCTGGTGCTGTCTCTTTAGACATTTTAGAGGGTGGGATGGTAGCTCTGTGGTAGAGCGCCTGCTTTGGATGCAAAAGGTCCCAGGTTCAGTCGCTGGCATCTTCAGGCAGGGTTGGGAAAGAGCCCTGTCTGAAACTTGGGAGAGTTACAATTCCTGGAGGGGTAGCTGTCTTTGCTCTGTTGCAGCCAAAATGACAAAGAGTCTCGTGGCACCTTAAGGGCTAACACAGTTATTGTGGCATAAGCTTTGGTGGACCACGGTCCACTTCATCAGTCAGAGTAGACCAGTCACCTTCATCCTGTTCACTCCCAGGACCCACCTGTAGCCCAGGCATGTATCATGGGGTCCTGTCTTCATTCTTTTTACCACGTATGGGTAGGGTGCTGCTGGTGTGACCTACTTTCGCTTGGTTGTGTGTAGTTGAAGACCAATGGTATACACCAGGATGGGGACCCTGCCCCCCCAGATGTGTTGGACTACAAGTCCCATCACCCAACCACTGACCACAATGGCTGGGGATGATGGAAGTTATAGTCCAACACATTTGGAGGGCACCAAGTTGGGAAAAGATCTAGATCTAGATCCATTTCAATCGGGCTTCAGGCCTGGTTTTGGAACGGAAACTGCCTTGGTCGCCCTGTGGGATGACCTCTGCCGGGAGAGGGACAGGGGGAGTGCGACCCTGTTGATTCTCCTGGACCTCTCAGCGGCTTTCGATACCATCGACCATGGTATCCTTCTGGATAGGTTGTCTGGGTTGGGAGTTGGAGGCACTGCACTACAGTGGTTCCGCTCCTACTTGGATGGCCGATTCCAGAAGGTGGTGCTGGGGGATTATTGCTCTGTGCCATGGCAATTGTGCCATGGGGTTCCACAGGGCTCTATTCTATCCCCCATGCTGTTTAACATCTACATGAAACCGCTGGGGGAGGTTATCCGGAGGTGTGGGCTGAGGTGCCATCAATATGCGGATGACACCCAGCTCTACCTCTCTTTCTCATCAAAACCAGGTGAGGCAGTGGCTGTTCTGAACCAGTGCCTGGGCACGGTAATGGACTGGATGAGGGCTAATAAACTGAAACTCAATCCAGACAAGACGGAGGTACTGTTAGTGGGTGGTTCATCTGCCCGGCTAGGTGATATTCCACCTGTTCTGGAGGGGGTTGCACTCCCCCTAAAGGATCAGGTTCGTAGTTTCGGGGTGCTCTTGGATCCAGAACTGTCACTTGAGGCACAGGTGAACTCAGTGGCACGGAGCACTTTTTATCAGCTTAGGCTGGTATACCAACTACGCCCTTATCTGGACAGCGATAGCCTTGCTACAGTTATCCATGCTCTGATAACTTCTCGTCTGGATTACTGCAATGCGTTATACGTGGGGCTGCCTTTGAAAACGGTCCGGAAACTTCAGCTGGTCCAAAATAGGGCAGCAAGATTGTTAACAGGGACTGGCCTGCGAGCTCATATTACGCCAGTACTTTTCCAGCTGCACTGGCTGCCAGTCCATTTCCGGGCCTGATTCAAAGTGCTGGTGTTAACATTCAAAGCCCTTAACGGCTTGGGGCCAGGTTACCTGAAGGATCGCCTCCTCCCATATGTGCCTGCCCGGACCTTAAGATCATCATCAGCGGCCCTTCTCCGTGAGCCCCTGCCGAAGGAAGTAAGGCGGGTGGCTACTAGGAGGAGGGCTTTTTCTGTTGTGGCACCCTGGCTCTGGAATGAGCTCCCTAGTGAGGTTCGCCTGGCGCCTACATTGTACTCCTTTCGGCGCCAGATGAAGACCTTTTTATTTTCCCAGGCATTTTAGCTTTCTAAATTTTTATCTTTGCTGTTTTAAATCTGTATTTTAAACTCCTGTACTGCTGCTAGGTTTTATTGTGGTTGTATTGTTATATTGTGGTTTTAATGTTCTATATATTTTAAATTGTTTTATTGTGTGTCGTTTGGTTTTAGTTTTTGTGAACCGCCCAGAGAGCTTCGGCTATTGGGCGGTATAGAAATGAAATAAATAAATAAATAAATAAATAAAAGCAGGTGCAGGCAATATTGCGCCAGATGGACCCATGGTCCCATTCAGTATTAGGCAGCTTCCTATGCTCTGCACTCTTACCTCTGGGTCTCGATTCCTGGGTAAGGAGCAGATGCATCTTGCCTCTGAAGCACATGCTTGTAACTGCTCATGGATGCAAAAATGCCAGTGAGGTTTTTCCCTTCCATCCCCTTTACAACTGTCTATTCAGATTCGAGAAGTGACTGGATGTGTTTGAGTTGTGGCTCTTCTCTAAGAACAGAAGGATCCATTGTGAGATCAGACATTCTGAAGTCGATGTTGCTTTTTCCTTTAAAGAGACTGTTACTGCCAGAGTATTAACACCCCTTGCTCCAGAAGCCAGCACAGGACAGATGACTATGGATGGAAAAAAGCTGGCAACAAAATGTAATATTGGCATGATAGTGGGTTGCGGGAGGGGTGGGGTGCTCGGTCAGTGATCCTTGGTGTAATAATAGGGGTGTCCCAAGTATGCAACTGTCCCTTTTTTAATGTATGAACTGTTGTTGGAGGGGTCAAGGGTGACCTTCTCTTTTAGGCTTTTGTTGAAGGTGCAAGGTGCTTGCTTTATGGGAACCCTTGGCTTGAGCCTGCCATCACTTAATGTCATAAAAAAAAAGTACTGCAATTATTATAAATACAACATTTTTACCCTTGGGCTTTTCTACAGAAGGCATTTACTGTGCGCTTCTCATTCCCTACTCATGGTTGCTTACCTATTCTTTCGATGACATCATGACCCTCCAGTTTCACTTCTGTGGCTAACCAGCACTTACAGTAAGTTTTCTTACAGCAGGGAAAATGCAGCATTTAATTGTGAAAGTGAAAGAAAGTGTGATTTCCTCTTCTGTATTTGCACTATTCTGCTATACCACAGTGCCACCTAGAGGTTATGTAGCAGAAAAGCAGGAAAGGAAATGCTCCATGTGTAGTGCTTGGATCTCAATTCTGTGACAACACTGAAAGCTGATATAGCGGATTAACAGCCTCATGTAGAAAAGCTCTTTGTCTCCTGTGCTGTGCTTAAGATGAAAACGTTAAAAGTGCCGGGCTATCAGTTGAGACCAATGTGGGGTTCTACTAGTCCCTTTGAATCCCAGAACGTATTTTTAAGCCCTGGTTTCTGGGGCTTCTCTTAGCTCAGATTTTTGTAAAAAGACACTCCATTCAGTGTCCTCAGTGTTCAGACTCCTCTGTCTGTGGAAATCAAAAGAGCTTATTCCCACTTATGTCAGCCCAATATATTTTTTTTATTCTTTAATCTGCAAAAAAGTTTAATTGCCATGTAACGAGATAACCATTGCAAGTCAATTAGCTCACAATTAAGTTGCATTTACCATACATTCTGAATGGCTTTGTGGCAATTAAGGACACCTAATGAACTTGCTTCTGTGATTGAATGTACATAGATAAGATATAAGAGAACCTTTCGTACAGCTCTCAACATATGCTCTGGTAAACATTTAGTTACATTTCCAGGGCTGCATTATTATTCTGGAGGCTATAAAGAGCGGTTGCTCTGATGTAAAACATACACACATTCTCAAATATGAAAGGCGCATAATTTGGAACTTTGTGCAGAGGAGAGAAAACCTATAGAGGAGGAATTCCCTCTTCTATAGAATCCCTTTGCATTTGATCTCTCTACTTGCTCAGATTTCTAGAGTTTTCTTTCAGCCTCCAAATATCAACAGAAAACCCGTCTGGTCTCACACTTAAGAGGATGAATTTGCTGAAGGCTGTGGAGGCTCCATGTTCACAAGCACTCTATCTTTGATTATTATGCTGGGAGAAACACCACACAATGGTTATTGGCTTGTGGGCTTTTCTGAGACATCTGGCTGGTCATTATTGGAAAGGGGACTAGATGGACCTTGGGCCTAATCTAATACAGAGGCTGTTTTCTCTCTTTCCCCCCGCCCTCTCTCACACACAGCCTTATAGTGAGTCAACCCTTTAAGAACATAAGAAGAGCCCTGCTGAATCAGACCAAAGGCTGATCTAGTGCAGCATTCTGTTCACACAATGAACCAGCTGCCCGTGGGAAGCCCACAAGCAGGACATATGTGCAGTTATAGGGCTCCTGCGTTGTTGTTGTTGTTGTTGTTGTTCAGTTGTTAAGTCGTGTCCGACTCTTCGTGACCCCATGGACCGTAGCACACCATGGGGAAAAATGGAACTGGTGCAACTTTTGTTAAGAACATAAGAAGAGCCCTGCTGGATCAGACCAAGCGTCCATCAAGTCCAGCATTCTGTTCACACAGTGGCCAACCAGCTGTTGACCAGGAAACCCACAAGCAGGACATGAGTGCAACAGCACCCTCCCACCCATGTTCCCCAGCAACTGGTGTACATAGGCTCACTGCCTCTGGTACTGGAGGGAGCACCTAGCCATCAAGAATAGTAGCCATTGATAGCCTCATCCTTCCTGAATTTATCCAATCCCCTTTTAAAGCCATCCAAGTTGGTGGCCATCACTTCATCTTGTGGTATCGAGTTCCATAGTTTAACGATGCGCTGTGTGAAGAAGTTCGTCCCTTTATCTGTCCTGAATCTCCCACCAATCAGCTTCATGGGAGGACTCCACTGGGTTCTAGTGTAATGAGAGAGGGAGAAAAATGTCTCCCTATCCATTTTCTCCACATCATGCATAATTTTGTACACCGCTGACATGTCTCCCCTTACTCACCCTTTTTCTAAGCTAAAGAATCCCAGATAATGTAACCTTTCCTCATAGGGGAGTTGCTCCAGCCCCTTGAACATTTTAGATGCTCTTTTCTGCACTTTTTGCAACTCTGCAATATCCTTTTTTAGATGCAGTGCCCAGAATTATACACAATATTCTAAATGTGGTTGTACCATCAATTTATACAAAGGGAGTATGATCCTGGCAGTTTTATTTCCAATTCCTTTCCTAATTATGTGTAACATGAAATTTGCCTTTTTCACAGCAGGGTCGACATTCTGTCCACCACAACCCCAAGATCTCTTTCTTGGTTGGTCACCGCTAGCTCAGATCCCATCAGCTTATACTTGAAGCTGGGATTTTTTGCCCCAGTGCGCATCACTTTACACTTGCTTACATTTGCCATTTGGATACCCATTCTCCCAGTTTGGAGAGCTCCTTTTAGAGCTCCTTGCAATCCTGTTTTGTTTTAACCACATTAAATCATTTCCTGTCATCAGCAATCTTGGACTCTTCACTGCTCACTCCTAATTCCAGATCATTTATGAATAAGTTGAAAAGCATTAGTCCCAATACAGTTCCCTGTGGGACCCCACTGTTTACATCCCTCCATTGGGAGAATTTATCATTTATTCCTACTCCCTGCTTTCTGTTCTCTCTCTCTACCATCATAGAGATGTAATGGTGGGGAAAGCTTTGCCTGATGAATGTCTGCCTACCACCCTTCTGTTAAAAGCACTGGAATCTTGCCAGAGGGGAAAAGGTGGCAAGGAGGATGGGTGGTGGCTCAGTGGAATAGCACCTGCTTTGCATGTCGAGGGTCTCAGGTTCAATCCCTGGCATCTCCAGGGAGGGCTGGGAAAGAGCCCCCCTCTGAGACCCAAGGGAGCCTCTCCTGGCCAAAGTAGGCAATACCGAGCTCTACGGACCAGTAGCCTGACATGAGATAAAGCTGTTTCGATACTGGCGGACTAACCCAAACTCAAGACTTACCTGCCATCAGGACGCACCATTCTTATTTATTTACACAAGCTTTTAATTAATTTATTTTTTACAAAAAGAGCAACAGACACGGAAGTGTAAAATTAATAGAAGTGATGTTCTTTGTGAAATGTGAAAAAGCATGTCTGAACTAGGGTTGCCAACAGATCTGAGAGGAAGACAAAACTGCCCTGGCCCGCTCCTGTGTCTGTAATAGCAGATTTTGTCTCACAGCATGATGATCATCTAATATTTGCAAACCAAGCTGAAATAAAAGGCACTGGAGCAGAGACTGTAAGCAAGTTGGCAATCCTCGCTCCCATCAGCCACCAAAGCCACATTTTAATGAGATAAAACGGAAACAGTAGACAAGTGGAAAGCGAAGATTAACTCCCACTTCAAAGGTATTTTTTTAGTGTCTTGCATGCACAGGGAAACAAAGAGAAGCCCCGCCCCATCCCAGCACACGCACCCCTCCTTGGTGAGAGGAGTTTGCCTCTTACTTCCTTCTGTGATTAAAAATGCCACACTGAGTAAAGCATCCAAAGGGAGGGGAGATTGCAAACTCATTTGCATTTTAATGAATTTTTAATTGAACCTAAATCTGTTGTTTCTCTTTAAGAGATGCGCTGTTGACTTGGCGCACCATGCTGCCGAGAGCCAAGTGGGATCTTAATGTGATAGAAACAATGATAGCGTCAAGCTTAATTAGGTTCGGAAGCATGTCTGGTACACCAGCGAGGAATGCCGGAATGGAAGTGATACTTTCTGCATGGCAATCCTGTGTGTGTGAGTGAGAGAGAGAGAGAGAACACCCATGTGGGGACACCCCCTGATTTCTCTACACTTGTTTTGCTCTAGACTTCTTGAATGGCTGCGGAACATTTCAGCTGACTCCACTGAACAGAAGCGATATGGATGTTTTGGTTCTAGTATTATCAGTGGAGGCTGGTGGCTGCAACATCAGTGGGGTGGTGAATCCACTCTGGGTTTCAGTCAGAACCAGTCAGAACTCTGCTTCACACCTTGGATAGCTCCTTTAGAGTTCTGATTGGTTCTGACTGAAACCCAGAACGGATTCACCGCCACAATGACATTGGAGTATTATATCTGTGATGGCCTCCACTGAGTATTATATCTGGCCCATTCACGTAGGCACCTTATCCTGTTTCCAGCTCACTGTTTATACAGTGGATGTGGAGGCACTCTGAATTTTACAGGCAAGGGGAGAGAGAGAGAGAGAGAGAGAGAGAGAGCGCTGTGCCCCAAGGAGCTTGCAGTCTAAAACAAACAGTGGAGAAAACAGCAGAGGGAGGGAGGGATGAACATGGGCAGATTGCTGTCACATGTACTGAAAAGTTAGTTCATCGGTGCCTTCTAGGGATGTCAATCCAGTTCTTTTTTGGCTCGACAGAGTTCTGCGGTATGTACAACTTGCTTTGTGTCTGCGAGACAAGCTGCAGGCTGTTCTCTGGGGACTCTGGGGACTTTTTTCACATATTTTTGGGTTCTGCAAGTTGTGCAAATTTCTGAGCGGTTTTCACAAATTATGCAAATTCGGTTGTAATTGCACAAATTTGGCCACAATTTGTGCAAATTCCTCAGAAATTTCCAGACATTGCAGAACTTTAAAAGAAATGGACAAAATTCCCAGAAAGTCTTGAACTAGCTTGCAGTGGGAACTGAAATGAAGTCCTGAGGCCAAGCCTAGGAAAACTTGTTGAACTCCACCCACCAAACAGTTTTGTCTGGCCTCCCTAGAGCCTTCAGGGCAGGACTTCAGAGCAGAGGTCCAGTGCCCCATGCAGCAGAATGAGCAGGGGGAAAGTTCTTCCCCTCCCCTCGGTAAAACCATTCAGGGTTGGATCCAGGTTGTCCCTTCAGCAAGAGGAAGGGCTCTGCTTGCGGGAGGTCCCTCTGCCTGATTTCTGGGGATCCCCTCTCCGCCTGCACCGCAGCTCACCCCATTCGGCAGAGTCTCCTCTCTCTCTGTGCAGCATTTTCAGGGACTGGAGAAGCTGCAGTGAGAAGGAGAGGGTTGGGAACCCCACTTTCACCGGCACAGCTGATCCAGCATAAATCTGGATCCAAGCCGAAGTCCAGGCTCGAAAATGACCTAACTGCACCACTGACTAGGTTATAGTTGGGAATGAGGGTTAAAGGGACAGGCCAAAGGGCTCGAGGGAAAGGTGGGCTTTGAGGAGAGATTTCAAGGAGAAGACAAGAGAGGGTGAGGGAGGGATGCTCTGCGCGGGTGTCATAGAAAGAAACTTGTGCAGGCGTTGGGGCAAGCAAGGAAGAATGGGTAGAGTCATGAGAGAAGGGTTACAGAGCTGGGGCTCTGGGGGACCCCAGGTCCTGGGCAGGTATAATGGGGAAAGGAGGCTCGAAAAAGAGGGCGGGGCTCAAGGAGCACTTCAAAGGTGAGGGGGGCTCACAGAGATTGTGCTGCAGGCGGGAGTGGATACTGGAGTCATCATTCGATGTGCGCATGCATGTGTGAGCCAGGTGTACGGTCTGTGGGGTGGCCGCTATTGAATTGCCAAAAAGAGGAAACCAGCATGACTAAAGAGGACACCATTTTGCATAAAGCTGGAATTTGCCGATTTATAGAGAGAAATGCAAATTTGGAAATAGTTGGTTAAATAAAAATGTGGGACATCTCACCATAGTGTGGGAGACGGTGCCCAGGTGAGCTGGGTGCTTTGCTCAGTCTGCTGTCCAGGTGCTGTGGATGGGCACCTTCATGGCCCCTGCACTCTTCAAATGGGCACTTCACAGAACAGACTGTCCCCTGTAAAAGACGACACAGGGGCACCCTAACTCTGGTCTGAAATAGACAGGCATCACATTGCAGAGCAGCGAAGGAGGGGAGAGAGCATCATCAGGCAGTAAACCCAAGGAAAAAGCATTGCTCACCCTAAAGAGCCAGTCTTGAGCCCGGAGCTGCTTAGAGCACCTGGAAACACTCATGGGAGTCGGCTGATGCAGCGTACAGGCAGGTGGGCTCTGCAGCCTAGATGGCACCTTGGAAGCATGGAGCCCAGGCTTCCATGGGAGCATCCAGGCCAGGCTTTGATTATTCATGAAATTCATCATTCAATTTCATTCCTGGAATTTTGCAGACGCTCCAGATGATGTCATCTTCCACCTGTAACCCTCCCGTGTTTTCCCACTGCTTCCTCTGAACATCTCTACACCTGCAGTTTAGCGCACATCCATGATTGGCCACTCATGGACATTTGCGGGCCCATTACGCGATGTTGTAATCCTCCAGTGATTTTCCCGCCAATTCCCCCTGCCTATCCCATGTTATCCCCAAATGGAAAAATGCAGAGTTTCTTTAGCCTGTGCAACAGGGGTGCCATGACCTCCCTATGCATTTCTCCCATAGTGCGAAGAAATCATTGGGTGTTGCAGCTGTGGGAGGTGGTTTTGGTTTGTTGGGGGTGTGGTCATGAGGACGATGGCATTGACGTTGGGGTGGTGGGCATGCCGGTATATTGGCCTGCTAGTTTTGTCCCATGTCGGCTTGCTGCCATGCCGTGACTAACTGCAATGCACCAACTTTTGCTCCTGACGCTGGCTGCTTACTCATGAGACACAGAATGGCCGGCATGCCGGCATGCCAGCAGTTCACCGGGAAGCTGGTACCTGTGGGGGCAGGGTTTGGGCAGTTCGGTGGAGGTTGCTGTCCACCCGCATTGCGTGGCAATCAGGAGGGAAAGGGGCAGGAACCAGGGAGGAAATTTCGCAATGTCCCCAGTGCAGATAATGGCTTTTTGTGGAAAAGTAGCCACTCCATGAAAAGGTAAGGAATGGGATATAACGAGGTAGAAACAACTATGTGAAGTAGCCTGATCTAATCCCATGATGAAACCAGATGGGGAAAGCACTGGTATGGATGGAGATTTCTGCCCCCATGTCATGAACCCCTCTGTCTTTTCACTTACCAGAAAAAGATCCACTGAGGAGGAAAAGAGGGAATAGCTGCATCTGTGCCTTTTGATAAGTGGTGGTAGCCCTCCTCCTGGAAGAACCCTAGGCCTGCAGTGAAAACAGTTTCAGGATATTGATGATGATGATGGTTATTAACAACAACAACAATGATAATAATAACAATAAAAAATTCATAGCCCGCCTTTCCTCATGGCTCTCCCTCTGTATTTTATCCTCATAACAACACCGTGAGGGAGCTTAGGCTGAGAGATGGTTACTGGCTTAAGGCCACTCTGTGACCTCCATGGTTGAGTGAGGATTTGAACCAGGGTTGCCCCAGTCTTAGTTCAACACACTAACCACTACACTACACTGGCTCTCTGTGGTGGCATCTGAGATGCATGACAGCAAAGAGCTCTGGTTCAAGATCCCCTCCAGCCGCTCAGGATCATACAGGCTTGGAGGAGGCCCCCCCCCCACAATTATGAAATTATCTCCCCGACAAGGCCCCCCTGGTTATCTTTTTGGCACCAGGTTAAAACTGCCCTGTTCTCTCAGGCATTTGGCAGCACATAATGAGTTTTAATTAGGTCCTGGATCATCCTTGGCTGATTGTTTAAAATTGTTTTAAAAATTGTTTTTAGATCTGTCGTGTGTGCGATCTGTTTCTATGTCCTTACGTAAAAGGTTTTTGTATTTTGCGTAATGTATTTTAATAGTTTTTAATTTTTGTGAACTGCCCAGACAGCTTCAGCTATGGGGTGGTATAGAAACAGAATGAATGAATGAATGATTTGAAGAAGGAGAAGGAGAAGGAGAAGTCATTCTGAGAGGGAGTTCCAGCTATAAGGGGCAGCAAGAGAAAACTGACTGCGTGTCTATGTGTATATGCTGGAGTGCATTGATACTAAACCCTTGAAATGTGCAGTGTGAATGCTAAGTACTGTTATGCTCATGTCAATCAAAATACTTGGCATGAAATTGATGAGGAAGATGGTCCCGCTCTGCCCTCTTTGCCTCCACATCCTACTCAATCCACAGCATCCATTGCAGCAGGGTGTGTATGTATGTGTGGAAAGAATAGAATGAAGTAACTCAGACATTTTAAATAACACCCCCCCACACACACACACACACAAGGTGTGTTGGGCTGTTTAAACAGCAAATTGGATGAGCAAACTAGCCACAATACACTTCTATCAGATGTCTAATTGGACCGTGTTGCTGCCGAGACAGGCCATGTTATACTCATGCAGAGCGATCACTCAGTAAGGTGGTGAACAAGACCAAATGATCCTTCAGAGGCCTTGGAAGGCTTTTTCCATTCCAGAGGGGAGGCTTCCGTTTCTGAAACTTTTATTCCAGTCTTAATTGCACACAAATCCTCACATTGTGAGCCTCTCTGTGGACAAGTGGCACAACGCGGAGGCGGAGGGGTTGGTGCGCTGAATCGTTGGCCCGTTTGCAAACTAATCAGCAGGCTACACAACGGCGGGATGCCCACTGTGGGCGGATTGGTAAGCGCCCTGCGCTCCCTCTCTGCCTCCTCCCTAATTAGATGCTCAAATCCAATTATTATCTGTAGCCCCGAGAGCTGCCGGATGAAATAACAACAACACTCTTGCCCAATGAGTTGATGGCTGGAAAATTGTGTCTTTGGTTCGCCAGTTGTGGAGGCTGCACTCTTCCAAAAAATCTCGTGTTTGAGAAATGAGCAGTGGCCAGGGTGGCAGCTTTTATGGGAGGTCAAGGAGTATCAAAGGACCCACCCTGCCCTACTGCAGGTCAAGAGAGGCGTCTTCCTGGGTCTCTGGCAGGTTGCCCTGTAGTTCCTTTCTCTGGCCAGAGCTTGGGATGGTGGACATGGTGACTCCCCACCTGACATCCTGCTCTCCAGTTCAGGATCTGTTATGGGCTTGAATCCTCTTGTCAGATGCAAATATTGTCACTTGTCTTTTAATAACCAGCAATTCCAGACGACTGCAGTTATGACAACAGTTTAAATGGAAGGTCTTTTACAGCAGAGTTGGACAAACTGAAAGGTGATAGGAACAGCCAACAGGAAGTTCTGCACCTTGTACTTCCTGCCCCATAATTCTCTGTCTCATCCAGAACAGAACATTTGCCTCAGCTCCTTCCCAGTCTGCACTGACCAAGGAGAGACCATGTCCCCCAACATTTCACAAATGAAAACATGGGTGTGCTTGTAAGTAACTCCCAGGCACTCTGGGCCAGTTTGCATAATCAAACAGCCCACCGTGGCTTAATTAAGCCATGGTGGGCTGTGGTGCATGCCAGTTCATGCAGGCAGCCGTTTGAATATCACCCAGCTGCAGCTTGGTGTGCTATGTAAACCTGGGTGGCGGGGCTTGTGCGAGGGTTAAACAAGACTTGCAAACCCATGACCTTTAAGCCTCACACAAGCCCTGCTGCCTGGGTTCACACAACATGACAAGCCGCAGTAAGGCGTTGAATATCCAAATCCCACCCAGCACATGCTGGCATGTGTTGCAGCCCACCATGGTTTATTTAAACCATGGTTGGCTATTCTGATCGTGAGAACTGGGTTACTATGTCATATTGTTGAAAGCTCTTCTCCTCCTGGCTATATGCTATATCTCCTCCTCCTCCTCCTCCTGCTTTTAAGGATAGAAATATTTCCAAGATAGCTTACAAGTACAGTCAAAATACAATAGCAAAATCACAAAATCAGTTTACTCTGCAATAGCCCTGTCCTCAAATGATTCAAAAGCCAAGCACACCATTTTGATAAAGATATGCTTTTTTAAAAAAGCCATAACTGTCCAACAACGTATAATCAACAGCTCAAAATATAAGTCAGCAGCTGCAGTGTGTGAAATAGCAGGCTGCACACGGCACGGTGCCTTAGTGTTCATGCGCATGCACTTAGACGCACGTGGACTAGAGACAGGATACATTAATTTCACTTTTAGAGATCCTGTGAAGGACGCTGAGCCCTGAATGATTCTAGTAACTCACACTAACATCATTTCAATAAGACATCCACAAAAGGCAAAAATAGGGCTGGCCATTTACCACAGATATATACATTGCCCCTGGTAAGTGGGGAGCAGCTGGAACGTATGGGAAACCAAAGTCACAAACATTTATACTTATACTGATTAGAACTTTGATTGGAAGTTTGTACTTCTTAATGATTTAGTTAAGGGAAGCAGGGCCACTCCGTCGGCTCTGCAGAAAAGCCAGCCCAGTCAGGGTCGTCCTTCCATCAGGTGTCACCTGGCAACAGCCATTCCATCAGGCTGCAGCAGAGGGAGTGGTGGGAGGCAGGGCTGCCAGCAGCTCTGCTGAGAGACCAACTCTTTTTGGCTCCCCTTCCCCTGGACTGTTTCTAGTTCCATTAAAAGGACTTTGTAACTTCAAGATCCCTGAGTTTGCTTTTTTACTCCTCCCTCCCCATTTGTTTTCCTTTTTTTCTCCTGTCTTTTGGACTGCAAGCCTGAGGGCAGGGACTGTTTTATTATTGATCATTCTAAGCTGCTATATGAGTCTTTTGTGGCTGAAGAGTGAGTAAAAATGTGGCAATTAATTAATTAAGGGCTCAATCCTATGCATGTTTAGACCCAATAGAGTCCTACAACTCCCAGTATCCTTCCAGCCAGCCATTCTGGCTGAGGAATGCTGTGAGCTGTACAACTTTTTTTTTCTGTCTAAACAAGGATAGAAATGCATCCAAGGATAGGAATGATTCCTCTCCTCCCTTTCTGGGTTTTCTTTAATCCATGTCTTACTTTTGTTTAATGATCACTTTATTTTAAGATATTTATTTTAAATGTTTAGATTTGCATTTCATGAAATTGCTTAAAATCTTAAAATAAAGTCCTCTTCCTTGTCCTCGTCCTCGTCCTCGTCCTCCCCTTCCTCCTCCTTGTCCTCCTCCTCCTCCTCCTCCTCTTCTTCTTCTTCTTCTTCTTCTTCTTCTTCTTCTTCTTCTTCTTCTTCTTCTTCTAAAAGAGATGTTCTGATAAACTGTAACCTCTGTTTAGTGTGTCTCTGTTCATGTGCTCCTGTCCCATTTCATTAAACTGCCCTGCAAAAGAAGAGGGACCATCAACGGGGAGTGTGAGCCTTTCCTTTATTATCTTCTATCTTCTGCTCTTTTTTGTCTTGTTTTGAAGCAAAGGGGTGGCAACAGCATTGTCGATACCTTTCCTGAGGTCACTTCTATGCTGTGCCTCATCGAAAGAGGCCCAAGTCACAGACAGAAACCTTTCTGTGCCCACATAAGAGGGAAGGAACACAGACACTCCTTTTCTTCCTCTCATGTGAAGCCAGGCAAGAATGGCATCTGATGAAACAAAGCTGTTGTTGAAGATTTGGAATTTCGCACTCCGGATTGGGCCAAGTGGAGTTGCCAAGGCCTTTACACGCCTGGGATGACTCAATTAGAGAAGACATTTGGAGGAAGAAAAACATTCCATTTGGCATAGACGCTGGAGTGTATTTGTTTTAGCGTTGGGCCCACCTTTATGTCCCACCTTTTGCCTTCCTCCCCACTTTATATGGTTCTGTCCTTGTGCATCCTTGCCCCATAATCCTTTCCCCTCTTCTGCTGATACTGTGTCTTACTTGCTGCCTAGGTGCCATTTTCCTGGAAGAGTCAGAGGGAGGAAAAACATTGTTTTTGTAGTTGTCTAGCAACCAGATGGCATGCTGTTCAGTTGCTAGGCTGTCATGAAGTGCTCCTTCTCCATGAAGTGGTGTGAACAGTGGGGGCTGCATCGTGGTCACCAGGGGAGTGAGCATCTGGCTTTATGGAGCCATCTATGAGCACAGACAGTGTGTACTATATCCAAATGGAATACAAGAACTAAAGGTTAACAGGAGTTGCATTTCCTTCCTTCCTTCCTTCCTTCCTTCCTTCCTTCCTTCCTTCCTTGTATCTCATCCCACTCTGGCAGAGTCAGACCAGTGTTTTTCTGGATCTTTGGGCAAGAGGCTCTCAGTAAGATGTCCTTGTTTCATATCATCCATAGACATGTGTGAAGGTTTAAGACCTACAGAGGCAAAAGGAAAAAAGGTCGGGCTTAGAGGCCTGGGTTTTTCTATTGGGAAGGGTTTAGCCCTGAGAGGAGTAGTTTCATTTCCCCGGTTAAGTTTCATTTCTTCAGGTTTGAACCAGTACTTTCAGTTTTGAGGGAGGAGGGTATATAAAGAGTGAGAGAGCCAGTAAGAGCAGAGTTGAGGAGGCCAGAGCCTGAAGAGCGAGCAGGAAGAATCATCAGCCTAGAGAAGTCTAAGTACAGATAAAGGAACTTGGCGTTTTGCAACTTTTATTTTCTCTTAATGCCTTTTGTGTCACTCAGCTCTATTGCGTAAATACCTTTAGTTGTGGTTTGCTTGCTTTAATTGACCAGTAAACTGTTGTGGTTAAACCCTGTGTCCAGAGTGACAATCACCCCACGTCTATAGCCTAAACCCCATATTATTGGAAAGGGGAAGGTAAAAGAAGGAAGGTGGGGCTCTTAAGGAGGCAAGAGATCCTTAAGGACTTGCTCAGGGGCTCCAGGTCATATGGGGAACCCTGACAACATGTGAAGAAAAAACAAAGCCCTAGATAATGTACGGACTGATTTCTGACTCCGTAAGCACAGCAAGCTCCAGGGAAGTGGTATCCAAGGCAAAGGCCATTGGTTCTAGACAAGACTTCTAGTTGAACAGATGCATAGAATGTAGATCTGCAGATGACAGCAACGTTTCCTGAAGCTGGCGTGGATGGGGGTCGTAGGTCCCACATGCGACTGTGCACTAGCAAAGCATCTGGCAGTTTTGGGCTCTGCAACAGTCCTCTGGGCCTGGCAAAGGTGCAACCCCGACTGCTGCTGATGCCGAGCGTTTGCTGCTCCTGAACCTGCTCGATTTTCCTCACAGCGAGGCAGTCAGACTCTGCTTGGGTGGAGGCCTGATCGGTACGGAGCCTCCATCAACACACAGCCTCCAACCAATCACTCAGTAAGCAGCAATGATTCATGTCGGCAGCCCCTGCAAAGGCACCGTGGGACTTCAGACCCAGAATGATCTTTCCTGGCTGCTGGCAATGATCTCTGGAGGTGATACCATATGCTCTGTTATAAGAGCTGTAACAACAACAACAAAAGCAGTTCCCCCTTTTTTCCTTCAGAATTCTACATCTAAATCCAAGGACGCATAAGCATGTAAAAAGAGCCCTGCTGGATCAGACCGAAGTTCTATCTACTCTAGAATCCTGTTCCCACAATGTCCAACCAGGTGCCTCTAGGAAGCCAACAAGTAGGACGTGAGTGCAACAGCATCCTCCCACTCGCGTTTCCCAGCAACTGGCATTGAGAGACACGTGGTCTCTGATACTGGAGATATTACCTAGCCATCATGGCTAGTAGCCATTGATAGCCATATGATCTTTGTCTAATCCCCTCTTCACACCAAGTTGTTGGCCATCACCACATCCCATGGTAGCAAATTCTATAGTTTTACCATGCACTGTGTGAAGAAGTACTGGAATCTATCCCGAATCTCCCACCACTGAGCTTCATTGGATGACTCCAGGTTCTAGAGATGAGATATGGAGAAAACGGTCTCTCTATCCACTTTCTTCATACCATGCATCATTTTATACACCTCTATCATGTCTCCCCCCATTCACCTTTTTTTCTAAGCTAAGCAGTCCCACATGTTGGTCCAGTGTCAGGAGCGCCCTTGCTGCCTTCTGAAATCCTCAAGTAGCCAGAATCAACACGCAGACAAAAGGGCTCTTTTCCAAGGCTTTATTTCTATTCCACCTAATGATGCTTACAGATGCTAATTGCCTGAGCCTAAGAGGAAAACTTAAGGGAGCAGCCTACCAGGGGATTCTAGCCTTAGGGAGTCAGTTGGTCTCCATTTGGAGGGAAAGGGCAAGAAGCCTCTGAACTTAAGGGCTAGGAGGAGAGAGTCCACCCCTTTCCCATGGGGCATCAGGGCGCAGCTGTTGTCGTTGTGCCAAGCGGGCTGAGCGCCTCCTCTTGGCACCCACAACCTCCCACTTGTCTCTGTACTGGTGCCTTGCATCTAGAAGCTCCAGTTGTCCCTCCCTTTCCCTGCCAGGGTCACTGTCACTCTCAGGAATGTGAGCAGGGAGGGGCTCTTCCTCCAGCTGTGCCTCTGAACAGTGCGCAGGTTCCTCTCCCACGGTTTCTGTCTCTTCCTCAGAAACAGAACTGCTTTGGGACTCTATGGGCTCTGATCCAACCCTGACATCCAGTCCACTGAACATTTGAGCTGCCCTTTTCTGCACCTTTTCCAGCTCTACAATATCCTTTTTGAGGTGTGGTAACCAGAACTGTACACAGTGTATCAAGCATGGGTGCCTGACAGATTTGTATAAAGACATTATGATGTTGGCAGTTTGATTTTTGATTCCTTATCTAATGATCCCCACCATGGGATTTGCCCTTTTCATAGCAGCTGCACACTGGGTCAACGTTTTCGTGGAGCCGTCCATCACAATTCCAAGGTCCCTTTCCTGGTCAGTCACCATCAGCTCAGACCTCATCAGGGTACATGTGAAGTTAGATTTATTTTTTGCCCCAGTGCACTTGCTCACATTGAACCACATTTGCTGTTTTAGTGACCATTTCCTCAGATTATCAAGAGCTTTTGAGCTTTTCTCTGCCTCTTTTTGTCTTAATTGCCCTAAATAATTTGGTGTTGTCATCCAACTTGGCCACCTCACTGCTCACTCATAACTCCAGATCATTAGTGAACAAGTTAAAAAGCTCCAGTCCCAATACAGATAAACTTTTTACATCCCTTTTTACATTGTGAGAACTGACAATTTATTCGTACTCTCTGCTTAACCCCCAAGGTGGGTATCCATGTATGCAGTTGCCTGATTCCACATAGAGTGTTTAGGAGGAGGAGGAGGAGGAGACACTCGGAGAGACTGAAAGAACTGGGCCTGTTTAGCCTTGAGAAGAGAAGATGGAGGGGAGATATCATTCTTCAAGTACTTGAAAGGTTGTCACAGAGAAGAAGGCCGGGATCTCTTCTCTATCATCCCAGAGTGCAGGACACGGAATAATGGGCTCAAGTGACAGGAAGCCAGATTCCGGCTGAACATCAGGAAAAACGTCCTGACTGTTAGAGCAATACGACACTGGAACCAATCACCTAGGGAGGCGGTGGGCTCTCCCACACTGGAGGCATTCAAGACGAGGCTGGACAGCCACCTGTCAGGGATGCTCTGACTTGGATTCCTGCACAGAGCAGGGGGTTGGACTCGATGGTCTTGTAGGCCCCTTCCAACCCTACTATTCTATGATTCTATGAAACACCTCCACATCTTTATACTTTTTAGAGTTACTACCATGAACTCAGTGATGTGCTAAGAATATCCATCTGTGTGGATGTGCAAAAGCTGATACCGTCAGAATCCTATCTACATGGATCCTTGTTTCCTACCCCTGCCCCTGAGTCCCGCTGGGATTCACCCCATAAAAATAACATGGTTTTTGGCGAACAGTTTGTCTCTGTCTTCAGTGCCTATCTGCCCTATTCCAGCAATGGAACATTGTTAGCAGATATTACTTTAGGGCTTCTGTTAAGTAAGCACTATTGAGGGCAGTGGTGGCTGGTGGCTCCTATTTCAGTGGGGTTGCGAATCCACTCTGGACTAGAAAGCCTTTAGCGTGCATGAAAACTCCATCCCAAAGACAGTGGGCATTTGTGTGTGTGTGTACTAAACAACCCTTCTCTTTCTCCTGGTGTTTGTTATCATCTTTGGATGCCACGGGGCGGAGACAGACACTGGGATACTTGATTTTGTTGGCGGACATAATGGGTTGGGTCCATTCCAGACTTAGTCACACTTAGAGTAAACCCATTGACATAAGTGGAATGTAAGTGAGCCATGACCAACCAAAGTCCCTTTGATTTTGATGCATCTACTTTTAGTGTGACTATGTCTGGATCTATCCCAATGTACAGAGTGGGGGAGGGGGGAGGAATTTCATTAACAAAGGCAAAGTTCATTCCCCCTGCCTTGGATTATATCCCCATAGAGTGTTTCCTTCACCAACTCTCATTCAAAATAAATATATGAAACAATATTCAGGTGCTGTACTTTTGGAGGGAGGAAGGCATCTATGAATATGGGACACATATTAACCCGGTTTCAGTGGGGCTGCGCATCCATTCTTGGTTGCAGTTGGAACCAGCCAGAACTCTAAAGGTGCTATCCAAGATGCTGAACCTATGTTGGGGATAGGGTTCAGCACCTCTGATAGCTCCTTTAGAGTTGTGACTGAAACCCAGAATGGATTTGTAACCTCACTGAAATTGGAACCACCAGCCTCCATGTATCAGCCCATGAGTTGTTTCACTTGGGTTGTGAGAGCCATGCATGAGTGAGTGAGCAAGCAAGCTGCCTCCCACCTGCTCACCACTTCTGCTTTGCATCCAATTTAGTAAACAATGTTGGGTTGTTTGCTGCAGTGTCTGAACCTGACACTCTTGGTTGTTGTTGAGACAGAAACCCAGAGTTTTAACACATGGTTTGTTGTTGGGTTAAAACTCTGGGTTGTTTCTCCCTCAACCCAGAGCACCAAGTTTGGCCTCCTAGGTTGTTTACTAAACCAGAATCAAAATGGAATTAACCCATGGTTGGTTGTAATGTGCAAACCAGGTTATTATATAGTTACTCTGTTTCCTGGATCTAGCACAGGTAGATGAGAATCCATCAGTTTTCAGTGAACTGTGAAGGGTGGGGGCCGGGGGCGGAGGGGACGGGGACGGGGACGGACAGACTGCAATGTGGGGGAGAGAATGAGATGCTTAGAGGCTCTAGAACAGAAACTTTCATTTCAGATACGATCATGCTGTGTTTTTGGAAATGTCTTCTAGAAACAGATAATTCTTTAAATTCTTTGGGGAGATTGTTCTCTTCAAAAGAGAAATAGCTCAGTGAAGCTGGCAATAGCTTTCTATTTTATTTTATTTTGTTTTTTGTCGTCTAGTACAGAGGGTGGAGAGAATAATAATTACAGAGATCATTTGGCTGTTTCCTCCAGAGATGACAGAATGTGCTATTCTGCCATTTTCTGACTTTGCCTGCTTTTAACAAAATTCAAGAGAGATGGGGAACTGAATGGAACATTACAGATACAACAAAACGTTATCATATCCTCTGGTATTGCTGACCAAATATATCCAAACCAGAGTTGTTAGGAAGGGTGTGGGCAGGTTAGTTGATACATCCATCTTTGGTGAGAATGTTCCTCAGTGTGCCCCATCTGGAACATGGTCGCCACTTAATGCCAGGAATTTCTCTGCATTAGAACCAAACAACCCTAGATTTCTGCACAGGGACCTTCTTAAGCAATTACTTGTAGCAACAAGGTTCTGTATAAGCACACAAGAGGAATGCTAGCAATTGTAGGCCTTTTTTTCTGCCTAAGCATGCATAGAATTGTACCCTAAAAACTCTTTCTGTGTGTGAGATCTGCAGTGACCTGTTTATCTAGGGATATGCACCAACCACAAGATTTGATTCAGACCCTGATTTGGAAAACAGCAGAATTTGGCTTGGACTGATTCGGAGGGTGCCCATTTTGCTTGGGTCCAAATCCAAATGATTTGAAAATCCAAATCTTCATGCCTCCCATTGGCTATTGCTGGAAACCAAGAAATGGCTATATAAAGCTCTTTTTCTGTTTGTGAGAAGAGGGGTTATGTCTGCCAAATGCCAGACAAATAGGTGCAGGGTTGTTTTTTTTAATGCAACATGCCTTTAATTTTTGATTTTTTTCAAAAAAGTGAATTGCTGATAACTTTTTAATTGCTTTGCAGAATTGGATGAAATCTGCAGGGATAGTTTCCCCTTCTGAGGGGATCAAACCTGCCAAGTTTCAGATGAATAGATTCCATTCTTTTTAGTGCAAGAGCAGCTTTTACAATTTGGGGGTTTCAAAGAAAGCATGCCCTTATCCCCCTCTGTTTTTTGTGGGCTATTGTTATAAGGGACATACAGAGGTGGCCCTGGTTAAGAAACCTGCAAAATATCAGATGGATAGGTGCAGTGTTTTTTGTGGAAGGATTGGATCAGTGATTCACTTCCCTTTATCCCTCCACCCTCCATGGGCTTTTTGGCAATCTGTATGAATATGTCACAGAGGTCTCTGCAGGTAAGAAGCCTGCTAAATGTCAGATAGGTGCAGAGACTAGGCAGTTATGATGAATCAGAAGGTTTCTTTCTTTCTTTCTTTCTTTCTTTCTTTCTTTCTTTCTCTTTCTTTCTTTCTTTCTTTCTTTCATTTTCTGATCAATTGGTACCGAAGTCACAGAAAGCGCAACAGGACAGGAGTGAATGAGGAATGCGAAGCATACTGTGGCTTGATCATCCACCATTTTCTAAGCACGCACTCAGTGCTGCACCCTCCCAGGTCCCACAGACTCCATCAAACCTCTTTTAATGTTCCTGGTTGAGAGCAAAAAACACCGCGCTCTGGATCAGTCTTGCAATATTTCATTTCAACATCCCTCCCCCAAAGCACTGGGATTGGAGAGCCCCGGTAAACCGTTGTGATTAGAAGCTAGAACTACCAGTCACAAAACAACAACACCTCCTCTCCCTCCCCCTCCCCTGCCTGGTGTTTTCCTTATATGGAGAGCTTGGGGGGAAATGTATCAACTTTTGCAAACACGCTGAGCATTTCTACACGAGGCTTTTATTGCACGCTTGTGATTGGTCACTCACAGAAGTTTGCGGGTCCTTTACATGACATCATCAACCTCCAGAGTATCTTCTGCTCTTTTTGAACTTTATCCCACTTTTTAAAATATCAGAGATAAGCCAATAAGAAATGTTAATATGAGATATAGGCAGTGTGTAATGACAACATTATGCTATAATACAGCCACTAGATGGTGCTGTATAATGAAACATATAGAACATTGCCGTGAAAGGCAGTTTTCAATTCAAATCTGGTGGCCCCTGTGTAGAGGAGCCCATCATAATCCCATAAAGAAACTGGAAGCAGAAAGCCCCAGTAAGGATGAGGGATTTCAGCCTCATGTGATGAATCTCACTGTCTTTGTCTCTGTGTCCCTCTGAATCCCGAATATTCAGGAGTGTTCAGTTTTGGATTCGGTCCGCTTCAGAGGAGCCCCAAATTTGTCCAAAGCAACCAGATTCTGTTAGAGATTCAGTAGTATCTGAAATGCACCCTTACTGTTTACACATGCCAGTTGTCATCTGATGTTGCAGTAATGGAGCAACTGATGCACACATACGTGGGAACAAGCTGTACCACCCCTAAGCCATGTTACATGGGTTCTAGTTCATGGCACCTTTAGAATATATGTACCAGAAAGCTCATCTGAGGACACAGGTGATGAATGAAAATAGTGCTTTTAATATCATTTACAGCAAACTTACAGTACATTATTTCACATCATCACATATTTCTAAACTCATCTGGAAAATATAAGCTCGCAAAAATACAGAATGCAGCACTCAAAATATACTGAGCACAGCCTTTCTTTTTCTTTTCAATTTGTCTCCCTCTCAGTCAAACATATAGTTAGATTTTTCTCATTTCTTAAATAAATCTCTCTCCCCACCCCACAATTAAAATTTGTAAATGTTGGCAGAACCCCAGTCAAATGATGAACCAGCCAAGGCAGGAACACTCAGAGGATCATCATTTGCATTCTTTGGAACAAACCCTCTGTTTGGGGCATGATCAACTCGAAAGCATCAACATCCTGTCCGACAAAAATGGGGAATTGATGGGATAGGGCAATTAAGCACCAAAGTGAGTGAGGGTTAGGCCCTTAAAAGCGAAGGTGAGAGAGGATGTTTTGAGCCTCAACTAACCAGTGGAAGCTGGTGGCTCCGATGTCAATGGGGCGGTAAATCCACTCTGGGTTTCAGTCAGAACTCTAAAGGGGCTAGGTAGCTCCTTTAGGGTTCTGACTGGTTCTGACTGAAACCCGGAGTGGATTCACTGCCCACTGACATCGGAGCCACCAGCCTCCACTGCAACTAACCCCTCTTTTTTGTCCCAAGTGTTCTATGGGATATAAACAAGTCCACCGTTTCTGTAACTATTTAGACTCAAAATTCTGCACCAAGGCAATCCAAATTCTGTGCGAAGAACATCTCAGTTCTGTGCCTGGTATAAATAACGCAAATTTGCACAATGTCTGTTATCTTGCATAATTTCTTCTGCTGCTTTTAAGATTTTGCTTGATTTATTCCTGGTTTAGCCAGTCGTAGGGAGGGCTCGGAGCTCTGTAAGCCCCTGACCCTGAGGAATTTGGTTTAGTTCCCAGAGATCTCTGGGGTCATTTACCATACATGACCAAGCATATCTTTGCAACAAGAAGGACTAGAAGCTTGCTCTTCTTCAAATGAAAGCTGAATAATGAGCCCACAGCCACGCTCTGCTGATTTTCTGTGCTCCCATGGCCTTTCTGCTACACCATTGAGCCTGGAGCCGCTGCAGAAGTGTTCTCCTTGAGCAGAGGGGCCATAAGTAGGGAAACTGCTCACATGAAGACACACTCATACTCCCGTACTAAATCTTTCCCATCCCACTTTTTTTCACCATCACTATTTAATGGCTGCCAAGGGGGCAGGGAGAGGTGGCTATGTAGAAGCAGCATAAGGGCAGAGCTCTGTGCAACCCTCAGCCTCCGCTCATCATCTTGTACGGCTTTTTCCAAAATAAGATTTTTCTGGGCACCGCCTGCCTCCATTATGGTAAGCAGCATGTCTGCTCAGAACACCCGCTTCACTCACAAGGGAAGCAGCATGATGCCAAACACCAATGGCTTCCTTTAAATCAAGTCAAACGCCCTGATGCTGTCCATTTAAGTCCCACCTCTTGCTTCCATCACCGAACTCAAGGGGTTCCTGAACAGTCTCCCCTCCAAGCACCGGCCAGCCCCAAGCCTGCTTAGCTTCAGTCTGTGCCATATACCTTCAGGCCATGCCTGGGGATTCCTAGGCCCACTTGCCTTTGTTACAAATGTGCTTTGCTCGTGTTCCTGTGGACAGGCTCTCCTCCCTCTCTGGTATTATTCTGGCCATACATTTTGTTCTCCAGGCCTGTCATTGATGACTGGCACTAGTACGAAACAGCAGCTTCTTTTTCCAACCCCAGCCTGTGCTCCACACACAAACCAGGCCAAGGCCGCCTCCTTTTTCAACCCACCAGGACACACAAAATATTCGCAGGATACTCAACGCTGTGAAACTCAGAACTGAGAAACCCTCTTTGCAAATTTCATTTTTTCTCTGATGGAAAGGGAAGGCAAGGATATAACCACTCTGATAAATTATTTGCTCTAAGTTACAAGCTGTACCTGATACATTTCTTATTGCTTATGGCCATTTCAGAATGGCACTCAAGACACATGGATTTTTTCTGCACAAGACACAACTGGAACAAAAACGGGTATATATGTTTTTCATCTTTCCGTTAAAAACCACACCACTACCACGATGAACGGGGTACACATCGCGTGGTACGATGGACACTCTGAGTCCATAATGCACCATACACATTCCCCTAGAATTAATCAGAGGTTTCAACAAGGTTTTGGATGGCTGGATTGGAATGAACAATGCAGGGAAGATCCTTCCTATTGCTGCGAGAGGCCAACAAACACACTACTTATACCAGGGATGCAGAACCCTTTCCAGGCCAATGGCCAAATGCCATGTTGGGGATGCGCTCGGGGGCCACATTCCAGCAGTGGGTGGGGCTAAAGGCAAAAGGGGGCAGGGCCTCCAAACCCCAACTACCAGCATATTGTAGTTTAAAGCCCTTCCTGCCAGTAGCTAAGTCTTAAAAGGGGCATTTCAACCGTTAGAATGGGGAATAAACTGCAAAAACAGGAAACCCACCAAATGATCTGTGATTGGGGGAAAGGGATGGGGCCAGGGGAGTGGCCTTCTGGGGACCCCCAGAGGATGGGATTGGGGCCTCAGAGGGAGGAATATGGCTCCTGGGCCTGTACCCCTGGCTTATAGGATATTCCGGCTTCTTTCGGCAGCATAGAACATCTGGAACAAAGTAGGAACAGGCCATCACTTTTTGCGGATGCTGTTACGGAGATCCTTTATTCTAATGTGTATCATTTCAGTCTTGCTTTAGAAAATGTGTTTTGAAGATGATTTTCCATTTGCTTATGTGCCCTGCTCTGTTTGTGCAGCTTGGATGGTTGCCTGTATATGCCACATTTGTTGTGGCCTGAAATGAGCTTGGTGATGGCCTTGGAGGTTCAGCAAATAAAACTGACCAGCTGCCACCGTGCCCATGGTTAAAAACAGAACATACCAGAATCATAGAATAGTAGGGTTGGAAGGGGCCTTCAAGACCATCGAGTCCAAACCCTGCTCAATGCAGGAATCTAAGCCAAAGTATCCCTGACAAATGGCTGTCCAGCCTCGTCTTGAATGCCGCCAGTGTGGGAGAGCCCACCGCCTCCCTAGGGAATGGGTTCCATTGTCGTATTGCTCTAACAGTCAGGAAGTTTCTCCTCATGTTCAGCCGGAATCTGGCTTCCTGTAACTTGAGCCCATTATTCCGTGTCCTGCACTCTGGGATGATCAAGAAGAGATCCTGGCCTTCCTCTCTGTGACAACCTTTCAAGTACTTGAAGAGCCAAGAGCACTATCCTATCTCCCCTCAGTCTCCTCTTCTCAAGGCTAAACATGCCCAGTTCTTTCAGTCTCTCCTCAAAGGGCTTTGTTTCCAGTCCCCTGATCATCTTTGTTTCCCTCCTCTGAACCCTCTCCAGTTTGTCTGCATCCTTCTTAAAGTGTGGTGCCCAGAATTGGACACAGTACTCCAGATGAGGCCTAACCAGTGCTGAGTAGAGGGGAACTAGTACTTCCCGGGATTTGGAAGCTATGCTTCCATTAATGCAGCCCAAAATAGCATTTGCCTTTTTTGCCGCCATGATTTACCTCCAGGCTCATCCAAATTCTAACAATGGCTTCAGTGAAAACACAAGATACTCTGGAAACATCGTTTGGTGAATTTCTAAATCTTTCCAAAATGTACCTCAAAATGAATACTAAAGTTGTACAAATATTGGGGGATTAGAATACAAGCAAACCAGCCCAAAGTAGCATTGGCCTTTTTTGCAGCCACTTCTAAATTTGGCTGCAATCCTAAGGAAATAGGAGCCCTACGCAGAAGGCCAATGAGCCCCCCACCCCAGTGATTAGAATTGTGTGACGGGGAAAGCAGGGGTGAGACTATTGACTTACCCTGTCTGTCTGGGGTGGGCAGCAGTGAAGGCTGATGGTCCCCGATGACAGTGGGGTGGTGAATCCGCTCCAGGTTTCAGTCAAAACTAGTGGGAACTCTAAAGGAGCTGTCCAAGGTGAGCACTTTGGAGAGCTCCTTTAGAGTTCCCACTGGTTCTGAGTGAAACCCGGAGTGGATTCACTTCCCCACTGATATTGGAGCCACCAGCCTCCACTGGTGGGCAGCTGTTTCTACTTCCGTAGGCTCCTGATGTGATTAAGGGCCCAAGCAGGGATAAGTTGAAATCCATATGTATGTCTCTTCCCACCCCACCCCTGCATTTTTACTCTACACCTGGTGTAGGGGCTCAAAGCAATCCAGATTGGGACCCTGACTTGGGTGTTAGGAGGGCTTTTAAAATCCAGATTGGGGGCCCTGCATCTACCTTGGGGTAAAAAAAAGCCATAGCTACAAGACATAGATTAAAGTATGGTCTGTTTTGGTCTGCTCCAGGGAGGTTATAGGGAAGCCTTCTTCAACCTGGCACCTTCCAAATATTTTGGACTACAACTCCCATCAGCCCATCCAGCATAGCCCATGATCGTGGACGTTGGGGACTGTAGTCCAAACACTTGGAGTTTGGGGAAACCTGTTCTAAGATCTCTGTTGGAATCCTTGGACATTATCAAGAAAAAGGTGGGATGGGGATCTCTTGGGTCAGCCTTGTAGTCAAAGAGGAGCCTGGTGGCCAAAGGTGACCAGGACTTGCATGCAGGCGAGTGAGAGGGCTGGCGGAGGAGGGACCCCTCAGCACAGAAACCAAGTGGGCTGCTAGAGGAGGGAAGCCAGATTAGGGCCCTGACTTTGGGGTTAGGGGGGCTTTTAAGATCTGGATTGTGGCCCCTGCACCTACCCCAGAGTAAAAATGAAGGGGGGAAAGGCATAGCTGCTTGATACGACTTTAAAGTCATGTCTGTGATCTTCCAGGGATCTAAAGTACAGAGGGAGCCAAAAGAGGTGGAGCGGGCTTTCAGCTGCAGCAGTGCACCGAAGGCTGCAGAGACGGCCAAGAGAATGCAGCAGAGAGGCCGGGGGGGGGGGGCAGGCTTGTCCCTGCTCTCCCCCTCCTGCGGTCCTAATCGCATGGGGAGGAGGAACTTCTGGATAGGGCTAGCTCAGCCTTCCCCAGCTGGGTGCCTTCTCGATGTGTTGGACTGCAACTCCTATCATCCCCAACCAGCACGCTGGGAGTTTCAGTCCAATACCTCTGGAGGGCACCAGATTGGGGGAGGGTGGACTTCAGAGTGATGGACTTGGAGTCGGGAGACCTGGGCTAGAATCGCTGCTCCGCCATGAAGCTCCCCAGATGACCTGGAGGCAGCAAGTCTCTAGGTCTGAGCCCCTTTGAGGAAGCACGGGACGCAAGAGCGACACCCAAAAATAAAATTTAACAAAGGGTAGGCTGGCCATATGTACCATTTTAGACGGGACAGTACCGTTTTTTTCATATTTCCCGACCGTCCCGTCATTTTAATATAAATGTCAATTTTGTCCCGTTTTTAATTTTTTGTAAAAAAACCTGTACGCGTTTATCATAAGGCTCTATGCTAATCAAGGCGTGCAGTAAAACTACTAGTGTGACTGAAGAGGAAGCTCCATTTCCTTTGTCCAGCCAGGCCAGGCTTCTTGAGCTGGCGACGATCAGACGCCGCCCCCCGGCTTGTCGGCAGTGGCGGGGAATTCAAGAGGGGGCCGCTAAGCCCCATTCAGCGTGTGGGAGCCAGGAGGGGGAGTCTTACTGTTATTTCTACCATCATTCCGCCCATTGAGATTCTTTCTGCCCTACATTCAGTTTGATTCGGACTTTTCAGACTCGCATTTCGGTTCAACGGGCTGTTAGCTATTTTTTTATTACAGCGGAACTCTCCGGTGGGACGTTGGCATATACCGGCTTGTGATAGCAGTCGGGGTGCTCATTCCTTTTTCTTTTTCGTGTATGTTTATGATTTTTTGCAGTCTGGCCACTGCAGTCCTGCATTAGAGTGTTCAGTGTGGTATGCCATACAGATTTGTTTACTGCACATGTGATATTTTATATGTATTTTATATATATATATTTATGAGTGGGTTTTTTTGTGTATATGCAATAAATTAGTGTTATTCATTTGTGCCCCTTTCCATGTTCTTTCGCAGCAAGTTTAGGTTGTTTTTTAGGTCTCTTGTAGCCTGAGAGACCACAAAGGGAGCTGCAGTTGTTTCGTTATATTGTGGTTTTTCATGAATACGGAATATTACATAACCCCGTCCCATTTTTGTCATCCCAATATCCCGTTTTTGTCTCAAGGAAATATGGTCAGCCTAAAAGGGGCAACTACTAGGCGTGGCTGAAAGGACAGTTGTCAATGGTGCACCGGAGCAGATTTGAAGCCCTTGTAAAACATGGCCTTGAGAAAACACAAGCTTGGATTTCAGTGGCCTGCTTTTGTTTCTCTTTCCTGGGGAAAGGTTGTACTTCTTCTTTCTCTGTGGCCAACCCAAAGAAAACCACTGTGGCTTTAAAAAACCACTGTGGCTTTAAATTCCATGATAACCAAACCCAATCCCTGATAACATCTGCTTCCTTCTTTCTGGGTAATATTATGAAACTGGAAGGAGCTAGCTGTGTGTGTGTGTGTGTGTGTGTGTGTGTGTGTGTGTGTGATTAAAGACACATAAACTCAAAATAATTCTGAGGGTCCTCCATGGGAAGGATCTATATGTGTAACAGAATGAGTGGCAGAATGTGATGGAAGACAACTAGGGCAGGGTGGCAGGCTGGGGAATGCTGGGAGTTGTAGGACTTTTATTTGCCTAAGCATGCATAGGTTTATGGCCCTAACGTAGTAAATGGTTTATACCACTTCAGACTGCAGGTTGGGAGATCACTTTGAATGCTCCACTATATAAAAAATTATCTGCAAGTAGAAAACTAGCACAGCAGGGATAAGGCTGGGCTAGGAGCCTCTTGCAGAGCTAGGCTTTTACTTGCAGGGAAGGGTTTGTTTGTTTTTTACATGAGGGAACATTCACAAATGATACCCCTAACCTGCAGTCTAAAGTGACTCTAGGACTTTATTCAGGACTCAGGACTCTACCGCTGCATTCTGCTGCAGGCTTACATCCACGCTGAAGAATTTCAGGGGAAGCCAAAAGTATTTTGCAGTGGCCCATGATGTCTCCAAGGATTTCATGTAAAGTGAATTTCAGGGTAAATTAAAACATCAGAGGAATTTTGACGGAAATCAAAAACATTTTGATAAGACTGGACACTTTCTTAAAAGTAAAGAAATAGTTGAGCAAGAAATGGATAACTGCAGCCAGGCAGGGCATTTTTAGCAATGGTATAAAAAAGATGAAAAGCCAAGTCAAGCCAGTGATCAATTCCATGCCCAAAGAAGGAAAGAAAAGTGCACATATTTTTAAAAGGGTCCCAAAGTTTTATCCCACCCATAATGTACGGTGTTTGTACAATTATTACACGCACACCCCACAGATGCAAAAAGACCTTTGCTTGTGCAAAGGTTTGCTTGTGCATTCTATTATTCTCAATCCTCTTTCACTCCTAGCAAAGGGGTGCGGGGAGAGCACCCAAACTACAAAGTTGGATTTCAAGCAGTCAGGAATTAAGCACAAAGGCAGATTATGTCGCACAAATCTGAGCTGGGAAGGTCTTCACCACCTCAGAGGTCACCCAGATATGACAAGCACCAGAGTTCTGGCCAGACTCTTCTTCACACGTCTCTGGCTCATGGCTTCTCATTTGTACAGGCCACCCGACTTCCTGCTTTGCAAAGGTCAGCTCCTTAAATGTGTGGACCATTTCCTTACCAATCTCTCCCCATCCCCAAATCAGCCCAAAGCCCATTTTCCTGTCCATGAACAGAAAGCCAAAATGGGAGTGGGGATTTTGGCTCATCCCCAGCATTACCAAAATCAGTCACCAACTCTGCCAGACATAATGGCCGGGGTAGGTGGGTGGGTGGGCAGTGCAGGAGGCTGGCTGCTCTGGGATGGGAGGGACCAAATGGCAGCTCCTCCCACCCGAGCCCATGCAGAGCGGCCCTGTCTCACCTGTCGCTCGGAGAAGCTGACGTATCCACAATAACAGCATTTTACTATGCAATCCTATGCATGTTTGGACAGAAAAAAGTCCTACAACTCCCAGCAAAATGTGAAGTACCATGGAGAGCTCCTTCAGAGATCTGACTGAAGCCTGGTGTGGATTCACCACCCCACTGACATTGCAGCCACCAGCCTCCACTGTACCACACCTTATGTTAAGCCTGGCCAGTTTATTTTCCCTCGGAAATCAGCCATGTGGGGCTCTGATCTGGACCGGAAGCACAGTGCACAAAGAGGAGGCACTTGAAATCACCTCCCACCTGAAGCTCCAATTTTCATTTGCCTTTGGGTGCCAACAGCCATGCGGGAGGTTTCCAGCAGGAAACAGTGCCAGGGCAAACCCCCGTCCTTTCAATGCACCAGGTTCCCAGTCTGGTTCAGGGCTCCATGTGGCTGCTTTCTGAGGAAAGAAAACGGGCACACTGAATGTATCTCTTGGCCTGCAGGTGAGAGTGATGATTTCTGACAAGACCTCCCCGTGGAAAACGGAGGCCATCAAGTCAACCTCACAAGATCTTTACCTTCTCAGGTATGCATTTCTGCACTGACCCTAAATTTGTATGTTGCATGAATATGATCTAGTACGAAACACACAAAGAGCTGTGCGTAAATGGCCTCTTGAAGTTTTTCGCACTATTTGTGGGCAGAGAAAGTGAGGGGACATTTTCACTGAATTTCTCCAGGGAGAGGAGAAATTCTCCAGCAGGTCCTCACAGGCAGGTATCACCAGTGCCAGTGGGTGCAGCACAGCTTCAACTTCTTTTTACCCGATCATTGCAAGGTGGCTGAGGGTGCCATGTTCTTTCATTCTATTACACATCTCTCCATTGCCCTGCAGTCTCTTAGGCTGCCTGCACTTCCTAATGTGGAAAAAAACACTTATGGATTTACCACTTGATGTTTCCCCCTGGGCTTTAAACTGAAGTATGGGAAACTGAGGAGGCTACAGGCTGCTGGAGAGATGACTGTACAATGAAAGACAGGAACTCGCACACACTCCTCAGCCACCTCGTAAGTACGGTAAGCATAGGAACCCTGAACCCAACCCATGAGAATTTCTCTGAAATTTTATTCTCCTTTGAATCCCTTTTCTAAAGCAATTTCTTTTCTATCAAAGTGAATGAGAATGGTCGAAAAAAACATGGAAGAATTTTTTGGCACAGCACTACACACAAAGAGAGAGTATTTAAAGATAACAATCTGTAAGTATTTTTTTTTTTTAAATCTACACACAAATTTCAGGGGGTTGTACTTGTCAGTTATACAGACACAATCTAAGACAGATGCAGCGTCATGCTTTGACTTAATTAATTGGCTTAGGGAGACAATTACAGCTATTTTACCAGCTGCAATATACTAAAGCGATGTCCATGTTGCAGTGCAAAAAGCAGAGCTGACTGTCCAATGGGTATTAAAAATGGCACTCCATAGCTGTGTAATGACCCTCCATTTCTGCTCCCAAAGCCCTGGACCATGACTCCAAGCCAAGACCCACATATTAAAATTGACAAGCCAGGATTCAGAGAGCCAGACAAGCTAGTTCCCTGTGCCCAAGGGGGGCTTTGGGCTTGTGTTTTTTTTAATGGAGGGGAGCAGGTTGGAATATGGAAGAGAAGGAGGACTCCTGTTATGTCACGGACTGAAGCCGTGTAAAAAATAAATTGCGGCTTGTCTTAACACGGCCACTGTTGGGTGTTTTAGCACTGGTTGGTTTTATCTCCTCTTTAAAAAGAAACTTACTGTTATATTTTTCTTTAGAAAAACATGGCATTATATATTTTTATTATTGTTGTTGTTAGCTACTATGGGCAGTACATGTAGAAAGGCAGGATATGCACTGAAATAAACAAAGATTGCCCAGGACGTTGTGGGCTCCGGCCTCAGAGCCTTCCTGGGGCAGAGAAGTGAGGAGGGATGTGCAACTTCGGCCGATGCAACTGGAAAGCCACATGATTAGCTTTCTGGATTGGCTAATCCTGGTACAGATACCAGGACCCTGGCTATCTGCCTTGGCCAGGTCGAAAGAGCAGGGCCTTCTGGCTGCAGTCCCCCTAGCTCTAGCCCTTGTCCACATTTCCAGCTACTGACCCCAAAGAACCTCTCTTGGAAAACACACATTCAAGATCAGTCTTCAGGCATGGCTACCGATGCATCTGTTGGCGGCATATAAACCCAAGAGCAACGTTGAAGTAGCGCTTTGGATTCTTCTGGCCAAAATATTTGCTAAGCTTTTGGCACAGTGAAATATATTCCTAAAAACATAGGAAGCTGCCTTAGAGTGAGACAGACTATTGGTCCATCAATATCTATATTGCTTACGCTGACCAGCAGAGGTTCTTCGGGGTTTCAGGCAGGGCAGGGGTCTCTCCCTGCCTTACCTGGAGATGCTGAGGGTTGAACATGGGGCAATCTGCATGCAAAGCAGGGGCTCTCCCACTGTACTTTGGCCCGTCTCAAAGGGGAGGATTCAAAATCTTGAGTTCCTTCCCCTTGGTTCTTGTTCACCAAAGGCCTTCAATCCTGCAACTACATTTGAGGGTCAAGCCAGTGCACAATATTTTCCTTACATTTAAAAAAGAGCTAAGAAGATATTCCATGTTTTATTTCATATATGAAAATGGAATGAAAATGGTTCTTTGGGTTTCAAGTAACAATTCTGAACCTGTCACATCCCAAGATATTTCAAGGCCTCTGTCGCCAGCAATGGAGGAGATGTGGGAATGGGCAGCAACTCCTGGAGTCTTGCTGGGGTTACATCCTGGCCTTCAATACATCACAACATGCTCAGTAGCCTCTCTACAGATCAGCCTCCTCCAGGCTAGTGCCCTTGTGATGTACTGGACTACAACATCCATCATCCTCAGCCAGCATGGCTGGGAGTAGTAGTCCCACACATCTGGAAGGCACCAGAAAAGCTGCTCTAAGCATTTGTGAATTGACACACACAAAAGGAAAACGCTGGACTTTGCAACAATACCATCTCATCTGGATCCAGCATATTCCACTGGATCTATTGCTGATGCCGTGTTCTGGATAGTAAGAGGAAAAGTACACCTTACAGAATTTAGCTGGGCTTCTGAAAGCTCTCGGCCAAGAGATCCAAAGAACTCGGGCACATCCAGTGGTGGTTGGACATTTTCTTTTTTAGACAGCAGACCCCACTGTACCCACTCCTGGCGATCTGGCAAGCTGTGTTTGGAAGTGGCCTCCATTTCAAAAGCAGCATGCATGTGCACGCGGCTCTTTGAGGAACCAAATCCAGAAATCCCCTTGGGAGCACAGAACAGTTCTTTGGATCCCATTCCTAGTGAGGAGGAATTTAGCTGACTCAGTGTTCTCATGGTAACTGTGAAATCAGAGGACTGATTTCCAGAACCGATGTACCCGGGGCCTGCCTGCTTGTTATAGTTGGGTTTGCTGGTATGAAAGCTACAGCATAGGGCCAGATGGCTGCTGGTTATTCCACCAGAAGCCTTCCAAAACGGGCTGAGCCAGTCAAGGGTCAGCATGGCTGGGTACCTATGGAGGGCCCACACCTCAGCAGGGGGCCTACTGACAAGAGTGCCTGGACCTGTTCCTCCTCCTCCTCATTGCAACTTTTTCACCAGCATTGCAAAAAAGTTCATTGCAACTTTTTCACTTGACCTGGACAACAGTGGTGGTGTGAAAGAAGAGCGGTCGATGCCACGGTCTGCATGGTCCCTGGCTCTCTGCCTGGCAAGCAAGCAGGGGGTGGCCATGATGAGGAGGGGGGGGAGCAGCAGCAGGTGACAATGCTGGCGAGAAGGCAGGCTCACGGGGGGAGAGAGGGAGCAATGACGGGGGTCTTGCCCAAGGGCCCTCCAAAATCTGGAGCCCGTACTGGGTCGAGCATTGGGGCACCCACACACTCACGGTGGAGCTTTGACATCACCCTCTTCATCACAAGCAAACAGCAACCTTTACATACACATACGCCCACCCTGCCCCCAAACTGGTCCCTGAACTGAGCTTAATCAACATTACCCATTTAGAAAGCCTGGTTTCTTTGAGAGCCCATCTTCCCCTTATGCAGAATGAGGCACACTTCAAAATGTGGGGTGTGCGTTGGACTTTTGAATGCTCCCCCATGGGGAAAAGAAATCCCAGCTCCCTGCGTGCAGCACAGCTAGAACATCAGAGATAAGGGTTTGACATCCACCTTCTCCCTCCTCATTCCCAATATACAGAGAAGGGGCTTTTTTAAAGGCTGTTTTGTAATAAGTGACACAGTCCAGAGTCCTGGCATCTAATTCTGCATAATGCATGTAGATTTGCATTTACGAGACAACGTATCGGCATGACAGGTCTGTGGCTCTGAGCCCCACGCGCCACCCAGAGAAATCACACAACTGACTCTGTGTCCCAAGTGTTGCTTGGGACACACATTTCTCAAATCACACCCTTCCCCTCCACGCATCCTCGCTCCCCGTCTGTCCCATGCAAACTACTTTGGAACTTGAGGGCTTTTCAAAACCAGTGATAGTAGGAATTGAGGAGTTGCCATTCAAGGAAGACACAGGGTGAGACCCATTTGCACACACCCTAAATTCCCATTTGAAACCGACATGCATCCAGCTCCTATCACCCTGTGAAACAAAGTCATGGATTCCTGTACAAAAACAAACCGTGAAATAGTACACAATGCTGACATTCCTTTAACCCAGGTGGGGAACCTGTCTCCCTCCAGATTTGTTGGATTACAACTCCCGTCATTCCCACCCCTGACCATGCTGGCTGAGGCTCATGGGAACTGGAGTCCAACAATACCCTTGTTTTAACCCATCTTGTTCTCTTCAGGTAGCCTCCTCACCTTCACTCCCTTTATAGCATCTTTTTTAAAATATCAGTTTTAATTATTTTAGATTTACAATAAGCGAAGAACTAATAATCAAGAGCAATTAGAAAAACAGCACAGAACCAACCAGTTCCTTTCAATTATATGTATTTGGTCTACAGCAAATACCTGCTTGCTTCTCCCTCTCCGGTTCTTGTAAACCAGCCTTCCCCAACTTGGCGCTGTCCAGAAGTGTTGGGCTACAACTCCCATCACACCCACCCAGTGGCCACACTGGCTGTGGATGATGGGATCTGTAGTCAAACACATCTGGGCTGCGTCATGTTGGGGAAGGCTTGATGAACCTTTTAGCCCAGGAACTTCAGGACTGCAAGATCTCTTTTTACTAGAAACCCAAGATCCAGCAAGGCTGGTGCAAAAGACATACACTTAGAATTAAAGAATTCTGAGTCCAGGAATTTGTTTGGAGTACCAGAACTGAATGGAGCTCACAGTCCTTCCACACAGAAGTCCACTCCTGGTTATCCCAAGCTTTCTTTATTTCAGCAGGAGAACGTAGTGTGTCTGTGCGTGTTTGGGAGGGTGGGGGAGTAATTTTGGTACTGCTATCGTTAAACAATTGTGTCTTTGGTGATCTACTGCAGATCACCCAGAGATCTACCAGTAGATCCTGTGGTACCTTCGGCCCACTCCTGTGTTAGCCTCCTCTGCACTGGACACTCCTCTATTGCAGGTAAAGTTGACGAGGTATCCAGATACGAGAAAGCATCAATTATATTGGAAAAAATCTGCAGGTAGGTGAAAAGAGGGCAGCAGGGACAGGGAGTGGGACGGTGTGTGTGTGTTTTAACAGTTCTGCATACGGAACCCTGCCAGTGACTTAAGGGCTGACACAGGCTGGAATGCACACAAGTGTGCACTGCATATGCAACAGAAAGACTGAGGGCAGGTGAAGATAACTGTGTACGGTGAAGACACACATCACATCACAGGCACAACAGTTCACTTGCCTGCAGAGTGATTTTTATCTGAGCAGCTGATACTACGACATATTGTCACCTAGGGGTGGCCTGAACCGAAGGAGATGCTGGTGCTGAAAGAGACTCCCAAGATGTGGAGGGTTGTTTCATGAGGTGGGGGACACACACGAAATCAAAACATTTTGGGGTGTGTGTGTACTTACCTTTACTAGATGTATGCTAGCTGTTTCTTTATTAAATGTTTAAAAAGTTCTCTCCCTCTCTGGCAACGAAAGAGAGAGCGAGAGACAAAGAGAGAGAGAGAGTGCCACGGTCAGATGACTGCCATTACTCCACCCCAGAATACCTCCCTGGAATGATGCCACAGGAGGCATTTGGGGGGATAATAATGGGGGCGGGCAGCCCACAGCCCCAGATCTCTCTCTCTCTCTCTCTGTGTGTGTGTGTGTTTACTGCAGAGGGAGAGAGATTTTTAAAACTTTATGAGAGACACAGCCAGCATACAGCTAGTAAAGGTAAGCGCCCCCCAACATTTAGATTCAATTGCCCACCTCTGAAAAATGGCCCAAATTGCTCCTCCATTTCCTTATCCTTGAATAGGGCAGTGAATTGGGGAGGGGGCATTTTGTCCCGGCCCTATAAGACAGCACCACAAAACAGAATGTTGGATCAGCAAGATGCTTCCCACGGTAAGATGCTGTGTCTGCCCTCAACCCTGCCCCCATGTCACGGACTTCTTTTTCTTTTCTTTTTTAAAGTGGCACATATATTTATGTATTTGTTCATTTTTCGCTGTACCCCCTTCACTCAACCTGGAAAAAAAAAGATTTAAAAATTGCTCAGGGTATAGGAGCCTACTGTGCTCCCCCCGTCATGGCCCACTTTTCCCTGGTTTAAACTCTATTATACTAGAAACAGTTGTTTTTTCAGAGCTCGTACCAGGACAGAAAAATGTACATGTGTTAGGAAGGCAGTGATGGCTCAATCACACCTCTGCCACGTTTGAACCATAACATCCGTCTTCATCTTTCAACCATCTTCATCCTTGTGTAATTTTAAAAGCTTACAGAATGCAATCCAATGCCCCCCTCCCCCCACCAAAAAACCCTTTTCCAGCACGGCCAGGAAACCCCACCCCAGCCTATTCCCAAACCAGAATGGAACCAGACTCTGAAATATGTTAACTAAATGATGCTGGTGCTTCAAGAGTGGCGACATGACACGTGATGCCTTGGGCCATTTCAGCTGCTGTCTGGAATTGTGGCTGGTGAGGATGAAGTTGAATCAGCTGAGTAATTCCAACATGGCTCCCTCTTTGATGTCAGAGGGAGAGGGGGAAGGAGAGAAGAGAATGCTGGGACTGGATAGCCCCCAAGTTTACATCCTTTTCTAGCGTGTATTGCAAAGATTACCCCAGTGGTGCTCGAGTTTCAAATAGCGCATATTTTGGACATTGCTGTGGCTTGCGTCTTCATTCTGCTTTGCGGTTTGCTTGTTTGTTTTGCCTTTATGCCCAAGGACAGTCATCTGCTCAGCTCTCGATAGAATACTGGATCCCAAAACGTTGGCAGCCACCGGCCGATGTGTCTGGTGCATTGATGTTCAGCTTCACATCTCCACGTCTCATGCCAGACTTAAAAAATGATCCTGTTCTCTCGAATCTTGCCTGCGCCTGCTTTTGAGAAAAGGGCAGAGGTCCACCTCTGTCCCTAATGATGTATGAGAGTATTTTGGAACATTGTAATAGTTTTTGAGATACAATGGTGGCCGCCATTTTGCTTGTACTTTCCAAAATGTCTTTGGGTATTATATTACATTTTTTCGTCACTCTCTCTTTTTCAACTTTAAAAAGGACCTTTGGGTTAACAACCCACCCTTACAGTCACTATAAAACAGACTCCATGTTTTCGCACCACTCGTGGTCTTCAAGGTTGTAGATAAATTTTGTCCTATGGGATGGGTTCTGGCCAATGGGGTCCTGTCCCAGATTGTCCAGGGTCAACGTGGAGGCGAAGAACTCACTGGTACTGAGCCCACCTTCGTGGTTCTTGATGTATTTCTTATAGTTCTTCCTCAGGCATTGCCAAGTGGTGGTGTACAGGATGAATGCAAGTGATTTTAGGGTGATAGCGATGCTCACATACAGGTACCTGTAGACGACGTTGTCATACAGAGCACACGCTCCTTGTTCGCCACAGAATGTGCTCCAGAACAGGCATGTGGAATCAATTCCTGCTCCAAAGATCAGGGGAGGTGGGATAAAACCTGTGCAGGTAGAAAAAAAGAAATACTCATACCAGCCGGAACATATGTAAAGGGGACATCTTCGGAGCCCTTTAAGGATTTAAGGAAAGCCGGATCTACTGGATCAGACCAAAGGCTGTATTCTGTTCCCAGAGGGGCCAACGTGGCACCTCTAGGTAGCCCACAAGCAGGGGTCTTCCCACTCGTGTTCCTAAGCAACCGGTATTTAGAGCTGGGGTGGGGAACATGCAGTCCACAGGCCATATCTGGCCTGTGGGAGGCCTCCTTCTGGCTTCCGCCCTTATCTCCTGATTGCAATGGGGGAGGTGCAATTTTTCCATCAAAAATGCCCCTAGGCTGCAATTAGGCTTTTTCTTTTTAAAAGCCTCCATGGTCACCAATGGAGGCTTTTTAAAAAGCCTCCCGTGTAAAATGGGAGAGAGCAGGAGCAATCCATTCTCTCCCATCCTACAAGTGAGGCTTTTAAAAAAGCCTCCATTGATGACCATGGAGGCCTTTTTTAAAAAAACCTAATTACAGCCTAGGGCATTTTTGGCGGCAGGTGGTGCTGCTGGCTAACCCTCCCCTCCCCAATGCTGTGACCCCCCCTGGGAAAATCACCCCTCTCTCGCTGCAATCGTGCTTTTTGAAAGCCTCCATTGCCACCAATGGAGGCTTTTTAAAAAAGCTTGATCACAGCAGCAGAGGGATGAGGCGTGAGTGAGTGAATGAAGAGTGGACAATCACATTGAGGCTGCTAGCCCACTGCTAGCATGCAACCTCTGGCATGCTTGCCCAGAACCACTTCAGGCCGTAGGCTGAAAAAGGGTCCCCACACCTAGGGATGGACAGATTACTCACTGTCTGTTCCGTGGTCTTTTCTGCTGGGGGGGGGGGAAGGTGATCTGTTCCTCCCCCCCCGGAATCCTCCGGAGCGGCTCCGCTTCCAGAGGATTTCGCGGAGCTGCACTCCAGCTCCGTTGCGCTGGTGATACTGTAATGGCAGCCGCCATTACCATTTCTCTGTGAGGAGTACAGCCGCAAATGGCGTTTTTTACGGCTGCAATTAGGTAAAAAACAGCGCTTCATGGCCGCAAGTGGAGTCCACTACGCCATTTGCGGCTGTATTCCTCACAGAGTATCACCAGCGCAACAGAGCTGGAGTTCCGTTTCGCCGGAAATCCTCGGGAGGCGGAGTGAGTGTGCTGTTCTGCCGCGAATCCCAAAGCATCTGGCCTCATTTGAAAGGAATTCTCCATGGTGGAATTCTCTGCCATCCCTACCCACACCTGATCTACAGGCATACTGCCTCTGATACTGGAGAGAGCATATTGCCATCTTTCTTGACTAGTATCCACTGATGTAGTCTGGCAACATTTGATGCTGTAGCAGTGCGGACACCGTCGTTGTAGCTGACCATGCCACATATCCTTAAGCATTAACTTAAGTGACAACAGCCTGAGCAGTTTTAACAGCGCAGAATTAAAAGAACTACTTTGGTTTTACTTACCTAACAATCGGAGGAGAAGGAAGAGGACCCCCAAAGCATATGATTTCAGCTCAGGGCTCACTGTTCTGTACAGAAGAGATATTCCAGCAAGAAAGTAAAAATTAAATTTAAAAAGGGATTCCTATCTTCACATTGCTTTAATTAAAAGACCCCCACTACCCCCTATAGCTGTGCTTTGCTGTTAGCCAGGATGACATGGTCATATCTTGAAAAAATAAGATAATCAATGGGCTTTGTTCCCTCCCACTCTTGTTCCCAACCTTCCGCCTGCAAATCACAACCCTTGTAAGCCACCGCTTAAGGCTAGGGATACATGAGAAATATGTTTCAGTTCATGTTTGATCTGGATTTACCCAGTTCACACTTTCTGGATCAAACACAGACTCGGACGTAATCTGCAATCGAAGTCCATACATTTCCGAGCTTGCAATGTGATTTGCGGACCAAAAAAAATGCATTCAATGGCATGCATATATTTGAAAAACGCACAGGAAAAAATGCGCAGTTTTGAAAAATGTGCACAAATATGCTTGAATCAACAGGAGAAGGATGCATACAGTTCAGTGATGTGTACAACTGATGCGTATATTTGCAAAAGTATCTGCGGATTTTCATCCAGAAAGAAAAAGCAAGAAACAAAAGGCACAATCTGATACGGACTTGAGTCAGAATGAACTTCCAGATGGAATTCATAGAACTCAAGGTTTGCTGATTTGCACCTCCCTCCTTAAGGCATGGGTGGGGAAAGTCTGCGGTCCCAATCCGGCCCCTCAGAGTTCCCCTGAGGGGAACATACCTCCTTCTTCCCCTGGCCCCACCTCCTTTCCCCTGACCACCAATCATTTGGTGTTTCCTGCCTTTTGTGCAGTTTTTCCTCCACTCTAAAAGGTTGAAATGCCTCTCCTACCACTGGAATGCGGCCTGTGAGAGCTTCTCCGAAACTGAACACAGCCCTTAGGATGAGAGAGGTGTGCTACCCCTGACTTTCACATAAATCCATATGATTATATGCCAGACATAAAAGCAGCCCTGCTAGATCAGTCCCTCTAGTCCAGCATCCTGCTTCTGACAGTGGTCAGCAAGGTGCCACCAGAAAGATCACATGCAGGACATGAGCACAAAAGCCCTCTCATGTTTTCTGTACCCCGCCCCGCGCATCTGGTACTCGGAGGTGGATTGCTACTAAACAAACAGTTGACAGGTCGGGCTGATGAAGCTGATGGTGGAACACCCTTCCCATGGAGTTGTGACAGGGTGCCGACATTATAGTCTTTTCAGCGCCAGGTCAAAACGTATTTGTTTGCCCAGGCATTTTAAATGGATTTATGAAGCCGGGAGTTGTTGCCGCCTATTTTGTATACCTTGTCTTTTTGTTGTGGTTTTATTAAAAAGAAAGTCCCTTTGCATTTCCCCCCCCATGAGAGCAGTCAGGTGGGTGACCACATGTGAGAGAGCGCCTTCTTTGCGGTGGCCCCACACCTTTGGAACAAGTTGCCATCGGAGGTCTGCCATGCTCCGTCACTGCAGGCTTTTAAGAAGGTCTTGAAAACGAATTATGTGACCGTGGCCTTCTCTTGATACGATTGCTGTTGTTGCTGTTTTTGCTGCTGCTGTTAGTTTTATTATCGGCTTTTATTGTTGCTTTTATTGCTACTTTATTGTGCTTATATTTTTATCGCTTTTAATATTTTAATTTTCTTATGTATTGTATTGCTGTGAGCCGCCTTGGGAGGGCTTCTGCCCTGAAAGACAGTCAAGAAATATTTTTTTTTAAAAAATAAATTTTGTAAAACTCCCTTATACCGTGAGATGAAAGGCAATGTGTAAGTATTTTAAATAAATTATGGATTGTGCCCTTGTTAGACAGAAGCTTCCGATCTTGGAGGTTTCCAAGTATCTAATGCTCTGTCGGGCTGCTGCTGCCAGGGTGGGAGGACCAACAGAGAACGTCCTCCTTTTATCCCCTTTTATCTCTACACAGTCCTCTGGGCCCATCTAGCAGAGGTTTGCTGGTGAGGCTGGAGAGACCATAGGATTTAGAAAGCAGGCAGCATGGTTCTTTCCATGGTGGCTGTGAGCAGGCAGGGGGGGGGACTGGATTCCAGCATTGCCCTTCCAAGGTCATAGCAGTGTCTATGACCTTGGAGGAGGGCCTCCAAAGAATCCTATGGTCCCTGGGACACTCTGGACCATAGGATTGTACTCTAAATATTGTTCATTCATTCATTACATTTCTGTATCACCCAATAGCTGAAGCTCTCTGGGCAGTTGACAACGTGATGAAACATAATATAAACCCTTTAGCACACAAATATTTAGAGCACTTTGAATGGTAAAAAAAAATAATTAACACTAAAACTACCAGGACCCAATAAAAAACTAACATTAAAAAGCTCCATCGCATGCTGTCAAATGCCTGGGGGCAGAGGAAAGTCTTAACCTGATGCCAAAAAGGGACAATGTTGGCACCAGGAAGACCTTGCTGGTTTTTTAAAAAAAATAAAATAAAAACAAACTCTAAAATGTTAGGACATCACAGGGAAGGCAGAGAGAGTGAATTCACATGGAGATGATTCCCAGCTGTGTTACTCTGTTGCAGCCAAAACTACAAAGAGCCCTGTGGCACCTTAAAGGCTAGCCCATTTATTCTGGGATAAACTCTCATGAACTACAGTCCACTTCAAAGGCACTCTCCGAGCCTCACGTCCTAAGTGCTGTAGGACTGGCCAGCCAGGGCTGGATAAGGAGCTTTTGGTACTCAGGCGCATTGCTCATAAAAGGGAAGTTAGTGTTTGGACTGGCTTCGAATTGGGGGAGATGAAAGCTAGGCGCAATCACAGCTTTCTGCTCTGAAGCTGGGCTAGTAGCACCTTCAGAGCAAGCACTAATTAGCTCCTCACAGGCATCTTTCGTGCCATGGGAAGCCGCTCATTCGTCCTCAAGGCACCGCTGGGATGCGAGCATGGGAGAGCATCGTATCGCACTCTTTGCTCGTAATTAAACTGAATGCTGCACTAGAAATTGGCCTATTTGGGAAATAAAACACTAAATTTGGCAGCCTGCACAGAAAAGAGCAACCAAAACAGTCAAGGGGTTGGAGCACCTTTCCTATGAGGAGAAAATGAAGCGTTTGGGGCTTTTTGGTGTAGGAAAAAAGACCATTTAGTGCCTAACTGCATGTTATGTGAGTTGCGTGGCTTGCAGCCACGTCACAGAATTTTAAAAACTTAATCCAAGGTGGGTAGGTATAATTTGCATTGGGACTGCAGTTCACAGGGAGGGGTGGTTTAACCTGCCCCTCCCCAGTCACAGTCCTGACAAAAAGCCCCACTCCTTGTGCTGTGACTAGTAATGGGGGGTGGGGGGAGAAGCAAACGCCTGTTGGCGCCACTGGGACCTTTCCCCACGCTTGCTAATTGCAGGATGCGCGAGGTGGGGGAGGACGGTTTCAGTCAGGAGAGCGGCTGGGGAAAGCAGCGTCACATCCTCCCTCCAAGTGCGCTGCGCTCCTGAGGAAAACTGCCCTTCCCCGCTCCTAGGATGAAAGGGGCAACATTTCCCTGAAACAGCTGCAAGCCACGCAGTTCACACAATGGGCTCCGGGTTTCGGAGGGCCCTTGGGAAGTCACCCTCCATGCCCCCCCCTCAGGGAGTCTTCCTTCTCACCACATTATCATCAGCTGCTGTTGCTCCCCTGCCTCTTCCACATCATTGCTGCCTCATTCTTGCTCGACAGACGGAGAGCCAGGGAGCAAGTCGGCCATGGCATCTCCCGCTCCTCCTTCTCACCAGCTCCATCGTCTGGGCCAGAGCGAGAGGCGGGTGAACAAGCAGGTCGCGATGGGGAAGAGGAGGAGCAACTCTTGTCACCTGGCCCCCTGCTGTGGTGCGGGCCCTTGACCGGCGCCCAACCATGCCTGCCCTTGACGCTGGCCCTTCTACCTAGGCCCTGAGGGGTGAGTGCGGAGAAAAACACACATGTGGTAGATACTTATAAAACTATAGAATCACAGAATAGTAGGGTTGGAAGGGGCCTACAAGGCCATCGAGTTCGCCCCCCTGCTCAATGCAGGAATCCAAGTCAGAGCATCGCTGACAGATGGCTGCCCAGCCTCGTCTTGAATGCCTCCAGTGTGGGAGAGCCCACCGCCTCCCTGGGTCATTGGTTCCATTGTCGTGTTGCTCTAACAGTCAGGAAGCTTTTCCTGATGTTCATCCGGAATCTGGCTTCCTGTCACTTGAGCCCATTATTCCGTGTCCTGCACTCTGGGATGATCGAGAAGAGATCCTGGCCTTCCTCTCTGTGACAACCTTTCATGACTGGTCTAGGGAGACAAATTGGACAGAGAGACCCTCGCCCCCACAATGATGGCAAGGAAACTTTTACCCCCACTGGGGCCACATCCTTAGCGACTGGCAGTACCAAAACACACACACACACAAAACAAAAGCAAAACAGCTTCTGTGCTGTGTGGCGAGGGGTTGGCTCCCCTCCTCAATGTGCAGCACAGAAATGATGTGATCTGGCTTGGGGAGGGGCGTGTCCAGTGTGGAGGGGCGTGGCTTTGGGCAGTGGAGGCTGGTGGCTCCAATCTCAGTAGGGCAGGGAATCTGCTCCATGCTGGAGTCAGAACCAGTCAGAACTCTCAAGGAGCTCTCCTAGGTGATTTGCTCCTTGAGAGTTCTGACTGAAACCAGTAGAGGATTCACCACCCCACTGACATTGGAGCCACAAGCCTCCACTGACAGCTGGCTGGGGGATGCTGGGCATTGTAGTCCAACACATCTTGAGGGCACCAGGTTGGGGAAGGCTGGACTGGACGCACATTTAGCCTGTTGCAGGAGAGCTCTTCTTAGACGTCCTCCAATGGCATTTGGTCTGACTGCGAATGTCCTGAACAAGGGACAGCTCTTTAAAAACCACTGAATTTAAGAGAATATGTAAGTCACAGGTGCATGGAGGTTTGGGGGGGACTCCTCTTTCTCCCTCCCCACAACACTGTTGATTTTATACCCCACTACCACAGCTGCAGTACCACAGTGACTACAGGACTGAATTTTGATTTTTTTTAAAAAAATCGAGTTTGAATCTCACCTCTCCCATGATCCCAATAGGTGGCCTTAGGCAAGCTGCTCTCTCTCAGCCTCCCTGCCACCCTGCAATATGGGCTGAATAACACTGACCTACCTTACAGGGTTGCTGTTGTAAGCACTGCAACAAGATGACGGGTTGGATCCGAAGGTGCCCTTCCGCTCAAGGCACGCATCCTCTGTGAGTGGAAAGGCATCTTCCTTGAGTGGACACCTTGGGAGCCAACCTAATGTATGCAACATGTATTATTAACACTCTAGAGTGGTACTGAAATGCGAAGTACTCTGACCATCCGTTGTAGGCCTCTGTGCCCGCTTTTCAGTTCTTTTTCTCCCTAAACTGAGAATCCCCCCAACGCTAGAAGAGCCTCACCTGATCAGAATGATGACGGAGGGCGTCTGAGCCATGGCTCCAATCATGCTGCAGATGCACATCACGCAGAGGAATGTCAGGAAGGCTTGTTGGCATCCGGGGCTGGGGCACTTCCCAGGAATGACCGTGGCATTCTCGGCTGGGACCAAACTGAGGCATGCGCAGCTCGTGAGATTCTGGAAGAAAAGGCAGGGTGGCCTGGTTCAGGATGCTCACGCTCTCCTTATGCATCGCCAAAAATAGAGGACTCCAATGTGCATAACACTTGCATAGGCTAAGTTATACGTAGAGATGCACATTTAGAAATAATGACTGTAACTCCGCCACTGCAATGTTGGCTTTTTACACTGGAAGCAAAGAAGTCAGACACGAGGCAGGGAAATGGCACCCCCCCTCCTCTGCCATCTGGAAGGAGCAGAGCGGTCAGGACTCTTTATAAGGACTCTATATAACCAGCCCTAGATAAGTGGTGCGACTTCCCCTTCCCTTTGCGCTTTCCGCTTGGCTCTTCTAAGTCTTTGAAATAAGCACGGTTGCAAGAAAATTACCATTGGCTCAGACCCCTTGTGAATACAAGGATAAAAGGAAGAATCTGCGTTCCTGCGTTAGGTAAAAACATTTCCAAATTAAAGCTTCTAATTACTTTTTGATTTACCCTCCCCTTCACTTTCCACCCACCTCTCCTAATTATGCCGGAGTACATTAAAAAGTAAATTTGCATGGCCCTTTGTAGCCTCCTTTTGTAGCCTCAGAACAATGAGGAGACAAGTCAAATCCTCCTCTTGCAGAGTGTCGGCGGAGGCAATGCTGATAGCAGAACCCCCACCCCAGAAGGACAGTGGATGGCATTGGCTTTGGAGGGGATTTATGCAGGGGCTGGATGCTGGAACCACACAATCAACATGCAGTCAGAAAGGGAAGAAAGGACCACGTTCCCTTTGATCTTCTAGCCAGCACTGAATGTTGAAAAGAGCCTTTGTGTGCCATTCACAGATTCCCTCACTCCCTTTGAGTTTGCCTTTCTAGAATTTCTGGGTGGGGCGGAACATAAGAAGAGCCCTGCTGGATCAGACCAAGGGTCCATCTAGTCCAGCATTCTGTTCACACAGTGGTCACCCAGCAATCGACCAAGGACCCACAAACAAGACAAGAGTGCAACAGCAGCCTCCTGCCCATGTTCCCCAGCAATTGGTGTCCACAGGCTCATTGCCTCTGGTACTGGAGGTAGCACATAGCCATCAGGACTAGTAGCCATTGATAGCCTTCTCCTTCAGGAATTTGACTAACCCCCCTTTAAAGCCATCCAAGTTGGTGGCCATCACTACGTCTTGTGGTAGCGAACTCCATAGTTTGGCTACGCACTGTGCAAAGAAGCCCTTCCTTTTATCTGCCCTGAATCTCCCATCAGCAGAGTTAAGTGAGAAGTTCTGTAAAGACACACACAAAAATAAAAACCAGCCAGGGCTGGCTTTGCAGGAGGCATTCCAAGAGAGCGGCAGTTTTCAAGAGGTTCCCCATTCAGGGCATCCTTCCCACACTGGCTTGTTTGTTGAGGAAGCCCTCGGAAGATTCTGAGACACGTCCGAGTCTAGGCTGCACACTCCGTTCACGTTGGAGCACGGCCAGACTTGTTGGGCATCACTGTTCCCCTGTGTGAACTGTGTTTAGAACACAGCCGCCTCTCCCCAGGAGCTGAGAAGTCACAGGAGGAGTTTGGTAGAGGGTGGCCATCGGTCTCTCAGGGAAGCTTGCCTGCAATTTGAAAGCATTATATAAATATAAAGCCTTCGGTGGTACACAAGATCCTTGGAAAAGGGTTGCAGCTCAGTGGTCGAGCATCTGCTTTGCATGCAGGAGTTTGTTTGTTTACGATCCCATTTTTCTGCCAAAGAATGGCACTCAACACAGCTAACAATAAAAACCGAATTAAAATGAGATCTTAATTAAAACTTAGCATAAAAACAAACAAATTAAAGAACACAATTAAAACACACACACAAAAAAAGCAGGATCAGCAAATTAAAAACAAACAAACAAACCTTCAGTAGTAGGCTGGCTATATGCCAAAGGCCTGCCTGAATAAAAATGTATTTTCCTGCCAGTGGAAGGACAGCAGAGAGGGAGCCAACCAAGCCTCTCTCAGCAGGGAGTTCCACAGCATGGGAGCGGCTACCGAGAAGGCCCTCTCTCACGTCCCCACCAAATGTGCCTCCAGTGGTACCGAGAGAAGGGATCTGAAAACCCAAGCACACTTGTATGGGAGAAGGCAGCCTGTCCCCAAGCTGTTCAGGTCTTCATAGGTCATAACCAGCACTTTGAACTGTGCCCGGAAACCAGTGAAGCTGAGGTAACAAAGCAGTTGTGTGCCCCGGTCAACAGCCTGACTCCAGCATTCTGGACCAGCTGAAGCTTCCAAACAGTTTTCAAAGGCAGCCCCATGTAGAGCATGGTACAGTGGTCCCAATGGGATGTAACTAAGGCATTCATGGCAGTGTAAGTTCCCAGAGCCAGTCTTCAGTTAGGCCTGGGAAAGACCCCTGCCTGAAACCCCAGAGACCCATTGCTGCCAGCCAGTGTTGACAATTCTGGGCTAGTGGTCGGACTGCAACGGCTAATGGCCACTGACTAATGGCCAGTGGTTTGACTCCATGTAGAGCGGCTTCCTATTACTGATCTTCTCTGTGAAGAAGCCCCAGCAAGCTTCCAAAGAATCCCCAAGTTCCTCCTTGCAGTCTGAAAACAGTGGTTTTAGAGGAAAATAAAATGATGCCGTTAAAATAAAACAGGTTCCCATCAGGATCAGATTTTGCCTGTCATGCTGGGGCACCCTTGAAGTTCCACAACAGTTTAATTTGCAGCGGCTTCGTGGCCTCCAGTCTATGCTTTCTGATACTGAAACTATCAATATCCTTCTGAAGTCCAGATGCAGCTTCTCAGAAAACAACACCAGAGTGGGACAGTAAATGAGCGGCGTTTGGAGGGGCGAATTCCTGTAGCTGAGAGGCAGGAAGGAGAGCTGGTTGCAGCGCCACACAAGCCCAGCGGGATCTGGCCCTGCAGGCTGCTTGTTGCCGGCTGCTTTCCCAGATTCGTGGTTCAAAGTGTGAGAAGGAACTCCCTACAGAGGAGTGAGCAGTTGCTAGGGAAGATACACACTTCTTCCTTCAAGCCTGTGTGAAGCTGCCTTATACCGAATCCATCTAGCCCAGGGGTGGGGAACCACAGGCCTGGCGTCTCAAGCTGGCCCTCTGGGGCTCCTCAGTTGGACCCAGCTCCTTCCCCTGGCCTCCCCCCCTTTCTCCCAACCACCATTGTTTGATGGATTCCCGGCTTTTGTGCCCCCCCCCCCCCAAGTTGAAATGCTTCTTCTAAGATTTAGTTTCTGGCAGTGAGCTCTTCAAGCTAGAGCATGCAGGGTTTGGGTTTTTTTCGGTATTTTTGGCTCCACCCCTTTTGCCTTTGGCCCTGCCCACCACTGGAGTGTGGCTCCTTTGAGCTTCTCTGAAATTGGATCCAGCCCTCAGGCTGGAAGGGCAGGCTGTGTGGCCCACCGCTCTCTCCTCCAAACCTTGCTGCTGCCTCCCAGCATCTGCCGCCTGAGGCAACTGCCTCAGTCTGCCTAACGGTAGGGCCGGCCCTGCTTGCTCTGGTCCAGACAATGGGGGTGGTGAGAAGGAGGAGCAGCAGATGCCACGGCCGACTTGTTCCCTGGCTGTCTGCCTGTCAAGCAAGCCAGTGGTAGCAAAGATGAGAAAGAGGGCGGGGAGCAAGGGCAGCCGGTGACAATGGTGGTGGGAAGGCAGACTCACTGAGGGAGGGGGCCTACTGAGGGTGTCTTGCCCAAGGACCCTGGATTACCCGGAGCTAGCGCTGGCTGGCAAGTCAGGGTTGATGCCTGAAACCACCTGGCAGGTCAGGAGCTCTGCGCTTATTCCTACCCTCTGTATGGTGTTTTAGTCACCGTATTGGTTTTTATTTGATCTGTGGTTGTCTCTGTGTTCTTATTTTTCTCTTCTTGCGAGCTGCCTTGGGCACCTTTGGAGGCAGAAGTGGCAGGACGGGGAGTTTAAAATAAGGGTGGAGCCCCGGCAGAACCAGCTTGGTTCTGGGAAAAACCTGGCAGAATATGGAGTTTACTAATGTTTTGGACCCTGAACACAGTTTTACTAGTCAGAGCAGTAAGAAACACCAACTGTTTGGCCACCCTGAGAGAATGGATGCGCCTCCAAGGGCATTTGCTGTGGTGTTTGGTTACAGAAGGAAGCGATTTTAAGAACTGCACATGCACTTAGAGAAGGGGAGAAGAGAGGCTTGACTGGTAGCAGGTCTGGAGCAGAGGGGGGCTCATCTCTTCTCACAACAAAGGAGTAACCAAGAATGGAGGCTTCTTTGTGTTGCATGGGCCACCTTCCCCCACAAAAGAGAGAGGCCTGCTCTGCGCTTCCTGGCTTTTAAAAGTCTTTTTAGTCATTCTGGGAAAGTGGCTGCTTGCACCTTAAGGCTTATAGTCTTCTGCTTTTCCAGAAAGCTCCCACATGTTCTCCCCTCCCCGCAGTACCCACTCTTTTCTGGGCCTAATGGCAGCACAATGGCAACAAGCAAGCCTGCAAGGGTGTTTTCTTGTGTGCCACAATAGCAACAAAAGGACCTTCTGTTCAACCGCTACAGAAAGCAGCAATTTTGCACTTCCCGCCAGAGAACCTTGGCCCTTCGTAGACGCCATGGCACACATTCACTGAAGAGAAGAGAGGCAAAGGCTTTTGAAGATATCGCTGGAGCAGAGAACGGCAAAGGAATACAGTCTGGCGAGATAAAGAAAGAGCTGAAGCGATCGGGGATAATTGGATCTGGTGAGCTTTGCTGTTTGAGCAGTATAAAAAGCCCTGCTGCACTCTTTGCATTCAGCAAGATCCCCACATCCCTAGGTGGGTTCAGCAACATAGAGTTCATTTTCGGAATGTGATGCAATCAAGGCTCGCTGAGGATGCCGAGGTAGGAAGCATCACTTTACTTCTGCCGTGGGGACTCATTTTAACCAATTCGCCTTCAAACTTCAGTGATTGAAAATATGCAGACAAACACTCACAAACACAGTGTGCTTCCACACTAGGCACTAATTGGGGGACAGCTTCAGTTTGTTTACACATGTTTCATGGGCCGTCTACACACGACATCGGAATCAAATGGATCTTCTACTGTATTTTCCCCCTTGTTTTTGCCATCTCTTCTGAGATCACAGAAAATCTGACCTGGGCTAAATCTACCCTACTGCTTTATAGCGGTATTGCGGTGCGCTGATAACTGTTGGGGCATGTTACACATTCGATATACTGCCTTTGTAGTGCTATTTCCTGCTTGTTATTCCACGTTATCCAATATGCCGCGACAAATGTCATTGTGTGTCCTACAACAAGATAGGAATATGCAAGAAGGATATAGCGTTACCGTGCTGGGATTGTAATGATATGACACAAGGTGTCAATCTGGCCTTATTTTTGGCGAGGGACAGAACAGCGGTGCAATTGCCACAAGGCAAAAAAAGTAAGCAAGGTGTCTGGTAGGAGGAGCGGTCCACCGATGATGTGGCTGGGTGGAAAATGCCAATGGCTCTTTTTCTCTCGCCCCCACCTCACTTCCCAGAACAAGCCTGAGGGGATCTTCTCAGGGCTCCAGAACTCCTGATCACTATCAATGGTGCTGGTGGTCCTCTCTGCTTCCATATGATTAGGAGGCTTCCATTCCACAGCTCAATGAGGCTTGCTTCCATGAAGGTGGGTATGATGTGGAAACATGCCCCATGGAAGGCAACAGGACTTACCTCCAAGTAAACATGCAGAGCACTGGGCTGTAAAAGTGGCTATGCAAAAATGAAGCAAGCAGTTCCTTGCTGCGGACTCTGCTCTAACCTAGGGGCTAATCCCAGGGGTTGGGAGGACAGGAGGTAAAGGGTGGAGGGACACATATGCCCACTACAAAGGGAGAAGAGGTGCAGCTAGCGCATAGGGCACCTTCCCCCCTTGGACTTGCTGCTCTGTCCCAGGACTGGAGCAGCTCTGTGGCTGGTAACATGAGTGCCTGAGTTCCAGAAGATTCCCCCTCCCAAGCCATGTACAGGTTCATTGTTGGTATACTTAAAAAACATTGTAGACACTGTGGGGATGTTCACACAACATGCTAACCCACACTCAGTGGTTGAGTGTGGGTCGTTTTGAACTGTGGGTTGTTTGTTGAACCGTGGCTTAGCGTGTTGTCTGAATGCAGCCAGCATGGCTTGTTAACCATGTAGTGTGGCTTGTTAACCGCCCTGAACAACAAACCATAGGTTCTCAAGGTGGCTTATTTGAGAAAAATAAGCCACACTTCATGGTTAACAAGCCACCTTGCCTGTGTTCAGACAACATGATAACCCACTGTTCAACAAACAGCCCACGTTTCAAAACAACCCATAGTCAACCACTGAGTGCAGGTTAGTGTGTTGTGTGACCAGCCCCATTATAGTGGAATTACATTGACAGTCGCCCTGGGACTGGAGTGCACAAGGGAATCACGCTCTGGCTTCTGCCATCTGCCAGGGGACTCAGGGCCATTGGCAGTCTGCACCCATTTCCCAGGAATAACATCAAGGCAAGTGGAGGCCAGCCTGGCCCATCCATCGGCCAGAGAAGATGGCAGCTGCAGGGAATTTGCTTGGGGAAAACTCCCTGCCAGAAAGAACACTCCATTCCAAGGGACAGTTGCCCTGGGAATGCAGAAGTGTGTGTGTGTGTGGGGGATGCCCTGGCCCCATCCGTCAGCCAACGGAACCAGAGCCCACAATTGCTACTGCAGCAAGAAGACCAGCAAGGGAAGATCAGCCTGGCTGGCCTGCAGCATGTTTAGAGGCCCGCTTGGAGCTCATCACCTCCTCCTGGCCTTGAAAACTGATCTCCCTCCACTCCCCTTCCCTGCTGTGTCTCTTGTCTTTTTCGTTGGTAAGCCTCATGCCAGGGTGTCTCTCTCTCTCTCTCTCTCTCTCTCATTCTCTCCCTCTCCCTGATGAGAGTGGCTTTGGGAGACAATAGCTGTCTGAAAGGTGGGATAAAAATGCAGTAAATAATAAATAAATTGTGTTCCAAATCATTAAAATAAAATAAAAAAATCCAGGAAGTGGTCACTTCCTCCATGCCTTTTGAGAAGCGGACATTTTCCTCCTTTGCTATGTGGACAGGCATAGAGCATAATAAATGGAGAAAACCATGCTCTGTTCAGGGCCTTGGGGAATCCTTGCTTTTCAGCAGCATTAAAAGGCCTCCAGTGCTGAAGAAGCGACCCACAGGGACACACACATCTCAGATACCAGCTCTGGCTTGTCTGCACAAATTAGTTGTCTTTCTCTCCAAATATCGGGGTTTTGAGAACAAAGAGAAATTATTTTCTTTGTCAAGCTTTAGAGATTTGCTGAATTCACAGCCTGTCATTGCCTCTCTCCTGAGAGAAGTCGAGAGAGATGAAAGCTGTGGGGGGAGCAAGGATGAAGGAAATGTAGCCGGAAAGGTGTTACTTTGGAGATAAATGAGCCTCTTGAAGAAGAGCAGGTTTTCTTCACCAGCGATAGCTAGTTAGCAATTGCAAAGACACTCCCCCCGCCTCCAGACATACACCTTGCCTGGTGGTCCTTGCAAAGGAGAACTTCCCAGCTGCTAATGCGGCTGGTCGCCTCGCCTGCACCAGCTCAATTCCTTTTCCACTTGGTTCTGGGGCTGGGTTGGTGGAGAAGACTCAAGGAAAAGCAGCTGCCACCACAGAAAATGGGAAGCGACTGGAGGTGGTGCAGGATGAGAACTTGGCTGCAGGATGCTGCAATTCTGCAGGAGCAAAATTCAGCAGGCTGTAGCAACACGGTGATTCTCAAACAGTGCAGCAGGCCCCCTGGGGAAGGGAGGTGCAGAATTCCTGGGAAGGAGAGGTTCCTGCAGCAGCAGGAGTCAGAAGCACTGTCCTCCAAGGAGCAGAGGTTTCCGTGTTGCAGCCACCCAAACTGCTCCGCTGATCTTGGAAGCTGCAGAGAGGCAGTGTGGGTCAAGCTAGTGTCTGGCCACAGGAGCTCCTCCTTGCTCCCACCTTCTTTGGCTGGCTGGTCTTAGAGGGGAATCTGAGATGCGATTCTGGTCCTCTTCTAACACCAGTGTTGTGTATTAGCACCCCAGTACACACTGGGCTCCATGCATACAGCAGTGGTGCAGGGATTCTGTCGGCTTGTCTGCCTAACCTGGCTGGGTGTGTGTGTGCTCAGGGTGTAGAATATAATCGGAAAGGGGAGGGATTTGAAAAGGTGGCAACAAAGGCAGAATTCATCTTCCTGAAAATCCCATCTTCCAGGTTTTTAAAAAATTAAGTTTCTAGCCCCTATGGATGCAAAATATATGCTTGAAAGTACATAGTCAAGTGCATGGTTCCTGAAAGCTCAGAAACCAGAGGGTTGGCAGGGTCTGCTTTCCTGCTGTTGGGAATGTGGCCTCAGGGTCCCATGACTAGCAGAAGCAGAATAAATGATCCACAATAGCCAAAAGTTGTACATGAATTTATACTAAATAGGAGACATTGTGCTAATGTGCTCTGTATTTGAAATGTTGCTATCACTCTTGGCCCTTTTATGAGAAGGCAGCGCATAAATGTTTTAACTAAATATGCGTAATTTACTCAGGTTGCTGAATTCCACCTTTCGCACCTTGGATAGCTCCTTCAGAGTTCTGATTGAAACCTGGGGCAGATTCACCACCCCGCTGGCATCGGAGGCATCAGCCTCCACTGGAACAGTGTCAACAGATGCAGATTGTCTCTGAGAATAAGCATGGCTTACCGTACTAGTGCACCCAGCAAAGCAGGCAGATAAGTACGTGATTCCATCTGCCCCACAGACAGGAGTGAAGGAATCTGTTTGGCATTTACAGTCGTTATTGCAGGCAGAATATGGGGTCAAGCTGGAAGATGCTCCTGATCTGAAAGAGAGAGGGAAAGGGTGGCAGGGCAGTTTGGGGTGGGGTGGGGAGAGAGATGAAAGTAAGAAAGGAAGAAGATCCAGCACTATTTCTCGCCCAGGAAACCTTTGCTTCCAACAAGCTCAGAAGTCCTTATAGGTACAGATCGCACAGAAGGTGAAAAAGGAATGGAAGGAACTCCAGGGTTTGACAGATGGAGGTTAATTATACTGAGCAGCCATCTTTCCTCTTGGCTGGAACAGATGCATGCTGGGAAAACCAGAAGTGATGTTCAGCGGAGGCTGCCTTGGCACTGAGAAGCTAAGAGATGCTCAAAGCCTTTATGTCATAAGAACACTAAAGCCCAGCTGGATCAGACCAGGGCCTCTCTAGTCCAGCACCCTGCTTGCCACTGTGGCCGAATTGATGCCTCTGGGAAGCCCACGAGTGGGACGTGAGGGCAACAGCACCCTTCCACCCGTGTTCTCCAGCAGCTGGAACTCAAGAGGTGTGCTGACGCTGATCCTGGAGGGAGCATACAACTATACCGACTAGTTCTCATTGACAGTCTGATCCTCCATGAATTTGTGCTTTTTCATCCCAGCCAATATGCTGTTGGGAGTGAAACAGGGGTGTTTCTGGCCCACCTGGGGTTCCAACACAGCCTCTAGGGATCCCCAGAAGCCCCCCCCAACCCCCCCAACTGCTTGATGGTTTCCAGGCATTTGCTCTTTCCCCCCATCCTAAAAAGCTGAAATGCCTCTCCTAAGCCTTAGGTACTGGCGGTCAGAGCTTTAAGCTACAATAGGCTGGTATCTTTGGTAATTTTTGTCCCTCCTCCGGCCCCTTCTGTGTCACCCCCCCCCCCCCGTGGCCACTGAGAGCTTCTCTGAAATTGAATTGGGCCCATGAGCAAAAAGCAGTTCGACACCCCTGGGGTAAAGTTTTCCAGGCAAAACCTGATCCAATGGGGCTAACAGCAGCTGGAGGACAAGTGTTTTAGATGTGTGTGTATGTGTGTGTGCACGCACATATGTAAGTGTGTATATAACACCACCATCCCAGCGCTGGTGCACCAATCTAAATCAGAATCCCCTGAAACAGCATTAAGGTAGAAAGAAAGAAAGAAAGAAAGAAAGAAAGAAAGAAAGAAAGAAAGAAAATTGTGAGAACCAATCACAGATCCCTTGCATAACATCTGTTTTGGCCCTTAGATTGCTCTCATGATCAAACAGAAGCCGTGGACAAGAATCTTTGCATTCAACAGCATATCGGGTCCTAATTGTACAGAGAAGGCCCCTCCAAAGCAATCCCCCATGGGAAGGCTTAGAAGTCTGGAAAATCTGATGCATTTTATGATGAGTTCATTAAAGAGAGTTTTATTCAGTTAAATATGAAAACCAATTGCTGCTTTAATTTTTTTAAAAATGAAATGCAGAACACTGTAATATTTCTTTTTGTACCAGGGAAGCAGAGTTAACTGCACTTATTGATTTTTTCCCCTAATCAGTTTTTTTTTCCAGTTCAGATACTCTTGAAGCACTTAAAAGAAAACCCTAAGTGTTTCTTGTAAATATAATTCACACTTGCTAAATGAGATCCCAATCTATTCAGGGCCTGGGGGAACTTCCCCAAAAGTTTCACGTTCTAAATTTGCCAGAAAGCCCACATCGCTGGTAACAAATTGTCTCTCTTATACTCACTTGTTTCCATAGGGAACAGTCACCCCAGCCACGGGTCCCGTGTCACAGCCCAGGAAGAGGAAAGAGACGTAGCAAGCTGTGGACACCAGGTTGACCAGCATGGCCATCCGAATGGCTCCCAGTGCAGAGAGGCTCAGCTTCTTGACTAAGAGGCCTCCCAGGAAGATGCCCAGACATGCGCAGGGAATGGCCGTCATGCCTGCAGAAACAGCAGAAGGTTGCAAAGGACTCCTGATGGGGGAGACCCAGGTTCAAATCCCTATTCAGCTATGGGGCTCAATTGGGCCAGTCACCATCTCCCACCTCACAGGGTTGATGTGCGGATAAAACGTGGCATCAAAGGATGTGGTATCAATGTAACAAATAAATCTAGAAATGGTTTTTAGTTGATGGACGCATGTATTATAGCAGGTGCCATGATATGAGGTGCATTCCCCGCTTTGTGCAAGAGAAGGGACAACGCCTCACCTAAGATGGGGCCTCATAGAATAGGAGGGTTGGAAGGGGCCTATAAGACCCTCAAGTCCAGCCCCCTGCCTCCCGCAGTTCTTGCATTCATATAAGGAATCTTTTTGTTCCCCAGCAGGCTGCTTAGTTGCTCCCCTAATCTTCATGTTCATATATCTGGGCAGATACTCTAACAGCATTTGTGCCAAAGTACTAATGGACACACAGGAAGAGACAGTGCGAGAGAAACCGAAGCAGGGAGCTTTGGACAGAAAATGTCATTGCAATGTGTGTGTGGGGTGGGGGGTGGCAATTGCTCCGGATCAGCCCTCGCCACCGATCTCTTGCTGGCTGCATTTCCAAACGGAGATGTGCCAGATTAAATGGGAGGCATGAGGTCCTTTATCAGGCCACACAGAAGAGCGGGGAGAAATACCAGGAAGCCAAACTAAGCAAGCACCCAGGGGTGGGTGGGACCTGTAGGCACAAGGGAGGGACAGGAGGGGTGTGGGTGGTGTGTGCATGCATTCCCTTCCATATTCCAGCTCTGCTTACAGAGGCCAGGCATGACCCCATTTATTCTCTGCCATTTTGTGCAGATGACGTCTGTCCATATGCGCTGGCTAACGCGCATTCTGAAAGCTCGATGAGCAAGGATATCAGGCTGTGATATGGCCTGTCTGGGCATCACCGGCTGAGCACAGCTTAGTTTTACACGAGATGCATGCCAATGCGCAACTTGCATACTGGATCTGCACTGAGGAGAGCTGCCATCACCGGGACAAAGGGCTGTCTGGCAGATCAGAACAGCGGTGGGTTACCCCACACTTCCCTTCATTGAAGAGGGAAACCTCTACAACAACTCACTGAGGGCTTTCTGGGTAAGCTCCTGTCAGGGTTGGATCTGAGCCCATAGAGTCCCAAAGTAGCTCTGAGTCTGAGGAGGAGATAGAGTCTGTGGGAGAGGATGCCCCTCAGTTTTCAGAGGTGCAGATAGAGGGGGAGCCCCCCCCAGCTTATATTCCTGGGAGTGAAACTGACCCTGGCATGGAAAGGGAGGGACAACTTGAGCGAGGCGCAGCATCAAGCGAGAGGTTGTGGGAGCCGAGCTGAGGTGCTCAGCCCGTTTGGCTCGATGCCAGCAGCTCCGCCCCGAGGCCCCATGGGAAAGGGGGAGAATTTCCCCTCCTACTCCTTAAGTTCAGAGACTTGCCACGCTTTTCTCCAAACAGAGACCAACTGACGTCCTAACCCTTAGAAACCCCTGGTAGACTGTTCCTTTGTCTTTCCTCTGAGTCTCAGGCAATTAGCATCTGTAAGCCTCATCAGGTTGAATGGAAATAAAGCTTTGGAAAGCAGCCCTTTTGTCTGACTGTTGATTCTGGCTATTGGAGGGCTCAGAAGACTACAGGGGCATTCCTGACAGCTCCAGCACCTTGAATTGGCCCTGGGGATGAACAGCAAGCCTGTGCAGTTGACATAAAACGGGTGTCACGTGGTCTGAAGAGCACACGCTGGAAAGCCCTCTGCCTGCGGTAATCTGCTCCAGTGCTGGCTCCAGATTCCGGAGGGGCCTTGGGCAAGACCCTCCAAAGGCCCCTCCCTCAGCGAGTCTAACTGCCGTGGCCCCCAGCTGCTCTCACTGCTCCTCTCGCTCCTTGTTCCTCCCACTGGCTTGTTGGACCGGCAGAGAGCCCAGGAACAAGTCGGCCACGGCCTCTGCTGCTCCTCTTCTCAGTGCCACCATTGCCTGGGCCAGAGCAAGAGGCAGGTGAACCAACGGGCCGCAGTGGTGCAGAGGAAGAGCCGCTCCAGGGGGCGCTTGCTGGTGGGCTCCTGCTGGGGTGTGGGCCCTTGGCAGGGCCTGTCCATGCCCACCCTGACACCAGCCCTGCTCTGCACCAGCTGCCTGGGATGGCAAAGGGAGGCGTCAGCATCGGGATGGGTGGCCTGCTCCAGCTACTCACCCAGCAGCTGGTTGGCTGACGACGTCGTGAGATTGAACTGCTGCTCCAGATACTTGCCCAGGAAGGCCGCAAAGCCGGCAACCACGGCGATCTCCATGCAGGCAGCAAGGACAATGCAGGTGAACACTGGGTTGGAAAGCAGGTGCTTGGTGACTTTGGGGATCACTGGAGGGAAGACGAGGGAAGGCGGTGTCACAAAGGCATTCTGTTTGAGCATCCCTAGGCACCCTTGAGACGTGCTCCTGGCTGCCTTGGAGCCAGCTGTCTGCGCACAGTTCCCGTGTGGCTGGGAGAACGCTTCAGTGCGCCTGCCACATGGGTGGGAGACTCCATCATGGGGCCTTGTGCTGCTGGTCCTGTGGGAAAGATCCACGCCATCGAGCCATTTAACCCTTTCCTAGCCAGGCACATCTGCTCATGGATACGTGACTCCTAGGCGGCCCTCTTAGGACATGTGTCTGTGTGGGAGGGCAGGATGAGAACTAAGGGATGGACATTTCAGGAGTGGGTATTCTGGCTAAACATTAGGAGAAACATCCTCAAGGTATTAACTGCCTGATGGTCCAATGGACTGCCTGGGCAGGTGGAGGGCTCTCCTTCACTGGAGGCATTTAAGCAGAGGCTGGATCACCATCTCCTGCGTTGCAGATCCTGTTCTGAGCAGGAGGTTGGACTAGATGACCACTAACATCCCTTCCAACTCTATGATTCCATGAAGTGGCTCTTGTTTTGGCAGTGGCACTGGTGGTGCCAGATTCCAGGGTTGGAATATTTGAGATTTCCTGAAGGAGACTGTGAGTCCGAAGGGCACAATCCTATTGACTGCACCCTCAGGGATTGGAGGCCCCCAAACTCACGTCATCTAGTGCAGAGTGAGAGGAGTGGCAGAGGTGATCTTCACCTCCCTTTTCGCCTCCCCTGCAGATTTGACTGGATGGAGTTTTTAGCCTGTCTAGTGAGGGCACCGGTGGGGGAGGGAAGGAGGCTGGAAAAGGCTCAGGATAGCTTGTATCCTGGCCTCTCCAGTCTCCTCCCCTCCCAGCTCACCAGAATGTTCCCTTTCCTCCTCGGAGGTCACTTTTCTGACCTTGGAAGGCAGCCAGCGTGGCTCTTTCTGTGCCGGCCACGAGGGGGTGCGGGAGGCGGTCAGATCTCCAGCTCCCCTCCTGAGGTTGGAGCACTGTCTCTGACCTCGGAAGGGGGAATCCAAACAGTCCTATGGTCCCTGGGACGCTTGCCCAGGGACCATAGGATTGCTCTCTAACTGAAGTGACATATTTATCCCACGCCATCTTTGGGATTGAATTCCAGGTGTTATATAACATCCTATATAGTGTACTATATAGCATCAGATTGAATTCACAGAATTCTTTGAAATCCAAATCCTCAAACTACTGGAAACACTAGCCGTGTGCTCCTCCAGAATGGTGAAGGTTTCTGTGTTTTGGGGCATTTTTGGCCACAGTGCAGCCCGGAATCAAAATCTGCGGCCCCCCACATGCCTGACTCACACGCATTTCTATGGGGAAGGGTCATCGCTTGGTGGCAGGCCTCCACTGGTCTGACGTGGTATAAGGCAGCTTACTGCCAACAAAGAAACAGTACAATGCATTTTGGAGAAGGGCCCCAGGGCTGGGAAAGACCAGTGTAGATAATCTTGGTCCAGTCCAGTGTAGATAATCTCGGGGTAGATGGGCCAATGGTCTACCTCTGCAGAAGTCAGCTTATTATTCTATTTACTTATAGCATAGTCTTATACGTATCTACTCAGGAATAAATCCATTGAGTCAATGGGATTCTCTCCCAAGTAAGTTGGCACAGGACTGAATCCTAAAGCTGAAGAATTTCCAATTCCTTACATTCTCATTGCTGACTTTGAATTGGAGGATTTAAGAGAAGGTTAACATTTACTTACTTACTCATTTATTTATTACATTTATACCCCACTTTTCTTCCATTGTGGAACTCAAGGTGGCTACATGTGGTTCCCAGGTGGTCTCCCCTTCAAGCACTGACTGGACCCAGACCTGCTTAGCTTCAGCAAGGTGGCTGCCTGCGGTGCCTTTGGACCATGCCCTGGGACCAACAGCCAAAGGCTGTTGAGGGAAACTGCGTCCATCATGGAAGGGCTGTCCCTCCATTTTCCAAGAGGTTATTAGAAGTTGTCATCACAAGATGCTTATCTTTGGATTGGTTTCATCTAGTGATTTCACCCAGCGTTGATTCTGTTAGTCACGTCGAGCAGGCTAAATGGAAAGGTGGGGTATACATGTAATAAATGCCCCCCCCACCACTGTGACGGCCCTCCTCAGCTTGCATCGCTATAAGGATCGCGCAGGGCCATCTAGTGGCTACAGAGCATATTATGAGTACACACAGTCCACGTTGAATTACTGGGTCAGTAGCACAAACCCCCGGGCGTGTTGTGCACCAATCTGGCTCTTTGGTTGTGCCTCAAACGTTGGGCTAGGGAGGTACTCGCCTCCCATTAAAGAGCAGTTGCAGAGACAACCCACCAGAGGTAAATGGGCATCTCTTTGTGGGTAACGACAGCAAATTTCTACTAAACAAGTTAACCTGGTTTGCTCTACGACGTTTGCTCTTTGCTGTTTTTACAGATCTTCCTCATCTGCCTGGTGCAGAGACGTTCAGACTACTGTCTATCTTTCCCCTCCGCTCCCCGCTCCGCAACTCACAGTTTGTTTTTAAGGAAGGGAGTGTGTGACAATCAGTCACCCCCTGATCCCTGAAGCCTCTGCAGAGATGCATATTACATCCATGGGTCTGTTTGCTGCACAAATCACCAGCAATGTTGAATTCTCCCAGGCCAAAGCTGGATCATCTGTATCTTGCACAAGTTGCACCCAGTACCATCCCATCCACTCGTGTGTGCATATGTACATGTGTGAAATCCCCATGTTCGTTTCCAATTAACCCTATGTTCTCCTCAAGACCTGGCCTTCAGCCACAAGGCTCAAGCGAGATGCTCTCTTTGTTTCCGAGGAGGGAACATGAGAGCAGAGAAAGAGAGAGAGAGATTGCCTTACAAAGTGACTCTCAAGCTATTGAATCAGACAGAGCATTTTCTACTTCAGTGAGCATTTTAATTATTCCGGAGATAACACAGCTTGAGCGAGATGGAATGCTAATACAAGCGAGAAGAACCTCGTCTCGCCTTAATACCTGGTGACTAACTCCTCCGTGAATTAAATGTGAAAATCATTACATTTGAAAATTATCTCTCTGAAGTGCTGCTGAAGCCACAGCGGGGCTTGTTCACTTTTTACAAATTCCCCCTCCCCCCCTCCCTCCTCCTTCCTTCCTTCCTTCTTTCCCAATGTGCTTTGCATTTTGGGGGTTTGAAGAGCAGTTGCATTCTCCTGTGTCAATTCATTGCCGACTCTTCCTTTGCATGCTCAAATGTGAAACTCGCTGACCGCCACAGCTGGGGGGCAAGAAGTGACAGTAGGCAAACACAACACACACACCCCCACAGCCACCAGGGAGGGGGGTTTAGGCTCACCTTTCCTCTGACATGGTGGTTTAGGATGTATAACAGCCATGAGGAACATGCGGCTGTCCAGATGCAGTTGGACTGGAACTCCCAATAGCCAAGCCAGCATAGCCAATGGTAAAGGATGATGGGAGTTGCAGTTATGAAACATTTGGAGGGTCACACATCCCCCATCTCTGATGGATAGGGAGCAAATTTTAATGGAGCAAAATATGCAAATATTTGACCTGCACACTGCAGACTGAAATGGTATGGCCTGGCAAGAGATAACTAGCAGGCAGGTGGGAGGGTGTGCGTGCTTTTGCTTCTCTAGTTCCAGCCAGCCAGCGCAGGGAGAGGAGCAGGGGGAGAGAGTGCACGAGGCAGCGCCAGGATGGAAGATGCTGCCACTCCTGTTATCAAGATAAGCGCAACATCAAGGAGATGCTGCTCCCTTTGATTTCTCCATCTGCCTCTGTTGATCAAAGGCCTCCTTTTTTTCATTGCAGATGTAAAAACCCATCTCCTCATCCAGGCACAGAAACATCCCTGGGGAGAGATGTAATGTCATTGCCCCAGCTGGGCGGTCCCACTCTCACTTTGGGAAAGCAAAGCTTCACTTTGGAAGCTCTGAGCCACCTCTTCCGCTTGGACATCCGCCAGCGATCCAGCACCCCAATACCCTGCCCCGCAACCACGGACACCTGTTTTGCCCACCTCCTTAAAATAATTATTTTTCTGGCCTGATGCACCGAGCATTGCTGATTGGTGATGTCTAGCCACCACATTAGTTTCTGACAACACCCCAAAGCAAGGCTACATTACAAGAAATCAAAATGGGGGCATAAAGCAGCTGGCTGAGGCCACTCAGTGTTGCTGCTCACCTCTGGGGTCCACTGGAGGGCACTTTGTTCAGGGCCCCTTGAACCTGGGGGTGGTTCTGGGACTCAAACCCGATGGTGGGTTCAAGTTACCTGCAGCCTCTCTCTGGCTCTGGCTCTGTGGTTCTCCATCCCACTGTCTTTTCCAGCAAAGCTCATCATGTCTGCAGCGTAGAGTCAAACTACACATTATGTTCATTCTGTCGTTTGTAGCTGACCCTTCACTTTGTTTTTTACTCTACTATTAGCATGCATGGCCCGATTTGGACTGGGACCACAGTGAACCAGGAGGGAAGGATTAAACCTCCCCTGCCACAGTTTGCTTCTTGAAAGGTGCTGCCCATGGGGTGGTGTGTGTGTGTGTGTGTGTTAAAAAAAAAAGAAAAACGTCTCCATTGGTGCCAATGGAGTTTTCCCCCCTCTTTTTTGCAACCTCCCCATGGGGGTTGGGAAGCAAATGACGTGCTGTCATCCCAATCTGAATCAGGGCCATGCGTACTTCTGGTAGAGTAAAAAACTAAGCGAGCAGTCAGGTACCCACTATGGTGTTAATGTAACATGCAGTTTGACCCTTACTCCTGCAATGGTTTCTGTAGGTTGGTTCATGCAGCACTTTCCTGAGGTTTCTGTGCTCACCCTGACCTTTAAAATCTGCAGTGGCAGTCCCTGTGCGAGACCAGGTCACGACACAGCATTTGGTACTGGTTGCAAATATTCAATATCCAGAGTCTGGAAACTCTGAGAAGCTACTTTGCTGGATCGAGCCAAGGTCCATAAAAAAGAGCCCTGCTGGATCAGACCAAAGGTCCATTTAGGGCGCAATCCTATGGAGTTTAGACAGAAAAAAAGTCTTACAATGCCCAGCAACCCCCAGCCAGCCTAGCACTGCACCCTTCGTCTTTCATGCTGTGCCCCAGCCAACAGAAGCAATTCTCTAGTGATCTGAGCCCTGACAAGGCCCCCTATTAAAACCACAGCAACAATAATGCTGGGAAATAATTAGAGGCTGGGGGGTGAATGATCTGCAGGCGGGTAGCGAGGCGAGTGAGTTAGCCAGTTTCTGGGTCAGGAGATGCATCTAACCAGTCATTAACCTGCCGGCTTCCGCGGAAGCTATATGGACTACAAGGGAAGTGTGTCACCTCTCAGCTGCTGGAAGCAGGAGGGGGTGTCTTCGGCTCCCACAGAATGCCTCGGGAGGATGCCATTGCTTGGCTTCGGCCGCTCGTAGTCCCCGTCTGGCAGCATGGCTTGCTCAGCCTCTGTCATTTGCTCCGGCCGGCGGGTCAGAGACTGCGGAAATCCAAACATCGGGAGAGACGAGAAGAAGAGTAAGGCACCACAGAGCAAGAAGCCCGCCCACCATGCGCCGATCCACCTTGGGTCATCGGGGGTGATGTCCAGCTTGCCTGTAAAGAAGAAAAAGACAGGCTGTTTATTCATTGGTTTTTTTCGGGGTGGGGGGCACAAGGAAACCCGCAAGTAACTTGGAAAAGGTTGCAGAACATCCACCCACATGACGGGACTCAGGAGTCGGGATGTATAAGAAATTCATTTCAGTTCATTTTTGATCAGGTTTTACTCAATGAGCACCTCCTGGATTGAACATGGAATCGAACACAATCAGCTGTTGAGGTCTGAACATTTCCAAGACTGCAACGTGATTTGTGGACCAAAAAAGTGGGCTGGACAGCATGCGTACATTTAAAAAAACATGCATTACAAAATGCACACTTTTGAAAAATGCGTGCTAACATGCTTTAATCAATGGGAGAAGAACACATATGTTTCAAAGATGCACACAACTGGTCCATACGTTTGGGAAAATATGTAAGAAAATACACACAAATTTTCATGCGAAAAGAAGAAAACAAGGATTGCAATCCCAGATGGACATGAGTTGGAATGAGCTTCGAGTTGGAATTTGGAGAACTTTGGCAAGCTTGAGTTTTACTTATATGCACATCTCTATTCAGGAGCACACCAAATGTCAGCCAGCGGTCTTAGAACATCAGAGTAGGACATCACACCTTGGGGAAGAAATTACACGTCAGCACAGCCTTCCCTAACCTGGCGCCCTCCAGATGTTTCAAATTACAATTCCCATCAGCACAGCCAGCACAGCCAATAGTCAGGGATGCTGCGAATTGTTGTTCAAAACATCTGGAGGGCACCAGGTTTTAGCATTTCAACAGCACTTCTGAGTATTGAAGGACTTCACTGATATGATCTTATTGCAGTCTTTACAACAAAGATTGGCTTCTTTGTAAATAGGCAATATTGTCGCATTACAGATGGCAGCAGTGGAGCTAATTTAAACCAAAGGCTCCCCAGTTTGTAAAGCACCATGTACACTGATGGTACTGTATAAATAAATAGTCTTTGAACAATGCTTGCTATTGCTTTAAAAAGGAACGGTGGGGGATGAGCGGCATTTGGGATGCAGCTCTGTACAGGTGCTTCTGGACAGAGCACTCCTCGTGGTACCAGTCAAAAGACATTGAGCAGCAAATTCCATCTTTTCCTCCTCAACACATTTTTTTTTTCCTGATAAGAAAAGTGGTGGGCGTAGAGGTGGGAAAACCCGGGAGAGTTACAAATGGAAGATGATCATATTTGGACCCCTTGAAAATTTTGTAAATGAAGTAGGGAAATTGGACAAAAAAAAGTGCCTCATTTGGAAGCATCCTAATCAAGGGCCAGACAAAACATCCTGCTAATTATGCAGAGCAGAGCTACGTGCAATTGGGTTACTTACTTTAGTGTAAGTGCATGTGGGCCTGATTTGTATCAGGACAGTGACAATTTGGGAGTGGGGATTTAAGCTTCCCTCCTCCAGTTTTCATGCAGAAATTCTACCTGCCCCCCCCCCCCAGAGTGGGGGTGGGGGTTCATCTCCACTAGAATCCAATGGAGATGTGTTTTCTTTTTTTAACCCCACCCCCAGTGTTGGGGGGCAGGGCAGAATTTCAGCATGTAAATGGGGGGGGGAGCTTAAATCCCCCCTCTTGAATCACTGTACTCCCATGTAAAGTAAGCCAATCACACGTGATTAGCAGAACATTTAATTTTAGTTTGGCCTGCAGCTCCATGGATCGTTACCCTTCTCTAGCCAATTAAGTCTTTCTGGGTTTCCCCATCATCCTCCAGCCCTGCCCAAATGCACCAAGGTGGCAGCCTGTCTTCACTTGCCATGTGATGCTTGGGCAGCCCTCAACCCCCTACCCCACCTTTACACACACACCAGGGCCCAATCCGAGCTGATCCAGCCTCTGTTTCCTTGTGACAGAGACAGCTGCCTGCTTCACTCTCTCCCTCTTGCCCTCCTTTCCTTTCCTGGCTTGCACTGCCTCCCACCACTGTGCAGTGGCCATGCAGAAAGTACCACCCCATTCACGACTCATTTCCTCACACATTGTGGGGCTTTGTTTTTCACCACAGTTTTGCAGCAGTGCGCCAACAGAAGCGAAAATAATGATTAGGAAAAATGATTATGCACTCGTACTGGAACACACCAAAGGGATTTTAAAAAATTACTACATTTATCCTAAAATGTTTTAAAAGCAATGAAATATTGTGAAAATTCTGGGACAGCAATTGCATTGCAATTTTTTTTTTTAAAAAAAGGTCTACAAATCTGATCTTTACAAAGACAGAGGACAACTTTAAAGATAGTGGAATTCAATAGCCTGCAGTGCTGTTGAGCTTCTCTACATGAGCAATTTATTGCAAGCTTGTCACTGGTCTCTCATGGAGGTTTGTGGATCCGTTACACAACATCGTCAACCCCAGGGATGTCTCCCGCGCTTCCCCCCCTTTATCCCACTTTCAAAAAAATCGGAGATAAGCTGTACTTAACATTAATGGCACCATATCGGCATATTCAGCCACTAGATGGCACTATTTAGGCATTGCCAAGAAGGGAGGTTTTCAATTCCAAATCATGTGTTCTCCATCTAAAGGAGCCCACTGTAAACTCAGAAAGACTCCGGAAGAAGAAAGTCTGGTAAGGAAATAGGATTTTTGCTTAATGTAGAGAACCCATAGACTGGATTATTTGTAGTCAGTGAGTGATGAAGGAGAGCAATTCTGGAGAAAAGGGATAGTGTGGAAGCAGCCAAAAGTGGAGAAAGAGAGATGTGTCGCTTCCACATGAAGGGCTCCTATCCCTACCAGTCACTGCTCTTCTACAGTAATTTCTTTTGGGGGAGGGGGGTCATCTCGCTATGTTCCATCTACAAGGTGGGTGTGACATAGCCCTGCAGGCAGTGAAATCGCTTCTCCTTCCCCCCACCCCCTCATTGGTTGATCAACACACCCATCCTTCCACAATCTGCAGCAGGTGTTTCTCCGCACCATTTTAGCACCTGCTCTGTGTGTTTTTACAGTTTTTGAAGCAGCACAGTTGCAAAAAAGAAGAAAAAGAAGTTTTTGTTGCTGCTATTCTGACTATTTCTCCTTAACAGATTTTTTTTTTTTTTTTGTAGTAGAAAAAAGATGGAAGAAGCAGTGGGGAAACATGGGAGGGTTACAAGTGGAAGATGCTACTCTCTGGATCCCTGTAAAATTCTATGAATGTGGTTATACTCATCCAGAAGCACCCCTGGTCTACTCAGGATCAGAGCCCGATATAATCAGACAACCTAATTTAGTCTCAGCTTCACATCCGGATCTAGTCAGTTCCACAACCAGACTAGAAAACAAGCCAACTTGATTTCCCCTGGTTGCTAGTTGGCTTTGAAACCAGAAGCTCATGGCCAGCGCTAGAGAAAGGAAGGGGACCTCCAACTAGGGATGTTCGGATTTTGTGAAATCCATCCCATGTGTGTTTCATGAATTGTCATTTATTCCAGTGTCTGTTCATAGACGGATTCAATTTTTTTTCCTGTTATGTGGAAAAATACACAAATAATTCTGTAAGAGGGTTCGCAATAATTTACGTAATTTACATTATCATAGAATCATAGAGTCATAGAGTAGTAGGGTTGGAAGGGGCCTACAAGGCCATCGAGTCCAACCCCCTGCTCAATGCAGGAATCCAAATCAGAGCATTCCCGACAGATGGCTGTCCAGCCTCCTCTTGAATGCCGCCAGTGTGGGAGAGCCCACCGCCTCCATGGGTCATTGGTTCCATTGTCGTATTGTTCTAACAGTCAGGAAGTTTCTCCTCATGTTCAGCCGGAATCTGGCTTCCTGTCACTTGAGCCCAGTATTCTGTGTCCTGCACTCTGGGATAATCAAGAAGAGATCCTGGCCTTCCTCTCTGGGACAGCCTTTCAAGTATTTGAAGAGCGCTATCTTATCTCCCCTCAGTCTTCTCTTCTCAAGGCTAAACATGCCCAATTATTTCAGTCTCTCCTCAAAGGGCTTTGTTTCCAGTCCCCTGATCATCTTTGTTGCCCTCCTCTGAACCCTCTCCAGCTTGTCTGCATCCTTCTTAAAGTGTGGTGCCCAGAACTGGACACAGAACTCCAGATGAGGCCTAACCAGTGCTGAGTAGAGGGGAACTAGTACTTCCTGGGATTTGGAAGCTATGCTTCTATTAATGCAGCCTAAAAGAGCATTTCCCTTTTTTGCAGCCACATCATATTGTTGGCTCATATTCAGCTTGTGATCGACAACAATTCCAAGATCCTTCTTGTTGGTAGTGTGGTTGAACCATGTATCCCCCATCTTGTAACTGTGCATTTGGTTTCTTTTTCCCAAGTGCAGAACGTGGCATTTATCTCTATTACATTTCATTCTGTTGCTTTCTGCCCAGCGCAACAGAATGTAATTAGTACCCCATTAGTACATAACATTTAGCGCATTGTCCCCCATTCCATTCAACGTTTCCCCACTTATATTTTCCAGAAATTTGTGTATTTTCCTATGAATAAATCTGCATAAATTTTGGGGTGTGGGGGAGATCCGAAAGTCCATGGACTCCGTGCAGCCTGGGGAGACTGGTCTGCAGCGGATTCCGCACGTCAGATTCTTAGCAATCCGAACTCATTTTAGTCTGTCTCAAATTTCTCCAGTGTCCCCATCTCCAACACATCCGCCTCCTCCAGGGGGGTCTCCACTTGTTGTGCCTCAATTGCACACTTTCCTATCCACATATTCAGAGATATTGAGCTGCTTACTGTGCTCTTTCCTTCCTAACAGATTTTCTAGGGTCAGAAAAAAGTCAGAAGAAATGGTGGAAAGTTTACAACGATGATGATAATTATGATAATTGGATGATGTCATTGTCTGGAGCCTTCATAAAACGGCATAAGCAAGCAATGGCAACTGCACATTAAAAGCCTTGTCTGGAAGCACCCATGATGTGACAGAGGGAGCTCAATGCCTGAGCTGCTATGCGACACCAAGAAGACTCAGCACAGAGCTACTGGGGTTGGGTTGTAGCTCAGTGGTAGAGCAGCTGCTTTGCATGCAAAAGGTGATCCCAGGTTCGGTCCCCAACACCTCTGGGTAGGGCTGGGAAAAACATCTGAAACCCTGGAGAGCCTCTCTGGGCTGGCCATGCTGGCTAGGATGATGGGAGTTGTAGTCCAACATACCTGGAGGACAGCAGCTTGGGGCATGGCTGGTGCAGATAATATCAAGCTAGGTGGATCCATGGCCTGGCTTGGAATAAGGCAGCTCCCTGTGTTCTACAGGGCAGGGGCTGCAGGCCTGTCCATGATGTAGGAGGAGTGAGAGGCTGTAGCTTGGTGGTAGAGCACCTGCTTTGCAACAAAAAGTCTGAGGTTCAACCACTGGCAGCATCTCCAGCTAGAGCTTGGAAAGGCCCCTGTCTGAAGCCCTGGACAACCACTGCCAGTCAAGGCAGACAATGCTGGCCTCAGTGAACCAAAGATTTAAATCACCCCAAGGCGACTTTCTAAAGCTACCACCTGGGGGTGCCCAAGGGATCATTTTCTCAGCTAAAGAAACCCGAAGTCTGCACGTGGGCATCCTTCATAGAGCCTGGGGCTTCAAGGTCCTCGGATGGCAACGACGTTCTACAAGCAGACATTCTACTTAGAGACAGATCAAAGGCTCTATGCTCTCGGTGCCAGATTTAGGAACAAGCCAAGGAAGCCACGGCTTAGGGCCTCATATTACAAGGGGCCTCTAAATACTTTGGAGATATCTAAGATTTATTATAATTGAAATTGCTTTGGCTTAAGTAACTTTTCATATGAAGCCCACCACCAAAATTCTGAACCTTGACCTCCCCATCCCAATCCACACCCAGTCCCATCCCCTTCCAGGACTGCTGGACCACTCGCATCATCCACAGGTTGCCCAGCCTCACCTCAGACCTCAGGGAAAACAGTGGGGGCCAGGATTACTGCAAGCCTGTATATGCTTTGTTCCGAATGCTAGTATTAATTTTTCATTACAAGATACGTACATCACTACTTCCATTAACCGAGTTCTGATCTTCGCAAGTGCTCTGGTGTTTCTATAAATTAAAAGACTTCCGTTTCCGTATGGAGTTTGACAAATGGCAGAGTCAGGTCAAGTGCGGAACCTACTGCACGGGTATCCTATATGCTGTTTATTAAATGTATAAAGGCTTGTATAGTATTGAATACTGGGCAGTTTTCCTGTAGGTTTCTCTACCAGAGAGATTGGTATCAAGCAGGCACCAATTCACATGTTAACAATTGCTAGCTGTCTGACGCTGATAATGGTGTAATCCTCATGTCAACAGTTATGCAGCTGTCTAATCTCCTCTGTTTGCTGTTCTTTCCTATCGCACTGAGGAAATGAGGGGGATTTCTTCACCCCTGTGTTGGAATGTTGGAACTTCTGAGTCATAGGGAAAGGTAACCCATTACCTGCCTGTGGTGCTTCGGGCACGTACTAAAATATCCGAAAAGAGTATAAAAGATTGGGCTGCAGCCTAGCCAATTGGGCTTCACTCTATGGGGGAACAACCAACCTGGAGAACTTTGGGTCCTAGGAATGATCTTGTATTGGCCCCAGGCCTGTAACCAAGTCACCTGTTGTGTTAGAGGGGCCTAGAGATCCATAATGCTTTGCTTAAGTTCATTATTAGTGCAATTGCCTTGCTAGTGGGCCTCTGAGCATGTGAGATGAGTCAAAGGTCGATAGTGCAGCCCAGCACATTCCATGCTAACGAAGGCTAGTATCTTATCAGGGCCTAGGATGTGCCTAGGAAGTGAGGCTATGTTTATGCCAAGCTGCAGGTGTCTGTGCTGGGAAAGTTTCCTTCTGAACAAGCGCTGTTAGTCTATGCTGAGAATGAACGCTAATTAACGCTTGCTGCTGTCATGCTGCCACACTGCTAACATGTATGGTATAAAACCCACTTTACCCCATGGCTCTGGGTTCAGAGAAGCTGTCTGATCCAACCATTGGGTACGCCTGTGTGCTCATTGTACTTAATAAAGTATCTCCTTGTAAGTAAACCTGGATCTGATTTATCACTATCTTGGCACCTCTAAATTAAGAGTTCGAAGCCTACTGCAGGAGCAATACAGATCTCTAATATGCTGTTGATTGGGCCCCCGGCATATGCCAGCTGTGAGGGAGTTGCCACCTCCATGGGCTGAAGAGATGTGTAAGCTTTCTTTGTATTTTTATTCTGCATCCATTTTCTATCAATAAACTGTCATTCCTTTCAAAAGTGGTCTAGCTTCATCTTGGTAATCCAAAGAATCTACTATGACTGGGTCCTGAATAGATCAGGCCTCCAGATTAAAACAGTTTCATACAGGGTAATTAAGAAATCATAAGGTATATGATAACGCAAAAAAAAACTTTTAGCAATAAGTGTCTTCTATTTAGTTGTTTCTCACTGCATCTTTGCCAGTGTACATATGCAAATATAATGGTTTATCTTTCTGTTATAATGTAATACACATTTTTCTCTTTATTTTTTTATGGTATGAGGCCCCTGAATCTTGACATCGTTTAGGGCCTCAGCATGTCTTAATTTGTCCCTGGGTGCTCCGCCCACTTTTCAGTGATCACCCACTGATCAGCTGGGCTACAGGGGGAAAATACTGTTCCTGGGCTTCCAAGATCACGGTTTTCTTGCTGCTAGTAGGGAGGGAGAAACAGCCATCGTAGTGGTGACTGTTGGTGGAGGGGAGAGGCTTTTACCCCCTCTTTCCCCAGCAATCCCTAGACCCCGGGGGGCAGGGAGAGGAGGTGTGTGCATATGTGTGTGGGGGAGTGGGTGTGCATTTGTGTGTGTGTGTGTGTCTGTGTGTGTGAGCAGCCCTAGCACCTCAGCCAACACTGGATGTGTCCTTCAGGGCCAGGAAAGTTGTGCACCCCTGCTCTATGGAGACTTCGGGGATGGCATTAAAAGCAAAGGTTATGCAGAAGTTCTAGATTTTGCAATGAAGGAACAAAGTGTGAGGAAAGCCATAGGGGGGAAACCGTTGCTTTACAGCTACCTCTACTGGCCAAAGGAATCAGTCGTGTCACATTGAAAGAGTCCACTCTCAAGTTCTTCACACCTGCATCGGTTGCTCCAGAATGAGAAGTGAGGAAATGCAGTTTGTTGGACAAACTGGCTTTCACAGTAATAAATACAGGCTTTCAAGTTACACTGACCTTTTCTTCAAGCTCTGGAGTTCAGACATTATATGCTCAGACTTGTGAGCGATACAGAGGACTCTGATGTTTTGAACAGTTACGGAATGGGTGGTTGGAGAAGCCAATGAGATTAGTTACGCTTTGCTGATCTTCAGGTCTGTTCACAGGCTGACCACGACACACCCCATGTTCTGCGTGCTCCTTCACAGGGGATGCCTTCTGAGCAAACCCATCCCAATGCGCCACCTGGCTAAGTATTGCCTTCACTGATGGGAAGTGGCTTGTCAGGTGGCTGAAACAGGAATCTTTCCCAGCCCTACCCTGGTGACTGAACCTGGAACCTTTTGCATGCACTGAGCTACAGTTCTTCCTTTAAAAATAAAATAAGATTCCAGTCCTAGTGATTCTAACTGAAGACCTGCTTTAAACAGTGGAGGGTGGTGCTCCGATTTTGGTAGGGGTGTGAATCCATTCTGGGTTTCAATCAGAACCAGCCAGAACTCTAAAGGAGTTATCCAAGGTGCCAAACCTATTTGGGGGATAGGGTTCAGCACATTGGATAGCTCTTTTAGAGTTCTGGAAACCCAGAATGGATCATAGCCCTACCAAAATCGGAGCCCCTACCCTCCACTGGGTTTGAACAGGAACCTACGAAGCTGCCTGTCACATTCCTTTGTCCTCCCCCTTCGCAGTCAACACACTCCAGGATGCCAGGCTTCAGGCTCACTACTTTATTAGTTAAGGACCAGCTTCCTTACAAATGCAAATTCTAGGAAACTCTCAGACTACAGTGGAAACAGCTACTCCACACAATTAGGAATATCAGTAGTGGAGTTGAAGCGGAAGTTAGAGAAGTTGCCAGCAGTCTGGGCAAGAACTTCTCGGCCAGGCTAGCTTAGGGGGGATGCCCCTCCCTGACGGCAGCTCCCTCCCATGTAGGCTTTCACGTGTAGCCAACCTGGTGGAGCGTCTGAGCTCCACCACTGACTTTTCCTGCTTTGCTCTGCGACGGATCCTGGCATCCCTCAAGTCACGCCCCACGCTCTCCTCCTTGCCCGAAACCTGGGTTCTCATGGAGGAGGAAAGGGGGGGGGGCTTCAGACTGAGCCATCTCTGCGCCAAGTTCTTGGGAAGAAGGCCTTGCCCTATTTGAGCTTGCTAGGGAGGGAGCCTCCCCCTATCCTGGCTCTTCCCATTCTGAATCTGAGCTGCTAGACGTCTCCACACGCTCAGATTCATTCCTGACACTGCCTTGAATCTAATCGTACCACTCCTCCATCTATGTACTGGCTGGCAGCAATAGCTCTCCATCTTTCCCATCCCTACCTAGAGATGCCAGGGATTGAACCAAGGACCTTCTGCATGCAAAACATGTGGTCTCCTATTGAGCTACAGTCCTTGCCCAATGTGACTCAAAGGCCAGTGAGGTCTTTTGACAATTAAGCGGCCTGTGAAAAAGAAATGGTATCTTCCCATACTAAGTCTTTCAAAATGCAACGGGTTCCCTCCTGCCCCGCCCCCCTTGACAGTACATATCTTCCCATGCAACGATCCATCACTTCTTATTCACACACAGGAAAAAAAAGAAGAGTCTCCTTACTTGTGTCAATGAAGACGGCATCCACATAGATTTTGGTACAGAAAGAGCCCAAGATAAATCCACAGGCTGGTCCAAATACCAGCATTGTAAACAAGATCCCTGCAAGGAAACACAAAACAACACAGCAGAGGTTAGTGAGAAGTGCGTCCTGAGGGTAGAGCCAAGTTCTCATGGAGTTGGTCAACCTTTGTTATTATTATTATTTATTAAATTTATTAATTGCCCATCTGGCTGGTCACCCCGCCACTCTGGGCGATGTACAGCATATAATAAAACAGTTTAAAACAATAAAATTCTACAATAAAAACATTTTCTAAAATACTCTAACCCACCCCAAATGCCTGCCTGAACAACCACATTTTTAATGCACGGTGGAAGCTTTGTCTGGGCTGTACCACTTTGGACTGCTGGGGCAGGAGGATGGGTTAGGGATCAAATGATTAAATGTTGGTCCTGACAGAAATATTCCCTTTGCATACAAAACTATCAGGGAGGAGGATTAGTTTTCTATGTGGATTGCTACAGCCCTTCTTTGGAGTAACTGAGATCTGATTACAAATGTTAGGTTTGAAAGCACTATGCAGTATTAAGGCTCCAGCAGCAAGGGCACAACACCAGGTCCCTCTCTATTCCAATACGATAACTTCCCAGTCCTTATAGTTCTAAATGTAGAGCTGGTTTAAATAGGAAAAAAAAGGAACCTCACAGCATCATTTTCCCCTCTGACAAATCTGCTAGCAAAAGTGCAAAAATCGCCCTCCAGAAACTGGACCATAGAAAAATTGGTACGTGAACAGACAAAACATTTGAGAAAGTGTTTCTCATTATGGACGGATTACTGGGAGATTCTTTTTCTTCTTCTTCCAGTCTGAGATTACATCGCTAGAGGGTGCTGTGAGCTAAAACACTTACGCAGGAAAAAAACCCACGGGGTTTCTTAACAAGCCAGCATGCCATAGAAAACAGCAACAGATAATGTTCGTTATGTGTTACAATGGAGCAATAAATGTATTTTAATACTTTAATAATATGAAGCATTCTAAAGGACTTTGGAGAGAGAGGCTGCAATCCTACGGTCCCTGAGATAGCTTCCCAGGAGCCATAGGATAGATTGGACCTATTCCTCCTTCGAGACTGGAGGCAGAGCTCCAACCTTGAAGGCGGAGATCTGAGGTCGGATCCCTGCTTCCTGCAGAAAGATCCCCAATCGTCCCCTCTCTGACATTGGAGCTCTGATGTTGGAGGAGGGGGGCAAAGGGGAGGGCTGGGGGCACCGTGTGGGAAGAGTGGGGTAGGCTCTGGATCCGAACCCCTCCAAGCCCTTGATCATGCCCCCAACTGGGCCCTCCACATTGCTTGCAATGGGAAGGACATTGCTTTTTAAAAAACCCAAATAAACCAGGAGTAAGAGCAGTGAATGCTGCTCCTCTCCCCCTACAGCACTGCTGGCAGGAGGTCAGCTGGGCATTGGAAGCTACACTCCTCCCTCCATCAACTGTCACCTGACAGCAGCATTAGGCTACAGATAGGGATGTATAGATTTTGTAAAATCCATTCCATCTGCATTTCGTGGATTGTCAGGGGCCTTTCGTTCTGTCATCCGCACATTGACGGAATCAGATTTTTCCACTTTCTTGAATTTGCGCAAATTCACATTTGTGCAAATTTGTACTTGCAACAATATGCAACCCCCGCCCCCATGTGCATTTTCATGCTTTAAGGCTATGGGGGAAATGGAAATTTTGGCTGCTGGTTTTTTTTTTTTTTAATGTTAAGCATTTTTCTATAACTAAAATTCCGGAAAGTAAAAAACAAAACAAAAAACTATGGTCAGCAAGTCTGCAAAATCTGTGTGACTCGGGAAAAGCCAGTCCACTGTGGGTCAGATTCACAGAAATTTGAGCTCGTTTGATTCTGTTGTGGATTTCTCCGACATCCCAAGCTACAGCAGAGGGAGGAAGACAAATGAAGCAGGGCCAACATCCCCTCTGCTGAGAGACCAGCAACCTTGAACTGTTTCCTATTCCTACGCCTCTCCTTGAACTGTTTCCTATTCCAGCTGGTTGGCATAAGAACTTTATAACTAAGAGTTTGCTTTTTTCCTCTTCTCTCCCAAGCACTTTTTCTTTTGTGTCATGCCATTTTAATTGTGAGTCTGAGGTTAAGGACTATCTTGCTTTTTATTGAAACGTAAGCTGATCTGAGAGCCTTTCTTTGGTTAAATCCTTAAATAAATAAATAACTCTAGGTTTTTATTATTATTGTGTAATCTTTTGGTTGCAAGCTATCGCGTATTTTATATAGTTTGTCAGGTATAAATACCATGAAAGAAGTGAATATTACATTTAAAAATAAAGTTTGCAGACTGGGATGGTGGCTTGATTAAGACCACATGGCACGTTCATGGCAGTGGAGAGATTTGAACTGGGGACTCTTCTTTGCTCCTGCACTATTTTACAGCTCCCTCTGCAAGAGTGGTAATCTGGCTTTGGATCCAGAGACTGCCCTACGATAAGGAAGGATCTGATAACCATTAAGAATGGCAAAATGGGAGACACCCATGGACAGGGTGGCCAAAATGTCCTACTTTACAGAGAACAGTCCTCTAACTGAAGTGCTGTCAGAGGACAGTCCTCTCTTTCTAGGTGTCACTTATTTGACGGGCTACCTAGTCCAAGTCCACTTTAAAGATAAAGAACTGTAAGATGGGAGAGCAGCAGGGGCCTTGAAGTTTCCCAAACGAAGCGGGGGGGGGGAGATTTACAAGTCGTTCTGCCAGGTGAGGTCTGGTAATGGAAAGGTACTAATGCAGGAAACAATTTGATGGCGATGAATTTAAAACAGAACTTTGTTAAGCACTTACATCATAGAATCACAGAATCATAGAATAGTAGGGTTGGAAGGGGCCTACAAGGCCATCAAGTCCAACCCCCTGCTCAATGCAGGAATCCAAGTCAGAGCATCCCTCATCTTGAATGCCTCCAGTGTGGGAGAGCCCACCACCTCTCGGGGTAATTGGTTCATAGAATCACAGAATCATGGAATAGTAGGGTTGGAAGGGGCTTATAAGGCCGTCGAGTCCAACCCCCTGCTCAATGCAGGAATCCAAGGCAGAGCATCCCTGACAGATGGCTGTCCAACCTCCTCTTGAATGCCTCCAGTGTGGCAGAGCCCACCACCTCCCTAGGTATCTTACCATCAGTGGTATCTTACACCACATAAGATCAAGCAGATATAAAATCTGACTCACAATAAATGTTGGAGAAGAAGGTGCGGGCTACATGCATATTTTGGGGCATTGTGGTAAAATAAAGCCACACTGGACTTTGACTCTCTATTACATTGAGATTGTAATGGGTTATAAAATACCAGTGGATCCACTGCAGGTGTTTCTGAGTTATTTAAAAGGATGTGTAGAAATCTTTGATGTAGACATGGTTATTAATTTGTTGACAGCAGATAAAATTTACATCGTGTCACACTGGAAAAAGCATATTGCCCCTCCATTGTCTGATTGGTTTTTCAAGATATGGGACATTGCTATTATGATGAAAATGACTTATTATATAAGAGTAAGAGAGAATCAAATGTTTGAGAATAGGTTTATTGTGGAAGGGAGTGTTTGTGTTATATTTTGGAATGACAAATGTTATTTTCCTTAGTTTGATTTTATGTGTTACATACTATGTATTTGTATGATGAGTTATTATTCAATTTGTCTATTTCTTATTATGTAATTTGTCTATTTCTTATTATTGTTTTAATAAAAATGTACAAAAAGAAAAAGAACTGGCCCATGGAGGGGCTGAAGCTCAGTGGCAGAGCCCCTGTTTTGCATGCAGAAGGTCCCGGGTTCAAATCAGTTTCGACCTTTTGCATGCAGAAGGCCCCGGGCATCTCCAGGGAGGGCTGGAAAAACTCCTGCCTGAAACCCTGGAGAGGCATCGCTGCCAGTCAGTGTCGACGATACTGGGCTGGATGGACCCAGGGCCTGACTCAGTAGAAGGCAGTTTCCTATGTTCCTAGTTTGCACCTGGACAGCAGATGGAGCAGAAACATGGGCCATGTAGTCACAGTCTTCTCCACTATAGTGAAAGGCATTACACTTCTATTTAAAATAACTATTTCTAAATTTGCATTGATACATATAGACTAGCATATGCAAGTTTCATGCAAATCTGCACCTTCTTTTGTTTCCTTCTAGTGTGGTGCAATGGTGAGAGAGTTAGACTCAGACTGGGGAGACCCTGGTTCTTGTCCCCCCCACTCTGCCATGAAGCTCACTGGATGACTTTGGGCCAGTCACTGACTCTCCGCCTAACCTTCTTCACAAGGCTGTTGTGAGGGTAGAATGGAGAGAAGGAGAGTCATGTATTTATTTTTTTATTACATTTATTAATCGCCTATCTGGCTGGTCACCCAGCCATTTTGGGCGATGTACAACAATAAAAACAGTTCAAAACAATAAAATTCTACATTAAAAACATCACATTTCTAAAATTACCCTAAGACACCCCAAATGCCTGCCTGTACAACCACGTTTTTAACGTGTGGCGGAAGCTCATTAAAGAGGGGGCATGGAGGGGTTCCCTAGGGAGGGAGAGCCACAGAGTGGGGGCCACCACAGAGAAGGCCCTCTCCCTCATCCTCACCAGCCTAGCTGTCCTGGCTGATGGGACAGAAAGAAGGCCATCCGAGGCTGATCTTGTTAGCGGCCTGCCTGGTGTTGCTGGAGGCGCTCCTTGAGGTAGGCTGGGCCGGAGCCATATAGGGTTTTAAAGGTCAAAACCAACACCTTGAATTTGGCCCGGAAAACAACTGGTAACCAGTGCAGTTCCTTCAGCACTGGAGTGATGTGATCTCGCCGGCAGCTGTGTTTAAGCAGGCGAGCCGCTGCGTTCTGTACCAGCTGCAGCTTCCGAACTGTCTTCAAGGGTAACCCCACGTAGAGCACATTACATGTACACCGCCTTGTGCTCCTTAGAGGAAAAGGTGGGATATAAATGTAACAACAACAACAACAACGTAACAAATAAATAAATAATAAATAATTTTGGGGTGAGGCATCAGTGGCGTGCCCACCTATGAGGCACAACTCACTGGAGCATTCTTTGACACAAGCCCCACTGAAGAGAGTGAGAATGGTCTTGCTCAGCTCCCATTCATTCCAACAAGGCTCATGCTGGAGAACTTCCAAAAGGTCTGTGGCCTGTAATAGCAGGCATGCCATGTGGGTTTTCCTCCATGGCTTAGTTTTGCCTTCGTCTGGCCAGGGGTTGCTGAATTTCCTTCAGCACCCAACTCCTTCCTCGAATGTATCAACTGGTAGTTCTCAAACTACGTCCTGGGAAACCCTTTGGGTTCCTCAGAAGCTTATCAGGAGTTAGGAGCTATAGTAGTGGGCGAGCTTCTCTGGAGGACAGCTTTCCAAACAACCACCCACCTCCCCAGGATGGCTGGTGTCATGGCCCCAGTCTTGAGATCACAGCCAGCTGAGTCCACGGATGCTCTGCTATCGGCTGGGAAAGCAGACCACGTCCCTAAGAATGAACCTGTGGCTACTGGTCAGGGGCCTGAAAAACCCGAGCCAGGGCCCTCGCGGAGGCCTTCTCCCACACCCCGCTCACCCGAGGAGTCAAGTAGCTCCCGCTCCACCACACCTGTCCAGGGGCACAGGGAGGGGGCACAGAACAGAGGACAGGCGGTCATCTTCAAGCCAAGGGGTTGGCCCTTGAAGCGTTTGTGCTCTTCAGGAAGTTGGGCGAGCCCAGAGAGGGGCAGACTGGATGGAAAGACTCAAAGGACCTCAGCCCACCTCCATAAGCCCTTAGGGAGCACGTTGCACGCTTGGAGCTTTCCATGGTGCTGCAACCAACAGCCTGCTGGGTGTCAGGGTTGGATCGGAGCCCATAGAGCCCCAAAGCAGTTCTGATTCTGAGGAAGAGACAGAAACCATGGGAGAGGAACCCGCGTGCTGTTCAGAGGTGCCGCTGGAGGGGGAGCCCCTCCCTGCTCACACTCCTGAGAGTGGTAGCGACCCTGGCAGGCAGGGGGAGGGACAACTGGAGCTTTGGGACGCGAGGCGTTGGCACAGGGACAAGCGGGAGATGGAGGGCGCTGAGAGGAGGTGCTCAGCCCGCTTGGCACGACATCAACAGCTGCGCCCCAATGCCCCACAGGAAAGGGGCGGACTTCCGCCTCCTAGCCCTTAAATCCAGGTTTCCCGCCTCTGTCCTCCAAACGGAGATCAACTGATTTCTCTAAGGCTAGCAACCTCTGTTAGGCAGCTCTCTAAAGCTTCCCTCATTAGGCTCATGCGATTAGCATCTGTAAGCATCACTAGCTTGAATGGAAATAAAGCCTTGGAAAAGAGCCCTATTGTCCGTGTTTTGATTCTGGCTACCTGAGGATTCAGAAGGCAGCAAGGGCGCTCCTGACAGTGGGATTGTAAGGTCAGAAGACCCGGCCATCAGCGGGGCATGGGGTGTGTGTGTGCTAGGTCGTGCACACCGTTTACATGGGGCAAACGGGAGTCCCAAGGGACTTGGCAAGAGGGCTGCACGAACGGAGGGTGAGCTCTAGGACATGGCCCAGAATTCTCTGCAACACACAAAGGCTCCACAGCAGACAGGCAGGGCTACCCCGCCCCTTCCCAAGGCGTCACCTCCTTTTCCCTGACCACTGATCGTTTGGTTGTTTCCTGGCTTTTGTGAAGTCCCCCCCCCCTTCTAAAAGATTGAAATGCCTCTCTGAAGACTGAATTACTGACAGTAAAAGCTTCAAGCTAAAATATGCTGGTACATTTTAGGTATTCCAACCCTCCCCCTTTTGCCTTTGACCCTGCCCCTTCTGTGTTCAGCCCCACCCACCCCCGGAACGTGCCTCCTAGAGCTTCCCTGAAATAGAATCTGGGCCCTGGGCTCAAAGAGGTTCCCCACTCCTGCCCTAAAAGCAGGACATTTTAGCCCTGTCCTTGTAATAGACTTCCAAAGAAAAGTCATTACTGATGGCAAATTCCACTTGGATGACATAGCAGACGTGATTTTGAATTTCATGAGCTGGCTGGCAAGCGTCTCCAGAGCAGCTTGGCATAAGACTCCAGAAGCCATTTGCCAAAATGGCCACTGGCCATCCTCATGCACCACCTGACTCATGAACCATTTATGTGAAGCTATAGGGTTTTTTTTTTGGTGTAACAAACCCAATGGTAACACCACCAGAGATGTATCAATGAACCGTTTGACGTTACAGAGCAAAGTATCGAAATGTATATTTTTACAATTCCAAGTTGGAAAAAATGCAATTGAGAATCATTTATTAACAACATCACCACCAACGAAAGAACCCAGCATGAGGAACGAGTGTGTTGTTAGGAGTGAAACAAGATTACAAATGATGAATATGTAAATGGAGATGAATGGAAAGACACAATTACAATACGTGTTAGTTGCATTGACATATTTGCAAAATACAGTGCAACAGACATCCATTCTATGATAGGTACATTTTTGGGGTGTGCATTGTTTTAGACAGCCACAAACTGCAAGCAGTTGAATGAAATGATGTAGTAATTTTTTTGAGAGTAATAGCACACCAACAGATTCATACCATACCATAAGGCTTAAACCCCCATTTATTTTGTCCCTCTGAGGAAATAGGTTGTGCAGGTCTGCAAACGATACACAAACCTGACAAACTTGCTTACCAGAACCAAAACTGGAAGGAGTGTCCACCAGTGATGCAGTTAGGTAATTCTAGAACCTGACTTAACGGTTTTATGCAGGCCATGTGTATTACTTCAGTTTTGAGGCATGCAACTGACATTTTTCTTTCTCCCCTCCAACTGCCATTCCATGCTTTAAAACTGCTTCTGCATTCCTGATATGTTAGAACAACAACAACAAAAGTGTTTGCCAGCCCTGATTTAAAAAAAATACTCTGAGCATCTGCAAGTTTGCATTTTAAACTCACTTAAATAATAGCACCATAATGACTACAGGAATAAAATAGAGTTTGCTTCTGCTGCCCGGAGGCCCTCATCACCTGCCACTCTCCAGCTGGTCATTGGGGGACATCTGGGCTGCAGGGCGTTGGACCCCAAGGTCCAGTCCAAGCTGCACTGCTGCTGTCCACGCCACAGGCAGGCCTCCCTCTCTCAAACTGCTTTTCAACCATCTGAAATGGCTTCCAACGTCTCTCTCAGCCAAAGGGAATAGCTGCCCCTTTAAAGCCCCAGTTAATCCCAAAACCCTGCTTGTCCCACATTTTCCTGCTGCCGTGGTGGATAATAAAGGGGTGTGCCTCCCCTATGGGGGAGATTACTGGGATATATTTAGCCGAGGCAGCTGCACGTGCCTTTAGAGCAGTGGTTCTCAACCTTCCTAATGCCGCGACCCTTTAATACAGTTCCTCATGTTGTGGTGACCCCCAACCATAAAATTATTTTCGTTGCTACTTCATAACTGTAATTTTGCTACTGTTATGAATCGTAATGTAAATATCTGATACGCAGGATGTATTTTCAGTGTTACAAAACCATACTGTAAAAAATCCTCACTATATTTTCTTTTCTTAATGTTCTTCTCTACACGATCCATTGTCATGGGATGGTTTGCTAATGAAAATAATATATAACAATAGTTTTAATAATACAAAAGATGATACATGGCATAGTTCAGTCAATACAGTTCATTAAAGTTTCCTATGATTTACCATTCTCTGCGTTGCTGTTTTTACATACCTGTTACTATCACAAGGGGGCATTCACATCAACCACAGCTGAATATAAAAAGACCAATCAGCATCCAGATTAAGTTCCCATGGTACAGATATTTTTTTTTGCAGTAGTTGATGATTTTACAGTACATGATTTTACATTTACCCAGTAATTATAATTCATGAAGTGTCGTTTTACCTCCAATACTGCTGCTTTCAACACAGTAGCTGCTTTCAACACAGCAGCTGGTTTCTACACAGCAGCTGCTCTCTACACATGTGTGACTGGTCCGCATAAGTACATTATGGTGCCAACCCTGTCACATACACCTGTATTTGTACGGGGTGTATGTGATGGGGTTGGCGCGATGATGTCATCACGTCGGGTACTCGTATGTGGGCGTATCTGCATGTGGGTGGAGCCGCCTGGTGACGGATAGAGGAGCGGTGTCTCGGTTCCTAAGACCATCGGAAATATGTGTTTTCCGTAGGGATGGGGGAGAATTTCTCCCCGAAACTTCAGGGGGCCGAGTGCCAACGTATTCGGGCCCCCGAAGTAGTTTCGGGGAGAAATTCTCCGCACCCCCCGCACCCCCCCCCAGGATGGGACTTACCTTTCCCGAATGTCCCTCCCGGTGGCGGGTCCCGGTGGCGGTTCGGCAGGTCTTCGACAGGGGCAGAGGCAGCAGCCGGTCTTTCGACCGGCTGCTGCCGCCGCCATTCCAATAAAAGTAAAAAAAAAACCACGCCCCCGTGATAGGCTACGTGACGATTAACATAGCCTATCATGGCTAGATTTGCAAAGTCAGCCGTGATAGGCTACGTAAATTGTCACGTAGCCTACCACGAGTGACTTAAAAAAAAAAAGCGCGTACGCTAATGGCAGCCCCCATAGGGAGCCGCCATTCACGTTCCTTATTTGGTCGCTGTAGTCTACGTAAAGATTTACGTAGACTACAGTGACCAAATAAGGAACGCGAATGGCGGCTCCCTATGGGGGCCGCCATTTGCGTATGCGCTTTTTTTTTTTTTTAAAGTCACCCGTGATAGGCTACGTGACGATTAACGTAGCCTATCATGGCTGACTTTGCAGATCTAGCCGTGATAGGCTATGTTAATCGTCACGTAGCCTATCACGGGGGCGTTTTTTTTTTTAACTTTTTATTTCGCGGCCAGGCGAGGCAAGGCGCCTCCTCCCCGGCCTGAATTTTGGCCGGGCAAGGCGGGAAGCCTCCCCGCTCAGCCTGAATTTCGGCCGGGCGAGGAGAGAAGCCTCCCCCCACCAGCCTGAACTTCGGGGGGAGCAGCGAAGCGCCTCCCCCCCACCGCGAAGCAAGCTGCAAGACCAGGTAAGTGGCTTTCGTGCACCCCTAGTTTTCCGATGGTCTTAGGCAACCCCTGTGAAAGGGTCGTTTGACCCCCAAAGGGGTCGCAACCCACAGGTTGAGAACCGCTGCTTTAGAAAGACAGGGCTGCAGAGGAGAGGAAGGGATTCCAAGGAGACCGATGACTGTTGTCTCTTGCGGCTGGACGCTGTTCCTTGGCGACTGGAGACCAAACTGGCAGGACTCTTTCCCTACTGTTGCATAACAGAAATGAGTTCATGATGAAGAGATGATTTACACAGCAAAGCCCCCTTTGGAGGTGCAGTTTTCGTACACCAAGGCCAGTCAACAGATGGCTGCTTCTGGACATGGTATCACGAGGGAGCTGCTCTCTCTGGTCCATTGCCCCAGCGTTGGGCCCTGAACTGACTCTCCATATGTGGAGCAGGACCTTTCCCTCACCACTGAGTAATCATGTTGCTAGGACAGCGGCATAAGAAGCTACTTTACACTGAGTCAGATGGCTGGCTCATCTAGGGCCCCATCTACATGGCACCGCTTTCACCCTTCACTCCAACACAACTGCACAGCACTGCAGCTTCGAATTAGCTTCTGGTAGTATACATTCGCAATTTACTGCGTGCTTCCCCAACAGACTCCATCGCACCCTCTTTTTTTGCCATTATACTTTAATGTGAAGCTGTGCAGCCCCATGGGTGTGGGGGTGTGACACGGCAGTGGCTGTTTTGTATTTTAGGGGTTCTGTTGTGTCTTTCCGTCCCTTGCTAGGTAAAAAGTTCTGTGTTCTGTGCTCCTTCATTTCCATGCCATCTGTTTGTCAGTTCCCCAGCCTGAGACTCTCGCGATGGTTCGTACTCACAAGCATGAGCGGTATGTGCCTACCCATCATTCTGAAATGGTGGCTGGAGCGAAGTTGGTCCTCCCCCAAGGCCCCCCCCCAGCCCTTGGGCACTGAGTCCAAAAGCAACCGTTGCGAAGATATGGAGCTGCAAAAATGTGCGAAAGTGTGATGAAATAATGAAAACGCCTCTTTGCCTCTGTAACTGCGTGGCTGTGAAGGCATGGGGGGAGTAAAGGGGCATCACAGAGCAACGCAAGCACTATGCATGCCTACAACATGCCTGCTGTAAAATGCAAAGTCGGTTTGGGGAAGGGACGGACAGCCTGCAACCGTGGGGAAACCTGCAGCAAACGAAAAACATCACAGCAAAACGCCACCTAGGAAATCTGCAGTTTCCGGGAGAAAACTATGGATGGCTGCGAAATGGCGACTGCGTCATCTGTCCTGAGGGACCTCAACTCACAGCCGCCCCGGAGTAAAAGGCTCGTGTAGATGGGGTCAGTACTGACTAGGAATAGATGAACCTGTCCATTTCATTTTCTCCCACCTTCCTTTTAAAAAAAATCTCAAGTTCTTTCCATCCTGTTAACAAAGACATTTGGGAATTTTGGTAAGTTCTTATCAAAAAACAAACCAATCAAAAATTCTCACCCATCTGCATTGGCCAAATTCAATAGATGCAGCAATGCCTAGAATGGAGAGAACCACACTGGGGCCTCTCAGAAAAAATGTTGGAGGGGGGGCAACCCTAATTCAGCCCCACCAACATGGCTGAATACACAGGGATTCAAATGCAGACTTTGAGGAGGCAAATACTCAAAGCCCTCTGCCTGGATGGATGAATCTGTCAGTTTTGCTTTTCACACACACACACACCCTTTCCACTTACTTCATTTCTTATATTTCTATAGCGCCCCATAGCCGAAGCTCTCTGGGCAATTCACAGAAATTAAAAACCATTAAAATTACACTATACAAAGCGCAAAACCATGTACATAAAAACATATAAACAGACAGCATTGCCACAGACAACATATATCTAAAAACAACTTTTAAACAATCAACCAAAGACAATCCAGGACCTGATTAAAAACTCATTACATGCTGCCAAATGCCTGATAGAAGAGGACGGTTTTAACTTGGCACTGAAAAGATAGCAATGTTGGTGCCAGGTGGGGCTCATTGGGGAGGTCATTCCACAATTGGAGGGCCACCACTGGGAAGACCCTCTCCCTTGTTGCCACCCTCTGAGCCTCCTTCAGAGGAGGCACCTCGAGATGATGATCGTAGTGTATATGGGTCAGTTCAGGCCAGGAGAGGCGTTTCATCTGGTATAAGTTCTTCAGTTCTTTCTGTCCCATTTATGGAGACGTTTGAGAGTTTTGGAAAGTTCTTATCAAAAAACAAACTGAACAAAATTCTCACCCATCCCTAGTAGTGACTGGTGGGACTCTCCAGGGTTTCAGACATGGTGTTTTTTCCCCAACCCTACCTGGAGATGGCAGGTATTGAAGCTGGGACCTTCTGTATGCAACACATATGCTCTGCCACAGAGCTATAAACTTCCCTGTAGAACACAAGAAGCTGCCTTCTACCAAATCAGAACATGGCTCCATCTAGCCCAGAATTGTCTACACTGACTGACAGCAGCTCTCCAGGGTTTCAGACAGGGGGTCTTTTCCCCCAGACCTAGCTAGTGATGCTGGAAATTGAACCTAGGTCCTTTTGTATGTATGTATGTATGTATTTTCTATATCGCCCAATAGCCGAAGCTCTCTGGGTGGTTCACAAAAATTAAAACCACAAAGTACAACATAAAGCAATATAAAATATGAAAGCTTAAAACTACAATATAGAAGTAGAACCAGAATAAAACTTAGCATCAATGCAGAGATTTAAAATACAGATTTAAAACAGAGCTAAAAGACAAGAGTGCTAAAATGCTGGGAAAATAGAAAGGCTGTCACCTGGCACAGCATGGCCTACCACGGAGTTGTGGCCCCTCTACTGGAAAACAGGAAGCTGCTTTATACTAAGCCAGACCACTGGTCCATCTGGCCAGTGGAGGCTGGTTGCTCCGATGTCAGTGGGGCTTATTTTCTTGAACAAGCCACCTTGAGAAGCCACGGTTGGTTGCTGGGTTGTTCAGGGTGGTTAACAAGCCACCCTGTGGATGTTCAGACAAAATGCTAACCCATTGTTCAATGAACCCACGGTTCAACAACAACTCACACTCAACCACTGAATTTGGGTTACCGTGTTGTCTGAATAACAGTAGCCAGACTCTGAGAAGCTGAAAGCAGGGCACAAAGTCAACAGCCCTTCCCTGTTTGTCTCTAGTATTTGGTGCTCAGCAGTACCAATATGTGGAAAACTAGCATGCAAAAGAAAGGGGGTTCTAGCTAAACTTTCCCCAGCATCCTATTTTTCTACATGCAGGGGGAAGGATTTTTGTGTGTGAAAGGGCACACTCAAATGTACCAGCATTCCTGTCTACCAGCATACCTGTCTGCCAGCAATAACAACCTGAAGCAGTACCAAAGGAAAGCTTTAGCACTTGATTCTGCTGAACATAAAAACTGGTCCTGAATTGGTACCTTCAATTTTTCCATAGTTTGAATTGTTAAGTTCAGATTGCCAAATCCAGATTCTCTAATTTGGGACTTTCACAGTGGAGCAAATGTGTGAAAATGTGATTTCCAATTGGAAGCTTTAGTACTGAAATGACATTCAGAACATGTGGGTTGTATCCAGTGTTGGTCCTACTTAGAGTAGGAGAAACATGGGACTTTAGTCAGACTAACATTGGATACAGCCCTAAGATGCTCAGTCATCCAGGGTCTTTTATGTGGGTCTTCCTCCTGCCATCTCCAAACCTGCTCTACAGAGTCTTGATTTTCTTGTTCCTAGACCAAACAAACGGAGAGAAGCACCTGTCATTTGCTTTGACATTTGACTATCACCTTGATCGGCCTGCCCCTTGTTATTTCCAGCTTTCTGGTGCTGTTGCTGTTGAAACACAGAAAACTCAAAAGAAAAGAAATAGAAAAGAAAATCAAAAACCAAACATCTCAGGTTTTGCTAAAACAAGGGCTCATTTCGATTCATTCTCCTCTCTCGCTGCAGTCCTTAGAGCAAAGGGAATGTCAAAGCACCCCTGCCAGATCTTGAAAGTGCCTGCAGCTGGTAATTAAAGAGAGGCAAGGCTGGGGCGATTTGCTTTAATGTTTTGCTTTTATTCTGATGGGGATCAAAGCGGTTCCAACCAGACGCTTGTACCAAGTTGGTTATGGAGTCTGGCCGTGGCCACGATATGGAGGGGGGGAGGGGAGCAGGACTAGGGAAAGAAAGAGGGACAAAAAGTAAGGGAGAAGGAGGGAGCTTTTTTAAAAAGAATAAATATTTTTGTGATCTCCATTGCTGCGCACCCATGCATACCTGAAACAGGACTGCAGCTGGCGAACAAGATTTGCGGAAGTTGGGAGCTGCTTTAGCAGCCTACTAATGGGGAAGCTGTCTGTGTACTTTCCATATGAGATATCTCAGACAGGTTTACTAAGAGCCACTCGTCTAGTTACCTGTGGTAATCAGGCCTGCCTCCAGGCGACCAAGCAACGAGTGTGTGTTCTTGCCTGTAGGAGGCAGGGAAGCTGGTGAAACACAGTCGTGGGGAAAAGAACTTTTGTGGACTGGCCCAGTTCTCAGGCTGGTGCTCCCATCTCAGCCCCACCCTCCCAGGAGGAACTGGTGAGGCAGCCAGGAGTCCTGGCACTGTGGGAGATGACTCCGAAAATGGCGCCGGTCACCATGGCAGCTAGCAGGGATGGACAGATCGAGCTATTTCTGGTCACTTTGACATGCGTTCACTCGCCAGTCAGTTCTGTCACATTTCTGAATTAATCTGTGATATATATATATATATATATATATATTTCTAAATGTTTGTTCTCTCAGAATAGTATTTTCTCTCAAGATACACATTTGTAAACGTATTTTCCCTCAAAGCACGCATCTTGAAGAATGTGCTGATACCGTTTTTTGAGTCAAGAACTGCATCGGAACGTTTTGGAAGTGTGAAATCCGGTGGACAATCGAATTCTGATCAGCAGGTTCATCTGGTTCAGGTCAGTTTGCATTGGAACGTGCCAAGATGGAACTCCTCAAGCACCCCTAGTGACTGGACACAGACTGGGGGGACTCTGGCGACGAGGAGGCCGGGCCCCTGCCTCAGCAGGCCCATCTGTCTTGCAGGAGGGATTGGGGCCTGGAGACTATGAGGCTTGCTAGATGGTGTCTAAAGCTCAACGGGTCTGGGTGGAGGAGGACAACCCCATGGCTTCCTTTTTTAAGGGGCACGAAGGAGCATGGGAAGGGGGAGGAGAAAGAAGCAAGGTGCATTAAACACCCTTCCGTCTACTACTGCGGTTGAGGCGAGGAAAGAAAAGGAACAGAATGGAACCCCAAAGATGGGCCTGGCGGTGACAGTCTCTGACTGGGCCCCTGAACAGAGATTCCTTCATCTACGTATTGTATTTATATCCTACTTTGTAGCTGAAATTGGCTCCTGTGGCTTACAATTAAAATCCACGGCAAGCTACAGCATATTGGGGATATAGCACTCCACAATAAAGAAGGTCTATATTTTGACCTGAAATCTTTATGATTCATATTGTCAATCCCTAGACCTCGCCTGTTAAGACTAAACCCGAGTCAAAGCGACATCAGCCTCTGGCTCCTTTCAGCACCAACGTGATAAGAATGCTTGACCTTCCGCTAAAAATCTAACATGAACAGTTTGATATTGGGGAGGGGAGGGGAAGGAAGAAACGGCACCTGTAACCAGTGGATTTAGGTTGTCAGATTGAATCAGTAAGCTTTCACTATGTTGCATCATTTATTCTGTGTCTCCCAGTTGAGGGTGGGGGACGGGCATGGGGGGCTATATAGGGCACTGAAGCCCTGTAGCCCTCTGACCACTTGCATCCTATTAAGCAACTTCTCTGGCTTCTGAGATTTTGGCAGACATTTTCTATACATTTTCACAAGTGTCTTCAAAACCATATGGACTGGAAACGCAGGTGACAGCTGAGATTCTTTGAAAGCACAGTTGTGTGGCCAATACCACAAAACCACTGCAGTGTGGCTGCTGATTTCTATCCTTTGGAGGGAACCGATCGGATGAAAGAGGGAGATGACAAAAGATAAATCTCAGCAGCCTTACCTGAGGCATTCCGACACTCTGCGACAATAATGGAATAGATTTAAATACACCCAAGCCAGAGGTGCAAATGGACATGGTACCTGGGACTGCCACTGATAGGCTACATGATCTGCAGTGGTGCAGCTGATGCCCTTGGAATGAAGCCCTTGGACAGTACATTTTAACAGTTAAGAGAAAGATGCCACCCTTTCCTGCAAATGACCATTAGCCAGCCGTAGCTTCAGAGCAATATGATGATGACGACGATGATGTCTAGCCTGCTTTTCAGGGTAAAAACTCCCACAAAGGAAATAGCAGCATATTGTATAATGCAAAATAAATAATCAAACCATAAAAACCAATATTAAACCTTAAAATAACAAATAAAATAGCAACAGCACATAAAACCTCAGTGAAGAGCACAGCACACAAAAATTAAAATCCTCCTGAAGGCCTGCAAAGAGGGGGCCATGCAGCCTTCCCAAGGGAGGTCATTCCAAAGATTTGGGGCCACCACGGTAAAGGCCCTGTACCTGGATCTCACCAATCTCACAGCACCCATTAGTGGTCCAGATAGCAGGGCCTCAGATACTGATCATAAAACTTAGGCAGGCTCATACAACTACGGGTGGTACTTCAGATAACCTGGTCCCAAACCATTTACTATTTAGAGGAATGCCACTTGTTTCTACTATATGTCTACAACAGGCACCTGCTGAACAACACAACAAACCTCATACAACACAAAGATTGAAACACATATAAGTACAGCTATCAATCTATTAAGGTTTTCAATTGACATTTAAATAAATTGGCATAAGATTCCACCCAACATGGAACAGGACCTCCACTGTAGTGGCACCAATCCTTAGGAACTCCATCTCCAGGGAGACTCAATAAGCCACCCCCTGCTTTTCTTCCACTGGCTAATGAAAACCTTTCCATTCTTAAAGGCTTTCCACACGGATGTACTTTTTTTCCCCCACCGATTGGAGAATTCTCCACTGCCCTATTATCAATGGAAATCAGATTTACAGCACAATCCTATGCATATTTACTCAGAAATAAACCCCCCTGGCTGTGTGGGCACAGGACAGTATATGCCTTGATTCTGGCAAATTCTGGCTCACTCTGAACAAGTTGCATGCTCCTGCACGCCACACATTTGTTTCCCCTTGGCTCCTCTTGCTAATGTGACTGGCTAAAAAAAAAAAAAAGTTTGTTTAGCATGCCATCTGAACATGGGATCCTGGTTTGTTGCTCTCAAACAAGCCAGGATCCGTAAGCTAAGAACAACAAACCAAGATCCCGGGTTCAGACATCATGGTAAGCTTTCTACTTTTGGTTAGTTCAGGGCGCAATCCTTAACCGCTTTCACTAGCTGGAGGAGACAAATGGGCACGAACAAGCTGCACGCATGAGCAGACATCCTGCTCATGGTAAGCCAGGATTTGTTCCAATCCTGGCTTACTGTGTTTAACAGGGCTTACTTCCAGGGATGTGTATATAAGAGGGGTGTCAGACCTCTTTCAGCCCAAAGCCGAATTCGGTTTCAGAGAAGCTCTCGGGGGCCACACTGCAGTGGTGGGCAGGGCCAAAGGCAGAAGGGCAGAGCCAAATGCCAAAATTACCAGCACATTTTAGCTTAATACTCTTGTTGCCAGCCACGAAATCTTAGGAGAGGCATTCCCACCATTTAGAGAGGCATTCCCACCATTTAGAATAGGGGAAAGAACTGCGCAAAAGCGGGGAAACCACTAACCAACTGACAGTTGGGGGATAGATACTGGGTTCAGGGGAAGGAGAGGTGGCCACCGGGGGAACCCTGGAAGGCGGGATTTGGCCCCTGGTGGGCCAGATTTGACCCAGGAGCCTGAGGTCTAAAACCCCTGGTTGCAGCCTTATCATGTTTTATGTCTCATACTTAGTAAACAAAACTTTTAAAAGCAGGTCACTTTAATGCGATGTGCTGTAGAAAGACGCGAAAAGTTTTTGCAGTAACCAAAAGTAGTTGATCTGAAATATTGGATTGTTGGGTGGGCGGGATGGGAGTGGGGTAATAAAAACAGCTCACTTAGGCTGCAGTCCTGTGGTTATCTACTCAGAAGTACATCCTATGGAATTCAGTGGAATTTACTCCTTGGTAAGTGGGTGCAGGCTAGCAGCCTTAATGTGGTTTAAATATTATGTGTAAACACATTCAAAGTTTTATTTGGAAACTAATGGAATACTTATAAATATTTTAGCACACGACAACTAAATCACATAAACTTCCCTTACATTATTTAGATTTTAAGGGCTGGAGAGATGAAGGCCCTGATAACTGTTAACAGGCTAGGGGTGCAATCCTATGCATGTTTAGACAGAAAAAAGCCCTACAGTTCCCAGCATTCCCCAGCCAGCTTAGCTGGTTGGGGGATGCTAGGAATTATAGGACTTTTTTCTGTCTAAACATGCATAGGATTGCATCCTAATTTCAGTATGCTTGAAGAGCTAAATATAAATAACTATACGTGCCTTCCAGGGATATACTCTTAACTGCAACAAAACGTTGCAGCGTAGAATGCTCCTGTTCAGTACTTCAGCCAGCCACGCCCTCCTACATAATACTCCATTCCATTCCCTCACCCACCTGGTTTCACCCTCTCCCAGCAGTCAGTCAGCATTTTGTGTTCACTGAGCATGTTCAGTCCTCATTGGGTTGTTTTGGGGGTCTCTCACCCACCGGTCAACCTTAAGAGGCTTTTTCCCCTAATTTTTTTTTTGTACTCGGGGTTCCCTCTAGTCTGCTGATACCTCCCTCTTGTGTGTGAGTGGTGCCATTTTGGCTACATAAGGAAGTGGCACTCACAGCCTGAACTTCAAAAATAGAGGGATGATGCATTTTGCAGGAAAAAATATACTGCCATAACACTGGCTTTTCCTCCAAATGCTGCTATCGCAGCTTATTCCACACCTTAACTAGGGTGTTTGATCTTTTCGCAGCTTTCATTCCAGTTGTTCTGTATATTCTCTTGCATATTATTCTCTGCTCCTAGCTGTTTATGCCTCCACTGGAAACAAAACAAAACAAAACAGAGTTCTCCCACCTTACAGCAACCACCTTTCTGGCTTTTAATCCTAAACAGTATTAGACCCATTCCAGTTTCGACCTGGTTACAGGACTGAATCAGCCTTGGTCGCCCTGATGGATGACTTTTATCGAAAGAGGGATGGGGGAGCGCAATCCTGTTAATTGTGCTTGACCTCTCATCGGCTTTTGCTACCATTAACTGTGGTACCCTCCTGGATTGGCTCCGAGGGATGGGCACTGGAGGCACTGTGTTACAGTGGTTCAGGTCTTACCTGCGGGGTCCATTTCAGAGAGTAACATGGGTGACCATTCCTCGGCCCCTTGGCAACTGAGCTACAGGGTTCTGCAGGGTACCATCCTGCCCCCAATGTTATTTAACATCTATAAGAAGCCACTGGGAGTGGTCATTAGGGGTCTTGGAGCCAAGTGCCATCAGTATGCTGATGACACACCGCTCTATCTCCCTGTGATGTCTGAAAAAGGAGAGGCCGTGCAAGTACTGGACCAGTGTCTAGATGCAGTAATGGGCTGGATGAAGGCCAATAAACTGAAGCTGAATCCTGGCAAGACGGAAGCCCTGTGGGTGAGTGGTTCCTAGGTCCAGGAGATAGAATCATTGCCTGTTCTGGATGGGGTTGCACTCCCTCTGAAAGATCAGGTCCGTAGTCTGGGGGTACTCCTAGATTCATCATTGTCGCTGGAGGCTCAAATGGCCGTGGCGGCTTGGAGTGCCTTTTGCCAGCTGGTTCACCAGCTAAGGACTCTCCTGGATCGGGGCGGCTCGGCCACAGTGCTACAGGCGCTAGTAACCTCAGGACTGGATTACTGCAATGTGCTCTGTGTGGGGCTGCCCTTAAGGCCACTCTGGAAGCTGGAGTTAGTGCAGAATGCAGCAGCTTGGCTGTTATTGGGACCTGCCCCTTTTCACCATGCAACTCCTTGCTGCAGGAACCGCACTGGCTACCTACCGGGCCAGGTTTCAGGTTTGGCTACTAGTAGGGATGTCAGAGAATTCTGCCACGGACTCCAGTGAGGCTGGATTCTTTAGAATCCTCCCCCCCTGCCACCCCACGGAATCCCCCTGAGATGGACCTACCTGGTGGCGGATGCGGCGGCAGCTCTGGTGGCGGATGAAGCGGTGGCGGCGGCAGCTCCAGCCGCTGCCGGGCTGCTGTGGCCGCAAATGGTGGCCGTCGTAGCGGCCGCCATTTGCATCCCTACACTAGCCCGTGATAGGCTACATAAATATTTACGTAGCCTATCACGGCTAAAGCAGGGGCGCAAATGGCGTCCCCTACGCCATTTGCGTCCCTGCTTTAGCTGTGATAGGCTACGTAAATATTTACGTAGCCTATCACGGCCTAGTGTAGGGACGCAAATGGCATCCCCTATGCAGCAGCCTGGCAGTGGCTGTAGGCCCTGCTGCAGATTGGCCTGGCTGGAGGCTCTGTCGACTGACTGCGGAGCGGAGCCGGCTGGGTAGGATTCGGGGGGGGGGAGGACCGGATCGCCTCACCCCCCATCGAGGATTCCGGGGGGAGGAATGGATCACCTCCCCCCCATCGAGGATTCTGGGGGGAGGAACGGATCGCCTCCCCCCACCCGCAGACCCCAGCGGAGCCAGGTAAGTGGGATTTCGTACACCCCTAGCTACTAGTGTGCAAAGACCTAAAGAACTTGGGACCAGGATACCTGAGAGAGTGTCTCCTCCCTTACCGACCTGCCCGGTCACTGAGGTCATCAGAGGACATGTTCGTGGTGGTTCCACATGGACCTCTGGCCCAACTGGAGTCCCTACCCGGACAAGAGCCTTCAGTGTGGTGGCTCCCATCCTGTGGAACTCCCTGCCTCTGGAAGCAGGCAGGTGCCAACACTGGGTCATTTTCAGTGCTTCCTGAAAACAGCTCTTTTCCAGGGAGCCTTTCTTGGTTAACTAGCCTCAGTTTTAATAGCACTCTGTTTTTTGTTTTGTTTTTAAGAATAATCTTAATATCATTTTTCTTCTTTTTATCCTTTGTTCATTTTATCTCTTGTTGTTCACCGCTCCGGGTATGCAGAAGTTGCAAATAACAAACAAACGGTGACGTCTTGCTGGGCCATCTTGTGTTTAAAAAAAGCATGGTTGGCTTTATAGCCCTGTTAATGTCTGGCCAATTGGTCATTGCCGCAGCTAAAAGTCACGCTTCCACTAGAGAATTAAAACGGCTTTGCTTTGCCATGGATCATTAGCTGGTTAACTCCCCATTAACTTGGGGGTAATGATTACTATCGTTTCTTTTTTAAGAGAGTTATTTATCCTGCCTGGTGCCTGTGGTGGGGCTGTAGCTCAGTGGCGGAGCACGCACATTGAATAGAGAAGTTCCCATGTTCAATCCCCACCACCTCCAGTTTATTTATTTATTGATTTTTAAAAGATCTTTGGTAGCAGATCTGGAAAATGCCCCCGTCTGAAGCCTTGGAGAGCCACTGCCAGTTCCAGCAGATGATATCAGGGTGGAGTGTGGGGTAATAAATAGATCACACAAGGTCATATTGTCTGAAGGGGCAAGTTCCGGTTATGCACACTTTGTAGACTCCTCCCCAATGGGCAGTATCCAGTGCTGGCAATGTGCCAGCTCTAAACATGTTGCACTTGCAGGAATGACTGCTAATGCAACGGGAAAGTAGCACTTTCTGTTGTGGCCCAAGAGACTACCCAAAACCGCCACTTCCAGGATGTGGAAGATACAAGAGGGCCAGATGGTGATCCAGCTGGGGCTGGTTTGCGGAACATACATGCACTGCCCAGACCAGACCAGAGTGGCCCCCACGAACACACAGCTGAATGGCCTGGTTCTAGCAAAGCACCCCTTTGCTGGGGTCAGGGTTGGATCGGAGCCCAGAGAGCCCCAAAGCAGTTCTGATTCTGAGGAAGAGATAGAAACCGCAGGAGAGGAACCTGCGCGCTGTTCAGAGGCGCAGCCGGGGGACAGATCCTCCCTGTACACATTCCTGAGAGTGATAGTGACCCTGGCAGGAGAGGGAGGCGCAACAGCAGTTTCTGGACGCTAGGCACTGGTGCAGCGTCAAGCGGGAGATGGCAGGCGCTGGGAGGCGGCGCTCAGCCCGCTTGACGCGACGGCAACGGCGGTGCCCCGATGCCCCATGGGAAAGGGGTGGTCTCTCTGCTCCTAGCCCATAGGTTCAGAGGTTTCCCGCCTGACCCTCCAAACAGAGATCAACCGATTCTTAAGGCTAGAACCCCCGAGGAGGCAGCTCTCTTAAGTCTCACTCATAGGAGCAAGCAATTAGCATCTGTAAGCATCATTAGGTTGAATGGAAATAAAGCCTTAGAAAAGAGCCCTATTGTCTGCATGTTGATTCTGGCTACCTGAGGATTTCAGAAGGCAGCAGGGGCGACCTCCTGACAGCTGGGGTCAAAAGATGCCTTTTCTATTGGAACAAAAGATCCCTATTTTGGCCAGCATTGTGCTGGTATCTGTGGGTTTGCAACAGTTTACGCGAGCTTATAAGATCCGTGTGTGTGTCTTGCTCTTGGTTAAAGCGGAACCCGTAGGGAGATAAATGGAACTCAATACCACAACACAACCCAGCAGTTAACATCCCTTCCAGCAGAGGGCAGTGTTGCACCAACATTTTCCTCCATCAAACAACCCTCTGTTTCAGGGGTCCCCATCTTTTTGGACCAGTGGGCATGTTTGGGAATTTGCGAAACTAATGTGGACACCACCACAAAATGCCTGATCAGCGGATTGCCACTTTGGCGTCTACCTGTTGCATCTATGGATCTTAGGCTGTGTCTTATTCAGCAAAAATGTTTGTTTTGTTGCTGTTGGACACCGCAACGTTGCTTTAATAAGGGATGGTCTAATTTGGCTAATTGCTGGTGGTGCAGCACAGCTAATGCTTCTTTTAAACATATATTTTGGCAATGTCCAGGAGTTGCTTCTTTTTGGAAAGAGGTTAAATTCTGTACTGGAACAGTCCTTGATATTCACCGATGTACACGCTCTTCTAAATTATTTGCCCGCTTCATGGAAATTAACAAATGGCCAGTGTAAATTGGTTCTCTGTGCCCTTTTGACAGCTAAAAGACTAATATTACAACACTCAAAGGACAAATGCTCACCTCCTATAATACAATGGATTGAGGACCTTATAATACTTTCAATATTTGAACGGGTGGCATATAGACACCACCTTCAAATGGATACTTATTTCGATATTTGGTCCACTTTTGTTGAAGCCCATGTGTAATTGCTAGACAGTTGTATGCATTTCATATGTATTCATTGCTATGGATATATACAAATCCATGTATGTATATTTAAAAAATGGGGGAGGGGGGGTTTACTGGCACCCACAGGTGCCACACTGGGGACTCCTGCTCTGCTTTAAACAAGATGTTCACTCAAATTCCATACCCAAGATGATGCCTATTTGGGGCAGGTGAATCCAGAAAATCACCCATCTCCCTGAGCAGACAATGATAGGTGATAAGGAATCACATCACTTCAATGGCCCTGCTCATGCTGTTCTGTGATTTAAAGGTCACTGGAGTGTTATGGGAAGAAGCCACAGCTTCCATGGTAATATATAAAATTGTCACACAAACACACACATACACACCAAAAAAAGAACCTAAGTGTGGACCACCTTCTTCCATACAAACCTACCCTGGTTTTAATATTGGTCCTAGCAGCACCCATAGTCTCCTGGGGTCTCGAGAGAAGGCCTTCTCAGTGGCTACTCCTAGATACTGAAACTCACAGAGGCCCTGTCTAACCCCATCTCTGGCAACCTTTGGCTAACTGGTTAATACCTTTTCCATTTAGACCAGCTTTTAGCCTGTCTCACTGATTTGTTTTCTTTGGCGCCATAGGTTTTTAAATTGTTTGAAATGGTCACTGGGTTGCTGACTTGGTTTCATCTGCTCGAGTTTTGATTGTATTTTTATTTTGTTCTTGTCTTTATTGTTGTTAATCGCCTTGGGTGTCATTTGTGTATGGAAAGGGAGGATACAACCCTAAATCTCAAACAGACCAATAAACAGGCAGGTGAAGGGGTGAGGCCATGCTGATAGAGGCGGGCTCAGTCTTCATTGATGCCCGTTGAGTTCTATGAGACAAAGCCACACAGACTCCAAGAAAGCAATGAAGCCAGTCTGTTCCCAAGTGCAGATTGCATGGACTTGTTTGCACATCAGAACACAGCAAGTATCCTTAAACCGAACTGCAAATTTGCACTGGTAAGGACACTGTTTCAGAAGACCAGCAGTTGGGCCTTTTTTGTGGTGGTGCTGTCTCTTTGGAATGCCCCCCTCCCACCACCCAAGAGGAACAGTCAGCTAAGTTCTATCAAAGGTTTTACAAAGCATCCCATTATTTTCTTATTCTTCTGGGCATTGAAAGCTAGTTTTATAGCGGGCTGAATTCATTCCAGTTTCCCTTTGGCGTTATATTTATTACCAACAGGTGATGTTGTTTCTTAAATCCAGTATTGCTGGTGGATTTTAAAGATGTTGTTTCCATTTTTCCGTTTCTGCCTCTTTTTTATATTTTTCTTTTCATTGTTAGCTGCCTCAGCGTGTCTGTGTCCCAAATTGGAACCAAAGGGTGGCATACAAATGTAAATATACATACTCAAATAAACAGAGAGAGGATTCGACAATCATTTAATGGCAATTGCTTTGCGGCATGCTAGCAGCTTAAAGATATTTGCCAAGGCCTTCCAATTATCTTTCCTCTTAGTAAGCTGCTTTAAAATAAAATTTAAAAACCTCAAAAGGAAGAAAAAGAGACAAACTAATGGGTGAAAACAGGATTGTAAGAGACTGTTGTACTGGCAAATTATGAATAAACACCATGCAATTTAATTTTCAGGGCCTTCGTTAGGAATAATACTGTCCCATTGTGTCGTCTTCATCTGCCTCCTAATAAACTGATTACAGACTAACGCCCCAAAGCCCTGTGCACCATTATCCATTATTTAGGTCCCTGAAAAGATGATAATTAACCCACAGGTCTGGAGATGCACCGTTGTCACACAGACAATAGGCAGCTGCACAGCACAGGCAGAGAATGTGTTGCTCCTTCCCTTCAATTTAATTACTTGGGCAGGGTGCCAGGGCCATTCTGGAGGAAAAAGAACCCCCCACAACTTTAAGCTCTGCCTAGAGAACGTGCACACCAATTTGCGGCTCGTCACAACCGCAGCAAATGCAGGGCTGCAGTGCTCAAACGCTGCATCCCTTCCACACACCCAAAACGTGGCAGGGCTTGTTGCTTTCATTTTTTCAGTCAGGGAATGTCTCTGCTGGGACTTTGGCTAGAGCACCGGTTTGAGTCTGTATTTTCTCGGGATGTGTGAATCAGCAAAATTCCATCTTGAAATTTGTTCCACATTGCAACCTTTGTTTCTTCCTTTCTGCATGACAAACCATGCATATTTTCGTGCGTATTTTCCCAAATGTACGCATCCATTGTGAGCATCTTTGAAATGTACACATCCTTCTCCCATTGGTTAAAGCGTGTTTGTGTGCATTTTTGAAAAGTACGCATTTTATGTGTGTTTTTCAAATGTATGTATGGTGTCGGACACATTTTTTGCGTGTCCACGAATCACACTGCAAATGTACTGACTTTGATGGCAGTTTGTGTCCAATTCCATGTTCAGTTCAGAAGGTGCAAACTGGGTAAATCCTGATAAAAAATGAACTGAAACAAACTTCTCATGCATGCCTAGTATTTTCCCCACCTGCCTGCCACAGGTAATATAAAAACTCCAGTTTGCTGGAGAGGAGGGGTGTCAGCTGGCTCAGCCTCAGATCCAAGCACTTTGGAACGTCAGCACTGCTTTGCTGGGTCGGAACAAAGGTCCATTGAGCCCAGTGTTTGAGTCCAGATGCAGCAAAGCCATTCTCTGTTGCTCCAGAAGGCAGAGCTAGAAACAATGGGTGGAAACTGTGTGGGAGCTGATTTTGGCTAAACGTTAGGAAATACTTCCCATTGGTACCAACTGTGGCGCAGTCCGCCTCCAGAGGTGGCGGGCTCTTCTTTGGTGGAGGTATTTAAAGAAGAGCCTGGATGGCCATGTGCCAGGTATGCTGCAGTTGCATCTTGCATGGAGCAGGTTTGAACTGGATGACCTCAAAGGTCATCTAGTACTTTTGCATCTGCGCTGGCTGTCAGTCCAGGTCTGGGCCTGATTCAAAGTGCTGGTGTTAACCTTCAAAGCCTTAAACAGCGTGGAGTCAGGGTACATGAAGGATTATCTCCTCCCATATGTACCTGCCCAGACCCTGCGACCAGCTTCAGCTGTCCTTCTCTGGGAGCCCCTAGCAAAGGAAGTGAGGTGGGTGGCTACCAAGAAGAGGGCCTTTTCAGCTATGGCACCCTGGCTGTGGAATGAACTTCCTAGAGAGGCTTGCCTGGTGCCTACATTGTGTTCTTTCTGGTGCCAGGTGAAGACCTTTTTATTTCCCCAGGCATTTTAGTCTTTTAGCTCTGTTGTTTTAAATCTGTTATTGTATTTTAAATCTCTGCATTGTTGCTAGGTTGTGTTTTGGTTTTACTTTTATACTGTAGTTTCAAACTTTTATATTGTATATAAAAATATATTTTTAAAAATATTTATAAATATAAATATAAGTTTTATATTGTATTTTATGCTGAATTTTGTGGTTTTAATTGTTGTGAACCGCCCAGAGAGTTTCGGCTATTGGGTGGTGTAGAAATGCAATAAAGAAACGAATGAACTCTACCATTCTGTTTCCAAGAACAGCTAGCCAGGTGCCTCTCTCTTTTCTCTTTTCTCTCTTGCTGCCTGTTCTACCTTGAACTTCCTAATTGAACACTTATGTGCTGTTGCCTCTCTCTCTCTCTGTTCCTTCATGTCCCTCCTCAAACCCACTTTTTCTGGGAACCCCCTAGAGTGACCCCGTGGTCCTCAGTTCCTTCTGAAACAAAGTACATCCCCCTCGCCTGGTTTACCCTCACCTCCGTCTTCCTCCCCTCCCTCTCTTGCCTCCCCTCTGCTTAATTATATTTATTTATTTACCTAACTGACATCTTGCACCTTTGATGTAAATTTGTGTTGTCAGAGTGGGTAGCAAAACACTACGATACAAAAAAGTACAGTAAAAATATCAGGCACCCAAACTTAGCACAGCAAACTAAACGAGCAACTGTACATTCAAATTGACAGAAACCGCTAGCATTAGCGGTTCTTAAGATCCCAGGAAGCAGGAATGTTTGTGCCTGGCAACTGATGATGGTAACAAGGGCCCCACATGGGTCACCCCGGAGCTGCCATCTGAGAGGTGAGGAGCAGCCATCCCAAGAGCTCTCCCTCCGGTCACCGCCTGCTGCACTCCCGATGACGGAGGCACCAGGAGAAAAACCTCCGGCGACAGGCTGAACTGCACACTGCCTTTAATTGCATTGCATGCGGCTTCCTTGCCTGTTTCTCTTTTACATTAAAGTAAGCGTGAGAATGAGAATGACAGCGTCTTCCCTGCCCAGTTACTTCTCTCCCGAAACTCTTTAACTGTGGCATGTGGCCAGGGGCAGGGGGCAAAGGAGAAAAGCCTGCACTGCTGTCCATGGGAGGCTTTTTCTTTTTAAAAAACAATAACGCCTGCGAGCAGGAGGGGTGGAGTTTCAGGAAGGAAGCCCTGGGGAGAGAAGGATTAAACCTCTCCTTCCTGCACACAGTGATCCTGATCAGGATTAGCAACAACCCACACTTTTACTTTACAGCAGCCTTCCCCAATCTGTTGCTCTCCAGATATGCTGGCCTGCAATCTCCATCATCCCCAGCTATCATGGCCATGCTGGCTGGGGATGACGGGGATCGCAGGCCAACACATCTGGAGGGCTCCAGGCTGGAGGAGGCAGCATTAGAGTTAAAACACACACACACAGAAAACAAGAAAGGGAGCGGCTGCATGCGACATAATTTTTGTAATGTGTCGTCTGACCCCCAGTGGATGGTCAGACTGGTGCAGGAGGTTTGATCGAACTGCGTCCTAAGACCTGTGCGGGCTTTAAAGGTTAAGACTGGCTCTCTGAATCAAGCTTAAAAACATGCTGGGATCCATTGGTGTTGTTCCAGTACAGATGAGATTGTGCTCTCTTAGCCTGGTCCCTACTAACAGGGTAAGCCCAGGATTCAGAACGGGAACCTTGTAGCCCAGGAGTCTGCAACGCAGCACCCGCAGAAGTCTCCAGCTGCACCCACAAAGCTGTCCACTCCCTGCCCCCTTCAAAAATGTATTTTTAATTTTAACAAACTTGAAAAAAAGTTAGGGCACCAGGTTCACCTGCCTGTTCCTGTACCTGCCACTGATCAGCTGTTCAGAGGGCAAGAAGAGAAGGAAAGGGTTGCTTCTTGGCTCCACCCAATCTCCTTCCATCCACACAGTCCTTTGCTCTCTCTCCCTTTCCGCTCCCATCCTCTAGCCTTGCTGTTTCTCTCCATCCAACCCATTTCCTTGCTCTTTCTCTCCCTTACTCCCTAGCCTTCTTCTTTCTCTCCCATCCTAGCCCCTAGCTTTGCTCTTTCTCTCCCGCTCACCCTTTTACCTTGCTGTTTCTCTCCCCTCCTAGCCTCTAGCCTTGCTATTTCTTTCCCCCCACCCAGTACTTCTTTTGAATTGCCAGGCCCCCACTGCAGCCACTATGTGACTAGCCACACCCTCTATGGGAGCCATTTTGTGATGGTGCCCAAAGCAGTTTCTCAAATTCTCAGATGTGCCCACGGGTCCAAAAAGGTTGGGGACCCCTGTCATAGCCTGACCCCAGCAACTGGTGTTCAGAGGTATGTTGCCTTCGCATATAGAAGCTCTACTGATGTATCAGTGCTGAAATTCGGGGTTTTGCTGCATGCCCCCTCCATAGTTAACGTGCATTTTGAGTAAAACCATTCTAAGAACCAGCCCTCAGACAAGCTTCGTTTTGCATTCAATTTGAACACCACAAAGCTGCTGAATTTGCCTCAAGCCCACGAAACAGTTACACGGTCTAGTCCCTGTCCGAATGTACGACATTTTGGGCAATTGCTGTGCTAAGAGGCTGGCACCTGTCCATGGCGTGTAAGCCTTCTTCATTATGGATTCACTAAGAAAAGATCCTGATTGGCAAGGGCGTTGCTTGTGAAGTCAGAGCGCTGGAGATTTATTCAAGTGTTGCTCCTGCAGCTTCTCCAACTATCATATCTCTGATTGAGGCACACAGAGCACCAAGCCCTGGAACAAATGCATCACATCCCCTGCAGAAGCCAAAAGTTGAGCACAGGGGGGTCTTTCCATGCAGACTCCCCATGTCAGCTGTAAAATAAGTAGATAAGTAAGTGCCAAGATGTCTTTTTTATTCTGAGTTTCTCTTTCTCTTGTTGCTCCCATGCCCACCACTCTCCTATCTTTATCCTGTTTGCCTTTTGACCCAGAAATGCAGATCCAAATACAGCACCATGTTGTTGTTGTTCAGTCGTTCAGTCGTGTCCGACTCTTCGTGACCCCATGGACCATAGCACGCCAGGCCTTCCTGTCCTGCGCTCTCTCCCGGAGCGACAGCACCATGACTCTGAATTAAAATACCGATTACGATGTTTTCCCCATCTTCCTTCCTCCTTTTCCAGGTGAGGCAGAAATGCCTTGTCAGGTGACCAGACTTTTTAGGAAACTGTACCGTACGATGTGAAGGAATTCTATAGAACAGGGGTGGGTGGGCAGAAAGAAGATCTCCAGATGTTTTGGACTTCAACTCCTAGCATTCCTGACCATTGGAAATGCTGGCAGAGGCTTCTGGGAGATGAAGTCCAAAACTTCTGGAGATGTATCTTCTGCCCACCCGTTTTATAGCAGTGGTGGAGGTGATTGGCTGAATTACCCTGATGTCACAGAGAGATGCAGCAGGCAGAAGACTCTGGCTATCATTGGTTGAAAGCTGTTCTGATCTACCAGGGCAACATCTGGAGGGAGGTGGGCACATGCAGCCTGTCCTGCCTTAAAACATCTCATTTTTCTTTCTTTTTTAAACATGTGACTCTTTGTCGTGTCTAGAACTGGAAGAATCAATAAGTATGATGTATATAATGTATGATGTTTTACAGATGCTGCTACCAAAATCCAGCAGTTGCCTCGAATATCCCATGGTAATAAATTGTGCTAATGCTATTTTGCATTTTACTTGACAGCGCCCCCAAATGGGGCATTATCTTTTCCTTCCAGTTCAGATGCTGCAAAGATCCAGCCTCATAATCTGCAATGGCAACTGATGCGCCCATCAGACTGCACTCCACCCCCGCCCCCGCCCCAGTAGCTGGAGAGAGGAAACCTGCCATATAAAGGAGATCACAGAAGTGCTTTAAAAATGGCTTAAAGCTCGGGTGGGCAAATTGTGGCCCTCCAGATGTTTTGGCCTATAACTCCCATTGCGTGTTACCATTGGCTATGTTGGCGAGGCCTGACAGGACTTGCAGGCCAAAACATCTGGAGGGCCACAAATTGCCCACACCAGCTTAAAGGAAGGGTCTTTAGGCACTGTGGGGAGAGACTACCAGCTCTTCTAGCCTGAACGCATTTACCATTCACCAGCCAGCCAGACAGCAAACCAGGAGAATATTGAACATTGGTGGGTCCTATATGTGGTTGGTAGTTTCCGTCTGACATGGCAGGTCACCAAATGTGCAGGCCTGATTTGACGTGCATATTTTGGAAGGCACCATCTGCTGTTCCTTGGGCCTGCTTTAGCCAAGGGTTTCCTTTCTTAGGGGCTGTGGTGGCTTAGTGGTTAAGATGTTGAACTGCAGACCGGAAGGTCGGCAGGACAGCAGTTCAAGACCCGAGTGCCGCGTGACGGAGTGAGCTCCCGTCTTCAGTCCCAGCTTCTGCCAACCTCGCAGTTCGAAAGCAAGAAATTGCAAGTAGATAAATAGGCGCCGCTTCGGCGGGAAAGGTAACAGCGCTCCGTGCACCTCGGTGTTCAGTCATGCCGGCCACATGACCACGGAAGCGTCTTCGGACAGCGCTGGCTCTTCGGCTTGGAAACAGGGATGAGCACCGCACCCTAGAGTCGGACACGACTGGTTGGGGACACCTTTACCTTTACTTTTCCTTTCTGGGGATGGCAACAGTTGCTCATTAAGATCATTTAGCTCTCACCAGGATATCTGTGAATGGTAGACATACAATGCTCACCCCTCAGGAGGAAAAGGAGCAGGAGGATAACACTGCCAAGCTGCCAAGCGCCTCAGGAAGCCCGTGAGCACTTTGCTTCAGTGCAAACCCTCCTCCAGCTCCGTTTGTTCCTTTTGTGCTGCTCAAAAGCGCTTCCCACAATCCGTTAAGTAACTCCAGAGACCTCTGTGCAAATGCTTTAGCGATTCCCTCTGGAGGGAATACGGGGGGCTCTACGAAGCATAGCCACTCCTCCTCAGATGCGCACGAGAGACAGAGCAAATCATCAAGAGCCTGCCGTGCACCAGGATTAAACGGGGAAAGGGCCAATTTGCTCAGGCCGTCACTTCCACCTGTTTAAGGTGGCTGTAATCAAGGATGGAAGGAGTCTTCTCCCCCTCCCTCCTTCCCTACCCCTGGCTACAGAAACCCACAAGACATAAACGTGCTCCTACTGGTGCGTCTGAGAGAATCAGCTGCCATGAATTGGTTCGGTAGCCTTAAGCAAGCTACGCTTTCTCTCTGTCGGTCTCTGCCTCAGTGTCCACCACCACTGCAATATGGGGGGAATATCACTGGCCTACTTTACAGGGCTGTTGTAAGGATTACTGCGGGAGTGAGCTGTAGTTTCGAACACTGAAGTGCATGGAGCGTGACCTGCTTTGTGTCTGACAGCCACACAGGGTCCCAGGCCAACAACAGAAATAAGATGTTTATTGGGTCCCTTGTGGTGAGCAGTATGAGTAGGTCTCAAGCTGTGCAACTCTGTTACAGTTGCGCCTGAGCTTTGGGGCTGGGAAAAGGGAGCAACCAACTTTCCTGGCTCAACATACCCAACGAGATGGATGCAGTTTGCTTCAGTTTGAACTGGCAAGTCCCTTTTTATTCAGGCGGCTTGCACATCACTCCTGAGCACGGCACACTGAGCAGGTACCAGCCATCCTTCCTGCCTCAGCCTTTCAGAGTCCCTTTGTCTGCCATGTGCTGAGGGGAGGTTGAAACCAGTGCTCCTGGGTTCAGGGCACAGATTCCCTTCTCCACAGAACCTCTTCTTGGATCAGGCAGAGTCTGGCCCACTCAGCAAAATGGCTTCTCTTCCCTGGGGAGGACTGTGGCTCAGTGGCTCCAGCATCTCCACGCAGGGCTAGGAAGGATTCCTGCCTGAAACCCAGGAGAGCCATTGCTGCCAGTCAGTGCTGACAATACTGGGCGAGGTGGCCAATGTGTGCACCACATGCAGCCCCCCCGCCCCCCAACAAGATGGCACCCAAAGTGGCCATTCTGAAGCTTTTCTGCTACTATGCAGAAAAATATTAAAAATATTTTTTATAGCTACTATGGAGCACCAAAAGTTCAGGATTAGCTTAAAAACAAGCTAATTTTCAACCTTCCAGAGCTCTGTAGCTGCTCTGGATGCCATTGAGGGGTGTGTGTGTGTGTGTGTAAAGCAGCACAACAGAATACTCTGTTGCTCGTCTTTCTATCTTATGAGAAACAGAGTATTCAAAAGTATATTTAAGCTAAACGTTTCGGCTTCTGCCCTCATCAGCAGCGCTGCTGTCAAATGGATATCAGGAGTGCAGTTTGGAATGCCTGGAAATGGAAGGTCCTTAGGAGAAAAAACAGAGGTACGAGCGGTATAATCCCTCCTTGTTGTTTTGCTGTTGTTCTGCTTTACACCTCTCTCTCTCTCTCTCTCTCTCTCTGGCACCAATTTTATATATGTGTGTGTGTGTAGCCAGTAGGGGTGAAAATGGCCCCCAGACCTCCCCAAGTTGCCCACCCCTGGGCTAGATGGACCAATAGTCAGACTCCGTATAAGGCAGCTTCCTATGTTCCCTGGGTCCTTCCTGGCACTTTCCCTGTCTCGCCCCCACGGGCGTACCAAGGCTCTGTTTTTCCCTTCCCTGTCTCTGGCAGGGCTCGCCTGACCCCTTCTCCTGCACCAAGCCCCCCTGCTTCCCGGTTCAAGCTCGCATCCTGGCCTGCCCACAGATGACTTCATGTCCAGGTGCCCCAGGCTGCACCTGAGCGGCACAGGCCTGGAGAGCGGGCAAGTGCCCGGGTGGCTCGGGCCTGCAGGACCAGCGACTTATTGCTCCCAAGAATGGATTGTGCCATTCACGAAAATAACACACAAGCTGCACTGAATCCTGTGCAGCTCAAATAAGCCATTAAGCCATGGAATTGCAGCCGGCCATATGATCTGCTGAGTGTTGAAGATGCTGCCCATCCTACTTTGCAAACCCTGGGGACTCTGCAACACCACTGTTTAAAAATAGCATGATGTACGGCGGAAGCAGGATTAGTTGCTTCCAAAACTAGCCTCTCAGGATAGGTTGTCTGTTGCCCCCTTCAGAGGGGCCAGTTTACAGCGCTCACGTCAGCTGCGGCCTGCAGGATTTCTCACACTGCGGAAACATCGCTGGCAGAAGGCGTCCGGATTGAGGTGGTGAGGGCTCTCAAACAACCATTCCGGAGTAAGGGTCGGCCATTCACTCTTCACAGAAATGGAGAGCCCAGCTCTGCCTGCCCCTCTCGCATTGATTTCTCTCTCATTGGGTTTGGCAGAGGTGTTAAAACCAGCGGAGGCGGGCTGGAACCGGGTTAGAAGTTCCTTTAGAGTTCTGACTGAAACCCGGAGCGGATTTACTACCCCACTGACATCGGAGTCACTAGCCTCCGCTGGGTAAAGCATGCTTCAGTTTGACAACCAGCCACCCAACTTGTTGCCAACTGTGTTCCAGGGTCACAGCTCCTTGTTACAGCACATGCTGTGCAGGCAAAATGTGGTCCCTGGCACTGGGGCCTCCACTGGGGCCCACAGACTCCTCCCTTGGTAAATGAGGCCCCCGGCCCCTCCTTATGGGTCAGGATGCTGGAGAAATTCGAGATGGACTAAAATGAGCTTGCATTTCTAAGAATCCAACCTGCAGAATCCACTGTGGAGCGACCCCCTCATTAGGGATGTTAGAGAATTCTGCCACGGACTCCAATGAGGCCGGATTCTTTAGAATCAGCCCCCCCCTGGAGTCCATGGCGGAATGGAGCACTCCCCCCCGCTGCAAAATTTTCCCAGGACGGACCCTACCTGGCATCGGCTGGTCCAGTCCTTCTGCCAGAGCCCGGCAGCGGACAAAAGTCCGGTTGTGGATGGGCCGGGCCGGCGGCTCCGCGGATTCCCCGTGGAGCAGAGCCATCCGGGGAAGATTTGGGGGGAGGAATGGATCGCCTCCCCCCACTAGGGGACGCCCCCACCCAGGGTAAGTAATCCACCCATCCCTACCCCTCAGGCCGCAGAGAGTCTGCGGACTTTTGGAATTTTTTTACTTTCCTTAAAATTTACGCATATTTATCGTATGAAAATATGTACATTTCTGCTGAGGAAAAGTTGAATGGAATGGGGATATGCTTGCAAGAATGTGCTTGCGAAATGTTATATATTAAGATAAATTATGTAAATTGTTATGAAACCTCTTACATACTTATTTGCATATTTTTCTACATGGCAGCAAAATAATTGCATCTGTCTGTGAGCGGATGATGGAACAAAAGTTGCCTGACAATCAGCAAAACACAGACAGACAGAGCGGATTTTACACAGTTCGTACAACCCTACTTATGGGTCTTTTAAAAGTAAAATTAAAAGTCAGTGTATTGGTGACACAAAATTGGGCGGGACAGCTAATACTTTGGAAGACAGAAACAAAATTCAAAGTGATCTTGATAGACTGGAGCACTGGGCAGAAAACAACAGGATGAAATTGAATAGGGATCAATGCCAAGTTCTGCACTTGGGAAAAAGAAACCAAATGCACAGTTACAAGATGGGGGATACGTGGCTCAACAACACTACAAGCGAGAAGGATCTTGGAATTGTTGTCGATCACAAGCTGAATATGAGCAAACAATGTGATGTGGCTGCAAAAAAGGCAAATGCTCTTTTGGGCTGCATTAATAGAAGCATAGCTTCCAAATCCCAGGAAGTACTAGTTCCCCTCTACTCAGCCTCTTCTGGAGTACTATGTCCAGTTCTGGGCAGCGCACTTTAAGAAGGATGCAGACAAGCTGGAGAGGGTTCAGAGGAGGACAACGAAGATGATCAGGGGACTGGAAACAAAGCCCTATGAAGAGAGACTGAAAGAACTGGGCCTGTTTGGCCTTGAGAAGAGAAGACTGAGGGGAGATAGGATAGCGCTTTTCAAGTACTTGAAAGTTTGTCACAGAGAAGAAGGCCAGGATGTCTTCTTGATCATCCCAGAGTGCAGGACACAGAATAATGGGCTCAAGTGACAGGAAGCCAGATTCCGGCTGAACATCAGGAAAAACTTCCTGTTAGAGCAATACGACAATGGAACCAATCACCTGGGGAGGCGGTGGGCTCTCCCACACTGGAGGCATTCAAGACGAGGCTGGACAGCCATCTGTCAGCGATGCTCTGACTTGGATTCCTGCACTGAGCAGGGGGTTGGACTTGATGGCCTTGTAGGCCCCTTCCAACCCTACTATTCTATGATTCTATGTATTGTTTTGTTTATAACCTCGGGCAGTTGCGAAGTGAAATACCTGGCTTGCAGCCCCCCACCATCTTAATTTCCTTTCCCCAGAATGCCCCTGGGCCCCAAAGGCTGTGAAATGGGTGTTTTGTGACTGGCTGTGCCCACCATGGCAGCCATTTTATGAATGGTCACCCCTCCCCCGCCGCCCAAGAGCACAGCTGATTTGTGATAGCGTCCATGACATTTTCTCAAAATATTAAATGTGACCACCAGTTCTAAAAGGTTGGGGGCTCCTGCCAGGGCCAGCCCTGCCGGAAGATAGAGCGAGGCAGTCACCTGAGCCAGCAGACTTGGGGTGTCATGGAAGGGCAGCAAATGGTTAGTTATTATTTGTTTTTATTGTATTTCTACTGCCAGGGACGGGAGAGGTGCTTATGGGATTTTCTGCCTCATTTACCAAAATAACTTGGCTGGCTTTGGATACTATGCACTTTGACTTGAGTAAGTGGGTGAGGTGTCATTTGCTGCTCTGCCTCAGGCAGCAAAATGTCATGGGCTGGCCCTGACTCCTGCCCTGGTATCTCCAGGTAGAGCTGGGAAAGATTCCTGTCTGGAACTCTGGAGGACTCCCGCCAGCCAGCTACACGGTCCAATGTTTACTGTGTTCCTGACCCTGGAGTCCCTTGGAAGCTTATTAGGGGATCCTCAATGAGAGGATTGGTAATGATGGGCAAATGACTCCAAAACAGCTTGGCCTCCATTCCTGATCTTCCCCTGCAAAGTGCAGTCAACATGTCATAGAATCAGAACCACAGAATTGGAAGTGACCTCAGAGATCATGTAGTCCAACCCCCCTTCAATGCAGGCTCTGCACTGCAAGGTGCAGCTATAGCATTCCTGATGGATGGCCATTCTGCGTCTGCTTAAAAACCTCCAGCGAAGGATCCCCCACCCCACCCCCACCAGTCTGTTCCATTGCTGAACGGCTCTTGCTGTCATGAAATTTCTCCTAACATTACGCTGAAATGTGCATCCTTGCAATTTCCACCCGTTGGTTCTAGTCCTGCCCTCAGGTGCAACAGAGAACAAGTCTTCTCTATTTTCTGCATGACAGCCATTCAGATATTTGAACACCACTATCATGTCTCCTTCTTCTCTTCCCCAGCTCATTCAACCACTCCTCATAGGACTTGGTTTCCAGACCCCTCACCAACACTGCATTCACTTTCTTAGCTGCTGCACTGCATTGCTGGCTCATGTTCAGCTTGTGATCCACTAAAGGTGCAATCCTATGCACGTTTAGACAGAAAAAAGTCTTACAACTCCCAGCATTCCCCAAGAATGCTGGGAGTTATAGGATTGCGCCTTAAGACACCCAAGTCCTTTTCAAGGTACTGCTGCCAAGGCAGGTCTCCCCCATCCTCTATATAAAGACTATATGTCTTTGATTTTTTTGCAAGACTTCACGTATCTCTGCCAGTCTTACAGCACCTCAACTGTTCTCTTGTTAGATTTGGCCCAGTGTTCCAGCCTCTCTAGATCCTTTTGAATCTCAATCCTGTCTTCTGTGGTGTTTGCTATCCCTCTTAACTTTATGTCATCTGTAAATTTGATAAGCAACTCCTCTTCACCCTCATCCAGGACATTTATACAAATGCTGAACAGCACAAGGCCTAGGACAGAGCCCTGCGGCACTCCACTTGAGACCTCCCTCCAGGAGGATGCTGAGCCATTAATTAGCACTCGTTGAGTACAGTTGCTCAACCAGCTGTGGATCCACCTACTTGTAGTGTTGTCCAGCCCACATTTTACCATCTGGTCAGCAAGGATGATGGTAACCTTGTTGGGAAACCTTGTCAAATGCTTTGCTGAAATCAAGATATACTATGTCCACAGCATTCCCATGCTCTACCAAACTAGTAAGTCTATTAAAAAAGGAGATAAGGTTGTTCTGGCATGACTTAATCCTGACTCCTAGTAATCAGTGCATTGTTTTCTAGATGCTTACAGACTGGCTGCTTAATCATCGTCTTGTGAATTTTGCCCAGTATTATGTCATGCTAACTGGTCTCCTGAATCTACCTTTTTCTCCTTCTTGAAGATGGGGACAGCATTCGCCCATCTCCAGTCTCCTGACACTTAACCTACTCTCCAGCATTTCTCAAAGATTACAGACAGCAGCTCTGAAACAACATCCACAAGCTCCTTCAGTACCCAGGGATGTAATTCATTTGGTCCTTGAGACCTGAACTTGTTTAAAGTAGCTAAGTGCTCTCTAACCATGTCCTTACTTATTCTGGGCTAAAAACCCCTCTGTATATCATTTGTTCTCCTTGTCCCAGGTTGAACACAACTCCCCTTGTGGGAGAAGACTAAGGCAAAATAGGGGTTGAATAGTTCCGCCTTCTCTCCATCATCTGTTAATAATTCACCATCTTCCCCATGCAAAGGAGCTACCCCTTCCTTGATCTTCTTGCTTCTAACACAGGCAAAGAAGCCCCTTTTGTTGTTTTTAGCATCCCTTGCCAGCCTCAGCTCATTCTGGGCTTTCGCCTTCCTGACCCCATCCTTACATGTCCGGGCAACTCTACTGTACTCCTTCTGTTTCCTGTACATGATCCTTTTAAGTCTCTTTTGACGCTTCTTTAAATGTCCTGTTTTCCTTCTCATGGGAATAGTTTGTGCTTGTGCCTTCAGTATTTCAGTTTTTAGGAAATAAAGTTTTTCCTAAAAACTGAAATACTGAATATTTTCTACAGTATTTCAGTTTTTAGGAAATACCCGTCCCTTTTAAGCTCTCTCTTTCTTTCAGAATTTCTATCCATGGTATCTCACCCTACTTTTCTCTGAGCTGTCCTAAAGTCCAAGGTATTCAACCAACTAAGCTCAGTTTTGACAGCCCTACCATGAATTCCAAGATGACATGGTCACTTTACCCTAAGATTCCTGCCACTTTTTCTTCTACTACCCTTTCTTCCCTGTTGATCACGATTAAGTCTAGGACAGCAAATCCCCCCCCCCCCGTTTCTTCTTCCACTTCCAGAAAGATGAAGTTGTCAGCAAGACAAGTCAAAAATTTATTGGATACTCCATTGTCTTCAGAGTTAGGCTTCCAGCAGATGTCAGGATAGTTGAAATCCCCCATTACTATAATTGCTTGCCTCTGTGAAAGTTTTGCCATCTGTTCCAGGAAAGCACCACCCATGTCTTCTGGCTCTTGGCATGCTGAAGAGACTCTTGGGCATGCTGTTGGTAGAACACTGTGTTTAGAGGGGGCAAGTGAGGCCCAACAGTCCTGGCCAGAAATCTCCATGAGCTGAGTGTGTCTTAGAAGATGCCCCCAAATCCACTGCAATGCTACGCTGACCCACTGTTTACTCTTACCACCACCATTATGCATGGTGTGAAGAGAGTGGATAGGGAGACATTTTTCTCCCTCCCTCTCTCATAGTACTAGAACCGAGGGTCATCCCATGAAGCTGATTGGTGGGAGATTCAGGACAGATAAAAGGAAGGACTTCTCCACACAGCACATAGTTAAACTATGGAATTGGCTACCACATGAGGTGGTGATGGCCACCAATTTGGATGGCTTTAAAAGGGGATTGGACAAATGCTTGGAGGAGAAGGCTATCAATGGCTACTAGTCCTGATGGCTCTATGCTACGTCCAGTATCAGAGGCAGTATGCATATGTACACCAGTTGCTGGGGAACATGGGTGGGAGGGTGCTGTTGCACTCCTGTCCTGCTTGTGGGTTCCCGGTCAACAGCTGGTTGGCCACTGTGTGAACAGAATGCTGAACTAGATGGACCCATGGTCTGATCCAGCAGGGCACTTCTTAAATTGATTGTGTCATTGCCAAATAGTTGTGAATGGTCACTGTGTTAATTTTGTATACATTTAAACTGGAATTGAATTCTCAGGGTGTACGTTTTCATTGTAATTTGACCCTCGGGTTCCCCCCCCAAGCACCCATGTGCCAACTGAGGATAACACTTCATGCATTCGATCCAGCTGGACTCTGCTGTGCAAAAGGTTATGGTTATGCCATAATAAGCACAGGGTCTCTCTGCTGATGAGTGCTGTTGAAAGAGTTCCTGGAAGGCAGAACGTTTGAGCAACTTTGTCCTTCAGGAAAGTCTGTTTGCTTTTAAAATGACAAAAGCAGCTGGTGGGACAGTTAGTTCAAAATGTCACAGAACAATAGTTACAAACACCCTTGGAAAAGTCTAAGATGCTAGGATTCTCTGGCTATTAGCACCTCACAGTTGCTGCGGCAACCGCCACACAAGGACACAACAAGATCTCTGAAGACTGAAGTGCTCTTGAAACGTTTATTTGCTCAACCTTCCTTCCCACCTCCTACGGGGGCTTAGCAAATGCTTACTATCCACCATCTGTCTCTCGGCTTTTCTTTCAGTCAGTAGAGCAGCCTTGAGAAGCTGTTGCAAGTTGTGCTGGTTTGGGACCCCCAGGAAAATTTTGTTTCCATGGAACGAAGGGACGGATTCCCTTTGAAGGTTCCAGTCCAAATGTGTGCACACATACACACCTCAATGCCACATGGCAAACCTCTTTGACATCTGAGGGTATTTTCAAAAACAGTTGGGAATTTCACATGGGGATATTGCATCCTGGTCACAGAAAAAAAAAAAATCAAACCTCCCCCAGGCCACATGAAAGCCTCTGGGCAAACCTAATGTATCTCTTCGGAACCTGGCTGCTGTATATATTCCTAATTAAAATTAGCTGTACCCTGCCACAGTTTGCTCTGCGGTCTTTAAGATGTATACAACCCGAATGTGGTTGTGTATGCACAGGTTGAGTGTGATGTCACGCTTTGGCCAGTAATACCTCTCCTTCATCTCAGGTTTGCTGCTCTCCCCTCCCTGCCTGATGCACAGCTCGGGTTGCCCAATCAGCCACAGTGTGATTTGCCTGACTAGTAAAACCACAGAGACATAAGAAGCTGCCTTCAACCAAGTCAGACCCTTAGTTCATCTAGCTCAGCATTGTCCCATTCAGTGGCAGCAGCTCTCTGGGGTTTCCCAGCCCTACCTGGAGATGCTGGAAATGGAACCTGGGAGCACCTTTCACATTCAAAGCGTGCCCTCTACCGCCACGCTATGGACCTTCCCTTAACTAGTTTTGGGGTCTGGATTGTAAATTCTAGATTCTGCCAGGCTCCATCCCTGGGATCAGGGTCAGACAAAACTGGAGAACATCCAAAATAACCTGATGGAAAAGAGAGAACAAGTCTTGGGATGTAGAAAAATAAAGTGTTATTCTTCAAAGCAGCCCAGTATGTTTCAGCCCTGTGGCATATATTTCTGGGCCTTTAATTTCCAGGATTTATTCTTAGGGATGGATGGACTCACCCGCGCCTGGCTTCCTTGGACGTTCACTGAGCTGCTGCTGCCACCCACCCCTGTTCACGGTGTAGCGTGAGCTTCTGGACAGCCCGGTGAGAGCCCAATGAAGCTGCAGGGCCGTCTGCCCTCATACACTTTAGGCGCCCTTTTGCCCCAACAGGGGTGACAGAAAGGTGATGTGTCCCCACTGCAAGCTCTGGCCATTTCCCCCATCATCAAGATGCTGCAGGTATCTCTCCAAGGATGACTTATTATCTCTCCAGGACTAGTCATGTGCTTGGCGATGTACGAACACAGGACTCTGCCTGAGATGGGCTTGTAATGGAGAGGGTGTGTGGGGTTGGGGTGGGGTGGGGAAAGACATTTGAGGATTTTACTGATCTAACCCAACCAATAACTCAACAGACCACAAAATCCAAGTTAATGACAGCCTTTGATCTCCACAGTTATGGTGCTCTGGGTCAGCGAATAAGAAAATACATCACATCGTTTTACACATCAGAGATCTGGAAAATCCTTCCAAAGAGCGTATGCAGGCACAGTAGCCACACAGGCCTTTCTCCTCTCAGTCCCAAGAGATGGCTCTCACTGTGAATTTTTTCTGGTGGCTTTTGAGGTTTCGAGTTAATGATACTAGGCCTAGAATATGCATGAATGAGAAAGGGGCAGGGGCCAGTGGACAAAAGCAGCCTTCCTTTTCTCTCATTCTTTTTTTCATGCAATATAGCAGTGTGGATTTGAAACTTTCTACCATCAGGAACCCTTTCCACATTCGAGAGTTCACTTGAACTCCCTCACACGCAATTCCCAGTATGGCTGGCTGGGTCATGCTGGGAGTTGTAGACCTTTTTACAGCCTAAACATACATAGGATTCTTTCCCTTAGGCTTTTAATCAGGATTATCTTGGCCATCTAAGTCAGTCCACCTGTTCCTTTTCCTACTGTTAATTTTTACAGTGTTCCCACTCCTCTAGAAAACGTCTTGCCTCTCCTTCTTGAACTGCATTCTGCCTAACAACATCAGAATGTATTTACTCCTTTAAATTCAACAGAAATCTTCTCAGTAACAGGCACTCCCTCTCATTGCCAAAAGCGTTTAAGAATTCACAGGTGAGCACATAGTATGAAATCCTCTTATCCCCTTTGAAGATGGGAGCCAAAGTGGGGACCCTGAGAGTCATTGGAAACAACACAACATCGATCTGAGGCAGGTATTTTTGAATAGAGTTTTCAAAGGCATCCCACAGTGTGGTTGTCTTTAACAGAAATCTAACTATCGGTAAGGCTGCACAGACTAATTAGAAAAACTGCTTATCTGAGTAGGACACAGCAGTCCACGCTTATCTGCAGCAAAGGCAATAAATTTCTCCTGCATTTTTCATGTCTAATATGTAATTTTCCTTTCTGTCCCCAAATTTCCTGTCCCCAACTTCCATTTCAATTTGGCTCAGGAAGACTAGAAAAAAAAAATTATCCGGGAGGACTTAAACATCAGTAGTAGTGAAGCTGGCCAGGGGAATGTCGAGTCAAACTTACAAAGGTAAAAGTATTCCAGAATGACATATCACCTAGTTCTCAAAGCATTTATGATTCTCAAATTTCCTGTATCAATTTCCAGGCTAGAAGGGAGCAAATCCATGAGGCCGCCTGCTATGGGGAAGTCCCAGGGAATCCTCCAATTTGCAGTTCACTGATGCATGTTTGGATGTCTGGGTGAAAACTGCTCTGTGAAGGATCCAAAATGGCATGCTGACTTCCATTGCCCCAGTGACCAGGACTGTTGCACTGCTGGGATTTCAACCTTCAGATGTCTGAGTGCTGCATGCTTCTATTTATAATGGCTACAGATCAGCACTTGACGAGCAAGGAACAGCTGCCTTCTTTGCCATATTTTGGATGAATGTTGGAGTTCCTGAAAGGCCAAGCCGGCTTTATGCATGAGATGATGATCCATTTCCCACCCATGCCCTTATGTGTGCTAAGGCTAGCTCTGAGAAGATTTCCCTCTGGTTGGCTTGGTTTTCTTCATCAGCCCAATTGTGGGAAAGTCAAGCTTCCAGAGAGGAAATGAGATATCCTTAATGTTTGTGTAAATATTACGGTGGCAAAGATAATTCCCCAGTCTCTCCGTGACGCTACAGGACAATCTGATCTAAGGTGGACAATCCAAGCTTTTCTCTCCGACAGCTAAAAACGAAGACAAGATAAAATTTCTTTTGGGAAATCAATCTGTGGAGAAATGATGCCATTCACTCAGGATCAAATTTTCTATGACTGATTAAAGGCCAGTTTTTCTACTTGACCTTGACAGACCTTGGAAAATATGTGTATTGACTTGATGTACACAAGAAGCTGCATCGTACATCCACTCACACACCTGCATGGAAGGATGTGACAATAAGGATTACTCCTCACTGCAACGATGTGGGCCACAGATGGTTTGCTTGCCCAGTCAGGTTATGTTCCTCTCACTGGTAAAGTGCTGAGAATCAGCTTAGGACAAGAACAATTTTTTGTGCTATGAAAAAACACCAGCAGTTAGGGATGGACAAATCCTGCTTCGTCTCATAAGGAATATTGTGGGCTTCCTGGATTAATTCTGGATGAGGCCCCTCGTTTGGTGGTGTCTAGGCTCCAGAACACTGAGCCTGTAGTAGGGTCTTGTCAGGGGTGCTTCTGAGCGCAGGGAGTGGGGGAGTAGTTCAGAGTCTGAAGAAGAAGAGCCACCAGACATGGGGGAGGTATGTTCCCAGGCTAGTCCAGACTTGGCTCCCCAGGTTTCAAAGGTGCAGCTGGAGGAAGGTCCCTCTTCACCCCCCCCCACCCCCTGTTAGAGATAGTGAACAGGGAGAGGTGGTGTTTGGCAAGTCTGAATTAATAGATGCAAGGCGCAGACACACAGCCAAGAGGGAAATGGCCAGGGCAGAACTCAGGAGGTCCTCGATTGGCCCTGTGTGAACAGTGGTGCTTAGAAGCCTCACGAGAGAGAGAAAGAGAGGGAGAGAGACCTCCCCCAACCCCTTAAGTTAGGCTACTGAGCCTGCCTTTCTTTCAAATGGTAGGCAACTTTTGTAGCTACCTTTTGAACCCCCTGAAGGCATTTCCTTACAGACTGAGAGACACTGAGAATTTGCATCCCTATGACCCTTTGTGGTAATGGAATTAAAAGCTGTAGATTGAAGCCTCTTGTCTGTGTTTGAGTCAGCGTTTGAAGATCAGTGGGGGCAAAGGGAATCCTGACAGGTCTACAGCTCCCAAGCCTTCTCTGCTGCTTCTAGCTTTCACAGCCATCGCTGTTCTCCCCACGGTATCTCAGGGTACAGAGCGCAGGAGAGAGCAATCCATGCTGGGAGGGACACAGCAAGCTCAGGGGCCTGTTGGCCCTGACACGGACCCGATGTTTGGGGGCTAGAGGGCACCAAGTGAGACACTGAAGCCTCTAGGTCCAAGTGATGGCCTGATCGGCACAGCCTAGTTCTGGCGCCAGGGGTCAGCCAAGGCTCACACTCCAGCAGATATCTGGTGATTTAAATTGGACATCCAAAATAGTTCCAAAAACTCCAGACCAGCCCCTTCCCACCCCCAAAATACCTGGTGCCAGTAGAGGCTGGTGGCTCCGATTTTGGTGGGGTTGATCTGGGTTTAAGTCAGAACCTGCCAGACCTCTAAAGGAGCTATCCAAGGTTCTGAATCCCATCTCCAAAATAGGTTCAGCACCTTGGGTAGCTCCTTTAGAGTCCTCACTGAAACCCAGAATTGATTCACAGCCCCACTGAAATTGCCACCCCCAGCTTCCCCTGCCTGGTGCCCTACAAATGTGTCGAACTGGAACTCCTTTCATTTCCAGCCAGCATGGTGGCCCTGGTTGCTGGCTATGGTGGGACACATCTAGAGGGCACCAGGTTGGGGGAGGCTGATCTAGAACTCTCCCTTCCCAGTCCAGCATAAGGTGACCATATTTTTAGAGAGGACCATCCTCTATTTGAAAGGCTGTCCTGTCCAAGTCTGGTTTAAAGATAAAGAACCATACCACCTGTTGCCCATCAACAGTGAGCACCTGACCGGCAGGCTGAACAGGCAGGTACACAGGGCACCTGGTCACAATCTTCCACACTACGGGGAGATGTGCTGCATTTCTATTTAAAGTAAAATAATTATTTCTAAATTTACATCCATACATATCTATTAGCACATGCAAATTTGATACAAATCACTGTCCTCTTTTGGTGATGCATGCCCTCTCTTTGGGAAATGTGGGGCCACCGTAATCCAGCACAAGGATTCACTCAAGCAATGGCTGGTAACGTCTTGCACTGCAGATTTAATACAGTTAACCGGATCACAGCAGAGAAGCAGCTGGCAATGGAAAAACAGAAGGCGTCCAACTGAGCATCTCAGTTGTGCACAAGCAGCCGATGCTGAACTCCTCAGCTAACAGCAGAATGGTTTTTATTTGTGGACAAAGGAGGGCTTCAGTGCCTTGGAGGTTTAAAAGAGAAAAACTGAAGCTGGCTGGTAGCGATTCAACACTCTTCAGGTTCAAAATGATACTTCCTTCCCCTCTGTTTCTGCCTCTGCCTCTGCAAATGTTTGAGTCTGCTGCAGAACAGGCATTTTCTGCTAGGGGAACAGAAACATGTTAGGCTGTAAGGAAGGGAGCTCCACCTTGCTGGAGAACGGAGACAGGGATGGGAGCTGATAGGTTTCTAGGAGGCTGACATGAGCAATCAGAGTGTGACCTGCAACAAAATGTTGCTGCATGGACAAAATGTTGCAGCATGGAGTACTCCTATTTCTAATTCCAGCCAGCCGATCATGACCTCTTCCAGGATATTCCATTCCATTCCTCCTCTCCCTAGTTTTCCATTCTGTCCCCTCCAACAGTCAGCCAACATTCTATGGCTACTGAACATATTCACACTTTCCCCCTCCAAATACATATCACACTTTCCCCCTCCAAATACATATTATGAGAGAGAGAGAGAAAGAGAAAGAGTTTGGTGTAAAGTGGCACAACAGCAAAGCAACAAGGAGGCTCTGGATCCACTGTGGATACCATCAGTCTGAAGGTAAAATGTATAAGGAAGATAGAAAGACTAACAACAGAGTATTTAAAATATATTTTAAGCGAAATGTTTTGGCTTCCACCCTCATTGGTAGCTGTGCTGTTCACTGGATATCAGGAGTGGCAGTTTGGAATGCCTGGAGATGAAAGTTCCTTAGGAGACAAAACAGAGGTATGATTGGTGTAATGCTTTCGAATTGTCCTCCAGACTAAGGCCATTGGGACTAAGAGTTCTAAGTCTATAGATCCAGAAATTTTCCCTTTTGTCAAGCATATCAGGGTCTTTTGTTTGTTCTATTGAAACCAACTGCAAAATCCGAGAGACTATGTGCAGGAGAGTTGAAATGTCTTGCAACAGGCAGCTCCAGTTTTTTGGTAAGAATCGCAGATTTGTGGTTATGGACTTAGGTCCGTTGTAGTTTTCCCTACATATTGCATACCACATCCATTTTTTTAACATTCAATTAAATAAACCACATAAATAGAAGTGCATATTAACGACTGTCTAATGCAATACATTTTGTTAGTAATTGTGCTCCTGAAAGAAGTAGTTTCTAAGTGGTGTTACATAGATGACATTTTTGTCAACTGGGACTATGGGAAGGGATAGCCTGGAGACCTTTACTAAGTTTATCAACACTATCCACTCAACGATAAAATTTACCAGAAACACCACAACTGAAAACCCAAAATTACCCTTCCTGGATGTCCTCTTAACTATTGAAAACCATCAAATCGTCACAAACCTCTATTGTAAACCTACAAATTCCCACCTGTACCTTAACTTCAAGTCATGTCATCTGAACTTCAAGTCATGTCACCTAAAGAATAACATTTTATGTAGTTTGGCTCTTAGAATAAAACACGTTTGTAATAACAAAGAAAAATTCTCAAGAAGATGTAAAGAACTTAAAGAACATCTCCAACAATGCAGATACCCTAGTCACATCACTGACTACAGTATAAATCATCAGTTATATCCAGGGATACCCTTCTTTCTGAAGGCTCTTTGTTGTGGACTACCATCCTGCTGCCCCTAATTACAAGATAATTAAAGATAGTTACCCTATTATACCCCTTCATGGATCACTGCCTTGTTGTGGCGAAGGGGCTTGCGTAACTCAGTGAAGCCATAAGTTATGCCATGCAGGGCCACCCAAGACGGACAGGTCATGGTGGAGAGTTCTGACAAAATGTGGTCCACTGGAGAAGGAAATGGCAACCCACTCCAGTATTCTTGCCAAGAAAACCCCATGGAACGTATCACAAGGCTAAAAGATATGATGCCGGAAGATGAGCCCCTCAGGTCAGAAGGTGTCCAATATACTACTGGGGAAGAGCAGAGGGAATTTCCAAGTAGTGCCAGAAAGAGTGAAGTGGCTGGGCCAAAGCCAAAAGGACATTCAGCTGTGGATGTGTCTGGTGGTGAAAAGAAAGTCCGATGCTGTAAAGAACAATATTGTTTAGGAACCTGGAATGTATGGTCAATGAATCAAGGTAAGCTGGAGGTGGTCAAACATGAGATGGCAAGTTTGAACATCAACATCTTGGGAATCAGCGAACTAAAATGGACAGGCATGGGCGAATTTAATTCAGGTGACCATTATATCTACTACTGTGGGCAAGAATCCCTTAGAAGAAATGGAGTAGCACTCATAGTCAACAAAAGGGTGGGAAAAGCAGTACTGGGGCACAATCTCAAAAATGACAGAATGTTCTCAGTACGAATCCAAGGCAAACCATTCAACATCACAGTAATTCAAGTCTATGCCCCAACCACCGAGGCCGAAGAAGCTGAGGTTGATCGGTTCTATGAAGACCTACAACACCTTCTAGAACTAACACCAAAAAAAGATGTCCTCTTCATCATAGAGGATTTGAATGCTAAAGTAGGAAGTCAAGAAATCACTGGGATAACAAGCAAGCATAGCCATGGTGTACAAAATGAAGCAGGACAAAGGCTAATAGAGTTCTGTCAAGAGAACACGCCGATCATAGCAAACACTCTTTCCAACAGCACAAGAGGCGACTCTACACATGGACATGACCAGATGGTTAATATTGAAATCAGACTGATTATATCCTTTGCAGCCAAAGATGGAGAAGCTCTATACAGTCAGTAAAAACAAGACCTGGAGCTGACTGTGGCTCAGATCATAAGCTTCTTATTGCAACATTTTGGCTTAAATTGAAGAACGTAGGGAAAACCACTAAACCATTCAGGTATGACCTAAATCATATCCCTTATGAATATACAGTGGAGGTGAGAAATAGATTTAAGGGATTAGACCTGATAGACAGAGCGCCTGAGGAACTATGGACGGAGGTCCGTAACATTGTTCAGGAGGCAGCAACTCAAGCCATCCCAAAGACAAAGAAATGCAAGAAAGCAAAGTGGCTGTCTGAGGAGGCTTTACGAGCAGCTGAGGAAAGAAGGGAAGCGAAAAGCAAGGGAGAAAGGAGAAGATATATCCAACTGAATGCAGAGTTCCAGAGAATAGCAAGGAGAGACAAGAAGGCCTTCTTAAATGAACAATGCAAAGAAATCGAAGAAAACAATAGAATGGGAAAGGCTAGAGAACTTTTCAAGAAAATTGGAGATATCAAGGGAACGTTTTGGGCAAAGATGGGCATGATAAAGGACAAAGAAGGCAGGGACATAACAGAAGCAGATGAGATTAAGAAGAGGTGGAAAGAATACACAGAAGAACTATACAGGAAAGATCTGAATGTCCCTGATAGCCATGATAGTGCGGTCACTGAACTTGAGCCGGACATCCTAGAGAGTGAAGTCAAGTGGGCCTTAGGAAGCATTACTAACAACAAAGCTAGCGGAGATGACAGTATTCCAGCTGACCTATTTAAAATCCTAAAAGATGATGCTGTTAAAGTGCTGGATTCAATATGCCAACAAATTTGGAACACTCAACAGTGGCCACAAGACTGGAAAAGGTTAGTTTACATTCCAATTCCAAAGAAGGGCGATGCCAAAGAGTGTTCAACCTACCGTACAATTGCGCTCATTTCACATGCCAGCAAGGTGATGCTCAAAATCCTACAAGCTAGGCTTCAGCAGCATGAGAACTGAGAACTACCAGAAGTACAAGCGGGGTTTCGAAGAGGCAGAGGAACTAGAGATCAAATCGCCAGCATTCGCTGGATCATGGAGAAAGCAAGGGAATTCCAGAAAAACGTCTATTTCTGCTTCATTGACTACGCTAAAGCCTTTGATTGTGTGGATCACAACAAGTTCTGGCAAATTCTTAAAGAGATGGGAGTCCCAGACCACCTTACCTGTCTCCTGAGAAACCTGTACAAGGGTCAAGAAGCAACAGTAAGAACCGGAGATGGAAAAACCGATTGGTTCAAAATTGGGACAGGAGTACGACAATGTTGTATATTGTCGCCCTGCTTATTTAATTTATATGCAGAGTACATCATGAGAAACACCGGGTTGGATGAATCACAGGTCAGAATTAAGATTGTCGGGAGAATTATCAACAACCTCAGATACGCAGATGATACCACCCTAATGACAGAAAGCGAAGAGGATCTAAAGAGCCTCTTGTGGAGGGTGAAAGTGGAGAGTGCAAAAGCTGGTTTGAAACTCAACATTAAAAAAAACTAAGATCATGGCTTCTGGCCCCATCATTTCCTGGCACATAGAAGGAGAAGAAATGGAAGCAGTGACAAATTTTACTTTCTTGGGCTCCAAGATCACCGCAGACGGCGACTGTAGCCATGAAATTAAAAGACGCTTGCTCCTTGGGAGGAAAGCTATGGCACACCTAGACAGCATAGTAAGAAGCAGAGACATCACCTTGCCAACAAAGATTTGTATAATCAAAGCTATGGTTTTCCCAGTAGTAATGTCTGGCTGTGAGAGCTGGACTATAAGGAAGGCTGAGCGCTGAAGAATTGATGCTTTCGAACTGTGGTGCTGGAGAAGACTCTTATGAGTCCCCTGGACTGCAAGGAGATCCAATCAGTCCATCCTAAAGGAAATCACCCCTGACTGCTCATTGGAAGGACAGATATTGAAGCTGAAGCTCAAATATTTTGGCCACCTAATGCGAAGAGAAAAGTCACTGGAAAAGACCCTGATGCTGGGAAAGATTGAAGGCAAAAGGAGAAGGGGATGGCAGGGGATGAGATGGCTAGATAGCATCACCGATGCAATGAATATGGACTTGAGCACACTCTGGGAGAGAGCGGAGGACAGGAAGGCCTGGCGTGCTATGGTCCATGGGGTCAAGACACGACTTAACGAACAACAAACAACAACAACCCTATTATATCCTATTGTGCTTGTTTAATGGAAGCCATTACTTCTCCACCATGCACTGCATTCAGAAAACCACCCAATCTGCATAAATTGTTAGTTAAAGCTGCACTTAAACAAGTTATTTGCAACCCAGGATCATACTATTGTAAATCAACCTGATGCATTACCTGCAGTTGCCTCCAAGAAGCCAGTTTTTTGGCTTTAATCTGGAGGACAATTTGTAAGCATTACACCACTCATACCTCTGTTTTTTCTCCTAAGGAACTTTCATCTCCAGGCATTCCAAACCGCTACTCCTGATATCCAGTTAACAGCATAGCTACTGATGAGGGCAGAAGCCAAAACATTTCACTTAAAATATATTTTTAGTACTCTGTTGTTAGTCTTTACACACACACACACACACACACTTCTGCAAATCTTGGGATTCCCCCAAGGCTGCTCACACTTCTCTCTTGTGTATGGATGGTGCCACTTGGCTACCTAAGTATTGATATATACAAGGGGGACCTGTAACAGGCTGTTGCAGTGTGGAGTGCTCCTGTTCAGGCTTCCAGCCAGCCATGCACTCTTCCAAGGTACTACATTCCATCCTCTGGTTTTCTGTTCTCCCCCTTGCAACAGTCAGTCTGCAGTCCTTGCCCACTGAGCACACTCAGTTTTCATTGGCCTGTTTTGGGGGATGGAGTCCTACCCTTTATTTCCCCTATTTTTTTAAAAAAAACAATTGTACTTCTGCAAAACTTGGGATTCTCCCAAGCCTGCTGATACCTCCCTCTTGTGCGTGGGGGGGTGCCATTTTGGCTACCAAAGGACCAGCATTTAGCAGAATGAGTTCACTATTAGTATATACTCTCCCCATGTGCCTTCTTCTCCATTTAAATTGCACTCCCAACAGCCTGCCAAACAGAGAGGGGGCAATGCTGCCTGAATCTTTCTCATTTGCATCCCCAGCACAGAAGCCAAGACCCCTGACCTATGGCCTCCAGAGACAGATGCTCCTTAGTCCAACCCCTTGAGGAATCAAGTCTTATTCTTGTTGGCACATAACCACCTGAATTCACTATTAGAAGGCATGATAATGAACTCTACACAGGGCTGCCCTTGAAGACTGCTGAGAAACTACAGCTGGTGAAGAATGCTGTCCACTGACAGGCATAAGTCGGGTCTCAAACCATCTGCATTGGCATCACCCACACCAGAAAACTCTCACTCCCCACTGGCTGTTCACTGCCTTGAGCCATCTTTTTGTGGTGGTGGCCATTTCCCCCCCCCACACACACACACACACACAGAGCTCCAAAATGACTCAACTTCTAGGGCATTGTCGGGCAAATCAAAGATGGCACTGGAAGGATGTTGTAAATCAGTCTTCCCCAACCTGGCACCACCCAGATGTGTTAGACTACAACCCCCATCATCCCCAGTCAGCACAGGCCCACTGACTGTGGATTATTGGAATTGTAGTCCAACATGGCTGGAGGCCTCCAATTGGGGAAAGCTGCTATAGAGATTCCATTTCATTACAAATCTTTAAATGCTCAAAGATTCCATGAACTGCCAGATGATCGGACCTAAGTGAAGATTCCTTATCTCCTCAAAATATATTTAGCTAGTGAATGTTCTTCCAAAGATGAAGTCTGGGATCACACAAGATTAAAGCTTCATATACAATGAATCACTTTCAGAGATCCTACAGACTTATCAGACTAGCCACACATCACCAGAGATACACGTTGGAGCTGGTGCTGTTATTGCTGTGTGTGTGTGTGTGTGTGTGTGTGTGTGTGTAGCTTGCTTTATTTTTGGATTCCAAGGCACCTTGAAGACCTTTCAATGGAGAGACAGGATATAAAACATTTCATATTTTTTTAAACAAATATTCACAATATAATGGCAAGAGCCCTTCATGCTAAATAATTACATGGCATAAATATATTCTTGATAGGTCACCCACAAATCTTGGTCTAGGGTAGAAAAGCAAATCCCTTTCCTTACACAGAAGGTAATTCTTCCACAAACAAAATATCTACATGATGTCCTCTATTTTCAGGGGCGTTGATTCTTTTCTCTGAAAGGGTTTTAAATGAGGAACAATGATTAACGGCACTTTCTGAAGGTGGCTCACACAGAGTTTTAGTTGTATGTCTCTTGTTCATTTTAATTAGAACCACATGGCAGCAGTGGTGACCGGTGCTTCAAAAAACCTGGAGTGGATTGCGGTATTTTTTATTTCAGTGGGAAAGAGAAAGGGAGAGAGAGGTGGACTGGGTTGTTTGACTAGGTGCATTCTAGAACGCACAGCAGCTTGAACGGCTGAGAAAATGTTTAACAAACAATGTTTACACTAACCCCCCCCTCGTAACCAAGGTGGAGATTCATTTGATCTCCCTGTGATGTAGTGCCTAGAGCATCCTTCCCCAACCTGGTGCCCATCCAGTGGTGTTGATATAACGTAGCAGCAAAATATAATGTAGCAGCAGCTGTCCTGCTCTTTTCTTCTCAAGACACATATCTAGAAATCAATCTGTACTGCGTGGCTGCAAGTTTGCCAGGAAGAGCCAGCATGGTGTAGTGGCGAGAGTGTTGGACTAGGAGTCGGGAGATCGGGGTTCTAGTCCCCACTCAGACATAGAAGCTCACTGGGTGACTTTGGGCCAGTCACAGACTCTCAGCCCAACCCACCTCACAGGGTTGTGGTTGTGAGGATAAACTGGAGGATTGTGTAAGCCGCTTTGGGTTCCTTAAGGAGGAAAAAAGGCAGGATATAAATGTAATAAATAAATAAATAAGAAATGTGCCTCTGAGCTCATGCAGAGTGCCTTGCCCTTCCATTGCATCCAATTCACAAATGCAAGGTCATTACTCCTTGACATCAAAGCAGTGGCTTGTATGGATCAATCAATCAATCAATCAGTTTCATTTCTTATGTGACCAAAGGATCTAACACCAGCATGGCTGAATCGCCCACCACACCAATAATCACACAACTCAGACAGAATGCCGCCATTCCTGGATGTCACGCCTAAAAGCAGAACTTTCCAGGGAGGCAAGATCGCACATTTAGGGCGCAATCCTATGCGTGGGTGGTGTAGTGGCTAGAGTGCTGGACTGGGAGTCGGGAGATCCGGGTTCTAGTCCCCACTCAGCCATGGAAGCTCACTGGGTGACTTTGGGCCAGTCACAGATTCTCAGCCCAAACTACCTCACAGGGTTGTAGTTGTAAGGATAAAATGGAGGAGGAAGAGGATTATGTATGCCACCTTGGGTTCCTTAAGGAGGAACAAAATGCAATAAATAAATAAAGTTTTAGAGAGAAAAGGTCTACAACTCCCTTGGCTGGCTGGGAGATGCAGGCCTTTTTTCTGCCTAAACATACATAGGATTGTGTCCTTAGCGGAGAGTCATCCAGTGCAAAGACATCAAGTGATCAAGCCCAGGCTTTCTGAGGCCTAGGAAGATATATGAAAAATAAGCTTTCCCATCACAGCTACGAATAGAATCTCATTCCTTGGATAGTAATTACCAAATGCTGGCTACTTCCACCATGCCCTGTTGGGCAGTATCCAACAGTGTCATTCCACCAGCGCAAATGACAATGCATTAGTGGAATAAAGGTTCTGAACTATGCGGAAGAGGAGAATCCAAGTACAGTTATGTTTTCGCAAGCGCGGTTGTAACCAGTTGTGGATTATGGCTTACACGAGTGTAATGGGCAACTGCTTGCACAGCAGAAAGATTAGGCAGAGCTCCACTAGGGCTATTTGAGTTTGTGGATTGAGACTGTTGGATACTGCCCAAACTTCCCAGGGATATATACGGTGCAGCTCCAGGTTTTGCGGGAGGGCTCTTGGGCTAGATGCCCCCATTAGGCTTAGTCAAAGAGGGGACCCGCCTCCTCACCACGGTCACAATCTGCTCCTGTGCTTGTCCTCCCCTCTGGGCCAAACCTGCACAGCTGCCCAGATGGAGAGAGCGAGGCGAGTGGAGGTGCTGCTTGCTCCCCTCCCTTGTGGCCCTTCTTGCTGTGCTCAGAGAGAGCAGCTGAGCAGGCAGCAACAAGGAGGAGCAGGGTCAGAAGCCACCCAGGCTTGGCAATGGGCCCATTGCAAGGCTGTGGGCCCCAGCAGGCGCCTGGCGACGCTGAGCTCTGAAGCTGGCCCTGGATATATGACGCCGTTGGAGCCAGAATGTAGCTACATCAAGAGCAAGCAGCCCCTGGCTCGTGGGCTGCATGGGACCCTTGACCTGCTTTTGCAGCCCCCGCCGCTGTGCCTGGCAGGGCAATAGCAAAATGCTGCATTTCCCCTTTAAAACAACACGAGTGCACAGCCCGTTTCACGGCAAATAGCGTTCTTCCAGAAATGCTGCTTTTTTGCTGCCGTTGCACAGCAATTTGGTGACACAGCAGCAGCCATTTTGGCAGGTGGAGGTGTGTCTGCTGCCCCCAGCAGGGTCTGGGGGCAAACGTCAGCCCACCAGGCCCTCCAAAGTTGCCCACACCTGAACGAGTTGGGCCTTCCTGGCCTGAAGGCAAGTCCTACAATCTTTCAAAAGGACGGAAGCTCGACTGAGCTGGAGTCAACAACAGCAAAGCAGCTGACCAGGCGAAGGTGGAAAAGCAGACGGAAGGCAGAGCGGAGCTGAAATTAAAATGGGCTGTGGGGACTAGCAAAGGATTGTTTGTCAGCCTTGACCTGGCTGTGCTTCCTAACGCAGACTGCACAGAGCCTGGTATGTGTAGGTAAGCAGAAGCCAAGAAGGAAGCCTTTTTTCAGCCCTGCTTGGGGGTGGGGAGGGGAGAGGCAGTGCATTTTCTCAGATGTGAAAAGAGGGCCCACTGGGTATAAGCTGTGATTCTAAACACAATTAACACTGCTCTTTTCAGGAGGTTGCTTCTGCTGCTCCAAATAAAACTCATGGGGAACTGGGGGGGAATAAACCCCCAAAGGCTTACATCTGATAGCAACGCCTGTGCTCAGAATACAGCTTTCAGCAAATCCCCTCTCAAAAGCAGCTCCTGCGTCCTGCACTGCTGGGAAATGCTCAGATGCGCCAGAATGTGCCAAGAGCCGTTCAGCCAATCAGGCAGGCTTTTCTTCCTCATTTTTCCCCGTGCGGATCAATCGCCTCTATGGGTCCTTGGCCCAGTCCCACGGAAAGAGAGAAGCTGCCACCCAGCAAACACAGAAACCACCTTTGACCAAGCCAGACCGCCAGTCCATGCGGCTCACGCTTGTCTGCACAGACCGGCAACATGGGCTCCCCGAAGTTCCACACCGGAGATGCCAGGGACTGAACCGGGGACGTTGTGCGTGCAGTGTATGTGCTCAGCCACGGAGCCGAGGCCCTTCAGGGTGGTTCAGCATGAGCAGCGGCATCGCAAGCCAGCACGGAAGATCTGCACGTGGAAGTGCACGGAGTTGAAACCGACTTGCAACAGATTCCGGAGAGACAAAAGGGATCGCTCCTTCGCACAGCGCAGATTTCAATTTGCTGCCACCAGATGTAGCGATGCTCACTGGGCTCAGATGGCTTTAAAAGGGGATTAGATACATTCATGGAGAACAGAGTTTTGCAGCACAGAGGCAGAGCCCCTGCCTTGCATGCCGAAGGTGCCAGGTTCGATCCCTGGGATCTCCAGGTAGGGCTAGGCAAGAATCCTGCCTGAAACCCTGCAGAGCCATTGCTGCCAGTCAGTGTCGGCCACACTGGGCTAGGGGGACCAGAGGTCTGACTTGAGGTTTGGAGGCACCACATCTCTGAGGACCAGTTGCAAGGCAGGAGCAATGGGAGGGGTCTCTGCTCATGGGAAGGAGGATGCTGGACTCCAAATGGAACTTTGGGCTGATCCCGCAGGGCTCTTACATTTGCAAAGCAAGCCCATGAAAGCACAGTAACTCCCCTGCTAAACTGGGAGCTAGGTAGAATTCAGATTAGCACCCAGGTGTAAAGCATCTCACGTTGGTCCCATCTGCATAGCGTGGCCTGAATTGGAATGTCTCCCAATGAAAATCCCCCCCCTCTGCCCCCACTGTCTTGAGCTAACTCGCCACACATGTAACACATGTGAATGAGTATCTCTGGATTGGGGCCTTATAATGTAGATGCTAAAGGACACATAAAAACAAAAATACATCATCATTATGGACCTAAAAATTCATAGGAGCTGTGCAAGTTTTAAAAAACTACACAGTCCCAACTGATAGGCTCAAAATCCAATAAAAATTTCTATTATTTCAAATCTCTTTCCAAATTCTGCAGCATGTATACATGATGCAATGTGAAAAAATCTGCATACATTTCTTCTAGTTAGCATAATTTATTCTGGTTCTGCAAATCTTGGGGAAGAGCAAGGAGCTATTATGGGGATTCACACCACACCTTCTGCTCGCTGGATCTCTTAGTGAACTCTTCCTCTGGCTCTGGAGTTTTCAGCAGGCACTGCACACACAGTTTTAGGGAGCAATCCTATGACTGCTGGAGAGCGGCTGGCCATAGGATATCCGGTTTTCCAGGAACCGACCTCGGAGCCCGCACTTCGAGGTCAGCTCCCGGAGAACCGACCTCCCCCCACTTCCGTGCTGCCTCAGAGGCAGCACGAAACAGCCCTGTGCTCTGCGCTCACAAGAGGAGCATGGAGCGGCCGAAAGGGGGCATTCCGGGGTGGGGAGGGTGGAAATGCCTGTACGACACATCCCAAGTGTCGTACAGCAGCCTCCTCCCCCGCTCAGCCTCCTCCCGCGGCTAGACAGCTGCAATCAGCTGTCTAGCCAAAAATGCAGGGCAGGAGAAGCACAGAGGGAATGATCCCCTCCATGCTTCTCCTGCCCTGCACTGGATAGGCGGTCGCCTCTGAGTTCGGAGGCGAACGCTTATCCCCATAGGATTGCGCCCTTAGACATATTTTCACAGTCATAAGGGCTAGGAACTTGGTATTTGGAAAACAGAAGAAGAAAAAGATGAGAGCTGAGATTGTCAGAAAACTAACAACTGTGCCTGATAACACAGTCTGCACTTTTCTTCAATGAATGGGATTGCAGCAAAATATGCAGCCCCCTGGCTATGTTGCAGCTATTCCCCCAATGAGGACTTTGGTGTGGAGGCGGTTTGCTTTGGCCACCTCATTTTTGGTGCGAACAGTGAAATCATACATATGCCCAGTCTGTGCCAAAATCATCCTTCCTTCTCATTCTTCTACAACAGGAGTCAGGACTGGCCTCAACAGGAGGCATGACTGGGCAGCCGCCAAGGGCCCACACCCCAGCAGGGCCCCACGGACAAGAGCCGCCTGGATGGTCTCCCCCTCTTCCCCATTGCGACCTGCTTGTTCACCTGCCTCTTGCTCTGGCCCAGACCATGGTGGTGGTGGGAAGAGGGAGCAGGAGATGCCATGGTCTCCTTGCTCCCTGGCGCTCTGCCCGTCAAACAAGAATGAGGTAGCAGTGATGAGGAAGAGGAGCAACAGCAGCGGGTGACAAATTCATTTTATTATTTATTTATTTAAAACATTTGTCTCCCACCCTATATCATTAAGATCTCAGGGCGGCATACAGATAAAACCTATTAAAACAGTATAAAACAATGATTTAAATAACTAAAAATGTATTAAATCATTAAGCTAGCTAATAATACCAGTATAAAATCTAAAACAATAAAACAGTTAAAGCTGTGCGCTACTTTAGGGAATGCATTTATCCTTCAAAGCCTTTGATTAAAAAAAAACACGTTTTAACTTGGCGCCAAAATGAAACCATTGTCTGTGCCAGTCGGGCCTCCAAGGGGAAGGCATTCCACAACTGGGGTGCCACAGCAGAGAAGACCCTCTCCCACATCCCACCACAGGGTACGTCTCACACCAGTGGGACGCAGAGAAGGGCCCCTCCAACAGATCTCAAACCTTGGGCAGGCACATACAGGGGGAGTCGCTCCCTCAAAGATGGAAGTCCCAAGCCACTTAGGGCTTTAAATGTCACCACCGGCACCTTGCATTCGGACCAGAAGTGCACTGGCAGCCAGTGCAGTTCCTTTAAGACTGGTGTTATGTGATCTTTGCAAGATGTTCCAGTCAGCAGTCTAGCTGCTGCATTTTGCACTAGCTGCAGCTTCCGAGTCGTCTTCAAGGGCAGCCCCATGTAAAATGCACTGCGGTAGTCTAATCAGGAAGTTACCAGCGCATGCACTACTGTGGCCAGGTTATCCCTGTGCAGGAAAGGCCATAGCTGGCAGATCAACTGAAGCTGGCCCCAAGTGCTCAGGGCCATGGAGTCTACCTGGGGCTCCAGTGACAGGGATGGATCTAGGAGTACTCCCAAGCTATGCACCTGCTCCTTCAGGGGAGTGCAGCCCCATCCAGGATAGGTTGCTTACCCAATTCCCAGACTTGGGAGCCACTAATCCAGACAGCTTCTATCTTGTCAGGATTCAGCTTCAGTTTACTGGCCCTCATCCAGCCCATTACAGCCTCCAGGCACTGGTCCAGTACCTTCACTGCCCCAGCTGACTCCGACAAGGAGAAGTAGAGCTGAGCGTTGGCTCAGTGAGAAGGCAGACTCACTGAGGGATGGGCCTGTTGAGGGTGTCTTGCCCAAGGGCCCTCTAAAACCTGGAGCTGGCACTGACAGGGGTACAGAACCCCAGGCCCAGAAGCCAAATCCAGCCCTCTCGGAGTTCTCCAGAAGGCTATGCCCCCTTCCCCTGGCCCCCTCCTTTTCTCCCAACAACCAATCATCTGGTGGTCTCCTGGCTTTTCTGAAGATTTCCCCCCCATTGAAATGCTTCTCCTAAGGCTTACTCACCTGCAGGAAGAGCTTTAAACCAAAAATATGCCGGTATTTGGGGGGGTGGCCACTGGAATGTGGCACCCTGTCAGAAATGGAATCTGCCCCTTGGGCTGAAGAGGTCTTGCATCCCTGCTTTACAATCTGTGAAGCAGACTCAGCTGCATAGGAAGAAGAGCCATCCAGCGAACGAGAAGGAATCAATACACGACAATGGCGCTTCTCCACTCAATAATTGCATGAGGTTTACGCCTTTCAGCTGGATTCTTAGTATTGATCTCGAAAAAACAGTCCTGTGTGAGAATCACAGGTGTAATGCGACGCTGCCTCCGCAGACTTTGCAGCATATTGGTTTTAAAATGAATAAACGCATCTTCTGTATCCACTCTGGTAAATAAGGATAGATCATCACTGCATGCTATCTCTCCTTTCCTCTAGCTTTTAATGACAACGATAGTCAGTGCTTCATTTCTTAAAAAGAGACGCCGGGGCTGAAGACAGATGCCACGTCTCCCAACTCTGACTCCGTTTGCACGTCATACCTCCACACGCCCTCATGCAACTGCGCGGAAGCCCTCGGAGCTGCCTGAAATGGAGACATTTTGCTGCCTGAAACGGAGCCCAAATGCACTGCTGGGGCCAACAGTTTAAAGCAGGCTTCCCCAATCCGGCTGGCTGCTGGGAACTGTAGTCTCACACACCTGGGGGAACCAGGTTGGGGAAGGCTGCCTCAAAAAGCCGTGATGCACCATTCGGACATCCATTCCTGTCTTCACTGGCAGGGAGGGGCCGTAGCTGAGTGGTAGAGCCCCTGCTTTGCATGCAGAAGGTCTCAGGTTCAGTCCCCAGCATCTCCAGGCAGGACTGGAAAAACTCCTGCCTGAAACCCTGGATAGCCTCTGCTGCCAGTCAGTGTCGACATGACTGGGCCAGATGGACCAAGGGCTTGACTCCGTAGAAGGCAGCTTCCTGTGGGCGTATGTTCCCCATGCCTGGTGGTACCTGAAGCAGATTGCTTCTCCCTGCCCAGCTTGGCCCCAGCCACCCGCAATCTCACGGACAAGCTGTGCTCACATGCGTGTGAACAAGGAATTCCATGTTGGCAGTGTGGCTGTGCTTGCCTCAGTTTCCCATGACGGCTGGTCCAGGGGTTTGTCTCCATCACACAGGTGAGCTCTAGATTTGACTTCTCGAGCTGAACTCTTGCTGTTGCTGGAATCTCTCCCAGAGGCCTGGACTGGCTCTCTTCTCTGCCAGCCTGGCTCCTCTCTGCCAGCCATCGCCTCCTAGGCTGGGCAAACTTTGTTCGGCAGCCTGCAGCTCTCGGTGGGGCTGGAACAAGACAGTTGCTAGGTGTGGCTCCAGCTTGACCCCAAAGGTGCAAGCGTTTTACCCCGTTTGCAGTATTTGGGGATTTCTCCTTTTGACTTGCTCTGAACAAAATGCGATCCCCTGTAAGATGCAGAGCCTCCTGTTATGAATTTCATTCCTCCCAGTACAAAGTGAAATGAAGACCGGCTGTCATTCTCCGCTCCTCGGTGAGAACATGGATGCTCTTAATAATAAATGTCCCTGTTTTATAAGCATGACTCAAGTTTTCCACAATTGCTCTGTAAAAGTCTTATTGCTTCACATTTAATCCAAGAAGAATTTTATGAGCAGCTTGCTGAAGAGGATAATCGGTCCATCTCCCCGGGGTTTAGCTGGAGCGTTGCTCTGTGACCATCACCCCATCCCAACCCTTCAGGTGACTCAGAATCCTCAGGCTCAGCTCAGGTGTACTACATTCAGAGGCTCACACATTCTGGCTGGCTTCGGGAACCAAGTGAAAATGTCTGGTTGTTAGAACCAGTGGAGGCTGGTGGCTCCGATGTCAGTGGGGCGGTGCATCCACTCCGGGTTTCAGTCAGAATTCTAAGGGACCTATTCAAGGTGTTTTGCACCTTGGATAGCTCCTGTAGCATTCTGACTGGTTCTGTCTGAAACCCAGAGTGGATTTACCGCTCCACTGACATTGGCGCCACCAACCCCAATGGGTTAGAACCCTGCCCCACCCCTTACTGCAATCCTACACATGTTTCCCAGAAGTAAGTCCCACTGAATTCAACGGGGCCTATTCCCAGGTAAGTGTGAACAGGATGGCAGCCTTTGTCCCCGAACTTGTTCTGTGCCTATGCGAGAGATCTGGGACCATCCTGTGCTCCCTGCTCAAGCTTCCCCTTCAGAGTTTTGGTGCAAGGTGGCTGAGACCATCTGAGGAGCTCAGATATCCCCTGCATGCAACCATCCATCTTCAAGCTGGAAAATTGTGGCTTTGGGCTGCAATTTTGGTGATGGCAAGGAGGGGTGTGGCTCGCCTTGTGGGTTCCAAGGAGGGAATTAACCCCCGGATCCACCAAACTTGCACACCTTTGCTTTTTAAGCAGAGGCTGGATGGCCACCTGTCAGGAATGCTGTAGCTGCACCCGGCAGTGCAGAACCTGCATTAAGCAGGGGGTTGGACTAGATGAACTCCATGCTCCCTTCCAACTCTATGATTCTATAGCATGGAGGTCCAAACTGTTTGGAGCCAGGGCAGAGAGGAGCAGGGATTTATTTGGGCAGCGAGCAGCCAAGGCACTCCATGAACCCTGCTCAGCTGCTTCCAAAAAAAGAGCCATTCCAACCTACTTGAGCGGAGTCTTAGATTTCAGAACATATGCAGAATTATTTGCAGAGAGGATGGTCTGAGATAGAGATGTTTGGCTTCCTGATTAGATGTTGCCAGGAAAACCCAGACTGAGAGCAAAGTCTCACATATTTATGGGGATCTAAGATCATAAAAGCTGCCCCCTTAGTAGAGATAGGCTGTTGTTTTGCCCAATCAGGTAATACGCTCCATTTCTGATATCAGTGGTCTAGCTAGCTAATCAGAAAATTATTTAGAGGCCAGGTCCACCTGGCTCTGAATTTACATTATAAAAGAGCTGGCTGGTCCCAACTAGCTATGGCATTGTGAGAAAGAGTTAACTTCTGGATGAGTTCAGGGACAAAACCCAAGATTTGGGATTCACAGTGGGGTTCCAAAATCGCTGGTGCTCTAGGTGGCACCATTGAGCTGCATCAGAATATAGGGGTTTGTCACAGTAGGACACCCTAGGAAAAAGCAGTCAGGTAACTTGGAATAAAGTTGTCAGCAAAGGAGGATGAACTTGAGCTGAATTATTTACCAATGATCAAAAAGATGGGGGGAAAGATATGACAGAATGGGGAAAGAAATTAAGCCTACCACAGTTTGCAAGGATACCAGAAGTCAAAATGATGCTGATACCAAAAACTCTTTAAATTTTTTTAGTGCTAATACAAATTGCAACTGCCAAAGTGGAAGCATGGAAATATGAACAAAAATGTTATTAATGAGATAAAGAGAGTGAGAATTTCATTCCTGTTACTTTGCCAGAGAGTGAAGGATGGGGGAATTAATATTCCAAATATCTGCTTTTATTATTTAGCATCACAGGTGACTGCTTTGCCAGGTTGGTTTTTAGAAGGTTCACAACTTTCTTGGAAGAAGAAGCAGAAACAAGAAGAAATTTAAACGCCCTTACAAATCATTATTATGATTTAAAATGAAGAATATGTTATACTTAATGGGACATTAATTTTGAACTGGGAAAAGGTGTGAGGGATGTGGACTGCATATATGTCACCCTTAACAATTTTTTAAAAAACAATGAATGTAAATTAAAGTCATTATTGGAAAATATACAAAGATGGATTCAAATTAGCTTTGTAAGAATAAAGAATTTATTTGAGGATGGAGAGCTTCTACCATATGAAGCAATCTCTCAAAAAATGCCCATTGCTTTTCCAGTTGTTTCAAATTAGGATTTTCTTGAAAAAAATTGATAGAGCAATTTAATATTAATAGACAATTAAAAGACCTTGAAAAGCTCTCAGCTGAATTTACAAAAATCCTTTTATCTAAGGACTATAACATTTCTGTGCTAAGTGTGGAAAGGAAGGATTCCAAAACTAAAAGATGAGTAGAGTTGCTATTGTAATGAGAATAACACTGAATAGATGTAGAGTTTCAGGACGAGCAACAACATTCTGCTTCTGCTAATCTACATGAAAAATATTATGAAGGGCCATATAATGAACAGTCTTTGATCAAGCCAATTGCTAACAGGCTAGGGATGACAATGTTTTGTGCCCTTGTGGTTAAGAAGGCCCAGGGGCTAGAGGACTGGCCGAGTTAGGCATGCTCAAGCCATCTGACATCAATAGGCCCTGATGTGTCCGATCATTCATAGGAGGATCTTAGCCCAGCAGCAGGAGAGGCAACAAGAGCAGGGCCATTGCATTGCTGCACGGGTGGGGAACCTCTGGCCACGTTTTCCCATCTGGCCCGCAGTGTCTTCTCCCAAGCTCTGACTCCATCTCACCTCCCCACTGCAGCGAGCTGCCGACTGCTTTTCTCGGCACGCAGCATGGGAGCCAAGCCAGCGACTGATGGAGAAAGGGACAGCTCTCTTCCTCCGCGAGCAGCTCGTTGCATTTCCCTGCCAATCAAGGGAGCAAGGCAGGGGTGGTTGCAGGTGGCAGTGGCTGTATTCACTGTATGTGCTCAGAGGAATACTATAATCCCACGGGCTAAGGAATGCAGGCAGTTTTACTATATTCCTTTGCACGGCTTGGGACCACAATACCTGATGGAGCGCCTTCCTGACTTGAACCAACCCGGACACTAAGATCAACACCTGGGGTCTTCCTCCGAGTGCCTCCTCTGAGGGAGGCTCGGAAGGTGGCAACAAGGGAGAGGGCCTTCTCAGTGGTGGCCCTGATTATGGAATGATCTCCCCACTGAGGCCTGCCTGGCGCTAACACAGGTTAAAAATGTCCTCTACTTCCAAGCATTTCATGGCACGTAATGGGGCATTTATGCCAGTTGTTTCTATATGGGGCATTTATGTCAAGTTGTGTATTCTATTGTAAATGTTTTAGCTGTTTAAGGGCATAATCCTATGCATGTTTAGACAGAAATAAGTCTTGCAACACCCAGCATTCCCCAGCCAGCCAGTGCTAGGAGTTGTAGGACTTATTTTTGTCTAAACGTATGTACGGTTGCACCCTAAATTGTTTTAAATTTTGTATGTTAGAGCTTTTATATTATGTTTTCTTGTATTATGTATTTTTGTGAACTGCCCAGACAGCCTTGGCTATTGGAAGAATTAGAAATAAATAAATAAATAAATAAATGGAAAAATCATTGTTGGTTGCTGTTTTCAACAACTTATTCCTATTTTTAAGGGGGAATAAAGAGCTATGCAGAGCATCAGGGTCCCTCCCCTCATTACAAACCTTACTCAGCCCCCACCCCCGGCTTTTCTGAGACTCCAGCAGGTATCACCAATGCATATTCAAAATATCTTCACAGCCATGAGGACTAGAAGCGTTTCTTAAAAAAAAAAATAATTCTGCACCCTGGATCACCTTCTGCACTCATGCGGAATCACAGCACAGACAAGGCCCTCTCCCCTATTCCTGAGATCTCTATTTCAACTCTAATGCTGCAGTGGAGGCCTCATGCACCTCAACAGGGCAGCAACTTGCCATATGGTGATGGTTTCCAGTGCTCCTGCAGAATCAGGGCATACACACAGATCACTGCCATGAAAGGTTGTCACAGAGAGGAAGGCCAGGATCTCTTCTTGATCATCCCAGACTGCAGGACACAGAATAATGGGGTCAAGTTACAGGAAGCCAGATTCCGGCTGAATATCAGGAAAAACTTCCCAACTGTTAGAGCAACACAGCAATGGAACCCATGACCTAGGGAGGCGGTGGGCTCTCCCACACCGGAGGCATTCAAGATGAAGCTGGACAGCCACCTGTCAGGGATGCTCTGACTTGGATTCCTGCATTGAGCAGGGGGTTGGACTCGATGGCCTTGTAGGCCCCTTCCAACCCTACTATTCTATGATTCTATGCATCTAGCCCAATGCTGACTTCCCTGGCCAGTGCTGGCTCCAGGCTTCTGAGGGCCCTTGGGCAAGGCACCCTTCATGGGCCTCAGGGAGTCTACCATCTCACCACCATCACCACCAGCTGCTATTTGTCCTCATCCTCTTTCTCCCCATCGCTACCACGTGCTTGCTTGACATGCAGAGAGCCAGAGAACAAGTTGGCCGTGGCATCTCCTGCTCCTCGTTCTCACCACCACCTTTGTCTAGGCCAGAGCGCGAGCCAGGTAAACAAGCAGGTCGCAATGGTGAAGAGGGGAAGCTAGTCCAGGGGGCTCCTAATGGGGTATAGCCCCTTGGCAGGTGCCTGACCATGCCTACCCTTGACCCCGACACTGTCGCTGACCGATAGGGGTGTTCTAGGACCTCCAGTGAAGGCCCTGCTAGGTGAGATGCTAAGAACTGAACCTGGGACCCTCTGCATGGAAAGCATGTGTTCTGCCACTAGCTATGGGCTCAGCCAGGAAAAAAATTCTCCAGATGTAGGCCTTGTTGCCCTCCAGCAAGCCAGAGAGGAAGGGAAGAGGCACATAGTCACTACTTCACCATGCAGATTGCAGCCACTGACTGGTGATAGGAGTATGAACTGGGCCTTGGGTTTCCCCAACAAGGGGTTAACAGCCTCAGTCCTTCGCCACTGACAAAAGATGCTTTTCTTCCCACACAAACTCCCACCATCCTGGTCCAGGGAATCAGGCAGCCTCTGTCATTATAGTCCCACAGTCATAAACCCATAAAACTCTTTGGAGTTCTCGGCTTACTATTTTATTCTTTTGATGCTTGGGACTGATTAAATTACGAGGACTGCGTGTAGTTAGCTGACTGCTAATAAGATCCAGGTGGTCTTGATTGCAGGATAATTGCAACATATACTAATTACAAATAACATTTGCTAGCACAAACTGGGCTTGTTTGCATTTACTTTCTATGTTAAACAAGTTTATTTTAAATCCCCCACTAATAGGAATAATGTGGGTTCACGCTGTGCTTATCACAGCCCTGGGAACATTTTAAAATAGAGAACGTACGACGCCATAGCTCAGAAATCAAGATGGAAAGGAAACCCAACCAGGAGCAAACCTCCGCTAATCAAACACCATCAGAAACATTACCTGTCAAATGGAGAAGTAATTCGGACATCAAGTATCACAGGGTGTCAAATGCAGATTGCATAAGAACTTAAGAAAAGCCCTGACAGATCAGACTGAGGCCCCGGTTTGCACATCACAACAACCCGGGGCTTTTTAAAAGCATGCTGGCTCCAGCCCCTTGATTGCTCCCACTGCAAATGCCTGGGGCTAAGCAACCCAGGGACATCCCTCACCCCTGGGTTGTTTCTAGTTTTGCAAATGAACCCAGACTTCTGGCTTGTCTTTCCCCCAGAAAGCCAGAGAAAGACCCCATAGTTTGTTTTTCAGTGGTTTATCTGGCTTGTTGGGGGAGAAGCAAGCCAGAGGTTCCGGCTCATATACAGTGCTAAACAACCCAGGGATGGGGTGTCCCTGGGTTGTTTAGCCCATCCTGATTGCAGAGGGACTGATTGGGCAGTGGGAGGCTCATTCCCAACCCCGTGTGTGTGTGTGTGTGTGTGTGTGTGTGTACATTTAAAAAAAACGCCTGTGTTGCTGTGACACGCGAACTGGGACCCAAAGTCCATCTAATCTAGCATCCCTGTTGCTAACAATAGGCATCCAGGTGCCTCCAGAAAACACACAAGGAGAGCATAAAAACCCTTCCTCATTATTTGCCATCAGCAGCTTGTATTCAGTGGTACACTGCCTCTAACCATGAAGGCTCCATTAGCTATTGCATTTAAAAGCCACTGAGAAACCTCCCCTCCACTAATTTTTTTACATCTCCTGATCTTCAAGTAGTGCCTGGGAAATAGGTATCCACAGGAACCTTCCCCAACTTTGTGCCCTCCAGATGTATTGGACTACAACTCCTAGTATCTCTCAGCACCAAGCTGGGGAAGGCTGATCTACAGACTGTGTGGATTTCTGTCTGCTTAGGCCATCAACTGAGGCCCTGCTCCAGGTAGCTTCACCTTCAGCAGTTAGCCAGGTGGCTATCTGAAGCGGCACCTTTTCTGTGGTGGCACCCTGACTATCTCCTTTTGAGGCACATTTGCCTATTGCCAAAGCCTAGTGCCAGGCTAAAACTGTCTTGTTCTCCCGCACCTTAGGGAGCAAATATACATCTGCATTTATTTTAATTGTTGTTTGTTAGTGTCATTCTGTATGTCCCATGTTTTAAACTGCTGTTTTTAAAGCAGACCTCCCCAACCTGGGTTCCTGCGATGGTTTTGGCCTACAACTCCCATCAGATCCAGCCAGTATGGCCAATGGTCAGGGATGATGGGAGTTGTAGGCCAGAACATCTGGAGGGACCCAGGTTAGGGAAAGCTATTTTAAACTGTATTATTGTATCATCGTCTTATCTTCTTATATATATCTATATAAACGGAGGTGTTTGTTGGTTATGCCCTCGATGGACTAAAAAACTGTACATTGGATTGTTATGAAACTTTCAGGTGAAACTTTGTTGCACCTCTATCTGGGATGGCATTAGGCATTGTGAAAGTTTGAGGCCTACAGAGGCAAGGAAAAGAAAAAGGTCAGGCCTAGAGGCCTGGAGTTTTTTGTTTGGGGGGGGGGTTCCCCACGAGGAGTAGTTTCATTTCCCTGGTTATGTTTCATTTTCATTTCCCCAGTTAAGTTTCATTTCTTCAGGTTTGAAGCAGTACTTTCGGTTTTGAGGGAGGAGGATATATAAAGAGTGCAAGAGAGCCAGTAAAAGCAGAGTCAGGCAACCTGAGTCTGAAGAGGGAGCAGGAAGAAGCAGTCTAGAGGAGCGTAAGTTACAGCCAGGGTAAAGGAACTTGCATTTTGCAACTTTTATTTTCTTTTAGGGCTTTCTGTATCACTCAGCTCCATTGCGCAAATACCTATAGGTGTGATTGCTTGCTTTACATTTCCCAGTAAACTGTTGTGGTTAAACCCCAAGTGTCTGGCATGTCAATCACCCCATGTCTACAGCCTAAACCCCACATTATTGGGAAGGGAAAGTTTAATTGAAGGAAGGTGGGACTCTTAAGGAGGCAAGAGATGCTTAAGGAGTTGCTCAGGGAGTTCAGGTTACAGGTGGAACCCTAACAGGCATAATGAAATGTTTGATCGTCATCAGATACTCAGCCTATATTATCACATAGATACAGCGGGGGCTGGTGAAGGCAGCAAGTTGCCCAGGTAATGAAAGAAGAATAGTGCCACTTGACGTGGTGGGGGGGGGGAAGAGAAGGAAGAGCAGAGAAGGGAGTAACTTTGCTAGAAGGCTTCACCATATCCAACTCGGACAGGTGTGTAAGGCTTTGTTGTATCAAACTAAGGGCTCTTCCCAACCTGTGCAAAGCTGGGTCCATTTGTTAGTTTAAAATAAACGGTAAACCAATCTTAGTAGAAAGGAAGGACAACATTTTTAAAGCAAGTAAGGTCACAATCCTATCTATGTTTAGACAAAAAAGGTCCTACAGCTCCCAGCATTCCCCAGCCAGCATGGTTGGCTGGGGAATGATGGGAGTTGTAGGACCTTCTTGTCTAAACTTGCATAGGATTGTGCCCTATATGACTAAAATAATGGGTTGGGATACTCAAAAGTACTTCCTCTTGGTTGGCAGGCAGGGCCTCTAGAAAAAATGGCATCCAAAGGAAAGGCTTTAACTTGACTGCCAGACTTATCCAGAGCCTGGAGAAAGCTCTACCTGGCCCACCCAAATGAAAACTAGATATAAAAACACAGGAAACATTCCGTGGTATAATTGCACTAAAAGGTACACACTGAAGAAAAAGAAACATTAGGACTTTCCCATAAGGCTGGCCACCCATCAAACAAAACAGAAAAGAAAAGGTAAAAGAAACAGAACAGAAATTATTGCCCCATACACTGTTACTCCTGAGAATGGAAACTGAAGTGTCCCTTTTCCAGTAGATCTGAGTGGGCTAATGTAGAAAAGCAGTCCATCTCCAGGGTTTCTTTTTTGGTTTAGGTTAAAGAAGGAGAAAGACAGAAAAAGAAAAAGCAGAGGTGAAAGAGAGAAAGGTCGGTTGATGATGAAGTATAATGCTAATTGCTGTTTTGAAAAGAGAATCTCAGTGGAGGTAAGCGGGAACCTACCAAAATTCTCTCCTTTGTATCTGGACTTCTTAAGAGAGAAGAACTGGTATATACAGTCAAACAATCAAAAGCAAGGCCCATGTTGTAGCTTTGGAAACTAAACCAGAGTCCCCAAAAGGTTGGAGATTGATGGCTTCACCCATTTTTAAAGCCATCCATCTCAGGGGCCATGATTACTTCTTGTCAAGTATTCAGCGGAGTATCCTGGAAAATATTCAACGTCAAGGTTCACAGAAGACAATGTTGAGGAGCAGCAAGGGCAGATCTCAAGACCTTGGATGTATGTACATAAGTGTACAAGGGTTATTATAGCTGTAGAGCATGATATTCACAAACATGGCAAACATTACACATCAGACCATATGCGCTACATCAGCACTGGCTTTATTAACAATATGGGAAGAACAAAATGCAAAAGTGACATCTAAGGTATTAATTGTGTTCATGCTCATGCTAATAGCTAAAAGCTGGAAAACTGTAGAATTTCTAACACTGAAGTCTTGATATATGGAGCTGTGGCAAATAGCCATAGCAGAAAAATTGATGTACCAACTGAAATCAGCTAAGGGCAAAGTCAAAATAACTTATTTTTATAAAATATGGCATGGTGTTATTTTATATGCAGGTCAGGAACATATGCAGCAATATTTGTCAAGGCCTTTGCTCAGATTATGGGAAAGAAACTAAAGTTGTTAGGATGAAGAACCATAAAGAGAACCGCCAAACAGCTAATGGATTCTACCTATATTTTTGTCTTTAAAGTAAAGCGGGGGTAGGGGGATGTTAAATGTACTACCCTCTGTTACGTGTACTACTCTTTAAATAACTAAATTTGACTCGATGTATTTTTTGTTTGTTTATCTGTTGTTCTTATTTAGAAAATTAATAAAATTTATAATTAAAAAAAAATTCTACAAGGATACCATATGGAAAGCAAAACACACTCTCCCTGTGTGTGTGTGTGTGTGTGTGTGTGTGTTAGCTATCCCACCTTTCCCTCCTTCACAAATTATTTTTCTGGTAAGGAAAAACACGGAACAGTGGGCGGGGGGGAAGGCTGGATGCGCCTGATTTCGCCAGCTAAGCAGGGTCAGCCCTGGTTAGTACTTGGATGGGAGACCGCCTGGGAATCAGGCGTCCTGCATTGAACAGGGGGTTGGACTCGATGGTCTTGCAGGCCCCTTCCAATCCTATGATTCTATGAAAACATGTGAGGATTACAAATGGAAGACAATGTCATCTGGACCCCCTGTAAAATTCCCTGAATGAGGCAGGGGGATGGCACGTTAAACGCCTCACCTGGAAGGTCCCAAGGAGTAAGGAATGGCATGCCACACAACGGGGTGGGGTGCGATTTCCCTCAAGGTGAAGTTGCGACCAGTCGAGGCCGTGGGCTCTGATGTCAGTGGGGCCATGAATCTGCTCTGGGTTTCAGTCAGAACTCTAAAGCAGCTATCCGAGGTGCTTTGCTCTGCACCTTGGATATCTCCTTTAGAGTTCTGACCAAACTCCGGAGCGGTTTCACGGCCCCACTGACATCGGAGCCCACGGCCTCCACCAGTTGCATCTGCAGTTGTCTTCGATATTTGGAGAACTGAGGACTCCACAGGATGAGCTCCATTAATCACCACTCAATTATTTGCTCAGAGATCAGTGACATGGATGCCAAGCAGCAGGGAGATGGTTGTAACATGAGTTCAAGGTGTTAAGAAGCCCCTGGAAACAGGCCAGGCTGATACGTGGGGTTAGCACGATCCTATTAATCACCAGGGCCACAGATCCCCCAGGTGGGAGGGCGAGAGAGACGGATAAGAAACCCATTGTCCTGGAACAAAGGACAGTGAATGGGTTGCTGCGGCTGCAACCAGAAGCCACAACAATGAGCTGTTTATTAACGAGCAACGAAGTTTCTACAAAGCGCTCCTTGATTACACGCAAGAAAAATATTCGTTATCTAGGCATCCCAGACCCAACATCCATCTGACAAATTCCAAAGGGAGACCCAGGAGAGCACCTTAAAAGCTAACAGATTTCTTGTTAATGTCATCTGAAACCTAGATAAGACTTATGCCCCTGCTTAAATATATATTACTGTGGTTTGATCCATATAATTCTGCAAATTTGTTTACAAATCTCTTTAGTATGGACTAGGGAACAGACCCGGCTTTGTGTGGGCTGGAATAGTCCATAGTTTGACACAGCGCAGCCTTCAAGCAAACTTACACGGCTGTCAGAGTTGGACAGATTGTGCCCCGCCCCCCGTCTAACTGAAGCCATACTGCGCTGACTCCCCTAAGTGCAGTGCCTGCCATGTTGCACCCCATATATACCTGCCCAGACCCTAACATCTTCTTCAGAAGCCCTCCTCCTGGTGCCCCTGCCAAATGAGGTGAGGTCAATGGCTACTAAGGAGAGGGCCTTTTCAGCTGTGGCACCCCAGTAGTGGAATGCCCTCCCCAGGGAGGCTCGCCTGGCACATGCATTGTTGCATTTTCAGTGCCAGGTGAAGAACTTTTGACTGCCCCAGGCTTTTCAGTCCTTCAGTTTTGTTTTTACATGTGTTACTGCGTTTTTAGATTTTTACTCTGCTGCTAGTTTTTACCCTGGTTTTCCTTTGGTTTCATTCTGTTTTACACTTTTATATCTTTATCATGTTGTATTTTAGGGCTTTCATTTTTGTGAATTGCCAAGAAAGCTTTGGCTATTGGGCAGCATAGAAATGTAATAAACAGATAAATGCAGCCTGCCGAGGGAAGGCTCTGTCCACTCCATTCCCCTGAGGGAATGGAGTATAACTCTCTCCATCAGCATACTAATCTCCCCTGGCAGTGGTTGGGCACCTATGGCCTTACAAATGTTGTTGAACTACAAGTCCCATAATCCCTGACCCTTAACCATACTGGCTGGGACCGATGGGAGATGAACAACATGGAGGGCCACTGCTGAGTGGACTTGAAAGCAATGCGCTCCTCAGGGAAGTCCTCCCTAGTGGCCATAGGTGTTACTGCAGGCTTCAACCACATGGATGTATTTAAATTAGCGCTGTGCCAAAGATTTTGATTCTTCCATTTTCGGCATTTCGTGGGGCTGGGGATGAAATAAAAACTCTGGTGAAAGAGACTGGAAGGGGTGAGAATTTCAATTAACTTTCTCCTTGGGGAGGAGGACAGGATTTCAGCTTCCTTTTTAAAGTGCAGGCAGTGGCAGAGAGGTCTTCTTTCTATTTTTTGTATTCAAAACAAAAACAAAAACCACCCCCTGCACTTGCAGGAGCCCAGGACTCTTCTCCAGCCTGGCAGCTGTTTCTGAACTCCCAGGAGACCGCGTGACCTCTCCCTCTCCAACAGGCATTCAGGGAAGGCTCGGGGGCTGCTGTGCTTTGGCAATTGCAGATTTTAGAGTTTTAGAAATCAGCAACAAATACCTCCCAAACTTAAAAAGGTAGGGGAAACCCAGTCCCCCTCCCCAAGAAGAAAATTCTCTGAAATTCTCCCCCTCCCTGTGAAAGAGGTAGAAAAAACAATACCTCTTTCACAGGGAGAGAAAAAAATCCTGAAAATAGGGGGCAGGATTCAACACAGCACTAATTTAAATTAAGTAAAATTAATGCATTTTAAAAACAAAATAACACCGAGGTGCAAATCCCTAGGGTCCCCTTGGCATATATGCCAAGTTTCAGGCGTCTAGGTTTCACAATTCTGGCACTAGGGTGCTGATGGACAGACAGTCAGAGACACACATTCTCTTATAACAAGTTGCACGTTCTCAACTCTTTTAAAAAAATTTTTAACAGAGGGGATCTCTGCAATTGGAAGTTAGCCACTGTTCAGGATCTGACACAGGTGGAGAATATGCAAAGGCTGTATTTAGGACATGATGCTGTTGTTGAGGAACAGGAAGCACAAGGGACTTCCACATCCTCTTCTTGGGCAGAAGGCAATTCCCAAAAGGGTTATCTCAGGTGTGAACTAATAGCAATACTTGTATGTAGCACAACAGACTGTTCCAAGAGCTTCATATATTTATGTCCAGAAACCTTTACAACAGCCCTGTATGGTAGGTCAGTATAATGATCCCTACATTGCAGACTGTGTGAGGAGGGGCAGGACTGAGCGACAGCTTGCCTAAGTAGGGGCTGCCTGGTCCAGGTCTGGTTTAAAGACAAAGGACCATCACAAGGAAGCACAGAGGCCTCGGACTTGCCCATCCACCATTAGGAGCCCCTGGAGAGCAGACTGAGTAAGGCACGCACTGCTGAGGTGTGCTGTATTTCTATTATCATCATCTTCTTCTACTTCTTCTTCATTACTACAAAGTAGCACATGCAAATTTTATGCAAATTGCTGCCCTCTTTTCTGGCGATTCTTAAGTGGCATCTCTCTGAAACCACAAAGGTGAGAAGCCTGCTTCTACTATTACTTTTTAAGAAAATGAAAGAAACTCTGTTGACCTTGGGGCAAGTAAGTTATGGGCATCACAGAAAGCCAGAGATCCTAATTATGTTTGTTTCTCTCTCTCTCTCTCTGTTTCGCACGCACACACGCGCACACATGCGCACACACATCTTGAATGAGCTATTTAGGGCACAATCCTTTGCAGGTTTAGACAGAAGACAGTCCTACAACTCCCAGCATTCCCCAGCCAGCATAGCTACTGCTACTAGCTTGAAGTCCCCCAGTCAGCTTTACGGCTGACGGGGAGAATTTCAACCAGGGTTGCCACTGCCCAGTGTTTCCCCATGCTGGCTGGGAATGATGGGAGTTGTAGTCCAACACATCTGGGGGACACCAGGTTGGGAGAGGCTGGGCTAGCCACTCCACCCTGCTGGCTCTCTAGATAGCTAGCAGTTAAGGCCGTGATCTCCTTCTACCGTTACATCCTGCATCACTCAGCATATTGCTCAGCTCTTGGTGCAAGGTGAAAAGGGCATAGCTGGATTCTCGAAAGCTCCGTCTTGCTCATTTGGCTGAGGGCAGCTGGAATAATCTTCCCCGACAGGCCTTGAAAGTATCTTTAGCACCAAATTCTTCCTCTGTTGTTATCGCCTGGGCAAACTGGCATCGGATGAGGGAGATGGGAGCAGAGTGCATCTCAGGCTTGAGAAAAAACTGTGAGGAGGGGGAACAGCTGAGTCACCCATTCCTATGCGGAGCAGCACAGGAACGGATCGTTTTGGAGACGGTCACTCTGATGCCAAAGGCAAAATGGTCAGAAATGTATTCGCCCACCTTTTCAAAATAGTAACATGAAGTGTTTCCTAAAGTTTTGTTTTTTTTTAAGTGAACTGGACACACACTGCACTCTTGCCATTTTCCCCCCCACACACACTCACACCAAGAACATAAGAAGAACCCTGATGGATCAGACTAAGGGTCCATCTAGGCCAGTGTTCTGTTCCTCAGTGGCCAACCAGCTGCCCACAGGAAGCCCACATGCTGCACAGGAGCACACAGCACCCTCCGGTTTGTGTTCCCTTAGCAACTGGGGTTCAGAGGCATACTGCCTCTGACACTGGTAGCCACTGATAGCCTTACCCCACATGAATTTGTCTAATCCCGTTTTAAAGCCATCCAAGTTGGTAGCCATCACTACATCTTGTGGTAGCACTGTGCAAGAAATGACTTCCCTTTGTCCTGAATCTCCCATCATTCTGCTTTATTACATGACCCTGGGTTCAAGCATCATGAGAGAGGTTTCCTTTTAGAGTGAAATAATAAGAATTAACTGCCCACAAAGGGAGCCCACCCCTTCCTGTTTCTGTGAGAGTCGTGATGCCTTCCAACTGGCAGTTCAGAAACTCACACAGAGATGCAACAGGCAAGTAATTCTGAGGGTGGGGTAATTTTGTTGCATCCAAATAGGAATAGCTGGATAATCCAAACACATGCAAATGCAGTCAGACTGCATTTGCTCAGACTCATCCCTTTGTATCCTTGCCTCAGCTTCCTCAGCTTCACTCCCGGAATGGAAATTCCTTTGGGGCAACCTGTGTCTTTTTCACTTGTGCTACCTGTAAATCATCAGGTACATGGCACCAAAGCACTACCAGAAACACAAGCTCATCTCTTACATTTCACATTAATGATTCTCAAGTAAACACTACTGCTTGGTTCTGAACCCATAATAACCCATAATAACTCATACAGAGACTGGAATCGGCACTTCACCCATAATAAGCAGAACATCAAAGATTGCGAGAAAGCACAAACAAGGAAGCAGAACGGGGTCAAATGAGCTGCACAGTTAGCATTCCTACATACAAAGACCAGCTGCAATAGGAGATATAAGAAGTCCACATTTTTATTCTGTATGTATATTTTCTCCATTTCCATGCAATTTAAAATATCCTTCGTATTCATTTATGGTGTGACAGACCTTAAAAAGTTTTTAAAATGTACAATCTGCCAATAGAAACTTCTTTTTTAGCTGGGGGCAGTGTATTTTGGGAAAAAAAAGTGGCTGGTTTGGGAAGGTCTGAACCTCCTCTACCTGCACAGAGTGGTCCTGATCCAGATCGGGGTTGTGCATGCTTACTTGTGACTAAAAAACAAAGAAACGGTCAGCTGCATGCTATGTATTTAACTATCACCTAATCTGACCCTCAGTCCTAGGAACAGAAGCAACTGAGTAACCTGCCAAAGGTGTGCAAATCATATTTGCATCACATGCAAATTAAGCCCCTGGGTCTTGAGGAATTCTGGGTCTAGCAAAATCTCAGTAGCACAATGCAGCACTTTTAACTAGCCAGTAATTGCTATGTCCCGTGGCTTCAACCAACGAATTCTCATGAAAACTAGGAGGACGATCCGATGGCAGGCCTGCATTGATATTCTGCCTGCCTCCCACCTTGCTTATTCAGTTCAAGCCCCAGAAAGCTATTAGCAAAGTGAGGTGAAGTGAAGCAATTGCTCTAATATATTGGAGTCTCAGAGTGATGATGATGCGGTGTATATTTTTTCTTTTTAATTTAATACATACATCTGCTTAAGTGCCCTCACAATTTCCCCCTGCAACATGTAAAGGCGCTTTCCATTAATTGATTATAGTTTTGACCCTAAATGAACTACAACCTTATTTATGTTTCCATTTAATTTTCTGGTTTATCGCCATCACCAGTAGGGACATGGCAACCTATCCAGGCCTGCTAAGAAAAGGCAATTAGAAAACAACATGGATCTCTCCAGAGAACGGTTGTTCATTTAAAAGGGCTCAGGCTATCAGTGGATTAATGACCTATGACACAGCAGCCACTACCCCAACATGCCCGTGCAGCTTTACAATTTAATCTTATAGGTCTCTGTTCACACGGCCAAACGAGAAATGAGTCTGATGTGGACAGAGAGCGGTTGTTGTTAATAACATAGGGGACTTTTGGGAACGGCTCCGCCTAGACTGCAATTAATACCTCGTTCCCTTCTCAGTGTGCGCCAGGGTGGGGGTGGCATGAAATAGATCGGGCAGAAGCATAAAGGAGTTTTACTCATCTGGGATTATGGAAAGGAAAAAAGAAACCAAATGCACAGTTACAAGATGGGGGATGCTTGGCTCAACAATACTACAAGCGAGAAGGATCTTGGAATTGCTGTAGATCACAAGCTGAATAAGAGCCAACAATATAATGTGGCTGCAAGAAAGGCAAATACTATTTTGGGCTGCATTCATAGAAGTATAGCTTCCAAATCACGTGAAGTACTAGTTCCCCTCAACTCAGCACTGGTTAGGCCTCATCTGGAGTACTCTGTCCAGTTCTAGGCACCACATTTTAAGAAGGATGCAGACAAACTGGAGAGGGTTCAGAGGAGGGGAACAAAGATGATCAGGGGACCGGAAACAAAGCCCTATGAAGAGAGACTGAAAGGACTGGGCATGTTTAGCCTTGACACGAGAAGACGGAGGGGAGATAGGATAGCGCTCTTCAAGTACTTGAAAGGTTGTCACAGAGAGGAAGGCCAGCATCTCTTCTCAATCATCCAAGAATGCAGGACACAGAATAATGGGCTCGAGTGACAGGAAGCCAGATTCCGGTTGAACATGAGGAAAAACATCCTGACTGTTAGACCAATATGACAATGGAACCATTTCCCTGGGGAGGTGGTGGGCTATCCCACACTGGAGGTATTCAAGACGAGGCTGGACAGCCATCTGTCTCTGACTTGGATTTCTGCATTGAGCAGGGGGGTGGACTCGATGGTCTTATAGACCCCTTCCAACCCTACTATTCTATGATTCTATGAAATAAAATGTCAGGTATTCTCCATGGAAAATATTATGTACATCTATGTAAGGCTACAATGTTTAATCAATCCCTTTGTTTAATTTGATCTACTTTTATCTACTGCTTTTATTTGTGATCCGTTTTAGAATGTGGTATTTTAAATTGCTGGGGGGGGGCACATTGGCTCTTATGCTGTTGTAAATCACCTTGGAATCAATTTTGATGAAGAGTGATATAAAAATATTTCAAATAAAGTAATTCAAAACATCCATTCAAAACTGTGGGAGTTCTGGGAGCTATCTTTGCTCCCTGGACCTGGTCACCCTGCAGGCCACAATCTGTTGGGTGCTACACAGTCTTGCAGGGCACCACCGAAAAAGAAAGTGGTGGCTGGCCACCAAAATCTGGTAGCAAATCAGTCCATAGTGCTACAGAGCACTACAAGGAATAAATTTAGCTTGCAAACAAGGTAATTTCTATGGGTGTTGCACACCCCTTATTTAAATTGTGACCATGCTTTAATTATTATTTTTTAAAAATACTAATTCTTATTAAAATGGCAGATGGAAGGCGCTATCTCAGAAGAGGCATTCTGCTGCCGCTCTCACCAGGAAGAAAGCCTCTTTGATGATGTATTTGCTGTGACACATGCCTACATCATCTAAAACAGGGACAGGCAGACAGTAGATTGGGATCTACTGGTAGATCTCTGGGTGATCTGCAGTAGATCGACATGGATTTTTTTGACTCTCACTGGTTTTAAAGTAGCAAGTAAAACTGGAAATAAAAAAATGTATCTCTCTGCTATGGCTGGCTTATGCTAACTGCTTATCTCTTAGGGTGCTTTTAGACAGACGGCTCCCTAGTGCTACCAGTCAAGAGTACATTGGGGGCATTTTTTATTCACCTCATGCATGCGACCCCAGAAAGTTTAATCCCTCTCTCCAGGATACTTACTCTTTTTCTTTTGGTTTACAAACTTCTATACTTCTGCATATCCCCCTCCCTAAGTATGGAGGAACCACTCTGTTATTTTCAGGTGGCCACGTTTCACTTCCAAACTGACAGGCACTCAACCATCCGAGTTTGCAAGTAGAGGGAACAAGTGGCTCTGCAACAGAATTTTGCAGTATATCCACATTCCCTAAAAAGACTGCTCCTGTTCAGGATGTAAGCCTGCCTGCCATGCCTTTATCCAGGATACTATAAATTGTTAAGAGCTCAAGCAAGTCAACTCACTCTTTCCATTCCATTCCCCCATTTTGAGGGAGTGGGGATTGCCCCCTTTTGCTGCTTTTTGTATTTCTGCAGACCTCAAGGTCCCCCCAAGAATGATGACAACTCTCTTGTTTCTCAGTGACCTCATTTTGGCTCCAGTTTTGTTGGCACGGGGTCACTGAGTCCACTATTAGGGGGAGCGATACTGGGGTCACAAGCCTGTTGTCAACCTACATTTCCCCCAAGCACCTTTCCAGTAATGACCAGTACAAAGGCACTGTTACGGTCACTGGTTCCCCTGCAAGCAGGAGCCAATGAAATGGAGCACAGATGAAGGAATACTCACCACAACAATGATGTCATATCATCACAAATGTCTTCTACGGGACTCAACTGAGGAAATGCGGGTGGGCAACTTCTAAGCATCCCCTGTAATCCTTAGTGATGCCCTTAGAAAATGGGGGTTGGGAATTGGAAAAAGGAGTGGCCCAGAGGGGAAAGAGAAACCAGAGAGAAGTGAATTGACAATCATGAGACCATCTTGTCCAACCCCCTGCTGGATGCAGGAAATAAAGGAAAGGGAGCCCACTTTCCTTCCCCACGAGACTTGAACTCACAGCCTTGGTATTTTCAATAGTACTTGACGGTACTATTTATTTTATTATTAGATTTAAATCCCACCTTTCCTCAAAGGAACCCAAGGTGGCACACATGATCCTCCTCCTCGTCCTCTCCATTTTAACCTCACAACAACCCTGTGAAGCAGATTAGGCTGAGAGTCTGTGACTGGCCCAAAATCACCCAGTGAGCTTCATGGCTGACTGGGGACTAGAGCCCGGATCTCCATAGTTCCAGTCCAACACTCTCACCACTACACCACACTGGCTACTATGAACAGCTGGGCTACCTTGCCAACTTCAGAAACAGAATGCTGTGAGAGGAGCAGCAGTACACCACTGGGAGGGATGAGGAATTGCATACTGGTTTGAAATAAGCAGCCACATTTTTGGCCGCCAGCCTCTCTTTGTCTTTTGTTGTCATTGCTATCATGATCTCTTCAGCTGACAAACTCTTGCTGAGGAACATTCATTGCCCAGCATGAGCAGGAAAAGGACAGTGTCCTGGAAAACCAACTTGTGCTTGCATCTGAACATCCTCTTTAGGCTTGTGGGGCAGCGGTGGGGGTGCTTTGGAGTTGATTTTTCTCCAGCGCTCCCCCTCCTTGTGTTCCTATGAACAGTTGCTATAGTGCTACTCTCTGCTTGTGGCCAGCTAACAACATTTACAGCATGCGCTATAGTCAGGACCTGGCACCACTTTTCTAACAGCAAGCTCAGGTGCTGACTGCTGCCAAAACAGCAGCCAAAATGAGGCCACTGAGAAACAAGAGAGAGGTTGTCAGGAATGAGTTCCAGACCTTTCAGATGTCTGACAGCACCAATTCTGAGTCAGAGTTAGAACGGCTAGATCAAAGCCTGAGGGAGGAGGGACCCTCCCTAGAGCACCTAGATGCTGGGAGATTCCTCTGAAGGCCTTGACAAACAGATGGCCCAGGCCGAGTCCCTGCCCCCTCTCCACCATTGGAACTCAAGTTTCCGAGGAGGAGGAGGAAGAGGGGTGTGACTTGAGAGATGCTAGGGCACGTCGCAAAGCTAAATGGGAAAAGTTAGGGGCAGGGTTCAGACGCTCCACCACGACAGCCAGTCCTAGAAAGCAAGATAGGAGGAAGCCACCCTAAGGGAGGGGCATCACTGCAGGAGGGTCATACCCAAACTACCAGCAACTTTCTCTACCCTGTGGTTTGTTTCCTCTGTTTAGAGATTGTTGATTAGTTGTTTAGGGCCTGGGGCAGTCTGAGAGTTTCCTTGAATCTGCCTTTGTACAGAGGCTAGTCTCTAGCAAAATAGTCATATTACCTTGAAGCTGTGTCTATTCTGGTGTTGATTGTGAAGGGAAACGACAATCCATTTCTGGCAGAGGTATCAGCTCTGGGGAATGCCGTGGCTTGCAGAGGTACAAAAACTCTTTAAAAAAATCCTTAGGGGCAGCCCCGCCCCAACAGCCAAGTGGGGGCTGAACATGCTCAGTAGAGCGACAGCTGGAAAAGGAAAAACGGAACACCATGCTTAGAGAGGGAATGGCTAGCTGGAACCCTGAACAGGAGCACTCCTGCTAGGTGGGAGGATACACTGCAACATTTTGTTGCAGGTCACACTTGTCTCATCAGGATACAGTGTTGGACTAGGAGTGAGGAGGGCCAGGTTCCAATCTCCACTCAGTCCTGGCGCTCACCAGGAGATTTTGGATGAGTCACAATCTCTCAGCATAACCTACCTCAAGGGTGAGGATAAAATGTGGGGGCGCGGGGGGTTGAGAGACATATATACCACTCTGAGCAACTTGGAGGATGGTCAGGATATTATTCATTCATTCATTCATTCATTCATTCATTCATCCATCCATCCATCCATTCCATTCCATTCCATTCCATTCCATTCCATTTCTATACCACCCAATGGCTGAAGCTCTCTATGATATGAATGTCATCAAGAAGTAGGGTTCTCCCAGAATCCCCCCCTCCAAGACCAGCCTTGCAACATCCCTCCCTTTTTCGGGCAGCAAGAACCTTCACCAGCAAGCCAGCATGAGAAGCTCCATCAGGAGGACCAAAAAGGCCAACTGATAAAGGCCTTCTATTTGAGGCCGCCCATCATTTCCGCAACGATGAGATCACGGAGCAGAAATCTAAAGGCAGAAATAGTAATAGGCATAATCTGGGATTGCCAAGTCACCACTGGAGCCAACTGTATTTTGGAACAAGAGGTAACGTAGTAACCGAGGGGCTTGCTGATACAGGCACCGCTTTCTGGCAGCCAGCCACAATGGATCAAGTGAGGAAGGGCAGAAATATATGCCTGCAGAGCACACATAACTGGGATGACGAGAAGCCAGGCGGGGTTTCTGCAAAGTCTCTATGCAAGGGACTCCAGGCAAAAACTTCTTTGGTTCCCCTAATTAACTCCTTATTGCAGCCATGCTGAGAAACCATGAGGACAAAGTGTATGCGTGCGTGTTCCCCCCTCCAAAGGACACAGATCTGGGGTAGCCTTCCTCGTGCTTCCACAATGCTCAGAGGGTGAAAGCATGGCTCTTCTCACAGGTGAGCGCTTATATGACTCACGTGCTACACCTGCAGTTGAGGGTTTCCTTGCCCTGTTTTCCAGCTTGGCCTTCAGCGGCAAGGGAAGAGTTGCCTGCAGTGATGGACATCTGAAGGGCAAGTGCAGCCTGATTTTTCATGACAGTCCGCACTGCCGCGCCCTCAAGGAGAGCCTGAAAAATCAGGCTGCTGTGTTCATCCACATCTCCACCAGGAGCAGGTGTTTTGTAAAACTCATGGGTCTTAAACGTCCATTCAGGACCAAGCCATTCGGAAATACGTTGCATCACAACAGGGAACAATGTACTGTTATTGGGAAAACTCATGCCCCCCACCCGCCGCACCAGCTACTGTGAAGACTGCAGATCAGCTCAGTGGGAACAGGGAGGCCTGAGGGGGGTGGCAGATGATGTCAGCATCCCTGCTCATAAAACGGGAGGGGATGCGTCCCTGGGGCCCTGACTCCTCTATACCACAGGCCACCCCCATTTGCTCCTGGTGACAAGGACCCTTCCCCTGGCTTCATGGGAGGAATCCTCTTCTTCCCACCCTTCCCAGGAGGTTTTGGAGCAGTGGGGCTTGGATGTAGTGTTGGCACATCTGGTGAAGAAGCTTCCCAAGGCCAGGCAGAGAGCTCCTCTTCCATATAAGAACATAAGGAGAGCCCTGCTGGATCAGACCAAGGGTCCATCTAGTCCAGCATTCTGTTCACATAGTGGTCAACCAGCTGTTGACCAGGAACCCACAAGCAGGACACGAGTGCAAGAGAACCCTCCTGCCTATGTTCCCCAGCAACTGGTGTATATAGGCATACTGCCTCTGATACTGGAGATAGTCTATAGCCATCAGGACTAGTAGCCATTGATAGCCTTCGCCTCCAAGCATTTGTCCTACCCCCTTTTAAAGCCATCCAAAGTTGTGGCCATCACTAGATCCTGTGGCAGCAAATTCCATAGTTTAACTATGTGCTGTGTGGAGAAGTCCTTCCTTTTATCTGTCCTGAATCTCCCACCAATCAGCTTCATGGTTGACCCCACTGGGTTCTAAAGTTATGAGAGAGGGAGAAAAATGTCTCCCTGTCTCCCATATACCAGCCTTCTGCTCCTTCTTCAACAATGCACCCACTTTTGAGGTCCATCTGGCATGTCCAATGCAAAGCTAGAAGTCTGTCCCTTTCACCAGTCCACAGTGCCGCCAAACTGTCACCTTGGGGTGACATCATTATGAGCCGATGTTGACACCATTGCTGTGTCACTCAGAGAGTGTTTGCACAAGGCCAGTGCATGAAAAGTCTTGATTCCTGGTCCCAAGATCAAAACAAATGTCAAACGTTAGCACATGCCGACACAACTTGCAGCTTTGTAAGGAAAACAGGTACTTCCTGTGGGACCAGAGGTGGGAGGAACCTACGGCCCTCCAGATGTTGTTAGACTACAACTCCTATCATCCCTGAACATTAGCTATGCTGGCTGGGGGGGGCTGATGGTAGTTGGGGTCCAACAACATCTGGAGGGTCACAATTACCCAACACCTGCACTAGACAGAAACTAAAGCACTAGGCAGATAGGGTTGCACTCGCTCTGAAAGATCAGGTTCGTAGTCTGGGGGTACTCTTAGATCCATCATTGTTGCTGGAGGCCCAAGTGACCATGGCAGCTTGGAGTGCCTTTTGCCAGCTTCGGCTGGTTCGCCAGCTACAGCCTCTCCCAGACAGGAATAGCTTGACTACTGTGGTACAGGCATTAGTAACCTCAAGGCTGGATTACTGCAACATGCTCTATGTGGGGCTGCCCTTAAGGCTCCTCCAGAAGCTGGAGCTAGTGCAGAAGGCAGCACCTTGGCTGTTGTCAGGAGCTGCCCCTTTTCAGCATGCAGCTCCTTTGCTGAGGGAACTGCACTGGCTGCCTATTCGCTATCAGGCCAGGTTTAAGGTAAAAGCCCCAAACAACCTGGGATCAGGATACCTGAGAGAGCACCTCCTTCTTTACCATCCTGCCCAGTCACTGAGGTCATCAGAGGGCACGTCCCTGGTGGTTCCACTTGGACCCATGCCCCAGCTGGCCTTCACCAGGAAAAGAGCCTTCTGTGTGGTGGCCCCCTTTCTATGGAATTTCCTGCCTTTGGAGGTCAGGCAGGTGCCAACGTTATGCTCCTTCCAGCGCCTCCTGAAGACATTGTTATTTCGAGAGGCCTTCCTTGCGTGACCAGCCATGGTTTATTAAACTCGACTTTATTGGAATTTGTCTTTTAAAAAATAAATGTGTTAACTCATAGAATCATAGAATAGTAGGGTTGGAAGGGGCCTAGAAAGCCACTGAGTCCAACCCCTGCTCAGTGAAGGAATCCAAGTCAGAGAATCCCTGACAGATGGCCTCCAGTCCAGCCTCCTCTTGAATGCCTCCAGTGTGAGAGAGCCCACCACCTCCTTAGGTCATTGGTTCCATTGTCGTATTGCTCTAACAGTCAGGAAGTTTTTCCTGATGTTCAGCCGAAATCTGGCTTCCTCTAACTGGAGCCCATTATTCTGTGTCCTGCACTCTGGGAGGATTGAGAAGAGATCCTGGCCTTCCTCTCTGTGACAACCTTTCAAGTACTTAAAGAGCGCTATCCAATTTCCCCTCAGTCTTCTCTTCTCAAGGCTAAACAGGCCCAGTTCTTTCAGTCTCTCTTCATAGGGCTTTGTTTCCAGTCCCCTGATCATCTTTGTTGCCCTCCTCTGAACCCTCTCCAGTTTGTCTGCATCCTTCTTAAAGTGTGGTGCTCAAAACTGGACACAGTACTCCAGATGAGGCCTAACCAGTGCTGAGTTGAGGGGAACTAGTACTTCACATGATTTGGAAGCTATACTTCTATTAATGCAGCCCAAAATAGTATTTGCCTTTTTTGCAGCCACATCACATTGTTGGCTCATATTCAGCTTGTGATCTACAACAATTCCAAGATCCTTCTCGCTTGTAGTGTGGTTGAGCCACATATCCCCCATCTTGTAACTGTGCATTTGGTTTCTTTTTCCTAGGTGCAGAACTTGGCATTTGTCCCTATTAAATGTCATTCTGTTGTTTTCTGCCCAGCGCTCCAGTCTATCAAGATCACTTTGAATTTGGTTTCTGTCTTCCAAAGTATTAGCTATCCCGCCCAATTTTATTGGGAATGCAAATTTGATCAGCATTCCCTGCACCTCCTCCTCCAAGTCATTAACAAAAATGTTGAAGAGCACTGGACCCAGGACTGAGCCCTGTGGTACCCCGCTCGTTACCTCTCCCCAGTTTGAGATGATCCCATTGAGAAGCAATCTTTGAGTCCGATTCTGTAGCCAACTGTGGGTCCCTGATCGTTGTTTCATCTAGCCCACTTTGAGCTAGTTTGCTCATCAGGATATCATGGGGCACTTTGTCGAAAGCTTTGCTGAAGTCGAGGTATATAAAGTCAAGATATATATGCATTCCCACAGTCCACAAGGGAGGTGACTTGATCAAAAAATGAGATCAGATTCGTCTGGCAGGATTTGTTCTTGACAAATCCATGTTGGCTTCGAGTCATTACTGCATTGTTTTCAAGGTGCTTACAGATGGATTGCTTTATAATCTGCTCCAGAATTTTCCCAGGGATTGATGTCAAACTGACTGGTCTGTAGTTCCCAGGTTCCTCCTTTTTACCCTTTTTGAAGATAGGAACATTAGCCCTCCTCCAGTCATCTGGCACTTCCCCTGTCCTCCATGATTTCTCAAAGATAATAGACAGTGGTTCTGAGAGTTCTTCTGCCAGTTCCTGTTTTAACCTGGTGTTTTATTCTTTTTCCTTTTTGTTCACTGCTCCGAAATCTTCTGATGTGGAGCGGTATATAAATATTGTAAATAAATAATAATGATAATAATAAAAATAAATAAAGCAAAGAACATCCTGAAAGTTGGGTTAGGGTGCAATCCTATGCATGTTTAGAGAGAGTAAAGTCCTACAATTCCCAGCATTCCCCAGCCCGCATGGCTGGCTGGGGAATGCTGGGAGTTGTAGGACTTTTCTCTCTCTAAACATGCATAGGATTGTGCCCTTAAAGTAATTAAGAGTACTTTAGAGGGAAGAAACCTTACTGTCCAGAAAGCCATAATAGATAACTTTCAAGTCAATCAAAAGTTATTCATATGATTAAAGTTAGGGGGCTTTTCACTCACAGACAACATTACGAGAATATCTTACTAATTAACCACTGCCTCATTACAGTTGTCAGACCAAATGGATTATTAACAGATCACCATCTTTCCCTAATGCCAGCAACCGTGAATAAATAGAATGATCAGGGTGCCATTCCAATTACAAATGCAAGCAGACAAGGCAAGGCAAGACGGGTTATCCATAATTATTTATTTCCCTGCCACCACCCGCTCCCCACCCCCTGCCACGGACATCCACAAAATGCACCCAGTTTCAAGACATTCTTTTTCTGTCATAAGGATTTTGGTCTATGAACTGTGCATGTTTCTGCTCTGAAGCAAATAACTGTTTGCTGAGGAGCAGAACAAAAATGGAGCACTGAATTAATCAGCAGCACAGAAGCATATGTTGTAACACTATAATCTCAGGATGAAGAGGAGTAACATCTGGACACAATGGAATTTTGTGATGGAATTTGGCAATGGTATTTGGTAATATCCAGACATGATGGAATTTGGTGGACACTGCAAGATCAACCTCTAGATGCTGGCTGCTTCTACATGCTGGCTAAGGATGATAGAAGTTGTAGTCCAACACATCTGGAGGGCACCAGGCTGGGGAAGGCTGCTCTAGGGCAGGCCTACAACAACCTATGACCCATCAAGCCACATGCAACCCACAAGCTGAGTTTGGTAGCCCACCAGGGGCTTAATGAAACTTCTGGTGTTGTCACTGCCTGGAACTGAAAAATGGGATGTGCTCAAGCACCTTGCATGCAACAAAACAAGAGTGATGGGCTACATTACACATGGAGGGTCACAAGTCATGCAGGCCTTGTCCAGACCAGTGGAAGATGAGTTCCTATTTCCTACACAAACTAAGAAGCAAATTTTGAATGGGGACACTTTAAGCGTACATGACAAGTTACTGTTTTGTTAAGGTTCAATGGCCCCCTGATCCTAGAACACAAGTGCAAGGGCTGTGGCAAGAGGAACTGAGGAAGCAAAGGTTCAGAAGATCTCTTGGAAAGGCTTGGCCAGCCCCATACAGCCCAGCATCCACGTACTAAAGAGCCAGGCTCTAAACTAACAGCTTTTTTCTCTCTCGTCCAAGTAAGTATATTTGAAGCAGGATGAAGCTACTAGCTAGACGCAAGAGAAAGCAATCTGCATTGGTTATATCATGGCCAGGCCCAGCCACACCACAAATAAAGCATCAACTGGTTCAGGAGGCAGATTTGTAAGGGGTCACCATGTTGTTTTGGTCTCCAACCTCCTTCTCTGTGAGCACAGGGAGTGGAGCGGGAGAGAATCAAATCTGTACCATTTTTCATACAGCTGCAAAAAATACCAAGTTGCACTGAAAAGGTTTAATGCTTTCTTCCAGAAAGCTGCATCGCTTACCTATATACAGGGAAGAATCTTTCCGTCTCACGTGGTCGTCAATGTAGGAAACGCCTAACGGTTGGACAGGTGTAGCCCCAATCCCTAGGAGGACTTGTGCTCCAATGAGAAGCAAATACATCATGTTTGTGGCAGTCCTGCTCCTGCAGATAAGATCCGGGTCTGGTCCCTCATCACTGGTGGATCCGTTGACCACACACACGTCCCTCCCTTCGGCCCCCCACCGAATCTCCCCAGATTCGTATTTGTACTGGTGGGTCAGGAATTCCGGCAGTGCTGAGAGCAGCGCCCCGAGGGCCATGACAATCCCTCCGCAGCCTATCAAACGGGGCCGGTGGCCCCGAGCCCCGAAGTAGCTCACAAAAAGGATGAGGGCCAAGTTCCCAATCTCAAAGCTGCTGGCGATGACACCCACATCGGCACTCTGGAGGTTGAATCTTCGTTCCAAGGTGGTCAGGACACTCACCTGTGAGGAAAGAGAGAGATTTCGGCACGGATTATTTAACATCCGGTCCGTCTATTCTGCTGCAGAGCCTTCTCCCATGATAACAGCAAAGCTCTTTGAACAGCTTTATTACATGCACAGGGACACAAATAGTTTCTCCTGAAAAGGTTTGTTTTACACAAAACAATTCTGGAGTAAAAGTAATATTATTCTACAGCAAGCCCAGTAATTTTTTTTAAAGACTTTTTAAAAAATCAAACAATAAACAGCTTAAAAACAAAAAGACAGCCTCAGGAGCAAAGCAGAAATAGTTAGGACCAGAGGCAATCACAACCTTTGCCCATTTTTGTCCTTAAAAGCAGAAGATGTTCTACAGCTGGAGTCCAAGAGGTTCTGACAGCCTCTGTCCTCTTTGAGCAGGGGGCTGTTCTCAGTGTACATCGCAATGCTGATAGGACATTTAAAAGATCACTGGTCAACACAGAGAGGAAGTATTAGTGGGCACGCTAACGCTTGCTGTGTTATTTGGTAAGGAAAATGAAAGAAAAAATTCCCTGCCTCCTCCAGAACAGCCTTCCCCAACTTGGTGCCCGCCAAATGGGTTAGACTACAATTCCCATAATCCCCAGTTGGCATTGCCAACAACCATGCTGGCTGAGGATGGTGGGAACTGGAGTTCAACACATCTGGAGGGCACCAGATGGGGGAATGCTGGCTTAGCAACATAGGGAACTGCCTTATACTGGATCTGGCTCATTGCCCATCTAACCCAGTATTGTCTCTTCTGACCAGCAGCGGCTCTTCTAGTCTCTGGCGGAGAGATTCCTTTCCCATGACCTGCTCCTTGATCCTTCTAACTGCAGATGCCAGGGATCGAACCTGGGACCTTCGGCATGCAAGCTGCGTGCTTGCCACGCTGAGCCACGACCCCTCTCCTGAAAGAGGGAACATCTTACTGCCTTGGAAGTTGGGCAGAACTGAAGCCAATACATCACCGAGCCTGGGTCCCGCTGCAGTTTCTGCCTCGTTTGTGGTTTCTGAACACACCCCAGCATTAACACACACTTCGCCGGAAAACCGAAAACGATGAGCTGCAGTGTAACGAGTAGCCATTTGTCACGAGGAGCACATGTTGAGCAGCAGGAAGGACGGAATAAGGCGCACACCAGTCAGCACTCCTACTGTGCACGAGAACATGCCATATTCCTCCCCGCCTCAGCTGTAACTGAGAATCTTTCCCCCCGTGGCACGTCTCTCTCCCATGCTGACCCAAAGAACAATCCAGGACTTGCTGGTGCAGCAGGCCTGTCAGACTGCATTTGGGTCACTGGGCTGTGCCACCACAAGACATTCCTCTCCCATTCCCTGCTTCAGCCCTGCCAGCCAAGTCAACGACAGAGCCAGAAAAACGCAGGCCTTTTTCCACAGAGGGGGGCCTGGCAAAGCAGGCAAGGATTAATGTGAAGTATTATTACTCCAACTTTCAGTAAAGTATTTTCAAGGCGGCCTATAATTTTTATTATTATTATTATTATTATTATTATTATTTACAATATTTATACACCGCTCCACATCAAAAGATTTCGGAGCGGTGAACAGCAAAGATAAAGGAGTAAAACACTATGTTAAAACAATTTAAAACATTTCAAACAGAAACAAGTTCTGATAAGACCAAATTTAATAAACAGTGGCTGGTCACTCAAGGAAGGCTTCCTGAAATAGCAAGGTCTTCAGGAGGCCCTGGAAGCAACACAGTGTTGGCCTGTCTGACCTCCGAAGGCAGGGAGTTCCATAGGAAAGGGGCCACCATGCTGAAGGCTCTTTTCCTGGTGGACTCCAGCAAGGCCATGGGTCCATGTGGAACCACCAGGGACAGGCCTTCTGATGACCGCAGTGACTGTCTAGGTTGGTAAGGGAGAAGGTGCTCTCTTGGGTATCCTGGTCCCAAGGTGTTTAGGGCTTTGTACGCTAGTACTAATACCTTAAACCTGGCCCGGTAGAGAATATAATATATATATATTGTTATGCGTGCTGGTTCCGTCATAACTTTTATCAGCCAAATTCCTTGGTAATGATGTTTAGGGAATGACTCTTCTTGGGGATTCATTTATGGAGATTGCTGGCTAACTGCTCAGGAAGGAGATTTGAAGTTTTCTCAATGGCAGAGAAGCTATAGAACAGGAAGGTGACACATCTCCCCTCTTCCCCCAACCTCAGCTAAGGAGGTCTCGGTGCAAGCAAAACTTTGCTTTGAGGATCTGGAAGCAATTTGGGGTGCAGCAGGTATCTTTCTCTGGGAAATCTGAAGGCCAAAACAGACATTATTTTAAATCCATATCTAGCAACCTTTACTCTCAAGTAGGCACAGAGGGGCCGGATCAGGGACCTAGCATGGGCGGGGGCTTTTAAGGTCTGGACCTACTCTACAGTGAAAATGGGGGGGGGAACCATAGGTGCTCGATATGGATTTAACAGAAAGTTTATTTTGGCTCTGATGTGATGTGAGAATAGCCGGTATGTTGCCAAGCTGAAGTTTGCTTCCAACCCATGTTCTAGTTGTATGTTTGTAAATAAACCCAAATATTACAAAAATACCATAAGTCTCCACTTATTTCTCCTTTCAAAGAATCCAACTCCAAGTAAGTGCTGCCCCTGGAACTTGTTGGCGCATGGGGAAGTCGGCAGCATGCAATTATTTTTTTTAAAAAATACAAAATAAAACAATAAAAACAACAAGCAGGATAAAACAGAGCAATTTCTAACGCTGGCAAGTCATACCACAAAGGCCACAAAAAACCACTTTCAGAGCCATCTGAACTTCTTATAGCATGGGAAAACACGATAGTCTTTACATAGCACCTAAAAGACATCTGATTTGGGACTAGGGAAAAAAAATAGAGGTGATAATTCCACAGCTGAGGTACCATCACCAAGGAGGCACAACCAGAGTTGGGCCTCTGACAAAGTTCTATTAGGCAGCTTCATATGAGAGGAGGCAGCTCTCCAAATAACCTGGTAGGGGGGTAAATAAAAGGGTATGGAACTAGTATGGAAGAGGATGCCCTTCCTAAATAACACCCTTTGTGCCACCGGAGCTTCTGTGGCATGACAGTGAAACTGACAAAAGCCTGATGTTATGGCTTCCATTTACAACGTTCCTGCTGCCATCTGTACAATATAAAGCCACACACATACACCCAGATGGAGCTTGGAGCCAAACCAATGGAAAGCGGAACGCAAGATCCTGCCAGGGGCTTTGGCACCAGTGCACTGCATTGCATCTCTGGTGCCTGTACTCGGTGTAGCCGAGTACTTTGCAAGACAAAGCGACCAGTGGCCACAGCATGAATACACAGGGCAAAGGGAATCCCTGCCCTTAATGTCTGGCACTTGGAGGCAGTGGCGGGGGAATCGCAGTTAACACTGGCCAAATACACAGCTGCTAAACAGATAATCGTTCCTGCTGACTGCTGCAGCTGCCAAACATCCAGCATGAAAACACATTTTCCTTCAAGATAGTTTCTCCTTAAGCCTACAAAATGCTGTATAATAGCAGAATTGCGATTACTGCCATCCTTCCGTGAGAAGCTGAAGAATGAAGAGATGTTACATTCTCAAGAGTATCGCTGTACAGGGCCTTCCTTATACATCGGTCTCTCGGGATGAATTTACATAATCCACCCTTCATTTTGTCCATGCTCCTATCTCCCCAAAGGCACTTTGTGGCAACTAGAAAACACAGGTAACACTTCACACACATCTCCAGAGCTTTTAAACCTAAGGGACTGTACTTTTTCTGCTGTGTGGGTGAGCAAAAGGAAGATGGCTTGCATGTCTTGGAAAAGGTGGAGGAAAAGTAGCTAAGAGGGGGAGCAGTTGATGCATGTTTCAATGGCCCAGAGTCCATTCACAGGACCACTGGACCTAATGCAAGTTAGCTACACACAGAGCTCGTCTGCTTTTGCTGACAGCAGGGCCAACATCATGAGTAGGCACGGTCAGGCACCTGCCAAGGGCCCACACCCCAGCAATAGCCCACTGAAACAAGCCCCTTGGACTTGTTCCTTGTCTTCATCATTGCAACCTGCCTGTTCACCTGCCTCTTCCTCTGGACCAGGTAATGGTAGTTAGGGATGTACGGACTGTGTAAAATCTGCTCCGTCTGGGTTTCACAGATTGTCAGGTGCTTTTTGTTCCATCGTCCAGAGACAGATGCAATCTTTTTTTTTGTCATGTGGAAAAATATGTAAATAATTACACAGGAGGTTTCATAAGAATTTACATAATTTACCTTAGTACGTAACATTTAGCATGTTGTCCCCCATTCCATTCCACTTTTCCACAGCAGAAACTTGAGTATTTTCCTATGAATAAATATGCATAAATTTGGGGGAAGTAAAAAAAAAAATCCAAAAGTCCACAGACTCCTCGCAGCCTGCAGGGCTCGCTCCACAGTGGATTCTGCAGGTCAGGTTCTTAGAAATCCGAGCTCATTTTATCCCATTTCGAATTTCTCCAGCGTCCCTAATGGTAGTGGTGATAATTTAGTTTAGAAAGCAATATGAAAGGTTTGCGAATTGCTGGAATAACAGATTCTTTCAGGAAATTTAAGACATATTGTCATTTTTGTAACAATAGATATTGATTTGCACAACACAACAGCCCATCATAGTTTAATTTACCCACAGGGGCTGTTGCGTTCTGCTGGACACCCGTGGGTGCCTTTTTTGCATGGTGCCTATAGGCACCCTGTTTGCTGTGGCTTATTGTGTCATGCAAACCGAGGCGGCAGGGGTTGTTTGAGGGTTAGACAACCCGCAAATGACACTAAAAGAAGCCATGGGTTGAGGGTTGTCCAACCATCAAACAACCCCTGCCGCTTGGGTTCGCATGGCATGACAAACCACGGGAAGCTGAGTGGCATGCAAAAATGCTACCCGCGGGCTCCCAGCATGATGCGACAGCCTCCATGTGTAACTTAACCCACGATGGGTTGTTGTGACATGTGAACAGGCTCATTATATTGGGTTGCAATAGCTTTAACAGTCCTGGCTCCAAATATGTATTCCTTTTTAATGTGTTTTTAAAGCATGGATCTTGTTTCTGTGTATTTGGTTAAAAACAGCACAGTAATGTTGTTGTGGGGTTGGGTTTTTAAATTTTGTTTTTACTTCTATCAATTAAAAAAGAACTGGTCCGTTTGCTCAGACCCACTAAACAGAATCCTGTGGATTCCACAATTGGATGATTATGTGCAGGGATTTGTCTTGAGCACAGAGCGTGCCATCTGGGGAAATCTCAGCTTCCATTTAAGAACAATGAACAACAAGAGCAAATTTCTAGCCCTTATGGTTGCAGTGATAGGTGGGCAATGCTGCCGCAATTTCAGAGGCCAGAGGGCGACTTTCAACTGTCTGGGGAAAAGCTTCCAGTGTCTCAACAATAAAAGAAATTAAGGCAATAATGCCAAATTCATTTGATACCCTGTTTGCCTATTTTCTAGGCAAAAAAAAATCCATTAAGGAAGAAAAGATGAAATAACTGCACAATGTCTTTTGATTGGTAGTGCTAGGAGCCCTCTGTCTGAAAGCACCCTTGGTAATTTTAATGCAGTTTTAAATAGCATTTTGCCTCTTGTATGCTGTTTTGAGACTCAAGTTGGCTAACTGCGTGCAAAGCACACGCTCTGCTACCAAGTGATGGACTCTCCCCAACAAAAATCCTTAAGAAAAGAAACCACTACATCCCAACGACATCCCAGCTAACATATTTTAAAACTGAATTGGGGAACCAATTTTATTTTCAAGCAATTTTGTCTCTAAGAGTATCTGTTTCAGAATCCCCACCCACCCACCACACACACACAAAAAATCATTACTGTCAGGGTTGGATCAGAGCCCAAAGCAGTTCTGATTCTGAGGAAGAGATAGAAACCATGGGAGAGGAACCCGCACGCTGTTCAGAGGTGCAGCTGGGGGAAGAACTCCTCCCGGTACACATTCCTGAGAGTGATAGTGACCCTGGCAGGGAGAGGGAGGTGCAACAGCAGTTTCTGGATGCTAGGTGCCGGCGCAGCGTCAAGCGGGAGATGGCAGGCGCCGAGAGGAGGCACTCAGTCAGCTTGGCGTGACAGCAACAGCAGTGCCCCGATGCCCCACGGGAAAGGGGTGGACTCTCTCCTAGCCCATAAGTTCAGAGGTTTCCCGCCTTCCCCTCCAAACGGAGATCAACCGATTCCTAAGGCTAGAACCCCCGAGTAGGCAGCTCTCTTAAGTCTCACTCGTAGGAGCAAGCAATTAGCATCTGTAAGCATCATTAGGTTGAATGGAAGTAAAGCCTTGGAAAAGAGCCCTATTGTCTGCGTGTTGATTCTGGCCACCTGAGGATTTCAGAAGGCAGCAGCGGCGACCTCCTGACAATTACTATTCTAACAATGACCTCTGAACACGGATTCAGCAAGCAGATCCACCCTTCCCCTTTCTCATGCTGAAGCACCTCTGGATATTCCTTGTCACAAACTCTGACCTTCAATGCCAAAAGATAGCCGTGCTCACCATCCTTACAGAAACAGCCAGATGGGTGAAAAGCTCCTGACCTCAGCATCTATCCACCCCAAATGTCCTCTCTGTCACAAAAAGGATTTACTGAGATTATTTATTTATTTACTTACTTACTTTGTATAGCGCCATGGATGCACATGGCACTGCACAGAATAAAACAATAAAACAGGAAATCCCTGCCACAAAGGCTTACATTCTAATAAAATCACAAAATAAAACTAAAAGGAAAGGAGGAGAAGACAGCAGACAGGCACAGGAAAACACTATGAAACTAAATAGTCAACATTACCAGCAATAATAAAATCTAAAGTTCCAGATGCTTTGGAAAAGAGAAAGGTTTTTAACTGAGATTTAAAAGCAGTAATTGAATCAATGGTGCGCAAATACTCTGGAAGAGAATTCCAAGAGGAAGGAGCAGCAAGAGAGAATGGATGGAGCCAGGCAAGAGAAGTAGAAACCCTTGGAGGATGGGTAAGAAGCAACGCATTCAAAGAGCAAAGAACTCGAGCAGGTCTATGGTGCGAAATAAGGCTGAAACATACGGAGAAGCTAAACAATGACAGGCTTTAAAAGTCAAAAGAAGCAGCTTATACTGAAACCTAGACTGAATAGGGAGCCAGTGAAGAGATGGGAAGAATCAGACTTGCAGCCAAAGGATCTGCAGAAATTGGACAGACTGACAATAGCCCCCGTTTTCCACTTCAGCATTTATTATTACGGCCAATATATATCCTGCATCCTTTGCAAGATTGCATCGTAGGCACACCTCATCTTCCATTCTCCAAGGAAGACACTCCCATGGCTATTCCTGCAAGCACATCCATTCCTAGCTTTGGGAGGGTGGTATGAGCATATATGTACATTCATTAGTGCAGGCCTGGGGCTAATGAGGGGGTTGCATTTGTGGCCTTGATTAATACACTTCCACCTAGAGATAGGAGGGGCAATTGCACCTTCCTAATCTTCTTAAGTCTTTATGCAGCTTTTGGTGTAATCAGTCATGAGATGTTGGTGGCATGACTGCAAGTCATCACAGAATTCACAAGACCCATTTTGAGTGGTTTCAGCCTAGTTTTGAGTGGTTTCAGCCACGTGCAGAAGGGTGATGACAGGCAGCTGTTTATCACTGGGCTAGGAGGCAGATCCCTTTGTCGAGCAAAGGCTGGCAATATGTTTCCATGGGATCTAAATAGTTGGCCAATTACTTCTTGATACAGGACCATTTGGGGGGATGTTCTAAATAGAGAGAACCATCAAGGAAGGTTTCCCCTGCCTAGCTACGGATGTAGTAATCCAGGTGTCTCTGTGAAAAGAAACAGCCATTTGGGGGCAGATTGAGAAAGACACAGTTTGGGGTTGGTGGCTTGCTTACTCCCTGGACACCTGATCTAGGGGAGCAGTAGATTTGGCTGTATCAGGGTGCTTCAGCCAGCCTTCCTCAACCCAGTGCACTCCAGATGAGTTGGACTACAGCTCCCATCATAACTTAAGCTGTGTTGTCGGTTTCTTTTCAATTTGTGCAGCCCGAGGATGTGGACAGGATCCTTGGAGGGGTGAGAGCCACCACATATATGCTGGATCCTTGCCCCTCCTGGCTTATTAAAGAGGCCAGAGGAGGACTGGCTGAGTGGATAATGGGAGTGGTTAATGCCTCTTTGGAACAAGGTATTGTTCCATTATGCTTAAAAGAGGTGGTTGTGAGACCTCTGTTGAAGAAGCCTTCCCTGAATCCCACCATACTAGATAACTATCGTCCAGTCTAACGTACCATTTTTGGGCAAGGTATTAGAGCGTGTGGTGACTTCCCAGCTCCAGGGGTTCCTGGATGAAATGGATTATCTTGATTCATTTCAGTTGGTTTCAGGCCTGGGTAAGGAACGGAGACAGCTTTGGTCGCCTTGATGGATGACCTACGCTGGGAACTGGACAGGGGGAGTGTGTCCCTGTTAGTTCTGCTGGACCTCTCAGCAGCATTCGATACCATCGACCATGGTATTCTTCTGGGATGCCTCGCTGGGATGGGACTTGGGGGTACTGTTTTACAGTGACTCCAAGCAGGCCAACTCAGAAGGATGCCCGTTCGACTCTGTGGCCGTTAGCTTGCGGGGTGTCTCAGGGGTCTGTTCTGTCCCCCATGCTGTTTAATATCTACATGAAACTGCTGGGAGAGGTTGTCCGGAGTTTTGGAGTTCGATGCCACCAATATGCTGATGACACCCAGCTCTACTACTCCTTTCCACCAGATTCTAAGGCAGCTGTTTCTGTCCTTAAACAGTGTTTGGCATCAGTAATGAACTGGATGAGGGAGAACAAATTGAAACTTAATCCAGAAAGACAGAGGTGCTTCTGGTCAGTCGAAAGGCAGACCAGGGAATAGGAATTCAGCCTGTGTTGGATGGGGTTACACTCAGGTTCGCAGTTTGGGGGTGCTCCTGGATTCAGCCCTAAGCCTGGATGCTCAGGTTTCAGCGGTGGCCAGGAGTGCTTTTGCACAGTTAAAACTGGTGCACCAACTGTGCCCGTTCCTGGAGATGTCTGATTTGGCCACGGTGACACATACCTTAGTTACATCCCATCTGGATTACTGTAACGTGCTTTACATGGGGCTGCCTATGAAGAGTGTTCAGAAACTGCAGCTGGTCCAAAGAGCTGCTGCCAGACTGTTGACTGGGGCTGGTTATGGGGAGCGTACAACTCCCTTGTTAAAACAGCTTCACTGGCTTCCAGTCTGTTTTCAGGCACAATTCAAAGTGCTGACTATGACCCATAAAGCCCTATATGGCTCCAGTCCAGGTTACCTGAAAGACCGTATCCTCCCTTATGAACCTGCCCATGTCCTGAGATCTTCTGGGGAGGCCCTTCTCTCAGTCCCACCACTGTCACGTTTCTGGGAAACCCAGGAGAAGGCCTTCTCGGTGGCTGCCCCACAGCTGTGGAACACCCTTCCCAGGGAGGCTAGGATGGCTCCCTCCTTGATGTGTTTCCGGAGGCAGACTAAAACATTATTGTTCCAGCAGGCTTTTGGGACATAGTTGGAACCTGGGGGTAAGCTGCTAAAATGCTGGTTTAAAATGCTGTTTTAATGTTTTAATGTAATTTTAATTGTATTGTCGTTTAATTTACATTTTAATTTTTGTATATTTTCACATGCTTTAATTGTATATGTTTTAATTTTTGTAAGCCACCTTGTGTCCCAGTACTGGGGAAAAGGCAGGGTATAAATAGAAGGAGAAGGAGAAGGAGAAGAAGAAGAAGCAGCAGCAGCTGTGCCTCCCACTAGGCTCAAATGGTATATTTGTAAATAAACACAAGTATTACGAAACACCAATAATCTTCTAGCAAAAGCAAAGTAAACCAAGCCTGGAACCAGGTAGGGATGCTGGAGAAATTTGAGACAGCTTAAAATGAGCTCAGATTTCTAAGAATCCGAGCTGCGGAATCCGTTGCAGAGCCACCCCCTCAGGCCCTGCGGAGTCTGTGGACTTTCGAATGATTTTTTTACTTTCCCAAAATTTACGCATATAAATCCGTAGAAAAATACGTACGTTTCTGCTGAGGAAACGTAGAATGGAATAGGGGACAATACACTAAATGTTACGTACTGGGGTAAATTATGTAAATACTTATGTAAATCCTTACATAAATACGTAATTATTTCCATATTTTTCCGCATGATGAAAAAAAATATTCGCATCCGTCTGTGAGAGGATGACAGAATGAAAGGCACCTGACAATCCGCAAAACACAGACGGAGCAGATTTTACACAGTCCATACATCCCTAGAACCAGGTCTGGCCCTCCTATGAAGCAGAGTGAATCCCTTTGCTCAGGCGATGGTGCAGGAGGAGCCATGAATGTACATGCCCCCTCCCCCACACACCAGGAGGGCCTGCCACCACCTCCAGCAGGTGCTGCAGAGACCCCCACCAATCCCACTGTGGCAAATATCACAGCAAGGAAGCGGATGGTAGGGCTCTCTGGAGCAGCCACCCATCCTCTGTTTTGCTCTGAGGGGATCTTCAGAGCAAAACAGGACAGGAAGTTAATCCCAGACACCCATCTTCTTGCTCCAGACCATTGTACAGGCGAGCTCCTGGGACATCCCTCCCACAATGCCCGGCTCTGAGGAATGACCCCTTCAGAAACAGGCATGTGGGCCCGGCTGGCTCTCTGAAGATCCATGCTGGCCACTTCCTCTAGCCGACGCAGCTCTTCAGAGGGCCCACAGTGGCAAGGGGTGGTGTGGGGTGCTGCTGACAACAACAGCAAGGGGTGTGTGTGACCATGATAGCAAGGGGGTGGGGAAGGGGCTGCATGGAAATGGTGTGGGTGTGCTCCCCCACTTGGAACTACTCACTGCTCTAAGAAGCACACATTATTTTGATGAGGGGGAAGGCATGAAGGCACTGACCACTGTTAATAAAGGGCGCAATTCTATGCATGTTCAGACAGAAAAAAAAGTCCTACAACTCCCAAGATGCCCCAGCCAGTATAGCTGGCTGGGGCATGGTGGGAATTGTAGGACTTTTTTCTGTCTGAACACGCATAGGATTGCACCCTAATTTTAGCATGAGCTACATGCATAAATATATGTGCTTCCTAGGGACTATCATATCAAAAAAGTAAATTACAACTTTGATTTTAGATTTGACTGGTATCATAGATGCCCAGTTGACTTGTATAGTGTTCATTCATTATGTTACTAATTAATTTTAGGAAAAGATGTGTTTCTACAAGTGGGAAATATTCTGTAGAGCATTCTGCACTCACCCCACATTCATGACAAGACATTTTAAAATAAGACAAAAAAGCAAGAGGTACTGAAGTATTTAAAAAGCTCCAACTGAATAATGTTGAAGAATAAAAGAAACAAAAAAGAAAAATAATAAAAGAGAGAGAGAGTTGGCAACGGTCAGATTTGGCTCCCATAAAATTTACAGCGCGGCAAGGCAAAATAAAACGAAGGCAGAGGGGAGGCAATAGGTAACTAACAAGGAACAAAAAGAGTGGCGTCTCCTACTTGCTGAGATCAACAAGCAAGCCAGACCGGGAAGCCTTTTTATAGAGGTCAGTGTGTATCACCTGACCCGCTCAGCCCTATAGGGGTGAAGATGCTTCCTTCGCAGAGCTGCAGTTCCCTCCTTTGGCCAGAGCTGAGTGGTGGCAGCACACAGGCATAATTCGCTCAGGTCTCCAGTTCAAGATTTACCATAGACTTGGGTTTTGACAAGGAGCTGGGAACAGGAGAATGAATAAACTTTAGCAATGTGGAATCAAGAACAATGTGGGCCAGGAGGTGGGTATTTGATCACTATAAGCAATGAGACAACTGGGAAAGGGGAGTGCTGTGCTATGATGCTTTATTTCTGTTTCTTGCATTCCAAATAATTTGCAAAATAAATCTCCCAGCACATTAAGGTTCCATCTGTGGAGCTAATAAACAGCTCTAATTTGTATTTGAAGTGCTCCCGACACATTTTACTTGCCAGATGTAACAAAAAGATTAGTCTTACTTGCTCCATTTTTCTTGAAGTAGAGCCTGTGCTCCCTAGGCAGCTGGGAATCCAAACACCCGGGAGCCAAATTTATATACGTAAGAGAGTTACATAAGTGCCTCTCCCTCCCTCTCTTACACACCCCTACCTGCCAGGCTGTTAAAACACTTACACATCTCACAGGCACATATGTAGGTGAGAAGAATAAAAGTTCCCTGTTTCTTAAATGTTCAGACGCAGATGAACTGGAATTAGTTAACAAATCTGACATCATTTTTCGAAGACTGAATAAGGAATATGGCTAATTTTCTAGCTATAAAAAGCAGTAATGGCATATGACGGGGCATTTATACCAGTTGTCTAAACAGGTCTAGTATTGTACTGAAACTGTTTTAGCTGTCTAAATTGTTTTAAATTTTGCATATTTAAATTTTTATGCTGTATTTTATTGTCGTATAAGTTGTTGTAAACTGCCCACAGAGCTTTGGCTATTGGGCGGTATAGAGATGATGATGATAATGCACTACACAAATGCATAGGCATGTGCAGCACATTTCATTAGGGTGTGCACCCAGGGACTTTTTTTTTTTTTTTAAGGCGAACAGTTATTCAATACTCAGTCATAAAGGACATTATTTTTATTCATCAAACAAACTACAGAAACTAAAAACTAACTAAACTTAAAAAAAAATTAACGACTACTTAAAAAATACAATCTTAAAAAATGAGACACAAAATACCCCCCCCAAATTGCGGCTGTTTTTATAGGTCAAAGATTTTTCTGGAATAGTAGTCGGAGGGGGAGCATTACAATACAATGGTAATGTGGTGGCGCAGTAGTGGGGACGCATGCTGCAAAGCAAACGTGGCTTCCTATACATTTCTACAGCATCTGTATTACGCAATTCGGCGCTTATTGCATAATATAACAATCCATACTTTAAACTAAAGGAGCGTATCATGCAATTAAATTAAAATGCAAATCCACTTGGGGGGGCATTAGGGTGTGCCTGGGCACATCCAGCACACCCTGTACGCACGCCTATGCACAAATGCATATCGATTTCATGCTAGTTTCTGTATACTAGTATACTGCACGATCAGGGTTCCAGGACTGGGGAAAAGCCGGTCTAAGCATGTAGCCAACTCTGCATGGACGGTGAGGGTGGGAGGAGTTTCCAGCCGCTTTTCAGATGCTTTGCCCCTTCATGTGAGTTAACATGTGAAGCGGGCTAGCGATGCAGCTACATCACAGTCAGGTTCTCAGAACTGCTAGTAAACCTTAATATATAAAAGATACAACCACTGAGGGGAGTAATAATCTCTCACTGAGAAGCTCCAGCATGATGGCTTTGTATACGTGCAGTGCAATGTTTTGGTATTTGCTTGGCATGAGCCTCTGCCTTGTCTAATATGCACTGTTGTTCTGGGAGAGGCTGGCTGAGCAAGGGCTTCACAGAAGCAGCAGGGCCCTGGCATTACTATGCCTGCTTTTAATGCAATGGAAGTTCATTGGCCTGTGCATCCTTCTGCATTACGCAAAGCTTGGAAACTCCAGATCTATCCAAGTGCCTTCCTGACTGCCAAGTTGCTACCCTAGTCAGGTGACTCAGGAGGGTACCTTTAAAATGCACAAACCAGAACAGGAGTGCACAACCTTTTTGTTCCCTGAGGGCCACATATGTGTACATACACGCACGCACTCACTGTTTAGGAGCAGAGAAGCTTGCTTTTAGGGTTCTCATCCTATCCTTTTTGTAACAAACACCCCTCACCTCCCCATCCATCTATTTCATTTCCAGTTATCCCATTTTATCTCATCCCATCCCTTTTTATAATGTACGCTCCCCCCAATCTACCCCATCTGTTTTTTATCTTTTGTATTTTCTATCATATATCTTTATTGATTGATTGATTGATCGCATTTATATCCTGCCTTTTTTCCTCTTGCAAGGAACCCAAGGTGGCTTACGTTATCCTCCTCCTCTCCATTTATCCTCACAACAACAACCCTGTGAGGTAGGTTGGGCTGAGAGTCTGTGACTGGCCCAAAGTCACCCAGTGAGCTTCCATGGCCAAGTGGTGACTAGAACCCTGATCTCCTGGATCCCAGTCCAACACTCTAGCCACTACACCACACTGGCTCTCGTTGTGTTGTGTTGTATTATAATGAACGCCCCACATCCCATCTATTTCTCTTATAATACAGAACACTCCTCGGTTTAAGTATTCTATCCCATAACGAATACCCACATCCCTTTGCATTTATTTTATTTTCTATTATCACACCTTTCATTTTATCCCTTTGTATAATGAACACTCTTCCCTCATCCCATCTCGCCTTATTTCCCCCCTCTATTTCTATTTCACCCCCCCTTCTTCTAAGCATCCACTCACTTTCGCTGTGCAAAGCAGCAATTTGTTGAGCCTCTTGACCACAGCCACTGCTGTTTGGCAGATAGCCTTCCAGGTGACACGCTGGGTGGGAGATGCTCCCAAGGGGCTCTACGGCTCCTGCCACAAAAGCCCCATTCCCAGAGTGTTCCTGGAAGTAAGCAGGAAGTAAGCAATCTCATGGCTGTTGTGGCGCCCTTTCGTTCTGCATACTTCTACCCACCTGTCCCTTGGAAGCATGGCGTTTGTAATGTTCAGGAAGCTCGCTTTACCTCATGGAAGAAGCCATTCCCCAAAGCCTATTGATCCCTTTGTTCTACCCCATTCAGAGTCTGCCCAAAGTCAATTACCCTTTGTTTGAAGTCTTTGTTTGAAAACCCCTTGTTTGACGTTTGAGTTTGGGGCCCCTGCAATCCTTTTCATCATGGACCCAGCATGGACAGACCCTCTGTCACGCAGCTCCAAGATCCACCCAAGGTTTGCTCAGCTTTCAGCCCATTCCTCATGATCCCACCTAGTTCTCTCCCTCTCCTACTTTGGCGCCTAACCCACCTTTCCTGGGTCAGAGTTTCTCTCACTCTCCCTTTTGCCCGAACCTCCTCCTTGCCTTATATGCCCTGATAGATCTGTTGCCTTGCATATCCAGATAGAGCTTCACCCTTGAGGAAACACCCATTATGAATTTCTGTTCAGCTTCCATTTGTGGTGCAGCCCAATTACATTCTGTGCTCAATCTTTCTGCCTAGGACACCCACAAACCTCCCTTTCCTGGGTACGTGCATGCAATCTTGACATCGTGAGCTATGCATCACAGGGCGTTGTGTCTAGGGATGCTGGAGAAATTCGAGATGGATTAAAATGAGCTCAGATTTCTAAGAATCGGGCCTGCGCAATCTACTGCGGAATGCCCCCTCAGGCTGTGTGGAGTCCGTGGACTTTGGGATGTTTTTTTTACTTTCTCAAAATTTACACATATAAATCCATAGAAAAATACGTTAAGTTTCTGCTGAGGAAATGTTGAATGGACTGGGGGACAAATACACTAAATGTTACATACTGAGGTAAATTATGTAAATAATTACGTAAATACTTACATAATTATTTACGTAATTATTTCCATATTTTTTCGCATGATGAAAAAAAAATATTCGCATCCATCTGTGGGCAGATGACGGAATGAAAGGTGCCTGACACTCTGCGAAACACAGACAGAGTGGATTTTAGGCAGTCCGTACATCCCTAGTTGTGTCACAAGTCATGACCTGCTGTCTCAAAGCCCAACACACACTACACATGCACATAGAGAGCTTCCCTTCCTTCCCTCCTTCCCCCAAGTTTCCTTGTCTCTCCCTTTGTTTGACATTTTCTTCAGATTAGTCAGGGTCCACGGAGAAACCTTGCCTCAGGGTTCTCCATTCTCCATTTTATCTTTACAACGAGATTCAGTGTAGCTCAAGGATCCCTCATAACAGCTTAGCCAATTGTTTGGTCTCCTCATCATTACCTTTTTTTGCTATTTCGAGGTAACCAAGATATCTGGACACCCAGGTTAAGAACGTAAGAAGATCCATGCTGGATCGGATCAAGGGTTCCTCTAGTCCAGCATTCTGTTCACACAGTGGCCAACTAGCTGTTGGCCAGGGGCCTACAAGCAGGACACGAGTGCAACAGCATCCTCCAACTCATGTTCCCCAGCAACTGGTGTATATAGGCTCACAGCCTCTGGTACTGGAGGTAGCACATAGCCATCAAGACTAGTAGCCATTGATAGCCTTTTCCTCTAGGAATTTGTCTAATCCCCTTTTAATGTCTTCCAAATTGGTGGCCATCACTACATCCTGTGGCAGTGAATTCCATAGTTTTAACCATGTGCTGTATGAAGAAGTCCTTCCTTTGATCTGTCCTGAATCTCCCACTGATCAGCTTCAGGCTATTGGGTGGTATAGAAATTAAATTAAATAAATAAATAAATAAATAAATTCATAGGATGACCCCTCTGGGTTCTAGTATATTGAGAGAGGACTAGGATACCTGCACTGAGCAGGGGGGTTGGACTTGATGGTCTTATAGGTCCCTTCCAACCCTACTGTTCTATGATTCTAGAAAGAGAAATGTCTCCCTATCAACATTCTCCACACCATGCATAATTTTGTACACCTCTATCATGTCTCCCCTTACCTTCCTTTTTTGAGGGTTGATGGCACCATTTTGAATTTGTGTCCAAAACTCTATAGACTGGAGAGTAGCCTGTGCCCGCTGTGAGTTTCCAAGTATCCATGAACAACCAGGCAGTGATTGGGTTCCCCTTACCCTGAAAAATGGTAAATATACCCATGGTGACTTTATTTCTTTCTCCTTCTCCTAAAATCACTCTGAATTTAGCCACTCTGCCCCTTGTGAGGCTGCCATTAAAATCTGAAGGAAAGCCTGTCACACACAGCCTCCCAAGCCCTGCCTCACCGTTTTCCTAGCACCACTCCTTACTTGATGAACCACAACTCCCTGTTGTTTCAGTCTCTTATTTCATGATCTCTGTCACAGGAATAGTTTGCCAGTCCAAGTTCTGGGGGTTGTTATACAAATCAAGAACCCTTCTTCTTTCTGTTAACATGTGTGGTAAAAAATAAACTTCTTTGATCCAACTATAATTACTCTTGAGTTAATTTCCCATTTTATTGAAGCGCAGTGTAGGATCTACCATGCAGGCACCATGCCACTGTACAAGATCCCTATATTGTGTATAATGTGAGTACACAAACACATGTGAACAAGGACATTTGATAACAGATCAGATCTCATATCAGAGGTGTTCCATCGCGTGTATTCTATCACAGTCCTGCCTCATACTCAGAACAATTCCCCTCAGCTGGGCCAATTTCACCTACTAAAGCACCGTCCCTCTGACCAAGGAAAGTGCCAGGTTATGTGCTCACTCCCAATTTCTCTCTTGCCAATCTTAATTAATTAATTTAAGGCACTCATATACTACTCTTCACAATAAGTGTGCCTGGCTGATTTCCAAGACATTAAAAAATATATATAGTAAGCCAAAACCAAGTGTAAATCCAGAATGCACTAAAAACACCTAAAAACAGCAGAATAAATGATAAAGTAGAACTACCAGTCTTTTTTAAAAAAGTATTTAAGGAGCAGTTAAAAAGCCTGGTAAAACAGAAAAGTGTTTGCTTGGTGCCTAAAAGATAACAGAGAAGGTACAAAGCATGCTTATTGGGGGAAGGAGGTTCCAAGAAATGGGGCACCAAAACTGAAAAAAAATCTCTGCCTAGCCACCACCCATTTCATCTCAGAAAGTGGCGTTACCCAGAGAAGGGCCTCAGGAGAAGATCTGAACATTCAAGGCAGGTTTATCCAAAAAGAGCTTCAGGTTCTTCTGGAAGAACCTAGAGTTACTACAGCCACCTTCCCCAACCTTATGCCTCCAGATATTTTGGAGTACAACTCCCATCAATCCTGACCACTGGCCATGCTGGCTGGGGCTGATGGGCACTGAAGCCCCAAACAGTTGGAGGACACCAGGTTGGAGAAGGCTGTACAAGAGATATAGGATCCTAACAGCCTCACTTAGAAAGGAAAAGGGGAGAATGTCTTTGGGGTTTGTTGCTATTATTAAACAATGAGAAGTCACAAACCCTTGCTGATCTACTGCAAATCATTCCAGGATGTACCAGTAGATCCCAATCTACATTCTGCCCTTTCCAGGTCTACTGTAAGTACATAAGAAGAGCCCTGCTGGATCAGACTAAGGGTCCATATAGTTCAGCATTCTGTTCACACAGTGGCCAACCAGCTGTTGACTGGAAACCCACAAGCAGGGCATAAATACTGTAATTGGCAGCAGCTCTCCAAAGACAGGCAGGAGTCTTTCCTTCCCACCTTGCTGCCCAAGATCTTTCATTGGGGAAGCCGGGAATTGAACCTGGGACCTTCAGTATCCAAAGCTACTGAAGGTACTCTACTACCAAGCCCTTCCACCCACCATCCAACAGACAGCATAATCAATGTCTAGCATGGTGTTGTTCCAGTTCAGATGAAAGGCACTTTCACTGAGCAGGGAGACGAAAGCTGTGACATGCAAGGGGAGCTGAGATGGCTCTGACAACTCCAAGAAGCATCACGGAAAGAGAGGCGCTAGAGTCAAAAACATTTGCTGACTGCAGCGGGGATGCCAATCACTGTCAAACTGCCAGCATCAACTATGCCTGCACAGTGGCTGCCCACCTGAAGGAGAGAAGCTGTGTGTTGTCCTGTCCTTCTAACTCCCTTCTCTTGCTTCTCCTATCTTTCAAATGGGGCTTGCGCAGGAGGGCTTAGTGGGCCGTGTCCAACTTCTCCAGGTCTGGGATCTGGCAATGCTGCTTGAGACAAAGGTCAAAGAGCTACAGCAATCCCTAAGCATAAATGCTTCCAGCTCTCTCTGAGGTTATGACAAAGGTGAAGACACAGTATTTCAGACTTCTGGCAACTGTTACACAAAGGGCCGATAACCTATACACCCTCAAATTAAAGGACATTACAATCGCTTTCTGCATTCAAAGGGCCCTGATCCAGCTCACCACTCTATCAGCCTCCCAAATAATTAGCACAAGTGCTCCTAATCTATACACACACACACACGCGCACACGCACGCGCGCACACACACACACAATCTATCCCTACCCAACCCATTGAAAATGCAGACACTATCCAAGATAAAACAACCCTCATATAGGTATCCAGCATGGTGTAGTGGTTAGAGTGTCAGACTTGGACTGGAGAGACCCGGGTTCTAGTCCCCTCTCTGCCATGAAGTTCACTGGGTGACTTTGGGCCAGTCACTAACTCTATGTGGGGCTCCACAAATAGAGGATTTTATATATATATCTGTGAACTGTATGCCAATCCCAGGAAAAAAAGATTTCTTGTACCTTTGCTGGGAGGAATGTCTGACAGAACTTTGGCTGAGCAGATGTATAAACTACTTGTACATACGGATCCTCATGTAACTAATCAAGTAGCCTTATTTGCAGCAGCTGCTAAAATGTAGAGAGAAAAGGGCCTAAAAACAGTTGCTGTAGATTGTGCACATGATGATCTCAGTGGTTTGCTCAACCTCTTTCTTCCTGTGGCTGTCTCTTTTGTTGTTGTGGCAAAATTGTAATAAATAAATAGGTCATCTGTTAAGTTGTTATGGCATCACAAGGTTTTTTCCTGTTTTCTGCAACAGACTAGCACAGCTGCCCTTCTGCAATCTGCATCTGAAAAGTGCAAATTGCCACTTAGCCTCAGTGTCTTAAATGTCGGGGCTTAGGCCTGCCGGAACAGAAGGCCCTCTCACCTAGAAACTCTGCTGCTCTCCATGTCCTCAAAGGAGTTCCCATTAGTATAGATGAGTTAAAGGCCTGTGACGTTTTCATAAGCAGGATGTTAGCGCACAGCTTGATGCAGATCTTTGCCCCATTGCCTCCCCCAAACTACCTGTATTTCTTTGGTTTCTTTGACATGCTCAAAGGTCTGGTTCGCACACCGATATGAAATAACCGGTGAAGGCTGGTGGCTCCAATGTCAGTGGGGTAATGAATCCGTTCTGGGTTTCAGTCAGAACTCTAAAGAAGCTACCCAAGGTGCTTCACACCTTGGATAGCTCCTTTAGAGTTCTGACTGGTTCTGACTGAAACCCGGAGACATTGGAGCTACCAGCCTCCACTGGAAATAACTTGATTTCTGTATGCTTAATGACTGACGGCTGAATGTTTGAACCGAACCCACGGAGGAACACTGTGCCTGAGGTGATACCAAAGTTCTGTCTGTAGCATTATATCTTTGTGGTGGGTCCATTCTCACATACAAGTCATCATTTGATAGCGCCCACCATAAGGCACCAGGGGAGGGGGGCTTCCAACGGTCAGGCTTGACCTTACCCCCGACCTCTTATCTCCACTCTCGTTCTGGTGTAAGATCAGCAGCAGGGCTGGACGAAGACATTTTGCTGCCTGAGGTGAAGGCCCAAATGGCACTCCCTCCGCATTCCTCATACAGAAGTTGACTGGACTGGCAGTTAACAGGATAGCATCCTCCACCACGTCTAGGGCAGGAGGTTAGAGTTTCGGGTCACCAGAACACGCTATGTGGCATATGCAGCTCCATCCGCCAAGAGATGGGAATGGCTGGACGGCTCAGGAGGAACAGCCAAGGGGCTGCTGCCTGCCGCAGTTGCCTGATTCTGCCTAATGGTAGGGCAGGCCCTGCTTGGCAGCGTGAGCGCTGTGATTCGAGGGCGCCATCTGGGCTTCCATAGCAACCTGCCTGAGCATTCCATCAGCTGACCCCAAAAGCCAGTCCCACCTGGCCCTATAAAGCCTCAGCGCTTCCTGCTCAGTCCAAGTAACCTTCCTCTGGTGTGTCAGCTCTGCCAAGCATAGGCTCTCTTGAACCACACACACATGCGTCTGGCCCAGTAAGACTCACAGCCTGCTCCTCCTGGGTCCTGGAACCTGACAGCTTGACACACATATCATGTGCTGAACATGCAATGTGTGAGCTGAGTTGGAGAGTAACAAACATGCTAAAAAAGATTACATGTTGGGAACTGATTGTGAGAGGCAGATAAAGAGACAGTGGTGTAGTGAACCCAGGGCTCACAGCTCCAGCACTTTTTTATTAGCAGGGACACTGATGTCATCGCTCTCTCACACACACACGCCTCAGGCTTCCCAGTTCCCTCTGAGCTTAGGTGAAAACCTTGGGGGGGGGGGGATAAATTTTCACAGCAATAATATATTGTTCCCTGTTGTAATGCCAAGTATTTGGGGGTGGCTTAGTCCTGAGTGGACAATTAAGACCCATTAGCTCTAGCAAAGACCTGCTCCTACTGAAGACGAAAATTGCTAGAACTGGATTGTTGAGATGGCCTGCCTGAATCTTTGGACTCTCCTTGGGGGGGTGGCTACGGGGACTGTCATGATGAATGCCTGCACTTCAAAATTTACCACCACACCACTGTAGATAGATGCCCTAAGGCTTGGCTCTAGCACTAAAAACCAGTTCTGAGGTGACATCCCAAACTGAACCTAGATCCCCCTAGATTTCCCCATTATTTTGCTTTTTCCCTGCCACCCTGCCCCACCTCCTTCCTGCCGCTCAATCAACCTCACATGAATAGCCACATTCAGCGCCAGTGGGGGCGAGTGGCGAGTGACATCTCAAGCGATCTCGGTCAAAACAACCTCCCCGAAGTACTGATGGAACCGTTGTCTTCTGCAACACATTCCCCAGATGGAAAGAGTCTTTATCTAAAGCACCCCCCTGATGCCGGCAGATGCTGGGTCCTTGCAACTAGGTCAGCCTGAACTGGAGCTCTTTCATGCTCTCGAAGGCTACAGATTGAAGAGAGAAAATTAAATCAGGCTCTTTGCTGCGAAAAGAAAAAAAATCGGGGAGCTGTCAGACACCAAGTGTTTTGCTTCTTGCTGCAAAAGGGATGATTTCACCTCTGGTTATGCCAAGAAATAACAACAAAATTTCAGCAGCAGCATAGGCCTGGTGGGTTAGGCAGGAAAAGAGCTACACAACACTCTCTTCTTTAAAAAGAGCTTTATAAGAGGAAGGAGCGAGGGGGCAGCGGAAGGAAACCTACTTGCTGTGAACAGTTTCATCTCCCTTCACTTCCCTGGCACATGTGGAAATATGATTTTTCTGAATCTTTTAAGCTTTCTAGATTGCCAGGTTCCATCAAACCTCCCAGGACGACAACTGCATTCAGGGTTTGGCAATACGCAAATTGACCGAAATTTAAAACCAAGGAATAAATCGATTAAAAATGAAAAGGCAGATGAGTGAAAACATCTTTAAGTGGCCGACAGCTCTAATAAGAAGAATACTTAGCATTTGTGGTTGAAGCTTATCACATATGCCCCAGCAATCTTACAACAACCTCATAATGTAGGCCAGGTTTATCATCCCTTTGTTACACATAGAACAGTGAGGTTAAATGTTCACACACACAAGGACAGGCAAGGTCGAGTCACTGTTTTCTCTATATGCCTCCCCACTGTAATTTAGAGGGTGCTCAGGAAGAAGAGAAACCCACCCCGTGCACACAGCTGATCCCAATGTTTTTAAAAAGATACTTGATGTGTTCATAGAAGCATGAGCATTCCCCTACTCTCTCACAGAGAGCGCGCCCCTCCTTTTTTGCCCTAGTCAATATTGACCTCTACCACTTTTTAAAGTCGCCAAATACTTTACAGTGTGCTCACATGACTACTAAGGCCAGGGCTGATTCCCATTTTTGCAGATGGAGAACCGAGGCTGAAAGAAAAAAATAATTTCCCCAAGCCCAGCTGTCTGTTTAAACACATCTTTGGGGGTCCAACAATAACACAGGGTCTCAATTATGACCTCTGAAGCCCCAAATGCCCTGGCATGATCGCAGATCCTTGGCCTGGCTTCCCATTTCCACTTGCATCTTGCCAGTCTCGAAACAGCTTCGCTGGCTCCCAGTCCATTTCCAAGCCCAATTCAAGGAGTTGCTTTTAAGTTTCAAAGCCCTCTAGCAGCCTTCTCCAAGCCGGTGCTCTCCAGATAGGTGCATTTATTTATTTCTTTATGACATTTATATCCCACCTTTTTTCCTCTGGCAAGGAACCCAAGGCAGCGTACATGGCCTTCCCCCTCTCCACTGTACCCTGTGAGGTGGGTTAGGCTGAGAGTCAGGGACTGGCCCAAAGCCAACCCATGAGCTTCAAGGCCAACAGGGGACTAGAACTAGGATCTCCCGAGTCCCAGTCCCACATGCTAACCACTGCGCCACACTGCTGGACTACAACCATCATCACCCCCAGTCAGAATGGCTAGGGATGATGGGGATTGTAGTCCAACACTTCTGGAGGGCACCAGATTGGAGAAAGCTATGATATAGCATTAGGATACCTGGAGGACCACCTGTGTTCACACGAACCTGCCCTGGTATTAAGATTCTCATCACAGGCCCTTCTGCAAGTCCCTGCACCATCTGAGGTGAGGCAGCCAGGAAGAGGCGGATGATCTGGCAACCTGGGATAGAGCCTTTTTTGCAGTGGTGACCTGCCTCAAACTCCCTCCACAAAGCTCACCTGACCCCTTATTCTTTATCATTTGACAACAGGTGAGGACTTCTTTAAAAATTCACCCAGGCTCTGGGGGTCTTATCATATTCATCTTTTCTGATACTCTATTGTTTCAATATTTTTTTAAACAGCATTGGGAGGTTGTATACTGAGACGTGGCCTATAGAATTACTTAAAACTTAATAACCCAAAAGGCCATGAGAGGTACAAGCCCACAAAACCTTTCTGGCCTGCCTGCCCTCAACAAACCAATTCAATTATTTATTATTTATTTATTGACATTTATATACCACCTTATTTGCTAAAAAGCCATCAAAGTGGTGTGAAACAATAAACAAACATTAACATAATAAAAGCAAGAACATTCAAGATAGTAAACATTAAAACATCTAGATAATTTGAGTGTCGGTGTGGTGTAGTGGTTAGAGCGTTGGACCAGGGCTCAGGAGATCTGGGTTCTAGTACCCACTCGAACATGGAAGCTCACTGAGTGGCTTTGGGCCAGGCACAGACTCTCAGCCCACCCCACCTCACAGGGTTATTGTTGTGAGGCTAAAATGGAGAGGAGGGGGAAGATCATGTATGCCATCTTAGGCTCATTGGAGATAAATGTAACAAATAAAGAAATCATTCAGAAGGTTAAAAGAAGGCTCGATATGTCTTCACTATCTTTCTAAAAGCCAGAAGGCAGGCAGAGCAATCATAGTTTTGAGGGTGCGCATTCCACAGTTTGGGAGGGACGCAGAAGAAAGCTCTTTCACGTGGGCACGACAAACGGGCCTCTGCAGGTAAGTGTGCCCTGTCCTGCAGATCTTTATTCGGGCAGGTTCACAGCAAGACAGCCAGTCCCTTAGATGGCCAGGTCCTGACAGTATAGGCCTTGAAAGGTTAAAACCAACACCCTGAATGGAGCCCAGAAAGCAACTGGCAACCAGTGCAGGTCTTTCAAGGCAGGTGCAATATGGTTCTAACACCCAATACTCCTCACCCAGAGGTAGCCAGAAAAGTAGTTCTTATCAAGGCTGCTGTGAAGTTAGTTCCCATGCAGGGAATAAATTTGGGCTAACCTCGATTGTGTGAACAAAGCCTCAGCTGGGTCTTTGCCAGTGTCACTCCAGTCCGTGATAATTTCTATTTTTCAAAGGGCTTATGGGATAATTAGACAGGAGCCAAACAAGAGTATAAACAGAACATTAAGAGGACGTGAAAATAGCAGGGTGCATGCAGCCGCCTCGGAAATGGAGCAAGCAGCGTGGGTTTCCATTTGCATAAGCTATGCAAAGTGGACACAGCACGGCAAAGACAACCCCTTCCAGATACGTGAAATTTCAGCTGAGAGCCACTGCACGGCTGGGCAGAAGCATGCTTTGCGCTGCCATTTGTCAGATGTTCTAGGAGACGTTACCAAGGCTACATCAGAAGAAGAAGAAAACACGGATGTGTAGGCATGGTGCATTGCTAGCAAGGAGAGGGAGGATTCGTCTACTGCAGTGGGTCTCAAACGTCTTACCTTTAGGAGCACACAGAATCATAGAATAGTGGGGTTGGAAGGGGCCTACAAGGCCATCGAGTCCAACCCCCTGCTCAGTGCAGGAATCCAAGTCAGACCATCCCCGACAGATGGCTGTCCAGCCTCATCCTGAACGCCTCCAGTCTGGGAGAGCCCACCACCTCCCTAGGGAATTGGTTCCATCGTCACATTGCTCTTACAGTCAGGACGTTTTTCCTGATGTTCAGCTGGAATCCGGCTTCCTGTCACTTGAGCCCATTATTCCATGTCCTGCACTCTGGGACGATTGAAAAGAGATCCCGGCCTTCCTCTCTGTGACAACCTTTCAAGTACTGGAAGAGTGCTATCCTATCTCCCCTCAGTCTCCTCTTCTCAAGGCTGAACATCCCCAGTTCTTTCAGTCTCTCTTCATAGGGCTTTGTTTCCAGTCCCCTGATCATCTTTGTTGTCCTCCTCTGAACCCTCTCCAGCGTGTCTGCATCCTTCTTAAAGTGCACAGCCCGAACTGGACACAGTACTCCAGATGAGGCCTAGCCAGTGCTGAGTAGAGGGGAACTAGTACTTCCCAGGATTTGGAAGCTATGCTTCTATGAATGCAGCCCAAAAGAGCATTTGCCTTTTTTTGCAGCCACATCACATTGTTCGCTCATATTCAGCTTGTGATCAACAACAATTCCAAGATCCTTCTCGCTTGTAGTGTTGTTGAGCCACGTATCCCCCATCTTGTAACTCTGTATTTGGTTTCTTTTTCCTAGGTGCAGAACTTGGCATTTTCCCCTATTAAATGTCATTCTGTTGTTTTCTGCCCAGCGCTCCAGTCTAACAAGATCACTTTGAATTTTGAAAACTTTCCGCATTTCGCCTTTTTAAAAATGGCGAGTCAACTCTGATCATTCTATTATCTGCCCTGCTGTTTCTTTTCTTTTAGCGTTTAATTGTTAATGACTTGTCCTATTGTATTTTTGGAATGCTGCTACCCACTTTGAGAGAAGGTGGGGTGTAAATTATCCTAATAAATACTTGAATTATTATGTCTGCTGAGGAAATGAGCAGCAGAAGCTCCGATATCAGTGGGGCAGTGAATCTGCTCCAGGTTTCAGTCAGAACTCTAAAGGAGCTCTCCAAGCTGCTTGGCTTTGCACCTTGGAGAGCTCCTTTAGAGTTTTGACTGGTTCTGACCTGGAGCGGATTCACCAGCCCACCGACATCAGAGCCACCAGCCCCATTAGAAATGAGGCAAGGGAAGCCATAGCTCAGTGGAAGAACACACGCTTTGCCTGCAAAAGGTCCCAAGTTCAATCCCTGGCCTCTCCAGTTGAAAGGATTCGGTAGCAGATGATGTGAAACACCCTTCTCTCCCTGAGGGCCTGAGGAGCAGCTGCCAGTCCAAATAGGCAATACTGGGCCCAATGGAAAAATGGACCTGGTATAACGCCGCTAAGGGCCTCCTATGAAACACATCTGGAGGACACCAGCTTGGAGAAGGCTGCTGTAAAGACACAAAAATGGGGGAGGGGGTCAGTTGTCTTCCCCAGAGCCCAAGATGTTCTCTGTAGGTTATGTGGAAAACTGCAACCTACCATATGTAGCTGTTCCAAGGATGGATGATGGAACTGGGACTGTAAAACTTTCTCTCTTTGTGCATAGCTGAAGTCTTCTATAAATGTTAACTAAAAAAAAACTATTAATGCCACACAAAGGTGAGTTTGACCTTCGAGATCAAAGATAAGCCTCTCGTTTTAAATACACTATCACATCTGTAATATATAACACCCTTGTGGGTAGCAGAAATGCGCAGTTTTAAAGAACCCCCACAAAAAAGCGAGCGAGATTGTTTCTGTCACAAGTCAGTCTCACAGAGGAACTCCTCCTGCACACTCATTGGTTGCACAGAGGATACCCTTGGCTTTGTTTTGGCCAGGGTCGTCATAATAACAGGTTACACAGGAGGGGAGAGTAAACTTGGAGCGCTGGTATGGCAACTCTGATGCAGCTCTTAAGACACTCTGGATTTGCATCATGATTGTACCTATCTATTGCTGTGCATACTCAGCTAGGCGTTAAAGGCTGAATGCCATCACACAATCCATCACAGAGAAAGGATCTCCTTTTGTCAAATTGTACTCATTCTCTGAACCACTGCAGCCTTGCCTTGCTTCTCCCTCCACCATCATCACTTACTCCTGCAACTGTCTTGTCTATCTCTTTTAGGTTTCAGCCACTCCTGTCCTGTCTACCTATTTTTGGTTACAGCCAGGAGCAAACGTAAATTTAAATCCAGTGGGAAGCCCCTAATACACTCCAATACAGGAGTAATCGGGTCTTCAAAAGCTGCCAGCAATGCAGGGAAGCAGAGAGTGCCTCTTTCGAAAGGGCACCGTACTACGTCTCATGCCGGGATGCAGTGCACAGCGCTAGAGTCAAACTAGACTTTGACATTCTACGCATGCATACCAGTTACATGCACATTTTTGATATGTAAGTGGAAGCCACCGAAGCAGGGAGGGCAGAGAGCGAGCAGCATTGAAAACAGCAGGGATGGAAAGGGAACGTAACCCTTCCCTGACCTGCCATGGCCCTGAGGAAAATGCCCCCCACCCTGCCCCAAGCTGCTATTTGTAACAGGAATGTGTTTGTGGTGCCAATAGATGCTTTCCTCCCAATGCAAACAGCAGCTTGGGGCGAGACAGTTTTCACAGGGATCATGGCAGGAGGAAGGGCTAAACTCCTTCCCAGTCTCCTGCGGTCTTGGTGCTATTTGCGTAACAAAAATGCACGCCCACAGCATTCACACACATAATGTCACCTCTGATTTGGCTCTCAGTGCCATGGGTTGGAGGAAAAGGTTGCTATGGACACATACACATGCGTGCATGGACCACATCCACTCCTCTCCTCTTCCTCCTCTCCAAAACACCATCACCAGGCAGTGGGGACAAGAGGGAAGCAGGAAGTGAGAACCTAGAAATTACTGGCTACCAAGCCTGGCCAAAATGTGGGAACCCCTGGTTATGGGCAGGGCCCACATGATGCCCTCATCCTGTACAATGCTTTGCACACTATTGGCACAAGTGGGCATATGAAGCTGCCTTATTACAAGTCAAACCGTGGGTCCCCACTCTGAACGGTAGGAGTTCTCTAAGGGGCTCTGGCCAGAACTACAGGCTATGGTTGATACGAAACCAGTGACCCCATAACTTTCCTCTCCCTCCCCTGTGCTGCTGATTCTACTGCACGTTTCACCACCCCTGTGCAGGTGAGGAAAGCTGAAGTGCAAAGACATCATGTCAGACGTCTTGTTGTCTTAGGGTTTTAAAGGGAAAGAGGAGAAGTGGATGTGAGGCCTCTCCTTCCCCTTGCAGCGGCACCACGTTGCTCAGGCTTACGGCAAAAGTATGTTATGGTCCTGCTACCTGAAATCATTTGACTGGAGAGAAAAATGCCAGAAGCTGTCAGGGCCTGGCCCCAGTGCTGTAGTGGACTCCATTGTTTACAGTCAGAATCTAAGAAGCTCATCTGTGCAACCTGATTTTGCTAGCAATAAGACAGACAAGTTTAATTATGGTCACAGACCAACCACTGACAATACAAAATATGAAAACAAGCTGACAAATGCATATATAAGCTGCAAAATATACATACAACAGCAGATTCAAACCAGAACTAACTTCAATGACAGTATCTATCAGCATCAGCTAATACAAAATTGTAATGAGGTTTAACCACCTGATTCCTAACAGAACCTGCCTTGGCACAACATTTTGCCACCTTCAGAGTACTTTCCTTGGTAGAGTCTGAGAGAAGAAGGGAGGAGTGAAACTTATCAGATCTACCTGGAAAGTTTATTAAAATTAGAGCAATATAATGGGAGTGAATATCCTTATAATATAAGCAGCATAATAGGATATGTTCATCTGTTTCAACCATGCTCAATTGGCAGGGGCAAACGTGTTGAGAATGAGGGATTCAAAAGCATCTCCCTTCCAAAAAAGCTGATGGCTTGCTACCAATAAAACATCTCAGTGTTTCTGGCATTTTGTGCTCGCTGGCCAGAATGTGTTTGTGCCAAAAGGTGGGCACAGGATGCAAGCCACCTTATATCAAGTCATACCACTGGTCAGTCAGAACCAGTCAGAACTCTCAAGGAGCTATCCAAGGTGCAAACCAGTGAGAGTTCTGCCTGAAACCCAGAGCGGATTCACCACCCTACTGACATCGGTGCCACCAGCCTCCACTGGTACTGTCAACACCAGAGGTGTAGAACCTCATGCCCCAGGGCATAATCCAGCACCCTGGGTTCCCAATCTGGGGTTCTCCAGAAGGCCGTTACCCCTTCTTCATGCCCCCATTCCTCCAATCTCCGATTGTTTGATGGTTTCCTGGCTTTTGCACAGTTTCTCCCCCCCCCCCGCCCCCATTATAAAAGGTTGGAATGCCTCTCCTGAAGCTTAGATATTGGCAGTAAGAGTTTTAAGCTAAAATAAGCTGGGCTTTTTGGTCTTTGGGCCTGGCCCCCTTTTGCCTTTGGCCCCACTCACCACTGGAATGCACTCCCCCCGCCCTGCCACCCCAATAGCTTCTTCAAAATGGAATGTGCCCCCTCTGGCTAACGGAGGTTCTGCACTCCTGCTCTGCACAGACTGGCAGCAATTGACCAGGGTTTCAGACCAGGGTTCTTCCAACCCCTACTGGGAGATGCTAGGAATTGATCCCGAGGCCTCCTCCATGCAAAGCAGGTGCTCTACCACCGAGCCACAGCCATCTAGTAACTTCCAGGTTAGACTAGTGTAATGTGCTTCTACATGGGGCTGCCTTTGTAGTCAGTAAGAGAGCTGCATTGATCTATCTAGCCCAGTATTGTTGACACTGACTGGCAGCAACGGCTCTCCAGGGTTTCAGGCAGGAGCCTCTCCCAGCCCTACCTGGAGATGCCAGGAATGAAACCAGGCAAAGCATACTCGATCACCGAGCATCTGGCCCTCACATAAATGATAACAGAGACTGACCCTGGGGCTTTCTGTATGCAAAAAGGATTGCGCCTCGGATCTTAGGCTTACAGACCAGGTACTTTACTATACCTGGTCTATAGCTGAATTGGTCACATAGTTAAACAGTGGCAGAAAATTACAGATGTTTGGAGCTGTTGTTGTTCAGTCGTTAAGTCGTGTCCGAGTCTTCGTGACCCCATGGACCACAGCACACCAGGCACGTCTGTGTTGCAACTTGCCTTTAGAACCATTTTATTTTCCTGGCACAGCTTGTCAGGGTAAGCTAGGGCTCACCAGTTATTTGGCCACTCTGAGCAAGGTAGATTTTAACGTGGTTGTTGTAAGCTGTCTGCTTCTTTGTGATTGTTGTAAGCTGTTGAAAATTGCCTTAGCAATAAAATGGTGGAAAAACAGAATCCGAAAGTTTCAAAGGGTTTGTCAGGGTTTCTCTTATAACCTGGACCCCCTGAGCAACTCCTTAAGGATCTCTTGCCTCCTGAAGAGCCCCACCTTCCTTCTTTTACCTTCCCCTTTCTAATAATGTGGGGTTTAGGCTGTAGACATGGGGCGATTGACACTCTAGACACAGTGTTTAACCACAACAGTTTACTGGTAAATTAAAGCAAGCAAATCACAACTAAAGGTATTTACACAATAAAACTGAGTGATACAATAGGCCTTAAAAGAAAAAAAAAGTTGCAGAATGCAAGTTCCTTTATTTAGATTTCTCCAGACTGCTTATAGAATCATGGAATCATAGAATAGTAGGGTTGGAAGGGGGCTACAAGGCCATCGAGTCCAACCCCCTGCTCAGTGCAGGAATCCAAGTCAGAGCATCCCTGACAGATGGCTGTCCGATTCTGTAGCCAACTGTGGATCCACCGGATCGTTGTTTCATCTAGCCCACTTTGAGCTAGTTTGCTCATCAGGATATCATGGGGCACTTTGTCGAAAGCTTTGCTGAAGTCGAGGTATATGATGTCTACAGCATTCCCACGGTCTACAAGGGAGGTTACTTGATCAAAAAATGAGATCAGATTTGTCTGGCAGGACTTGTTTTTGACAAATCCATGTTGGCTTCGAGTAATCACGGCATTGTTGTCAAGGTGCTTCCAGATGGATTGCTTTATGATCTGCTCCAGAATTTTCCCAGGGATTGATGTCAGACTGACTGGTCTGTAGTTCCCAGGTTCCTCCTTTTTACCCTTTTTGAAGATAGGGACAACGTTAGCCCTCCTCCAGTCATCTGGCACTTCCCCCGTCCTCCATGATTTCTCTAAGAGAATAGACAGCGGTTCTGAGAGTTCTTCTGACAGTTCCTTTATGACTCTAGGGTGCAGTTCATCTGGCCCTGGAGATTTGAACTCATTCAAAGTAATTAGGTGTTCCTTGACCATATGCCTGTCGATCTCAAGCTGCAATCCTGCCCCTTCAGCCTGTACTTCGCCTTTGCCAGCGGGGTCATAGACCCTCTTTTGGGAGAAGACTGAGCCAAACTAGGAATTGAGCACTTCTGCCTTTTCTTTATCATCTGTTATCGTTTTGCCATCCTTATTTAATAGCTGAACCACCACTTCTTTCCTCTGCCTTTTACTATGCACGTAGCTGAAGAAAGCCTTTTTGTTGTTTTTAACATCCCTTGCTAACCTCAGCTCATTCTCAGCTTTAGCCTTCCTGACGCCATCCCTGCAATTCTGTGCTATCTGCCTGTACTCTTCCTTTGTTACTTGGCCTTCTTTCCACTTCCTATATGTGTCCTTTTTTGTTTTCAGGTCATCCTTTTTGTGAAGCCACATTGGCTTCTTCTGTTGTCTTCCACCTTTTCTTCTTGTTGGAATTGCTTGTGATTGTGCCTTGAGAATTTCCTTTTTTAAAAGCTCCCACCCATCTTGGACTCCTTTTCTCGCTAGCATCGCTTGCCATGGGACCTTACTGATCATTGTTCTGAGTTTATGAAAATCAGCTTTCCTAAAATCCAGGGTACGCGTTTGACTACACTCGGCTTTTGCTTCCCTTAGAACCAAGAACTCAAGTACAACATGGTCGCTTTCACCCAGAGTTCCTGTAACTGCTACTTTATCCACTAAGTCGTCTCTGTTGGTTAGGATCAAGTCAAGGATAGCCGATCCTCTAGTTCCTTCCTCTACTTTCTGTAGGAGGAAGTTATCCGCCACACAAGTCAGGAATTTCCTGGAGGGGCCATGTTTTGCAGAATTTGTCTCCCAACAAATATCGGGGAAATTGAAGTCCCCCATTACTACTACATCATGCTTCCTTAAAACATTGGCTATTTGCTTTTCAAAAGTTTCATCCTTGTCTTCTCCTTGATTGGGTGGCCGGTAGTAGACTCCGACCACCAGGTTCCTTTTATTCTTTGCTCCATTTATTTCAACCCAGATGCTCTCGATGGGGCTACCAAGCTCCTCCTCCTGTATTTCTGTGCAGAGATATGTATTTTTCACATACAGTGCAACCCCACCTCCCTTTCTGTTCCTCCTGTTCTTTTTGAACAAGTAATATACTTCCTTCTTCCTCTTCAAGCTCTGGTCTCCCCAGCTCTGCCTTTACTGGCTCCCTAGCTCTCTTTATATACTCTCCTCCCTCAAAACCAAAAGTACTGTTTCACACTTGAAGAAATGAAACTTAACTGGGGAATTGATACTGAAACTTAACCAGGGAAATGAAACTACTCCTCTGAGGGATACTCCCTCCCAACAAAAACTCCAGGCCTCTAAGCCTGACCTTTCTTTGCCTCTGTAGACCTCAAATCTTCACAGGGTTACATTGTGCAGCAGCAGCTAAGGCCTTCCAGGCAGGCTCTTAGCCACATCTAAACTGCAACTTAGCCGTTGACTCCTTTCTAAGCTGCTGTGATGTCACAGAATGCTCACAAAACATTCCAACAGCTCAGCATAAAGGTGACCACAACCGAATGTTAAGCAATAATATGGTTTCTGTGATGCTTTGTGCTGGTGGGGGGTGGGGGTGGCTGTGGACTCAGAAGCTAAAGAGACAGTGTGATCAAAGAAGAGGTACAGCACCTGCTATACTATGGATATTCTCAATTACCTTCCAACTAGAGAACAGAATTCCACCACTACCCTTGCGAAAAGAACTCCGGCTCCCGCCCAGCACAGTCACTCTATTATAAAGCAAGAGAACACCTTGCTTTTGGGTAGGCAAACAGCAGTCAGGGTTAATATAAAATCTGGGGTTCAGGGAATATAAGAAACCTAATTAAGGGAGCAAACCTCAGAGCGAGAAGACTCCAAGCTAATTCAGTCCTAGCCAGATTCCTCAATTGGACTACAACCTTTGTTCTGCGAAGCAGAACGGTCAAACCAGCTCATGATGGTTCACTTCTCTCAATGCATATGCACATGACATTTTATTTCTCCGTCATTACCGGTGTACCTGTCTCATACTGGCATATGTGACAATATTTGAACACCCAGCCCAGCCCTGCACGTTGAAGCATGCCTCTCCCAACTCTTTCCACCGCTTGGTTTCCATCTATTCCCAAGAGCTGACCAGAAGAATTTGCCGCCTCTCCCTAACGACCCACGCGCAAGCCATTCGGGACGACGCAGCCGATAACAAGCATGCGGGCTTGTGCTATTGATCGGCCTTCGCCTTTACTGAACGTCGAGCGACCAAGACACGCTGGGGCACTCCTGCGCACATAACTGTTGCCCTGTCATTTGGCTCCAGCAGGGAAAACAGAGCAACAAAGGAGAAGGAGAGGTTACCTTATCCCTCTTCTTCTGACCGCCTTACCAGAGCACAGGCACCCTGATATCTGATCTTAGTGCAGGCCAGCTGGTCACCTTACCAAGCCTATTCTTGATTCCCATTCATGCCCGCTCCGATTCCAAATGCAATCCCTGATCTTCCCTTGCATGCATGCGTTTGTTCTCTTCCCTGCTCCCACCCCACACGAAGGCAACCCCAGAGCGAATGCTGAGTCACTTATGACAGTGTCAAGTACGTTAACAGCCCCTCACTGCAAAGTGGTCCTCAGAGGAGGTTTGCAAGCCATGCGGCTGTAGAAAATCCCTCCTGCCCCTACTAGCTGTTCATGTTGCCTGTTTCCATTTCTCTTTAACCTTCAGGGCAAAGAGTCTCACAGCATTACTCCTGTGGGAAGCACACATTTAAACATCAGCACCGCAAAGCACATTAGCTCATCAGATAGGGTAACATTTCCCACTGCCAGCAAAAGGTGGTTCTTGGAGCAGAACAAAATCAAATAAATGCCTACAAAGAGCCCGGAGCGCTGAACTGAGCCGTAATAACACTTAGAGTGCCATCCTATGTGCGTTTAGACTGAAAGAAGTCCTACAGTGTGTGTTTAGACCTACAAAAGTCCTACATGGCTGGCTGCAGAATGCTGGGAGTTGTAGGACTTTTTTTCTGCCTAAACATGCACAGCTGGCTGGACATGCAGGGAGTTGTAGGACATTTTCCTATTTAAATATGCATGGCTGGCTGGGGCATGCAGGGCCTTTAGACAGAAAAAAGTCCTACAAACATGCATAGGATTGTGCCCAAGGGGTTAGCATCATCATCCACCATCACTACATCGCCTTCAACAGGCATGGTGGATCCTAAGCAGAACGATCCCTGGCCCCGAAAGCTTACACTTAGGGTTGCCAGCTTCTCTTTTCTTTTCACCAGCTGTTGCTTTTATGCCTTTAAGCGTGCAATCCTACCCATGTTAGGCAGAAAAAAGTCCTAAACTCCAGCATTCCCCAGCTGGCTGGGAGTTGTAGGACTTTTTTCTGTCTAAACATGGGTAGGATTGCACCTGAAGCTGCTTTGATCTGCAGACATTAGCAGGTGATGATAATGCTTATTTCCATCCCCTGAAGAGCTTTTCCTGCTGATCTCTGCAGATCAGGCTGCTTTTACAAGGCACAGGTGAGGATTCCCCGCCCCCCCTAGTCAGCTGGCAACCCATACTTACAATTTACATTTTGATGGAGGAAAGATGAAGAGTGAAGCAGGAGGGGGAAGGGAGGGGAGGGGAAGCAGATGCATGAGATGACTATAACCCAAATGCAGTTAGGTATACTTAGGCCTTTTGGGGGGTGTACAGGAGGGGAGAACTTAACGATATAGTAATACTCTGAGTGTTTGAAGCACGTTACATGATCTCAGAAATCTGTGTCAGCCCTGTATGACAGGCCAGAATAATTACCGCCACGTTAGAGGCGCGGGCATGAGGCCAAGAGCGGGCAGTCGGCCTAAGGCAACGGATGTGTTTGTGGCCAAAGGGAGGTACGACCCAGGCACCACCTGGCTCATGGCGCAGGCCCATAACCACCACGCTAACGCTGTGCGGGCTTTCGGCTCATCGTCCGCCGGACCAACACTGGGCCAAGTTGACTGGGTCGGGGAAGGGCTGGAGGGCGGCTTCCTCTCTTGAATGAAAGTGGTTCCGTTCCCCGATTCCAGCTCTTAGCGATACAGACACCGGCAGACGCCGCCCTCGCCCGCCAGGAAGACGGGGAGCTGCGAGGACACCGCCGGGGCTGCCCCCCCCCATGTCCCCCCTGCAAAGGTCGCATCTCTTTTCGCCCACAGGGGCTTGATCCGGAGGGACCAACGGCCACGAGCCAGGTCAGCGGAGCACCGCCAGCTGCGGGCGCGGCGGCGAGCTGCTGCCCAGAAACGCACATCGAATTGCCGGGCGGGCGGGCTGCAAGCCCGGCAGGGCGGCACAGGAGCGAGAGGGAGCCGCGGCGAGGGCAAGCGGCGTGCGCCCGGCATGCGCCCGGCCTCGCTCGCTCGCCCGCCGGAGGGGAAGCCTTGCGGCTGGCTGTCAGTCAAGGCACCTGCGCTAAACCCGCCCCTTCGCATCACTTTCACTTCTGCAAATTATCTGAGCCCGAGCCCGAGCCCGGGCCCGGCCGGGGGGGGGGGGCGAGAGGCCAGCGCCCCCGTCTCTCCCCAGCCCAGCCCCCGAACCTGCCGCTCGCCCGTTCTTCCCTCCGCGGGCTTGGCTGAGACTAACCGGGGGAGGGGAGCTTAAAACGACCCCCCCCCGCAACGCACGAGCCTCCGGCGCCCCAGCGGAGACCTCGCGTCCCTCCGCCACGCTGTCTGCGGGCGGGCCCGCCAGCAGCATGAGCAGCCCCCCGCACTTCGCTGCCCCCCCCCGCTCACCAGGTAGGCGCCCACCGTGCCCTGGGCCAGCATGAGGGCGCACTCGGACACCAGGAAGATCCGGATGCTGGAGGAGCAGGCGCCCTTCTTTTTCCTCTTCCTGGCGCGCTGCGCCTCGTCCTCCTGCAGCTCGCCGCCGCCGTCGCCCTCGCCGCCCCCCGCGCCTTCTCCTCCCGGGGAGCCGCGGCGCTTGGTGCCCTGCATCCTCCTCCTCGGCGGGCCCCGATCGCCCCGTCCGCCTCGCCAGGAGCTGCCCAGGCGCCGCAGCAGCCGCGGGGCGGCGGCTCCCGGCCGGGGTCAATCAAGCGCGCAGCGCCGGCGCTGGCCGGCGCGCGCCTCGCCACCCGCCGCCGCCAGCGCTGCCATGGCCGGCCGCCGCCTCGCTCCTTCCTCGCTCCCCGCGCCCGCTCTGCCTGCTGGCGCCCGCCTTCCTCCTCGCGCGCTCTCCTCCCTCGCGCCGAAGGGCTGGCGGCGGCGCTGCTGCTGGGCCCACCCCGCCCCTCTCGCGGCCGCCTCCCGCTGCTGGGCTGGAGCCAAGCGCGGAGAGCGGCGCTCCCCCAGGGGCGGGCGGGAGGCGTCCCCCCCGGCGGGGAGGGTGTGGGTGCCGCGCCGCTTCTCGCGGGGAGAGGGGCCCGAGCGGGCGCGGTCGTCGAGGGAGCGCGCAGGCAGGAGCGGCCGGAGCCGAGGTGGAGGGCGCCGGGGGGCTCCCGGGCCGCAGCGGAGCGGGGCTGGTCCCTGGCGCGGGGAAAGGAGGCGGCTGCGGGAGCCAGGTGAGGAGGACAGGGCGGCGGCGGCGGCGGGCGCGGGGCTCCGGCCGAGGGGCAGGCTGCGCCCGGGGGGGGGAGACGGGGGAGCCCCTCTCCCAGGGCGGGGAGGCCGGTGCTGCTGGGGGAGGGGGGGCACAGTGGGGACGGGTCTGTTGGCAGGCGAGGCTGCTGGCCGGCCGCCCCGCGGGTGAGTGGGAGCAACGGCCCGGGAATAGGGCGTGAGCAGTGCGAAGGAGGCAGCGCGCTGAGATGGGTCTGTGAGCCCCACCGCACCCAGCCCGCGCCTTGAGGCAGCCCCGGCGGAACCCGCCCCGTGGGACTGGAGTTGGGCCTTCGAGCGGCAAGGCAAACTTCCGGCCATCCTCACGCTTTGATGGCCCATCTCCGCCCTTTGCCACATGGCAGCGCACCCCCCACCAGGCCCAGAGCCGGACCCCCGTTCCCAGGCCCCTGGCGCGTGCCCGCTCCAGGTTTTGGAGGGCCCTGGGGCAAGGCCCGCTCCCTTGGGGACGCTGCCCTCTCACTGCCGCTGCCCCAGGCAGCTGTTGCTACTCCACCTCCTCCTCGTTGCTCCCACCTGCTTGCTTGACAGGCAAAGAGCCCGTGAGCAAGGAGGCCGTGGCATCCGCTCCACCTCCTCACCACCGCTGCCGCCTGGGCCAGGCAAGAAGCAGGTGAACAAGCTAGTGGAGAGGTGGAGCAAGCCCAGGGGACTCTCGTCAGTGGGCCCCTGCTGGGGTGTGGGCCCTCAGCGGTTGCCCAACCATGCCTACCTGTGATGCTGCCCCTGGCGCACTTTGCAGACTCCACCACCCCTGGGCATTTTTCAAGAGACCTCGGGGCTAACCAACTGCCATCGGTCCAACACCGTCAGGCCATCATTTGCGGGCACTGTTGGTTGTGCAAACCACATGCTTCCATTCCAGCCTCTTGCAGTCATTCTGTTCCGATGCCGATTTTCTCAGGCTTGTCCGAGTCTTCTTTTCCCCCCCAGTGATGAGAGAGATCTTTTTCAAGGAAAACTGTAATTAGCCTGGCTTCTCTCCAGGATGTTGTTGTGTTCAAACTCTCTAGCCCTCTGGATGGTGCCTTTGGAAGGAGTGCTCTGGAAACCAAACCTGGGGCCAGTGTAAGAACTTCCACTCCTTCAGTATTCCAACTCAAGGAGCACATGAGCCGCTGTGGCCCAAAGGTTAAACACACAACTTGCACGCAAAGTACAAGCAGCCTCTGTGGTTTCCCAGCTCCTGCTCATCCAGGAGCTGCCTGTCCACAAAACGATCAGACAGGAGCCAGAAATAGCTCCCAACAGTGATCCACTCTGCCTGCTCTTCTCTTGTGGTGGAAGGCGAGGGGGGAAGGGAACTGAGCTGTCCTACTGGGAAACCAAGCAGGACGAGATCTTTTCCTTATCCCTAGAAACTGAATAAAAGCTGAGATCCAATACTGCTGGCGCTCAGCAAGACACGGCTTACATTTTTCCAGCTTCAGCTTTCTCCTGTGAGCTGCAAGTCAGACAACAGGTGGGTGGGAGACGAGTCCACTCATTCAGCTGAGAACCATGCAGCGATGGAGGCCAAGTCACGAATACACCCATTTTACAGATGGAGAAATGGCTTGTCTAAAAGGCCGCTCTGGCTGAGCAAACATTTTAAACCAGGCTCTCAAACCAAAATCCAGCTCTCCTCTCTCCTTCCACAGGAAGGCATGCGGACAGAAGGTAAAACATACCCTTGCACGGCCAGCCAATAAGAAAAGGGAAAAGTGAGCAGCAGGATATTGATTTCCAAGAGCAGATGAAGGCAGCTGAGCTCTGCAGGGGATCAGGGGATGTGGGGTGGCCGCTGCTTGGATCAGCATACAAGGGAAGGGAATGTCCCCTGTTACCAAGGCAACCAGGGTTGATGCTCCCCTGTCTAGCCATGCTGTGGGGATTTCATTGCCTGCCTGTTGTCAAGGCAACGGTTGGTGTATTCCTGCCTGCTGCACCTTTCTGACTCCACACTGGCCTTGGGCTAGGAAAGCTCAGGTACCACCGGCTGTCATAGAATCATAGAATAGTAGGGTTGGAAGGGGCCTACAAAGGTGTGGGTGGGTGCTGGATCTACGCTTTGTGCAAACGCTTTCACCATCATCTCTCCCCACCCCCAAGAAAAACAATATCCCTAAAGAGTGGGGCTCTTTTGCAGCTTGCCAAAGAAATTCACAAAACAGCGAACACCCTATTTAAATTTCTGTACTATACCTTCTATGCCCTTAGAAGGCTGCCCTTGAAAAGTGTTCATAAACCACACCTGGTCCAAACTGCAGCAGCCAGAATATGCTCTGGTGCTCACTTTTTTGAGCGTACCATTATCTTATTTAATTTCCACTGGCTTCCATTTCATCTCTGGGCTAGGTTCAAGGAGCTGGTTATTATCCAGAAAGCCCTAAATAGCCTAGGACTAGGATATTTAAAGGACCCTCTCCCACATGAACCTCCCCATCAGCTGCTGTGTTCCACTACCAAGAGAGATTTGATTGGCTGGGATGCAAGACAGGGCCTTTTTGGTAGTGGCATCCTGATTGTGGAACTCCCTCCTAAGGGAAGTCAGATTGAACCCTTCATTGATGATTTTTAGGTAGGCGATTAAGAATATTTTATTCAGTCAAGTTTTTGGTTTATTTTGCTTCTTAACTGTGTATGGATTTGTTTTCTTGGCTTGTTTTAATGCTCTGGGTTATGTTTTACTGAAAGTTATTGAACCACTATGGGGCCCCCTGTGAGGATCAAAATATGGCACATCAGTGATTTTATAAATAAAAAATATGCATATTTTGTTGCAGTCATTTGTTGAGGGACCGCTTTCAACATCACCCTGTCTGCAAAAAAACCCCTCATGAATCATTGGCCATCAAATTCCTGTCCATGGGAGAGGCTTCTGCTGCATGTTCTGGGCACATGGTTCACACGGGGTACTGGACTGGCCTTCTGGCCCTCAGTGTTGCTCTACATGAATTGAAAGGGCATCCTGCAATGCTGTCAACACTCTATTCTCGCTGCACTTTGCAGGAGAAGATCAGTCGCCACTGACACAGCCTTGCAAATAAGCCTACAAAAGTTACAAAAAAAATAGCCTGCAAAAAAAAAAAAAAAAATAGCACTCATCTGCTTAAGGCTGGCAGAGAAGGGACAGAGTTGTATTTTTATGCTAGGCATGGAGGAAGGGTCTTCCCTGCCCCCTACCAACCAGCAGCCTGCTTTATTTCTATGCTGGACACAGAGGAGAAACGGAGTGTCCCATCCTGCTCACTTGCCTGCATGCAATTCCTGTGGCTACCAAGCTAGTGCTAAAATGCAAGGCTGAGTTGGCATGCTGGCTTTCAGGAAAGTTGGTCCACCATTAGGATGTTCTCAGTGAAGGAGCCCAATAAACTGCAAAGTACCCCCAGGGTTCTCTGGAATACAGTTTGAAAACCTCTGCATGATGCAATGCAGATTGCACAAATCAAACCTGTTCAATAACAGCTAACCATCCAAAGTTTCCATTTCCCAATACCCCACCCTGGGAAAAGAAAGGTAGCAAAAAACAGATATTGAATAAAAAGTGTCCCGTCCCGTCCCCCCCCGCACGCCACTTTCTCGTGCATCCATCAGAAAATTGAGTTTGTATCAAAGCCTGATGTGGAGTTTTGAGCCAGAAGGTCAGTGACCAGGAATAATTTTTAATTACATGCTGATGCTGAATGCATTTGTGATTAAACCAAGTATGCCGCTTAAACGAGCAACCAGGCAGTTTAGTGGATTGAAGGACCAGAACAGAGAATCATAGAATAGTAGGGTTGGAAGGGGCCTACAAGGCCATTGCGTCCAACCCCCTGCTCAGTGCAGGAATCCAAGTCGGAGCATCCCTGACAGATGGCTGTCCAGCCTAGTCTTGAACGCTTCTAGTGTGGGAGAGCCCACCACCTCCCTAGGTCATGGGTTTCATTGTCATATTGCTCTAACAGGACATTTCTCATATTCAGCCGGAATCTGGCTTCCTGTCACTTGAGCCCATTATTCCGTGTCCTGCACTCTGGGGTGATCAAGAAGAGATCCTGGCCTTCCTCTCTGTGACAACCTGTCAAGTATTTGAAGAGCGCTATCCTATCTCCCCTCAGTCTTCTCTTCTCAAGGCTAAACATGCCCAGTTCTTTCAGTCTCTCTTCATAGGGCTTTGTTTCCAGAAGATAACAGGTGGAGCGACAGCAAGCAGCACAATGCACTAAAGTGGCAGTGGGTAGCCGGGAGAGAGCGGAGGACAGGAAGGCCTGGCGTGCTATGGTCTATGGGGTCACGAGTCAGACACGACTGAACAACAACAACAAAGTCATAAGCAAACTCAAACCAAATATTTTACCCCAGGGACCTCCAGGTTCTGCTTTAATTAGCTGAATACTGTACCTATGGCACAAGAGCACTTTAGCCAGAATGAACAAGTGTTCCACCATTACAAAGCCTGAATATTCCAAATCTTTAAACAAAATCCAGAAGCTTCGTCCAAACTGCCTGATATTTGACATGCTGTATCTACATATTATGCATCACCCTGGCCCAGTTTGAGACAAATCTGTTTGGAAGTGGCTGAGATACAGTTTGAGACCTTCCCCCTTGTGCATTTTCCCTTCATTTGCAACCATTCTTGGCCCAGGCATAAAATACTTCCATGTCTGGGTTCTTCCCACCTTTCTGTGTCCAGAAATTCAAGGAAATAGTAGAGGCCTTGCCCTTCCTGTTTTGATTTTTGCCTAAAAGAAAACCACCATTGTATATTTATTAATTTTAGAATGATTTAACACCTCGATGCAAGTTTAAATGCATTTTCAGTTAGCGTCATTTTTTCTTTCATTTGAAAATCTTATCAAAAAAGAACTTGAAGCAGCTTACAACAATAATACAGCCAAACAATATATAAAACTTGTAGGTCAAACAGTACATAAAACAATAACAATGGAAGACAGCAGTTAATGTAACAAACCTCGGAATCAATTAAATAACAAGAACAGCAGTTCATAAAGGAATTATTAACATACATGCTCAGTCCTGTCTTTGAATCTCCCAGGTGGAGCCTTTTCCCTAAACAAAGATGGTTGCTACTGCAATGGGAATCCTACAAGTCAATTACAGAAAGTTAGGGTGGGTATCTGTCATATTTTACAAGAGGACAGCCCTCTGTTTAAAGGGCTCTTCAATCCAATTTATGTCCAGTTAAAGAAAAAGAACCATCCGAAGGGTGAGCAGCAGGGTCCTTGAAGTTGCCCGTCAACGGTTAGTACCTGGACAGTGGACTGAGCAGGCACACAGCTCACTTGCACTGTCTTCCCCACTCTGGTGAGATGGATGCATTTGTATTGAAATTATTATCACGATTTCTAAACGTGCCTCCTTACCTATGAAATTGCAAGAAGGGAACATTCATCACCCCCCAAAAAGGGCAAGAGGGCACAAATGTTATGTAAATCTGTGCCAATTTTATGTAAATCTGTGCTCTTGTCCCCTTCCTTTTTTTGTTGATGCATTTCCTCCTCCTATCCTTCCTTCCTTCCTTCCAATGTACAAATGGCAACCCTAGGAAAAGTTCTCTGTGTGTTTTTATTTGGGAGGGAAGGTGAGAGGGAGTAGTGCTTGGAGGAAGCAAAGGTTTCCTCTATCTTACAGAGAAAGAGGATTGGGGCTGCAAGACCAAAGGAAAGTGTGGGTGGGTTCCAGAGACTTAGTTGTCAGGGAGCACAACACAAGACACTGTAGAATGTATTGACTTCTTCCATAGCACAGAAGGAAAGGCCTGGTGCCTTAACTGGCAATTTCCATGCTGGGGCGGGGGTGCATGAGTGAATTTGAAAGTAGCTTAACTCTTTTAAGCTGAAGAGGTTTTTTTCATATTCAGATGCAGAGATATGGGCAAGGGCTGGCTGTCGCCTGTTAGTTTACAAGCTGATGGAGCATACTCAGATGGAGTATATCTGATGGAGCATACTCAGATGGAGCATTCCAACTGCTCAGGATGAATGTGTCAGTAATGGAGAGATGGCAGAGAGGGAGGGAGCAATTTCTGTACCGAAAAGATGAAGGTGGCTGTTCTTCACAGTTCCCTCACATATTTAAAGCAACATCTTTCCCCATATGCTCCTGCCCACCCACTGCAATTGCCAGCAGAGGCCCTGCCCCGCATCAGAAACCTGGCTGGAGGGGACAGTGCCTTTTCAGTTGTGGCACCCAGGTTGTGGAACTCCTTACCCAAAAGGCCCAGTTAGCCCCTTCTTGATAGGCATTCCGGTGTATCATTAAGACCTTTTAGTTTTGCCACACTTTGGGCTTGGTTTGATTCACCCCACCCCACCCCACCCTCTTCTGTGGTCTTATGATTTTGGAGGCTGCCTCTCAACTTTGAGCTTTTGTTTTCATGGGTGATTGATTGATCGAATGATCTGTTTTAAAACTGATGTCATGTGAGCCACGTGTTTGGGGGTGCTTTGGGGAAGAAAGGGGGGATATAAGTAAATATTTTAATTAATAAAATGTGGCTGCAATGTTGAATCAGTTAGGTTACCAATTTAAAACACACACACACACTTTAATAATCTAAAAGGATACCCTTTATTAAGAAGTCAGCATATAATTGCACATATACATGCACACGTGTATATAATGTGTGTGTGTGTGTGTGTATAATGCATATAACAGCCTCCCCCAACCTGGTGCCGCCCAGATGTGTTGAGCTAGAATTCCCATCAGCCCAGCCAGCCATGATGCGAGTTGTACTCCTGCACATCTAGATGACACTAGATTGGGTGAGGCTGACCTATGAATGCTGCTGTTGACCAGCACCATCTCCTCCCTTCTCTCTTACACAGTTTACTCCGCCAAACTGCTTCCTGCTTCAACACATGTGAGCATCATCTAAAGACAAAAAAAAAATATACTTCTTGCTTCAGAAATATTGGGTTGGATCTGGACTTTGTCATACTCAGAGTAGACCCACTGAAACCAGTGGTCAAATTCAGTGAGTCTGCTCCAAGTATGACTAAGTCTGGATCCAACCTAATATTCTTACCCACATGTGAATTTAATCAACATATTAATTTATTAACCAAGCAAACCTCATAGGATTAACTGATGTCTTTAGTCTTTAAGGGCACAATCCTATGAAGATAGTCAGCAGCCTCCGAACTCAGAGGCTGTCAAGTATCCAATGCAAGACAGCTGGAGCACAGAGGCAAGGATTGCCTCTGTGCCCCAGCTGCCCTGCATTCTTGCTCAACGGGTGATTTCGCTGCCTTGTCACAACGCTTCCGAGCAGGAGGGAAGGAGGTTGGGGTGAGCACAGGATAAGCTGCATAAAGCTCCTTCCCCAGTCTCCTCCTGACCTCCTGAGTCTCTGCACTCAGGTTTCCAAGCATGGAGAAGCAGCCGGTGTGGTTCTCTCCATGCCGAGGGGGTGGGGAGCACGGTTTACTGCCCCAAGGTCAGAGCCCTGTCAAGGGGCCATGGGGAATACTGTCTAAGGGCCATAGGATTGCTCTCTCCAGGTGTAATCCTATGCATGCTAGGAGTTGCAAGACTTTTCTGTCTAAACATGCATAGGATTGCACCTTAAATGTCTTTAGCTGGGTTGTAGTACCAACATGCTCCCCCTCGCCTCATGCGATGGTAGTGCCAAAACCCGGAACCGAAAGGCATCGTGATCCTTGTCTTCAGTGGGGTTTGGTGCAGCCATTTCTGGTTTTGTGGGGTTGTGACCACCCTCCTCCTGCCACACGTGCACCTGATGGTCCTAGAACAGTCTTCCCCAATTTGGTGCCCTAATGACAACTGCTATAAACCCTGACCATTAGCCATGCTGGCCGGGTCTGATGGAAGTTGAAGGCCAAAAGATGTGGAGGGTGTGAAGTGGGGGGAGGCTGTCGCGTGGGATGCCCATGGAAGCACCTCTGTTTCCAGCCATCCTGCTGGTTCTGTTCTCTGCACAGCTATTTTTAATGAACCAAAGGGAGCCAGAAGAGCCCTGCGGCTCAAGCCAAAGGTGGCCATTCGCTGCTTCTGGAAATCCACAAGCTGGGCAGGATGGCAACAGCTCCCTCCCGCGTTGTTCCTCAGCAGCCGGCATTCAATGGTACAGTGCCCTTGAACATGGAGGCAGTCAAAGCTGTGGCTCCGATGTCAGTGGGGGGGGATCTGGGCTGGGTTTCAGTCAGAACCAGTCAGAACTCTAAGGGAGCTAACCAAAGTTCTGACTGAAACCCCGAGTGGAATCCCCACCCCACTGACATCGGAGCCACCAGCTTCCACCACATGGGGGTCTTACTTGCTATACACATACATACAATCTGCCTTTCATCCAGTTCCATTCCCATTCCCCCTTCTCCCCTAGAGCAAAAGGAAGAGTTGCCCATTTATTTATTACATCCCTACCTCCTCCAAGGAGTTCAAAGCAGCATACATAGGGGTGTACAAAACCTACTTACCCATCTGCTGAAGGGGTCCGCGGGGGGAGGGGGGGGTGATCCGTTCCTCGCCCCAGAATCCTCCCCAGCCAGCTCCGCTCTGCGGCGAGTCCGCGGAGGAGCCGGCCGGGCCTGTCCACAGCTGGACTTCTGGCCACTGCCACGCAAATGGCGTCCAGCGTAGCGGACGCCATTTGTGTCCCAGCCCTTGGACGTGATAGCCTATGTAAATATTTACGTAGCCTATTACGGCAAAGAGCAGGGACACAAATGGCATAGCAGACACCATTTGCATCCCTGCCCTTGGCCGTGATAGGCTACGTAATATTTATGTAGCCTATCACTGCCAAGGGCAGAGACGCAAATGGCGTCTGCTACGCCGGACATAATTTTTATCCACAGCCCAGCAGTGGATGGCTGTGGAACGAAGACTATGGACCCGGACCAGCCGCCACCAGGTAGGGTCCATCCTGACCGGCCTTCACGGGGTGTCGGGCAGGAGCAGTCCATTCTTCCACGGACTCGGGGGGGCGGACTCTAAAGAATCTGGCCTCATTGGAGTCCGTGGCGGATTTCTCCGCCATCCCTAAGCATACATTCCCCCCCTCCCCATTTTTAACCACACAACAACCCCGGCCCCATCTACATGAGTCATTTACTTCAGGGCCACTGCGATTCGAGGTCCTTCGGGACATATGACACAGTTGCCACTTCACAGCCTAACTGGCTTTCACCGAGAAAATGCGGATTTCCAAAGATGCGTTTTGCTGCAATGTTTTCGGTTTGCTGCAGGTTTCCCGCAATTGCAAACTGTCTGTCCCTTCCCCGAAACGACTTGGCATTTTGTTGTGGGCATGTGGTAGGCGTGGCTAGTGCTTCTGTCACTCTGTGATGCCCCTTCACTCCTCCCCATTCCTCCGCAGCTGCACAATTATAGAGGCACAGGGAAGTGTGCTCATTTCTTCAACCACACTTTCACACACCTTCGCAGCTTCGTATCTTTGCAATGACTGCTTTGGAGTCAGTGGCCAAGGCCTGGGGGGGGGGGGGCTTGGGGGAGCAGAAGGTCCAGGACCAACTTCGCTCCAACCGCCATTTTGGAATGATGGGTAGGCACCTACCTCTCAAGGTCACGTGCCTTGGCGATCCATCGCGAGAGTCTCGGGCTGAAGAACTGCCAAACGAGGAATGGAGAGATACAAAAGAACCCCTAAAATATCAAACAGCCACTAAACCCCAAAGTGTCACACCGCCACCCTCACATGCCTGCACACAGGCGCATTTAAATGTAATGGTAAAAGGGGGGGCAGTGTGACTGCCACAGTTTACTTCGCTTCAACGGCTATGTGTCAGGGCACAGCGGATTTTCCTGTTGGAGACGTCCACCGTAAAACATGCATATACCATGGCAGAAGCTAATTTGCAGCTGCAATGCTGCGCAGTTACAACGGAGTGAAGGTTGAAAGCAGTGTCGTGTAGACCCCACTCCCGTAAGGTAAGTTAGGCAGAGAAGTAGCGGCTGGTCAAAACTGAGCTACATGCCTGATTTGAACCCAATTCTCCCCAGTCTTAGTCTGACACACTAACCACTACACCACTCTGTCAGCATAGAAAACAGAGGGAAAATACTATGGATTGCTGCTGGGCCCAAATCTCCCCTCCCACACCCAGTTTTGTTGGTCCCATGGGCTGGTTCCAAAAGTGGGCTGCTCCAAGGATTGGGGGGCCGGGGGTGCAGGGTTGATTTTTTTTTGCAGTCTGCCTGCCTTCTGTCATTAGCACCCCTTGATTCAGCCAGATCTTCCAAGCAAATTCCCCCCACGGCTCTATTCCCCTTTCAGTTATATCTGGAGTTTGCAATGACGAAAGCACTGCTACAGAAAGGATACAATTGCTGGAGCAAAATATCCATCCTAGACCTTGTGAAGCTGGTAACACACTGTGTTCTTTGTGCAGCTCTGGGAGGACCAGCTTATGCAGTAATAAATGAGACATCTTATTTCTTGTCAAGCTGTTGCATTCCCTACCGCTAGTTTTAGCAATTGCCTTGCATTTGCACTCACCTTCTGTTTTCATTGTCACTATTATTAAATATATGAAAAGAACTGAGATGTTACCTGGGGACCAAAAGAATATCCAGATTTAATTTTCTTGCCTGCACTTCTTAAGGTATTGTTGATGAATGTGTTTTCACTACAAACAATAGCCAATAATCAGGCTTTCGCTTCAACAAGTGTTTCTTCTTTTTTTGAGAAACTAGTCTGGGTGGAAACAACATGGGGATAAAAGGAGTTTGGCTGAGAAGTTCGTCTGGATGTCACTGGGAATACCAAGTCCAAAGGTATGCAAAAGAAGAAATGTTTGCAGTGCAGAACTTTTTTTTAGGAACCAGGACACCCACCCACCCACCCCACACACACACACCATGCATCCCTACTCACTTCTGCCCCCATGTGATAGCTTCAGGTGCTTTAAGAACAAATGGAATTATTAATATTAATATTTCTCTGCCACCTTTCAGGACAGAAGCCCTCTCAAGGTGGCTTACAACAATAAAACACATAATCATTAAGATATTAAAAGCAATAAAAACATAAACACTCTAAAAACAGCAATAAAAACAACCAAACAGCAATAAAATCCAACGATAAAACCAGCATAACTAATAAGAGAAAGCTGCTTAGTTATGAGCTGTCTCATGCACCCTTAAACGAGGATCAAATCAAAACTGGGATAACTGTGGCTGATACAGAATTGGATTTTTAATAACAGACAACCAGAAGCTCTTTCTGGTTTAACTTGTTTAAGGGTAACTCTAGTCTGGTTTGTATTTTCAGAATTTAACAAATGTTCCACTTCAATAGGCTTTCACAGCATTAAGACTCTAGTCCAACTTTCCCATGCTGGGAGTTGTAGTCCCACACATCTGAAGGAGACCAGGCTGAAGAAGGCTGTTCCAGTCTATGCCCTCGGCTTGGTTGGAGGGTAAATATATAATCAAATCCCCACAAACCAACAGTTTTGTCTTTGCGATAACAGAGAAAATAGCAGATACTGCCCTCTTAGGTTCTCTCTGTCCTGCTTATAGAGATCCCAGGGAAAGATCCACAAACTTGGGGGGGGGGGCGAGGAGGGCCACCTTCAGACTGTGTGTTGCCCACCCTCAACTTAGGGGAACATTTAAAAATGGACTAATCCCATCACTGAAGAAACCACCTTCATGCTCACTGTTTTCCACTGAATTCCTCTATCTTGTCCCTGTTCATTTGCCAGTGCTGGAAATATTATTGAAAAGGAACAGCCACTTAAAATGATACATGATAAAGCAGTTTGGCTGGTTATCTGTGCATTGGAACTCTGCCAGTTTATGAATAAAGATAGACTGATTTACATATTTATTAGATGCATTTTAGAATAGGAGTTGTTTCTTTGACTTGGTTCTGGCTCTGTGCCAGGAAAAGTGTGGTTTGGTTTGGTTTTTTTGTATGGGGAAATGTTGTACAAATAGCCTTCCTGGATCGCATCGGCCAGCTTGCCACCTAGTTCCGTCACCTGCCAGGTGCCTGTGGGAGCTCAATGGGGCATGAAGGTGATAGTTACCTTCCCTTGCTCATCCCCAACATCCGGCACTCCCAATGCATCCTGAATTTTCACATTTGGGTGTAGGTGCCAGCACAGCTGGCCCTACCATTAGGCAGAGTGAGGCAGAGTGGTAATGGCTGAGTCCACTGGCCATTCCCATCTTTCCAAGCCAGCACCCCAATGGCAGTGAAGCTTCCCTAACCCGGTCCCCTCCAGATGTGTGCAAATCCTTCCAACGTAGAAAGCAATAGTTGATAGACACAGGCCCGGTGCGAGATCTCTTGCCGTCTGAAGCAGAACTCGCACCGCCACCATGCAACCCTCCCTGCCTCCCTCCCAGCTGTTGCCGCTGCCACACCTGCACACATGTAAGGTAAGCAAAGCACCTGACCTTTGCTTCTGCGTGGGGGGTCTCACGAGATCTCAGCACATGGCCGAGATCTCACGAGATGCCGTGGGACACGACCGAGATCTCATGACAGATCCAGAGCCCTGCAGCAGCAAAGGGCTGTCAGCTGCTCCAAATGGTCCCGCCAGCCACTTTCTCGCTGTGGCAAATGTGACGGGGAGGAAGCAGCTGGTGGGGCTCTCTAGCACCCCCACTGAAGGTGGCAATTCACCACTCTTCCAGCTCCGCCACCTCACGGAGAAGCCGCACTCTGCCTCATGGGTCAGCCGGCCCTGGAGGGGTGACCATATATGACTTCTCTTGTGAATAATGTATTAATGGATTCATATACGACTTCTCTTCAGTGAATGAAAGGAAGAAACTCAAATGTGGGGAAAATGTCATCAACAGGTTGTGAACAGATTCCTCAGTTCCATTTTTTAAAAACATTTATAATAGAGGATGCCGGCACATTTAGGATGCGGGGAGGAGCCATGATCTCGTGCAATTTCCTTCCTGAAATGGGCCGGTTTGGTTCCTGCACTGCTTTACTCCTACTGCAGGCAGCAAACTGAGAGCCAAGGAAAGTAAATCACATCTGGATGCTTCCTTGTTACTGGGCACCCTCATCTATAATGTTTCAAAATGGGTAATTCACTCGCACGCAATTTAGAAAGGCAATAGGTCATAGAATCACAGAGTTGAAAGGGATCTTGGAGATCATCTAGTCCAGTCCCCTACTCACTGCAGGCTCTGCACTGCAGGGCGCAGCTACAACATTGCTGACTGATGGGCATCCAGTCTTGGCTTAAATACCTCCAGGGAAGGAAAGTAAACTCCAGATATTGAGTGGTGAGGGCATTACTTCTTTTAGGTCAATGGACAAGGTGTTTGTGTTTTTTTTAATATACACCTAGGAATGTATTGTGTGAATCAGACACACATGGGTATAGAAACACAATAGAGATTATAGAGGATTCAGATGACTTGACACACATTGGAAGGATGTGTGAGGGGGGCCGTGGGGTGGGTGTCTCCCCCCCACACACACCAGCATGTTCAGAGTGTATCGGAAGGTGCCCTACATGCATGATAATGCATGGAAACAGAGCTCCCCCGCCCCTCATGGAAGAGCTCTATGTATGTGCATACAGCCCCTTCATATGTAGGTGGGGGGCTAGTGTGTGATCCCCTGTGCATTTTTTCCAGTATGTGGAGGGGTGTCATTTGAACCACCATGTACTCATCACAGAACCAGGATTTGCTAACACTCCCTGTAAAGGCCACCACGTAATCTATGAAAAGGCCTTTAGCCATAGTGAGGAGAAGACCCAGGATCAGTGGAGGCTGGTGGCTCCGATGTCAGGGGGCAGTGGATCCGCTCCGGGTTTCAGTCAGAACTCTAAAGGCACCTTGGAGAGCTCCTTTAGAGTTCTGACTGAAACCCGGAGCAGATCCACTGCCCCCTGACATCGGAGCCACCAGCCTTCACCGCCCAGGATAGTCCCTACAAGTGGGGAAGTGATTTCTCTTCTGGATAATGGATTTCATTATGGGAAGATGCACAGAGAATATATTATTTTTTGTCAGTCTCTCAAACAGGCATTGTGGGAAAGGCAATTAATCTCTTGTCATTTCAGTATATTCTCAAGCCTCTAATTTCAGTGTAATTGGGTTCCAGCAAGGGGTGGGAGCTACCACGGCATGTGGGCGTGCGGGTGATTGCAGGGGGTCATTTTTAACAACCAAGAAGTGAGTGGATGAATTAAGCTGGTGCATCAGAACCTCTGAGCCTTTGTTCTGCAGAGTGCTTGGCATGATTTCGCTTGTTGCTACCTCCTTTGATGTGCTGGAGACATAGAGTGTGCCACAGGTAAGAGAAGACTTGGGAAATTCATTCAAAGCTTACACAAAGAGGCAAACATCAAGGAATCGGCACTGTGAAGTAATAGTCCCTACATCAGCAATCAACTTTTGTCATGCCACCAGGTGGCAGATTCTTCGGCAGAGGAAGATGAACCCATTTGCCCGAGATGCTAGATTTCTGCTTGCTTGCTTGCTTGCTTGCTTGTTTGCTTGCTTGCTTGCTGCACTTCTGTACTACCCAATTGCCAAAGTTCTCTGGGTGATTCACAAAGCATGCAAACAAAAATCGTAAAACACATACATAGAGCCAGCGTGGCATAGTGGCGAGAGTGTTGGACTGGGAGTCAGGAGATCCAGGTTCTAGTCCCCACTCAGCCATGGAAGCGCACTGGGTGACCTTGGGCCAGTCACAGACTCTCAGCCCAACCCACCACACAGGGTTGTTGTTGTGAGGATAAAATGGAGGAGAAGGAGGACTATGTACGCTGCCTTGGGTTCCTTAAGGAGGAAAAAAGGCGGGATATAAATGTAATAAACAAATAGAATAAAACCATGAAAATCCAAAAGCAAATTAAAAACAGAGTAAAAGCAACAGTGGGGGAGAGCAGCAGTGCAGGGCCTAAAAATCACCAATCACACGTTTTTAAACAAAGACTGGAATGCCTGGGAGAATAAAATTGCTTGCAAAAATGTGTGTGTTAGGCAAAAATGCAAAAGTACATGTATTAGGAGAACCGTGCACAAAAATGCTTATGAATTTTCATTCAAACTTTTCATTAAAAAAGTTTGGGGGAAATTAAGCTTGGAAAATGAGGAACCAAAAGAGATAGATTCATCCATCCCTATTTCTCGCTCTGTTACTGGGAATAGCCTACCAGTCCAGCACCAGGGAGTGGTATACAAATCAATTATTCTTTTCCGTGAACATTTGTGGTAAAATAAAATGGCTCTGCTCTAAGCTAAAGCAATGTTGGGGTTCCTGAGCTAGTTTTCCCTAGCCCAGTGTACAGTCCACCATGTGCGTGCAACGCCTCTGCCCAAGATCCTACTATTTCCACGTCCATTCAGTTGTGTACAGATGCATGTCTTTTTACCTGTGTATATGATTGAGGACATGCAATAACATCATCTATTTAACAAGAGGAACTCTGGTTCCCAGGGCATTCCCCAGTCTCTACCCCACATCCATTCTTTTCATTTTGACTGTTCATTTTCTCTGGGAGTTTTACAGCCTTCTAAGTTCAACCAGTATTGAACATCAAACAAACCATAATTTCATTCAGAATGAATAATTCAGATAATTTTAATGTAGTTCCTTTTTTGAGCTGATCTTTGACCATAATAAAGTTTTATTCTATTAATTCAGAACATAATCCGTAGCATTCCACTGCATATCCAAGCCTCAGCTATATCCCCAGAGCAGAGTCCATCATTTCATGGCACTGTCTTCAGCTACTAAAAATAGCACACAAAATACAGTTTAGCTCTCATGCTTCTAGAAGCTAGATGATAATTTATGGTAGAGGAGGAAGCAGTTCATGGCGCATCCAATTTGTACACTGCTTTACAATCTTCATATTTAACAAAAACAAAAAGAAACCCATGGAACTTCACTCTTTTTCCTCCCCAGAGTTTGTTTCTGAAAGAGAAACTCTGGCAGGGAAAAGAGCAACATCCATTTTATTTTATTTTAAAGAAAATGAAGATTGTAAAGCTGTCCATATGTTGGAAGTGCAGCGAAGCATGCAAGGGCCCCTGTCACTCAAGCAAACAGCTCAGGATCCGATGCATAAATGGAACCACACTAAGTCTGTAGGAAGAAATGGATTTTCTGGGGAAATCCATAACACAGATCACAGGGATTCAGGTGTCCATATTCTCACCTGTGAAACATTGAAGGTGATCTTGAAAGGCCCATCTTTTTTGTGCCACTGCCTGAGATCAGTCTCCTAGATGCATTGCACCTTCATTTGGGGCCAGCCCTACCATTAAGCAGACTGAGCCGACCACCTCAGGCAGCTGATTTGTGGTGTTATGAAAGGGCAGCAAATTGTTATTTAATGTATTATTATTGTATCTTTACTGGCAGGGTCAGGGAGAGTGGTTATGGGATTTTCTGTGTCAGAAAATTTGACTTGTAGGATGGGGTAGTGGGGAAACCATTTGGTACTCTGCCTCAGGCAGCAAAATATCTTGGGTTGTCCCTGCCCTCAGTCAGCTCACTGCCAAAGGAAGTTACTCAGGTCTCCCTTTGCGCTTCCTGCCTGCCCGCCCTGACGGGACATACTAAAATAGGTGTGCCAGGGTTCCCCTTATGACCTGGACTGCCTGAACAACTGCTTAAGGATCTCTTAAGAGTCCCACCTTCCTTCTTTGAAACTTCCCCTTCCCAATAATGTGGGGTTTAGGCTGTAGACATGGGGTGATTAGCACTTCTGACACCTGGGTGGTAACCACAACAGTTTACTGGTAAATTAAAACAACCAAATTACAACTAAAAGTATTTACAGAATAGAGCTGTGTGATACATAAGGCATGAAGAGAAAATAAAGGTTGCAAAAATGTGAGTTCCTCTACCTTAGCCGCACTTAGGACTTCACCAGGCTGCTTCTTCCTGCTGTCTCTTCAGGCTCTGGTCTCCCCCTCTTTGGTCTGCCTCTCTCTCACTCTCTCTGCCTTTATAGCCCTTCCTTCCCCAAAACCAAAAGTACTGCTTCAGACCTGGAGAACTGAAACCTAACTCAGGATAATGAAACTTACTGGGGAAATGAAACTATTCCTCTCAGGGATAACGCCCCCCCCCCCCCTGCAATCCCAGATTTCTAGGCCTGACCTCTTCCTTTTCCTTGCCTCTGTAGGCCTCAAACCTTCATGGGTGATAGTGAATGACCACTGAAATATATTGTTTCCTTCCCAGTGACCATAGGAATGCAGTGAATTTCCAAATGGCAATCTGAAGGCATTAAACGCAGAGTGACTGGTTCATTACACGAATGGTTTTCAATCCTTTGGGGATGGGTTGAGGAAGGAACCTCCCATGACATGTCATGAAATTCTTTGGTAACCCATCTGCCTCTTCCTCCCCCTCACAAAGTACATAAGAACATAAGAAGAGCCTTGCTGAGTCAGACCAAGGGTCTAACTAGTCCAGCGTTCTATACACAGTGGCCAATCAGTTGCCTGTGGGAAACTCACAAGTAGGACATGAGAGCAAAGGGAAAACAAGGGGGGAAAGGAAGTAAAAACCGGTAATAAGTAATATACTGTGACTCATTCACACTTCCACTCTCAGGGTGGAGCTGACTGGGCCACCACAAGAATGGAAAGTGAAGTGGGAGGTTGTAATATTTGGAATGGACATTGGAATGCACTGAGATGGGTTGGATCCTATACTCTGAATAAAACTAAATAAAAAGCATCTTGCCAAGTCTCTCCTTTTGGTCATTTGTGGACAGTCCCTAAATCCACAATGTGAGCAACCAATCACTTTGGGTTTAAATGCATCCCTATGGTCCTTTGGAAAGTCAATACATTTTTATGGCCATTTGGAAGGCAGCCAGTGTATTTCCATTGCCACTCACTGTCATTTGTTTTAGCATGTTGTTTTAGCCTGCCTGCCACTCACCTTGTTTTAGGCTTGTTTTAGCCTGCCTGCCACTCACCATGGCTCCAAGTATTAGCTGCATCTGAACTGCGCTCACTTAGCATGGGTTAAGAACCTGCAGGAATCTTCTAGGATCCCAGCAGAAGATGCTAAGGGTGGCCAGCAACATATAAACATCTTAATGCCCAACTGTAATTACTGCAAAGCAAATGTAAACTTGTTAGAGCCTTTAGCAGCTGATCACTTATTGTTCCCCAAGTTTATCACCCTTTGGGTACTTTGAAACGTAAAATGCAGACAATGCCATGCCCTGAGGCTCTGTTAATGAAAGTGCTGACTTCAGTCTTGGAAGGACGGCCAGAAGACTATTAAACCGGACCAGGATGCTTGGTCTTGATTGATGACCTGCTGGAGCTTGCTGGCCTGCCCAGCCCTCCATGCAAAATTACTACTTCCGAAGGTCATCCCAAAATCCTGTCAGCTGCCTTTTGCTCAGAGCAGGACTGTGTGAGCTGAGTCAGCTATGGGTGGATAGTCCTCAGGGAGATCTCACATGAGGGCAGTGGAGGCTGGTGCCTCCAATGTCAGTGGGCAGTGAATCCACTCCAGGTTTCAGTCAGAAATCTAAAGGAACTATCCAAGGTGCAAAGCTCCTTTTATCCTTTGGAGAGCTCCTTTAGAGTTCTGACTGAAACCCGGAACAGATTTACTGCCCCACTGATGTCAGAGCCACCCTCCTCCACTGCATGAGGGAGTCAATTTATAACTTTGAAGAAGAAATGTTTGTGAGCCTCAATACAGCTTCAATAGACCCAGGCACCTGCAGTGTAGTGTTCAGTGATGTGCAGGCGTTCAGCATGATGTGCAGGTGTTCCCCATAGTCACACACCCAAGGAGAGTCCAAAAATGCAGGCTGCTGTGTTGATCCATCTGTGTGTGTGAGAGAGTGTGTTATATGTCTTTTGCAAAGCTAATGAGTCTTAATTACCCATTCAAGACCAAACCACCCCAAAATACTTTGCATTACAACAGGGATAGTTCACAACAATATAATGTTGCTGGGAAAACCCATTTTCCCCCTGCTATTGTGAGGGTTGCAGCTAAACTTGGAGGGAACAAGGAAGTCTTGGGGTGGAGTGAAGACATCACTGTTGCGCGACACTCTAATCCCTGACACATGTATGTATGTATGTATGTATGTATTTTATTACATTTATATCCTGCCCTTTCCCCTCTTGCAAGGAACCCAAGGCGGCTTACATTCTCCTCCTCCTCTCCATGTTATCCTCACCACAACAACCCTGCGAGGTAGGTTGGGCTGAGAGTCTGTGACTGGCCCAAAGTCACCCAGTGAGCTTCCATGGCCAAGTGGGGACTAGAACCTGGATCTCCCAGCTCCCAGTCCAACACTCAAGCCACTACACCACGTTGGCTCTCCACAGGGCTCACGATATGATCCCTGATGTGGAAATGGGCCAAACGTAAAATTGAAAAACAGAGAGCAAACAGAATTAAGAAACGAACCCATCCCTGCTGGGGAGACTGGGCCGATCACCCGTTCACACAATCAGCTGTGATCCTAGTTGTGTCAGAGCTGAGGAAAAGGTGGAGCTGGTGACAGGAATGGAGGAGGTGGCAGAAGCCACACGGCATTAGCCACGCTGCAGCCTCAGCCTCCACTGGCAACTGGTCATCAGTGGCCCATTCTCCTCAACCCCAGCCCTGAATGTCTACAGCCACCACATGCCCCCTTGCTTGCCTGCCTCCCCCGCCCCCACAAATCCCAGAACTAGCACCTTCTTTTCCAGGTTATAAGATGGAGCATTTTAAAGCCTTCTTTCCACAGGAATAAAAGCCACTTTCTGCCCCTGTTCATGTGCCCTTTTCAGTCCAGTGTAGACGAAAACCAGAACTACTTCCAAGGTGTTTTTGCACCCAAGTGACCCCCATGAGTTAGCCCTAACCATTTCCCCCCACCTCTTGGGGAAAGATTAAAAAAGGTAAAGGTAAAGGTGTCCCCAACCAGTCGTGTCCGACTCTAGGGTGCGGTGCTCATCCCCATTTCTAAGCCGAAGAGCCAGCACTGTCCGAAGACACTTCTGTGGTCATGTGGCCGGCATGACTGAACACCGAGGTGCACAGAACGCTGTCACCTTTCCCGCTGAAGCGGTATCTATTTATCTACTTGCAATTTCTTGCTTTCGAACTGCTAGGTTGGCAGGAGCTGGGACTGAAGACGGGAGCTCACTCTGTCACGCGGCACTCAGGTCTCGAACTGCTGTCCCGCCGACCTTCCAGTCTGTAGTTCAGCGTCTTAACCCCTAAGCCACCACGGCCCCTGGGGAAAGATTGCTGCTTACCTATTCTCCTGATGTGATGTGATATGACACTTCCATCGCTTTGTGTCTGAGCATATGCTCATGATGGCTATTATTCCCACTGAAGCAAGGACAGGAAAAGACAGAACAATTATCACAACCTTCCAGAGAGCAGGAAGTAAGCTTTTGTCTGCCTGTCTGCAGGTAATATAAAAGATAGCAATCCCTAACGTGCTCATTCCTCCATACCTTAAACAAGGTGACTGACTCCGCCTTTTGAGTAATGCAGTGCGGTCACCTATGTTCACAAATACAAGAATTGGGGGCCAAGTCTGAAGGTTTAGACAACTGACTATTCTGAAAATGCAATCATTTGCTCAAATCCATTGCGTCTTCATCCTGCCCGTGATGCATGCAAATGATTGCTGTTGTTTTCATTAGACTTTTGATTCCACCAAAACTCAACATCTGAAAAGCCTATAAATACCATGTTATGGAGCAGCTGTAAGATAAAACACAGACGTGCAGCACTTCCAGAACCTGGTGCAAACATTATGTAATATATGCAGCTTCTAACAAATTTTGTCACTTTCCCTCTTCAGCAACCCTCCTTCCAGTGCCCTGCATTCTCATATTTGCTTCACAGAATGCTGTTGGGATTGTTTGTTTGGGGAAATTACCTAGTATATGCTCCAAATGCCATGTTACAGAAAAAATTTGAAATGCATGTACCTGGTGGTTATGTTTACAAACTGAACACTGCAAAGCCCATGGTTTCAACCTGTCAGGGGCACTAAAGCAAAAGTGAATCACTTGTGGCCCTCCAGACATTTTGGACCACAATTCCATCAGCCCTAGCCAGCATAGCCAATATTGAGGGATAATAGGAGTTCCTAAAATCCATAAAAAAGACTTTCCACCCCCTGGCACACCGATTATTTCTGGATTGGGTTCTTTCCTAGAACCTTAGCCCAGTACATGGGTTCTTTTCTCTTACCAGCTGTTGCTTCGACAACTTCATACATTAAAGATACTGGACATTTCATTTGACAAGTTGAGAGTCTTAGTTTGGATGGTACCATGTGTTTGATTGCTTTGGATGTTAATTCGTCGTATACCTCAATACCCCAGAAGGATGCTACATCCACTGTGGAAGACGTACTGAATTCTTGCCCTGCAGATAAAACTTCTACTCGTTTTCTTATAGATTTAATATATATTATTTTAGAAAAGAATTATTTTTGGTCTCATACTCAATTCTTCTTACAAACCAAGGGAGTTACATAGGAAGATAGGACACTGCCTTATACTGAGTCAGACCATAGGTCCATCTAGCCCAGTATTGTCAGCACTGACTGGCAGCAATCGCTCTCCTGGGTTTTAGGCAGGAATTGATCCAGCCCTATCTGGAGATGCCGGGGATCGAACCTGAGGCCTTCTGCATGTGAGGCAGGCATGCTACCACTGAGGCACTGTTGTAGGCCAAATATCTGGACTGGAGGGCCACAAGTTGCTGGCCTACCCTGCACTGAGGGCATTGCCCAACCTGACCAGAATGCCTGTTGAAGAGATGAAGTGAGCAGGGTCACTTCAGTGCCCGGGAATCCTCCACTGTCCAGGGAAATACTCTGACCTGTATCCTTGGTTGTTCACACACCTGTGTCAAGTGTGCACAGAGTGGTGGATTTCTAGTTGTATCCCTAGTAGTGCATGACACCATCCTTAAAAAGACAGATGTTGCTAGCTTGGGCTGGCTCTGTCTTGCCTAGTTGCCTTCCCTCAACGGGTCAGAAACAGGACCACTGGGAATGGACCCTGACTGAGTGAGCAGGCAGAGAGGTAGCCAGCCCACAAGAGCCATTTCTGGGATCCAAGTGAACCGAGGGAATGTCGAAATGGATTGATCACAAGAGTTTCAAATGAGTATATGGCTTTTTGCAATGATAACCAAAAGGAATCATGCAGTTGAAGAGTTGGGAGGGACGTTGGGGGTCATTCTGTCCACCCCCACCCCCACCCGACGCAGGATCTGTAATGGAGGATGCAGTTACAGCATCCCTGAGAGATGGTGGTCCAGCCTCTGCTCAAACACTTCCAGGGAAGGACAGCCCACCATCTCCCAAGTCAATCTGTTCCAAGGTCTAACAGCAAATATTGTTAGGACACAGTGGAGGCTGGTGGCTCCAATGTCAGTGGGGTGGTGCATCTGCTCTGGTTTTCAGTCAGAACCAGTCAGAAGGACCTTGGATAGCTCCTTGAGAGTTCTGACTGGTTCTAACTGAAACCCAAAGCGGATCCATAACCCCACTTACATCACAGCCACCAGCTTCCACTGTCAGGACATTTCTCCCAATATTTAGCCAGAATTGGCTTCCCTGCAATTTCCACCCACTGATTCTACCCCACTGCCCTCTGGAGCAACAGAGAACAGGTCTGCTCCACCTCCTGCCTGACAGTCCTTCAGTTATTTGAAGAGCCTCCAAGCTCAGAGATACAATATATTTTACTATAAGATACTGGTAATAAGCAGTGTGGGTCTTTTAAGAAGGCCTTGAAAACATATTATTTTACTCTGGCCTTCTCCTGATCCGATTCCGGGTGTTGCTGTTTTTGTTGCAGTTCTTGCTGTTGGTTTTTTATTGCTGATTTTATTGTGTTCTTACTGTTTTATTGTGCTCTTATCACTCTCAATATTGTATTTGTTTTATGCGTTTGTATTGTTGTTGTATGCTGCCTGGGAGGGCTTCGGCCCTGAAAGGCAGCCAAGAAATATTTTAAATGAATAAAAATAAAATGTAGCAAGGCTGATCCCTTCATGCCTGGCCTCTGTGGGAAACAGACTGCTCAAATAGTTGGATCGTAGGGTTGACCTAAAGTGCGTTCCATTTGTTGTAGACCCACTGAAATGAATGGGACTTAAGTTAGACCAACACTGGATACAACCCAAAGTCTATTCCAGCCAAGCTGTTATGCTCTTATGTTTTTAAATTTTCTTCCTTAACATTTTGGGAATAATCCACATTATGACGTTGCATTAAAAATCATGTTGCTCCCTTTCTTTCTTATTCAGTTAAGGCAGAGGCAAAAGGAGTGTGTGTGTATGGGTACAATCTATACTGTGTGCTATGGGGTTTTGCAGTGGTAACTTTGGTGATGATGACCTGTGCTGCCTTAATGTCACAAGGGGAGAAGCAGAGTTCATGTTTTGACTGGAGAGGCACAAAAGCAAACAAGTAACATTTTAATGGGGCTTCAAGGCTACGCGGTTGGGCTTGATCGTGCAGTAGCATCACACAGGTTTGAAACTCACCGGCAAATGTTGTTGTAAATATCACTTTGCCAAGCCAAGAAATGACTCCCCATTCATTTAAGTTGCTCCTTCTATATTTGTCCCAAAATTCACTATTTGCACATTTCGGTACGAGTCTTAATTAGGGATGTACAGATTTTATAAAATCTGTTCCATCTGCATTTCACAGATTATCAGGTGGCTTTTGTTCCGTCATCTGCTCATTCATGGAATTGGATTTTTTCCAATTTCCTGAATTTGCGCGAATTTGCATTTGTGCAAATTTGCACTTGCAAAACTGCACAAAGCCCCCCCAAAATGTGCAGATCCCCCCAATGCACATATTCATGCTTTAGCCTTTGGGGGAAATGCGCATTTTTGAGTGGTGCTTTTTTTAACGTATTTTTCTACAACTAAATTTGCATAATATTCTGGAAAGTTTTTTGTTTTGTTTTTTAAACCTAGTCTGCAAGTCTGTGGAATCCAGTCAATTTGGGAAAAGCCATCTGCTGAAGACTCTGCAGGTCTGATCCACAGAAATCCAAACTTACTTGATTCCATTGCAGATTTCTCTGACATCCCTAGGCTTAATGCAGAACCCAAGAATGGTCTTGGCTGATGAGTTGGATCCAGTTTTAGACACATGCAACAGGGCTGGCAGAAGCAGGCTTCTCTGCCCCCTCCACCCCATGGCAATCCCTCCAGCCCACTGAGATTGTTACACAGAGAGCTGAGGGGGGCTGCTGAATGGGATGGGCTGTGGTGTAGGTGGGAGAGCGATCCCCCAGAATCAGGTGGATTCACCTTCCATGAGCAGAGCCCTTCCATCCACAAAAAGCAGATCCTGGATCCACCCCTCCAAGTTAGGGGTTCGAAGCCTCAGGTCTGGGAGAAAATCCAACCTACCTGGGGTCCCAATCCATCCCTCAGGGTTTCTCAGAAGGCCACACTCCTTCCCCTTCCTTTGGCCCCACCCCCTTTCCCCCAATTACCCATTGGGTGGTTTCCTCGTTTTTGTGTAGGTTTTTCCCCATTCTAAAAGGTTGAAATGTCTCTCCTAATGCTGAGTTACTGGCAGGAAGAACTTTAAGCTAAACTATGCTGGTATTTTTGGCCCCACCCCTTTTGCCATCAGCTCCACCCACCACAGGAATGTGGCCCCCCCAAGAGCTTCTCTGAAGTTGAATTTGGGCCTCGACTAGAAGAGGTTTGACACCCCTGCTCTAAGTATCCTGCTGCAATGGAGGATGAGTGCAGGAGGAAGCTTCCTTGGTGTGTTGCTTCTTGAGGATTCCCCCGCCCCCGCGCTCTGTAAATCCCACCACCTTGTGCCAATCTGCACGTGTGTCAGAGATTCATGTTGTACATGCAAGAGGACATGCCTACCTCAGCTCAGTGGACAAGCCTGTGTTTTGCATGTGGGCCATCCCCGGTTCAGTCTGTGGGTGTTTGCACTTAGGATCTCAAGCAGCATGGCTAAGGAACACTGTTGTGCCTATGACCTTAGAGCAAAGGCGGAGATGTATGAGAAACATGTTTCAGTTCATTTTTTATCAGGATTTACCCAGTTTGCATCTTCTGGACTGAACACAGACTTGGAGACAAACTGCAGTTGAAGTCTGTACATTTCTGAGCTTGCAGTGTGATTTGCAGGGTGGGTGGGGCGCCCCAAAATGTATTCAACAGCATGCGTACATTTGAAAAATGTGCATGAAAAATGTGTACTGTTGAAAAATGCACACAGATATGCTTTAATTGATGCAAGACAAATGCATACATTTCAAAGATCTGCACAACTGATGTGTACATTTGGAAAATACACACAAATTTTTGTGCAAAATGAAAAAAAACAAAGCTCGCAATATGATAAGGACTTGAATCAGAATGAGCTTTGAGATGGAATGTGGAGAACATCAATGTGCTCAGGTTTTGCTGATTATCTCTAAGCGAAGTGCAAACTAAATGTTCCAACATGAAGTTCCATTGTTGCAGCTTCTGCAAAATGCAGCGGCCAGATTGATAGCAGGGACCAGAAGGTCCGAACATATTAACACTGATTCTGGCCTGCTTGCACTGGCTGCCTGTACATTTCTGAGCCCAGTTCAAGGTGCTGTTTTTGACCTATAAAGCCTTTCATGGCCTGTGACCACAATACCCAATAGAGCATCTCTTCCATGAATGTACCTGTACACTATGATCATCATCTGAGGCCATCCCACAAGTTCCTCCCCAAAGGGTGGTTCGGATGATGGCAACAAGGGAGACAGCACTCTTCTTCGTGGCTGCGCACTGTGGAATACTCTTCACAGTGAGGTCCGCCTCCCGCCAGCACTGTCATCTTTTCAACACTAGGTTAAGACCTTCCTCTACTCCCAGGCATTTGATACCATATGTTCAGGTTTCTAACAGGTCCTGGGATTTCTTATTGTTAACACTGTTTATATCTTTTGTATGTAAATGGTTTTTTATATTACTATATTATATTTATGTTACTATATTGTATTTTTAAGGTTTTAATCTTTGTAAACTGCCCAGAGAGCTTTGGCTGTTGGGCAGAATAGAAATGTAATAAAGGAAAGGAATTATTTTCCTCTGAGTTTAAAAAACAAAAACACACTGGGCGGGCTGCAAGCAGATGCATTTTGCCACAACTCCCCCACCCCAGAATCCCACTAACTTCAGGACCAACCATTGCTAAACAATGGGTGAGGGGAGAAGTCACCAAACAAACATCCCAATGGCCTTCCGCCATCCATTTGCTGAATTCAATTCAACACACTTTAGAAAGGAACACAGATTGTGGCTGTGGCTGCTGCTTCACCGATTAAATGTTAAATTTTTTGGAAATGGCATCAGCGGCGTTCGCATCTTAGTAACGGATGCCCTGCCCCCACATCAAGAAAAAAGGACATTGACACTGAGTGAGAATGAAGAGGCCTAAAATGAACATTCACTCCTCGAGCCTCTGAATCTTAAAAAGGGTCTGCAAGAAACCTCTGTGAATCTGCCGCATAAAACCCTGTGTGCTTGGCCAAAGGATTTTGAGGAGGGATGTCCAAGGATGCCCATTCAGTTCAAGTACAGTGCTAGTAAAAGCTTATCTCTCAGCCCAAACAAAGGGCATGTGCTCCCTCCACCATGGCTGTGTGCCATGGCAGTGCACAGCCACTATTAGCTCTCAGCCCAAACAAAGGGTATGTGCTCCCTCCACCATGGATGTGTGCCATGGGTGTGCACAGCCGCCATGGCTGTGCACAGCCGCCATGGCTGTGTGAGAGCTTAGCGCTCAGCCCAAACAAAGGGCATGTGCTCCCTCCACCATGGCTCTGCACTGGGAGAAATTGAATATAATAGGCAAGATGTCTTTCAGGAAGCTTATCCACCGTTATCTGTTCTTCTAATTGAGGAACCCCTGATAAGCCACCAAGGACCCCAAGGGTTCTCTGGAACACATTTTTACATCCACCAAATTAGCCAAGCCAAGGGATGTCGTGAGCACTCGGGTTGGTCCAGGAGGCTAGCAGACTCCCCCGTGCCCAGCCCCCCCAGCTCCCACTTGGCGAGCCATGGAGCTTGGCAAGCTGCTGGGAGCAGTACGGAGTTGTCGCCACGCACACACTCTCGCGATCTCCTCTGTGCAAGGTGGAGATGGCCAGAGCAGTTGGGGTGTACGCAGCGCCAAGGACTTGTCCTGCCTCTGCCGGCTGTCCAACAAGCCCTTTACAGCCAGTGGGGGCTGGGCAAGGCCTCCACACCCCAACCATGCTAGCCATCTTCTCGTGAGAAGATGGCTAGAGCACTCGGGGCGCAAGCGGCACTGATGACTCTGGCAGTCAAGCCCATGTGCACATAGAGCACAACGGCTTGACTGCTGGAGACCTCAGTGCACAGAGGAGGGGTGGCTTGTGTGGCTCGGCGGGCGGGGGCGGGGTAAGCAGGGAGGCTCGCTGAGTGGGGCTCAGGGGGCGCTCGTCAAGCTCCCTGCACTCTGGACCATCCATCCCAAGCCATCACATGCTACACCCTCCAAAATAAACAGCAGAGTGTTTGCCAAGAGTTTGTAGTGCTAGTTGGTCCTGAAGCCGGAGCAAACAAGCCAAAGCTCCCCGATAAACACGGATTGTTTGCAGACCAAACTCTATATAATTACTCTGCTGCCATTAACATCGCACTGTTTATCTGCAGCTTTATTCTGGATCAGCACAAAACCAGACTCCAGAGAGGACTCCAGAGAGGGTGGGAGAAGCTCTCCTGCCTGGGCCACCAGTTTGCATGGAGAAAGAGCAAGCTGGTTTGGGGCCTAAAATCCATCTGTAGGCCAAAGCAGACGTTACTTTAAATCTGTGCCTAGCAGGTACATCTTTTGTTTATTTTTATTCTAGAGTAGGCACAGAGAAGCTGATTTGGATCACAACCCATGTGTGTGTGGGGGGGGGAGTAGATAGGGGACTTTTAAGATCCAGATTGGATCTTACAATCCAAAACAGAGGACTGAAAAGTAGGACCATGGTCACCCTGCTGGCAGTTCTGCATTGTCAGATGCTTGAGTAAAGGGGGTTATTTGGGATGGTGTCCACCATTCCTGCTCCAAACCTCCATGCATCTGGTGGGAGGTCTGAGCAAATCCTCAGTATGTACAACTGGAGAGCCAGTGTAGTGGTTAGAGCAAAGAACTGGGAAGCCCCAGGTTCTAGTCCCCACTTGGCCATGAAGCTCACTGGGTGACTTTGGGCCAGTCACTGATTCTCAGCCTAGCCTACCTCACGGGGTTGTTGTGAGGATAACATGGAGAGGAGGAGGAGGCTCATGTACGTCACCTTGGGCTCCTTGGAGGAAAAGGAGGGATAAAAATATAGCAAATCAGTAATCAATACATGTGCAATAGATAGGCTCTGTTTAGACCTCAGGGAGATCAGGAGCAGAGACGTTGGACACAACCCAGATTCACATACATCCCCTTTGCACACATGTTTGCGTTCAACTTAAACAGAGAGTATGTGGGGTGTGGGGAGCAGAGCAACGAAGGGGCAGGTGGAGAAAGAAGTTGATGGGACAGTTCTAGAGAGAACTGCTTAGGTACAAAGCTCAGAGGAAATGCAAAAGGGCAGAAAGTTGGACCACATGTCCAACTTTACAACGGAGACTTCCCTATTTGAAAGCCTTCTCCATTTGAAGGGATGTCCGGTCCAAGGGAATTTCTACATGAGGCTTTTATCCCACACCTTTACCGAAGCTTCTGTTTCCAGATTCACTGTGGGATTAAGATCCACTCCTTTACATGTGCTTTTTCCCGGGCGGTTTCTTTCTCTGCCTTTCTATATGTTTCATTATATAACCACTAGATGGTGCTGTGGTATAGCAGAATTGCGTAATTACGTGAATCCCATTCCGCCATCTCTAAATCATACCGGACTTTACTCGTTAGGGGGAAAAAACTCTGATAATGGTTGAAAGCATGGGAGAGGCCATGGAGGAGGATGACATCATGTAAAGGGCCTACAAACTACCATGAGTGAGCTGTCACGAGTGCACAAGGCTCCAAGTCTGGTTTAAAGAGAGAAAGCCATAAGAAGGGGGAGAAACTGGGTCCCCAAAGATGCCCATCAACAGTGGGGGCTTGGATAACAGACTGAGCAGACCACACACAGGTCACCTGGTCACTGCCTTTCCCACTATAGTGAGATCTATTGTATTTCTCTGTTTAAATTATAGTAATGTTTTCTGCATTTACATCTGTACATATATCTTTGCATACACACATTTTATGCAAATCGGTGCCCTCTTTTACCCTCTTTTTTTTGTGGGGCGGGGGTGAAGAGTAAGTGGCCACCCTACCAGGAGATCCATTCACTGATCTTCATTGTCTTGTCTAGTTAGGCTCTAAAAATAGCCACTATTCTAAAGAGGGAGAAAAGTCAGAACGGCATTGTGCTCCGGTGCAATCAACACAGCTGGGGTTGGAAACCCTCCCAGGAGGAAAATAAGAAGGGAAACTGAAAACATGACCCAGCCTGGGGAAAGGAGGAAGGGCAAAGACAGAAGGAGAGCAATCCCCCTTGCAAGGAAATGATCCCAGTGGGTTTGCTGACCTGGCAGACTGGTGGCATCTCTGTGCTTCTGGGAGCTACGCTTCCCTCTGTGGAGCAAACTACTTACGCGCTCTGATTTTAAGGGCCCTGAGATATGGTTGTTGTACACTGCCTCGGGCACCCTTTTAATAAATAGATAATAAAAACCAGGCCTCCGCACCATGGGTCCCTCTTGTGATATAAGGTGAGGGGGGGCATCTTGCTTGCCCCAAGCCAGTACTTACATATAGATGGTCCACCCTGGAAGTTGTAAATCCTGCCCCCCCAATAAATGTTTACCTGTAAGGAGGTTTTCAGCAGATTTGTCAATTATTGGACTGTTCCATGGATCCAGAAAAGGTGGCTTGTCCCAGAGCATCAAGCATTAATCTTGGATCTCTGAGATGTTGGTTGAAAGCCAGCCTCCATGACCTTGGGACAATTTTCTCTCTTGCCTTCTCAGCGTTAGCATTCCATCTGTAAAATGCGGTGTATATGCTCCCAAGGTAAGGATCAGTATAGATTCAGGCAAGACAATCCTATACTTAGATTACCCCAGAACAAAATATGGATAAAATAGTGGGGCACTCGGCTGGTTTCTATATGCTCTCTTGGGCAAAATGAGAGCTGGAGACCAGTCACCCCGGTGTGATAGAAGGAAACAATTCACACCATGGACGTTGCGCTGCGGGGAACGCTGGGGTTTGCTTTTGCAGCTGCCATGGTGTTATTTTCTGCCTCTTGCATTTTTCTGAACACTTTGAAAACTGTAAAAAAAATTCCTTCACAGGCATATTTTGGGATGGGTTTGTAAGACCTGTCAAAATGGTGCTTATCAAAGGAGATGTTTTCAATCTGGTCTTTCTTGTTCTCTCTTTTGCTGTAACCAGCGCACACAGGACGATTTGCATAAAACTTCATTCTATAGAGCAAGGACGGGTAACTTGCGGCTGCCAAGAATGGGAGGGTAGAAGAGGGAGCCGCGAGGGCCTCTTGGGTCCTCACGTAGGAAGTAGCCACCTGGAGGTTGAGTGTTTTGGGGCCGTTTCTCTCAGCCCAGCAGCTCAAGGCCACGCTCTGCTCCGGCTAACCGGGAAAATGATAACAGCCGTGCCTGGTGGGAAGATTCAGCCCCTTTGGGGGGTGGAGTGGGGTGTCCCGGGACTGGGTTTGGATTGGGTGCTCCAAATCTGCCTGGAGTTGCTAGGGCTGGGTAATAAAAAGAGAGCTAAGGAAGGGGCAGGTGTCTCTTCTTGGCCCTGACAGTACTAGGCTGTGCCGCTGGTCGATGGCTATCCTGAGAGGCCCATACTTTGGTGTGTATAGGATAGGCTGGCCAGCTTTGTTATTTTGCTCTTGAGAGTGTGTGCCTTGCTGAGTGGCGTTTCCGGTTTTGCTTTGAGTATTGAAACTTGCTCGTAATTTCCTGCACAAACTACCACCTCTCCCCTTTCCTTCCCCGTTGTTTCTTTCCCCTAATAAACTTTTATCCAACTTGCAGTTGGTGTGGTGTGTCCTGTATAACTTCAGTGCTAAATACAGCGCCTACTGGCCTGGGTGGGAAGCTACGGGGTCAACTTTGGGGAACTTGTAGCCAAGTTGGGCCTGGCCTACCTTGCAGGGTTGTTGGGGTGAGACCAACGATCCTTTACGGTGGCCTTCTAGATGTTTTGGCCTACAATTCCATCAGCCCTAACAGGCATAGCCAATGGTGAAGGATGATGAGATTTGTAGGCCAAAACGTCAGGAAGACCACACGTTTTCCATGCCTAATACAGAGAGATGGGGTGACCTTATACCTTGTTAGTACAGCTTAGACCTTGTTATACCTTTGAAGATGGTCTGGAAACTTCTGCTGGTGAAGAATGTGGCTGCCCAGGTGCTGGTGGGGGCAAGGGGATCAGATCATATAACACCTACACTGCGCCAGCTGCACTGGTTACCAGTGTGTTTCCAAGTCCTGTTTACGGAGGTTTTGACCTTAAAGCTTTAAATGGTTTTGGAACAAATTACCTGAAGGACCACCTTCACCCACATCAGCCTGTCTGCACTTTAAGATCAGCAACGGAGAACCTTCTCACTTGTCCACCTCTGAGGGCATTTAGGTGGGCGAGTACATGAGAGGGGAGGACCTTTTCCACAGTGGCTCCACACCTCTGGAATAGGTTGCCATCAGGGGTCTGCCAGTCCCCATCATTGCAAGGCTATTAGGAAGGCCCTGAAGACTTACTTGTTTAATCAGACTGTTCTGGTCTGCAGCTGCAATTGTCTTGCAGGTTTTGTCTTATGCTGCTGTTTATTGTTTTAGAGTGCTTGCTGTTTTTACTACCTCATCCATTCTTATTACATGCATTTTATTAGGCTACCCTGGGAGGGTACCTGCCTTGAAAGGCAGCCTAGAAATATTTTAAATACATACATTTTAAAATAAATAAGTCAGACATAACAAAAGTTCTCCATGTTCATCATGAAAGTCATTCTTGATAGTCCAACATTGGACGACTAGCTCGTGCTGATCTCCAGATGCTGGTGGGCATAGATCCAAGGCCACAAAGAGGAGTGTTACCAGGAACAGTGTTATACACATGGTAAATTGGCCGCCATTCCCACTATTCTGTCTGCTGGGAAAAGTGCAGCCACATTCACAAAGATGGCCACCGGTGCCAGGTGGTTTACAAGAGTGTTTCTTAAAGATGCTGCTCTTTCATTGTTAAGGGAAAGCACAGTGGGGCCAGGCTACCTGAAAGACCACCTTCTGGGTTTTAAGATCTTCTGGGGAGGCCCTTCTCTCAGTCCTGCCACCATTGGAGGCGTGTTTGGTGGAGACACAAGAGAGGGCCTTCTTAGTGGTGGCTCCCAGGCTCTGCAACTCCCTGCCAAGGGAGGCTAGATTGGCTCACTCTCTGTTGTCCTTCTGTCAGCAGGCAAAGACATGTTTATTCAAGCAGGCGTTTGGCATGTAAGCTGGTCTGTTGATGAAAGGGGCTCTATTTAGAGCTGCGCACAAATGGCCTCTTGAAAGTCTCCACCCTATTTGTAGGCAGAGAAATTGGGGAAACAATTTCACCGAATTTCTCCAGGAGGAGCAGAAATTCTCCAGCAATTTCTCACAGGTAGGGCTCACCATCGGCAAGGGTTGTAGCAGAGCTTCTTTCTTTTTTTCCTAAGTGTTGTTTTTATTTTTTTGCACTGCCGCTGCAAGTAGCAACCGCATCAACTGCATTGGCATCCTGGCCCCCCTTTTGCATCCCCCATAATACCCCAAAGCTAGCATCATTCCAGGGCAGGGGGTGGCTGGGAGAGGGAATGCAGCCACCACAAAACATAACAGCAAAGAAAATTTGGAGAAAACTCTGCAAAGTGGCCTTTTCTTTCTAGAGGGGTACAAAAAGAAATATCTCAGGACTTTTCTGAGAAAAATGTCTTCTGAGAAATTTGGCTCAACTTTAGTTGTCGTTCAGGGTTCAGCGCCTTCCAAATGTTAAATTTATGAGGGGTGATTGTGGATACATCTTGTCTCTAATACAGATGCTTATAATATCAGTGGGTGTGAGGGGATGGGCAGCGCTGCGTCCAGCTCCAGGGAATGAGTGGAGCTAGTGCTGTGCCAAAATCTGACCTCCAATTTCCTGAAAGTTTTCTTCCCCCATGAAAAAGGCTTCCTTTTTTCTGCCTCATTCTCAGGGTTTTTTCTATTTTATTTTGAATTCCTTTTGGTGGTGTTTTTGACCTTACCTGATCACTGTGAGGTGGCCAAAAGTACCGTGTGTGTGTTTTTCTTTGTTTTACATGTCTCTCCATTGCTGTGCAGTCTCCCAGGCTGCCTGCACTTCCTGATCTGAAAAAGCCCTATGGGAGGAATTGCCTCCTGATTTCTGGGCAGGAAGTGCAGGAAGCTCAGGAGGCTGCCGGCTGCCAGACAGATGATTGTACAATGAAAGACAGGACACTCACACACTCTACTTAGCCACATCATAAGTAAGATAAGTACAAGAACCCTGAACCAAACCCATGAGAATTTCTCCAAAATTTCTTCTCCTTTGAATTTCTTTTTGAAAGCTATTTCTTGTCTATCCAATTGAATGAATGAGAATGGTTGAAAAATATGTGAGAGAAATTTTCACCACAGTACTACTTCTATTAGGTTGGGGGTTGTTCTAATTCCTTTTACTATTGTGTTTTTAATATATTTGTTTTTATGCTTGTTTTAACTACGAGTTTTTCTACACCAGGTTGTTAATCCACTGTATCTACTTTTGGTATCTTCGCAGAACTGAGAACCAAGTGGTACACAAAGAGCTTTTCCTTTCCTGCTTTTCTGCTACATAACCTCTAGGTGGTGTTGTGGTATACCGGTATAGTGGAATAATGCAATTATACAAGTGGGGATATGTGTTTTGTTTCACTTTCATAAAAAAATGCTGCATTTTCCCCACTCTAAAAACCCCCATGAAAGTGCTCTTAAAAAACAGAAGCAAAACTGGCGGGTCATGTCATCTAAAGAACCCATAAAAATCACGAGTGATTAATGATGAGCACACAATAAATGCCTCATGTAGAAAAGCGCGAAGTTTATTTTAATGTTGGTTTTATTACTGTTAGCTGCCTGGAATGCCATTTTTTTGGTGGAAAGGTGGGGTATAGATCAAATGCATAAATAGTTGTTAGCAATAGGTTTGCTGGCAATATGGGAAACTTGCAACCAACATTACCAGCAGAGAGCTGAAGTTTGTCCAGGCAGCAAAGGGGATACAGTTATATGGAGCCCTGGGGCAGATCTGCAGGAGCGACAATCTGGAGGCAGAAACCATCTCAGGCTATGGGAAGAAGACTGAAATGGGGATGGAAGAAGGTTGCAGCCAAGCTGCCAAACTAGGAAGGTAGCAGGCAGGCAGGCAGGCAGGTAGAGGCAAGACTAGATAGCAGCACAAGCAAGGCCTTTGTCTGGACCAGCCTGGAAATGTTTATAATCAAACGAATTTGGGTGAAGGCCACACGGGCTGTGTCGGGATGGAGCGATGGTGGGACCAGGGAAGGCAGTTCTGCTTCTTCCACTCAGTGGCCTTAAATAACACTACCAAAGCAGATGGTTCTAATGATCTGCTCTCCTTTTGTGCTATGGAGAAAAAAATGCCAGTGGTGTGTCCAAGGGCACAGCCCCCCTCCTGTCCCTGTGCACAATGACATTTTCTTCAAATTCTTCTTTGTCTACTGGGCTTTTCTTCCATAGCAAATAAAAGAAAGCGGATGAGAATCACCTCCTTTGATAAGCTACTTGCAGCCATAGAGTGGAGGAAGGGAAGAAAAGAGGCCCAGTGCATCAACCAGGAGGCTCCCCGTTCAAAGGCTTAGCTGCACCTGCATGAATGCACTCTTCTCTTCAGAGCATCTTTGGCAGCAGAGGGTGGGTAGATGCCCTGCTTGTGGGCTTCCCATGGGCCTCCGGTTGACCACTGTGGGAAACAGGACACTGGATTTGAGAGGCCTTTTTGGTCTGATCCAGCACAGCCCTTTTTATGTTCTTATGTTTTTTCCTGTCTCTAGAATATTTGCTCTGAGCTGCTCACCTGGCACCTAGTTTACTGAGCATTAGATACCAGGCGAAGACCTTATTGTTTGCCCTGGCTTGTCATGTTTAATGGATTTTGCTGGTGGGTTATTGTAGTTTGGTATATTTTTACTGCGGCTTTTTATTTCTGAGTCTTTTTAAGGGATGTTTTTAACCAATACGAGCCACCTTGAAAAATTTTAAAAAACAGTATGGCATGTTTACCATTTTGAATCAACTACTTTTAAAAACAACTTTGAAATACAATTTAGAAGACATTTCAAAATTTAAAACCAGGTTTTAAATAAGCTAAATAATTTAAAGAAAAGCTAAATTGGCTGATCCTGCTACAGAGCCATAACCAATTCCCAGCCCTTTGGAGAAGGTTTTAAATAACTATGCAATAAAACAATATCTGAGCCAATCATTTTGGCTTGGCTTCTACTCCATCCATAGCTAGTACAGAGTGGTGGATCAAACTGAATGGGTTGCATGGCTTCCTTCCATTCCCAAGTGCCAGGAAACTGTGAAAGCTTATTCCACTCGTTGTAGACAGATGAGGCTCTGCCAGGAAGAGAGAGAAATGCAAAGCAAGCTTGTATAACCAAGAAGGCAGTTGAATCTGTCTTTATTTGCATCTTATAGGCAAAAAGGGACAGTAGATGTTATCTAGTTGACTCCTTGATTGATCTTCCCCAAATCCACAGCAATTCCTTCCTTTCCTTGCAACCGGTTTTGGCAGAGTTGTTCTGGAAAACCCAGACCGGGGTAGCGGGGGTGGGGGTGGGGACTCTTTGTGTGAAAAGTACCTGGAGAAGCAAAGTAGTAATCTAGAAGATAAACATGAAGCCCCTGCTGTTTTCAAGAGAAGGATTTGTAGGGGCCTAGTAGACTGCAAAGGATCCCCAGATTTGGATGAGATCATTAAGGGCACAATCCTATGCATGTTCAGAGAGAAAAAAGGTCCTACAACTCCCAGCATTCCCCAGCCAAGTGTCTTGCCTTATTTCCCCACGTGTAGCAGGTTTTCTTTACTGTCTGTGCTATTAATAAAGTCAATAAATTAATATCAAGAGCATCTCTACCCCAGACTAAAATCCAGCATTTAAAAGGGGGCTTTCTGCTTCCGTTTTAAATGCAGGATCACGACGGGCTCCCTTTTTCACCTGCTTCCTTTCCCCCTACCCCCTTCCCCCTCCTTCTCCCCGCATCTGAGTCTTCCATTATCTTTCATTGATCTCACTCCTCTTCTTGCAGCTTTTCTTTTTTCACATAGGGAACTGAACTGGAACACAAGCACAGTAATTTAATAGCTCGTTATCTCCAATCTATTTAAAAACAGAATAAAGGTCATTTGGTGGAGGAGACACCCTGGAGGTTGACAACATCATCTAAAGGGCCCACAAACTTCCCTGAGTGAGCAATCTCAGTAGCAGGATAAAAGCTCTGTGTAAAGAAGCCCCAAGTCATTGCAAAGTCATCAGTTTCTTGTTGGGCCAATCTACACTTACGTTTTTTTTCCGCTTCCAATGAACTTTCACTGCCTGTCTTTCTCATGACGTAGTATCCGCCTCGAATTGGAACTGGAATTTCTCGCTTCCGTGCTACCGCTTTCAATACCCTGATATCTCGGTATTTCCCCTTAATGTGCCCTGATTTTCCACGTTCGTTACCGTATCTGGTTGTAGTCCCCTCCCACGCCTGTCTATATATGGCGGTGTTTGTATTTCCTTCTTGTCCAATCACAGCTCTCGACGGCCCCATATTGTCTTCCGGCTACTGTTTGCATAGGTTCCTCAGCACTCCTCGTTTCCTCAGCAACAAGCAAAGGGCTGGATGTGCGCGCGCTTGTCTGATCTCGGAAGCTCAGCAGGATCATTCCCAGTCAGTACTTGGATGGGAGACTAGGGATGTCAGAGAAATCCGCTGCGGATTCAAATGAGGCCAGATTCTTTGGAATCCAACCTCAGGAATCTGCAGCGGATCGGGACCACTTACCTCTGCTCCAGGAGGACTGGAGGCAGAACGGCACTCGGCTGCTTCTTCCAGCCAGAGCTGTTCGCCTCCTCCCTGTCCCTGCCGATTGCCTTTTTAAAAAAGTCTTCTTTTTTTTTTTAAGGCGATCGGGAAGATGTGCCCATAGACTTATATGCAAATAGAGTCATGAATCTTGTGTATAAGTCCATGTGTCCATAGGCTTATATGCAAGATTCACCGCTCTATTTTGCGTACAAGTCTATGGGCACATCCTCTCGATTGCCTTAAAAAAAAAAGAAAATACTTTTTTTTAAAGGCAATCGGCAGGGACAGGGAGGAGGCGAACAGCTCTGGCTGGAAGGAGAGAAGGTAAGCACCCCCAAGCCAGTCCCCCCCCCTCGGAATCCGAGCAGAGCGGAACCGCTCTGGAGGATTCCGGGGGGGGGGGAGGAATGGTTTGCCTCTCCCCGCCCACGGATTCCCCACCAGAACAGATGGTGGAGAATCCGTACACCCCTATGAGAGACCGCCTGGGAATCAGGCTTCTTGCACTGAGCAGGGGGTTGTTCTATCCCTTCAAATGAGACTAAGTTTTACCCCCCTCTATCCCCCACTTCAGCTTTTTTTTTTTTTTACTTAAGGCATTATCTTCAAAGCTTCAAAGAAGTGAATCTTTGAAGAAGCGAATCTTCGAAGAATCGTAGCTTCTCCAGCCCGATTGCTCCGCAAACTTGCCCAGGCAAGCGTAAATGTTTTCACAGTCCCATCCATGCTTGCTGCACGGAAAACACACACATATCCAGGCAGACAGTCCTCAGTGTCCACGGACTAACATCGATAAAAATGCCCATGGACAATTTTAATGTCATCTGAGGAGCAGGGGACAAACACAGGGCAGTCTTTGAAGTTGCAAAGCTTTGAAGAAGCTAGCAGCCCCCCCAAAACATGAGCGCTGGGTGCCGTCACCGCTGCCCCTCTTCCTCGTGCCGGCTGCAAAGGGTTGGTGTGAAGAAAAGAGCATTGGCAGACACCTCCCAGCCTCTCACTCTGGCCTCCAGCAGCTGGGAGGCGGGGAGAAGAGGATAGGTGCTTCCTTCCTCCCTCCATCCCTACCTGCTACAGTGGCGGTGGCAAGGGACAAGCTCTCACTGGGCTTCGAGCCCCAACAGGATGCTCACACCATCCCTACACACATACACACACACAGGGATAGAGGAAGAGAGGGATGGTGGGCGGGGAATCAGCAGAAACAGGAAGAGTTTCTGCTCCTCCAATGAGAGCTGCCATCTTTAAGAGCAGGAAAACAGCACAGATCTCGAGTGTGAACCGAGCTCGCGCATTCGATCAAGAACTGCAATGGGGAAAATGGGTGAGTGTGGATGTTGTTGTTGTTCAGTCGTTCAGTCGTGTCCGACTCTTCGTGACCCCATGGACCATAGCACGCCAGGCCTTCCTGTCCTGCGCTCTCTCCCGGAGCGTGCTCAAGTTCATATTCATTGCATCGGTGATGCTATCTAGCCATCTCATCCTCTGCCGTCCCCTTCTCCTTTTGCCTTCAGTCTTTCCCAGCATCATGTTTTAATGACCCTGACTTCGGTGCGATGGCGGGCGCAATGTAGATCGGGCCATTGTCTTCTGATGGCCTTTAGTTGCTTGGTCAGTTCTTCCAATGACAAAAGAGAATGGGAAGAAACACACACAGTCACACACATGCTTTGCATGGGAATGTTGCCGGTTCTGCCCCAAGGGTGGCCACACATCCTACTTTACAGAGGACAGTCCTCTATTTGAAGGGCTGTCAGAGGAGAGTCCTCTTTTGAAGGCATCCTCTATTTGAGGGGCTGTCCAGACCAAGTCTGGTTTAAAGATAAAGAACTCTAAGGGGGGAGAACAGTGGGGCACTTGAGGCTGCTCAAGAATAGTTAGACCTGGACAGCAGACTGAGCAGCAGGTCAAAGTCTTCACCTGGAGTCTTCTCCACTATGGTAAGGTGTATTTCATTTCTCTTTAAATTATAGTAATTATTTCTAAATTATACCTATAAATTAGCATATGTAAATACCAATCTGGGGACCCTTTTGTCCACTTTTTGGGTGATGGCGACAAGGATATCACCCTATCGATCCCTGGCAGGCAGGGCTGGGGGAGACCCCTGCCTGAAACCCTGGACAGCTGCTGCCAGTCAGTGCAGTCAATACTGGGCTAGAGGGACCCAGGGCCTGACTTGGTACATGGCACTTTCCCATGCTCCGTTATGGGAAAGATAAAACCCCTCCTCTTACAAGCACTGCAATGCCATCCAGGGCCCCATCTACACCCAGGTTTTACTCCGGGGCGGGTGCGAGTCGAGGTCCCTCATGATAGATGATACAGTTGTGACTTCGCAGCCATCTGTGGTTTTTGCCCAGAAAATGCGGAGTTCCAAGGAGTTGTTTTACTGTGATTTTGGGGTGTTGCTGTAGGTTTCCCCGTGGTTGCGGGCCATCTGTTCCTTCCCTAAACTGACTTTGCATTTTGCAGTGGGCATGTGTAGTGCCTGTGTCACTCTGTGACACCCTTTTACTCCCCCATCCCTTCGCAGCTGCGCAGTTACAGAGGCACAGAGGGGCGTTTACATCTATTTAATCACACTTTTGAACAGTTTTGCAGCTTTGTATCTTCGCAACAGTTGTGGAGTCAGTACCCAAGGGCCAGGGGGGGCGGTTGGGGGAGGACCAACATTGCTCCAGCCACCATTTCGGAGCGATGGGCAGGCATGTAGTGCTCATACTTGTGAGTGCGAACCATCACGAGAGTCTCAGGCTGGGGAACTGACAAACTGATGGTGCAGAAATGAAGGAGCACAAAACACCCACTTTTTACCTAAAAAGGGACAGAAGGACACAGCAGAGCTCCTCAAATACAAAACAGCCACTGAAGGGTCGCACCCCCACACTCATGGGACTGCACAGCTGCACATTTCAGTAAAATGGCAAAAAAAAAAAAAGGGCATGGCAAGCCTGTAAGGGAAGCGCACAGTAAATCACGACTGTATCGTGGGACATGCTGATTCGAAGCCGCATTGCTGCACAGTTGAGATAGGGTTGGGTGTCAAAGGGGTACCACATAGATGGGGCCCTGCTTTTTAAAGCTGACTATTATATGCTGCATATAACATTTGGGTTTCTTTGTTCTTAATCAGTAGGTCTGTGGGTTCAGAATTCACAGGCATGGTTAGGGCCGGTATCGGATTTGATTTCGGAAGAATGGCAAGGAGTCAGGGGTGAACTTGCACGGAGACATATGCAGTGTCTAGTAGCATATGCATGCTTATTTGGTAGAGCAGTTGGCAACTATTATGAAGTTAGAGTTGGTTCAGACAGATGTAGTGAAGGTTAGTGCTTTTTTGCTACTACAACAAAGCAGATAGCCATTCTGTACATGTCATACTTTCTGAAGGTAAGATTGTTTTTCTCTGCTGTGAGAAACCTTCTTTCCTGCCAAGAAATTACCCCCCCCCCCATCCTTTTCTTCTTAGTGAAGAGAGGGATGTGTGTGTATGTGCTGACAGTTTCTGGAACTTAGGAGAGACACTTATAAAATCCAAACACACTGGCTTGCTCTTGGTTTTCATCTGGGCGGGGAAGGTACACCACCTCCTCAGATCAATAGCCCCTGGGATGACGCCTGCTGCTTCAAGGGAACCGGGACAGCTCCAGCTTCGAGTTGAGGGAGGGACATGCTTAAGCTTTTCTTTGTTTTTATTGTCCGCATCCATTTTCCATCAATAAACTGTATATCACTCTTTCACACAAGTAGACATATGTCGTACCTTAGAACCTGTTTAGTGTGGGTTCTGGCTGGATAAGGCTCCAGGTTTAAGACATGTCCAAATGTGATTTGTGATCAGACTGGAGCCTCCATTTTTTCATTGGAGAAGGGGTGTTAGGAAAGGGTGTGTTTAACCCATTCCCCTGCTGTTTTTCAGATCTAAGTGCTTCCGTTCCCCCAAGCTGCTGTTTGCTCTGCGGTAGAAAAAAGTATATAGGCATCTTCTGGGTATGTGTTATTTAGATCTTGGAAACACTGTGGGAGAAAGGGATTGTGCACGTGCACGTGCATATATATACACACACACGCTGCTGTTGTTCTGATGGAAATTTGGAACTCCACAGCTTTGGTTCTTAAATTCCAGTTTTTGTTGTACTAAGCAATGAACACTTCGAACATCCTGCACTTATTGCTTGGAAGTTAATATTATACTTTACTGCCAACACCCTCCTCCCATAATATTTACACAGGGCAATTTATAGACATGCAATATAGCTTACCAATGTTCTGTACCGGTTGAGGAGGAAAGGATGCGATAACAGAATAGCTTTATTTACATTCTGTGCAGATGGCACATTAGGCAGGTGCAAAACGTACAGGATTAGGAGACAACTGTAGCGTCAGGTTAATGCTACAGAAGCCTTCATTGTCTGCTTCTCAGATTGCATGACCTTTTGCTCCACGTGAGTGCATCACCTGCCTGGGCTGGGATGAGGCCGGCCTCCTTCTCACCAGTGACTAGGTCAGAGATGGGGAACGTGTGGCCCTCCAGATGTTGATGGACTGCAACTCCCATCAGCCCTAGCCAGCCTAGCCATTGGTGAAGGACAATGGGAACTGCAGTCCAACCACATCTTGAGGCTCACAAGTTCCCCAGACCTGGACTAGAGTGACCAGATGCACTGCTGCACTTTTAGTGGTTGTGCAGAAGAGGGAATTTCAGCAGAGGGAGTTTGCAAAAAAAGACGGGGCTCCCGCACCTTTCATTGACTGTGTAGATTAGAAAATGGAAATTCAGCCGGTATAGCTTGGATGACAAACTGCACCTGCTGAAATTCCCTCTTCTACACAACTATGAAAGATGCAGAAGCCCTGCCCTGCTCTCTTTTGCGTCTGGCTACCCTATGCCAGTTTTGCCACCCATCTCTCACCCTCCTGCCTTGGCAAAGATAACCACCCTGATAACCAACAGGGTGGCCTCATCTTATACTGTAAATTGTTGCTTTATCTCTGTAGTAAAGCAACAAGAGTAAATTATAGAGAAACGCAATACAGTATTTTTTAACTAGTTCTTTGCCTGTGAAGGCAGCCAAACCACCAAGGCTGTTTGAGGAATCCCTGAGGGTTCATAGGCAACACCAGAGGTAGGCAAGGGTCCCTTGCCCTCCGGCTCACCAACAAGTCACTTGCCCGCCAACCTACCCCCATCTCTCTCTCTCTCTCTCTCTCTCTCTCTCTCTCTCATCTCAGAGTGCTTTCCTGCTTTCAGATATTAAGCTATAAGTTTGCCGAATGGTTGCAAAGGTTCAGTGGGGCTTTTTTTTATGCCAACCACTCAGGATTTGTAATAGGCAGGATTGGCCTATTACAAATCTACATGCACAACACACACACACACACACACCTCTAGGGATCTTTGTAATCTTGAATTACACTCTGTAAGTGTAATTCACAATCCATGTATAACTGGACTGCGTGTGCGCGTGCGCGTGCACGCACGGGCACACACACATACAAGCAATTCCCAATGTCCCACTGCACGTTAGTATGACCCAGAGACAGACCCCAGGGCTGGGTTAGGCAGATGAGGTCCTCCTGCTCTGTTCTCTGGAAGAAAATAAACAGCATGAGGGACAAAAAAGAGGAAATGCATCACCCAAAAATATGACAAAAGAGGACATAGGTTTGGCGGCGGGAGTGGGAAAAGCATATGCTAATTTACAGCAAAGATGGACATTGAGAAAGAATTGCTATAACTGGAATAGAAAAGCAATACATCTCATCATAGTGGGGAAGATGGTGGCTAGGCCGAGATCAACACCCGTGTTTTTAATTGGTAGTGAAGTGCACCAATAACTGTTGGGGAACACGATGCATTCTTCTCTGGTGTTCTTTCCCACTTTTTATTCTGTATTACGCAAAATACTGCAACAGATGTCATTCTGTGCATGACGAGGTATAAGGCGTAGATCTGGCCCCAGGGCCTCTGCGCCTGCTCCGTCTGCTGCCCGTGCGCAATACTGATGGGTGCCTTCGAGGCCCCTGCTGCTCTGCCTCGTGAGGGTTCTTTCTCTTCAAACCAGGCTCGGACAGGACAACCCTCCAAGCACAGAACACCATCTAATAGAGGACTGTCCTCTGTAGGACACGTGGCTCCCATAGATACAGTTGAAACAGAACTAAGCCTGCTTTTCGCTCTCTCTGCCCAGGGCATTTCTCACACTGCAAATGCCCTCTTTCCTTTCTTCCATGTACCTGCTCAGCTTCCATTGATATGCAACTTGATGTGCAAGTTCTGCCTGCAGGGTGAGGTGATCAGGCTGTTCCCAGGGAGGAGGTTGCATGGGGAGCAAAATGTGCTTCTCCCAAGTCCCAGCAGGCAGGCTGAGCTGCCGAACTTTGCCTGCATGTGTGCGCCCGTCAAGGTTCCACTTGTGACCTGGGGGGGATCTTCACGACAACAGAATGAGAAGCGCGTTGGAGGATTCCCCAGATTTTCATGGAATTGGCTTTGCTCCGGCAGGGCAGGCGAAGCAAGATAAGCCGAGTGCGGCACACCTTTAGAATCTGGGTTTCAGGGGTCAAACAGCACTTGAAAGGAACCATACCTCAGGTTGGGGACGGGGAGAACAGGCGCTGAACATCATCAACTTTGCTCTGGCAGGGGCTGGTCAACCAATGAGAGAGCCCCCCCCCCATCAGCCTCCCCCTTGCTACTATGTTATTTTGAATGCAGAGCAACTAATGTTCCCCACGTGTGCAGATTTCCCTGAAGAAGCCAAAATCCCTGGTTCTCGAGTGCAGCATTTGAGAGCAGCCCCCCCTGCCCCCGAGAGCAGCTCAGCTCCTCAATTTTGCCCCATTCCAGCATTCTGCCCCAGAGTTATTGCTTCCAAACCCCCCTTTCTCCCTTTCTCCTTCTCCCTGCTCACAATGAGGAGCTCCCATAAACTCGAAAGATCGTTACTGCGATAAAGTGGAGAAGGGACTTTACATAACAACAGAGAAACGACTATACATCAGAGAAACTACAGACCATCAAAGATGCACAACACAGCAACAGTGATTTAAGAGAGCACCGGAGAAGCGAAAGAGCGCTTTAGGGCAAGTTACTAAAGTTAGCCTTTAACCCTTTCACTGCAGGTGATTGAGATTTATTTCTTACTTCTGAGGGGGGATATGTTAAAAATTAAAAGCAGGCTACCTAAGGTGAATGAGTGTCCCCACTACTGCCATAATGTGAGGGTTCACTGCTGTGCTCCTGGAGATTTTCTCAATGGGAAAAACTACTTCCATTGGGGAAACAAGAGAGAATGGGGTGTCCCACCCCCTTGACCATGTCACTGCCAGGTCACAGAGGCATGCCCAGGATTTAATGCGGCAGCGGGGGGGACGGGGACATAGCACACTGTGGTAAAACCACCAGGGCACCGCTTTCAGTAAAAAAGTAGGAGTAAAAGGAATTTCAGAAAATGCAGCTTCTCAAGAGGGAAGCAGCTGGTTGGCAGTGGATTGTTGACGACGTCATCTGTCACAAAGGAATTCAGACCGCTCTAACTTTGCACTAAATTGCTCGTGAAGACAGCCCCCTGGACCCCCTGAGCAACTCCTTAAGGATCTCTTGCCTCCATAAGAGTCCCACTTTCCTTCTTTTAAACTTCCCTTCCCAGTAGCGTGGGGTTAGGCTGTAGATGTGGGGTTACTAACACTCTACATGCAGGGTTTAACCACAACTGTTTACTAGTAGATTTAAAGTAAACAAATTACAACTAGAGGTATTTACACAATACAGCTGAGTGATACAAAAGTCATTAAGAGAAAATAAAAGTAGCAAAAATGCAAGATGGGAGTGATGCCATCAGCCCTCAAGGAGGACCGCTCTTAAAGAAGCCTGCTTGGATCCCCAAGTCTCGAACAACTTAAGCCCAGTCTCGAAGCTGCCATTTTTGGGCAAGATAATTGAGCGGGTGGTGGCGATGCAGTTGAAGGCACACTTGGAAGAAACCGATTATCTAGATCCATTTCAATCTAGGCATGGGCATGGGACAGAAATGGCCTTGGTCACCTTGGTGGATGATATGAGGAGGGCTCTGGATAGGGGTGAATGCTCCTTCCTTGTTCTCCTCGACCTCTTGGCAGTTTTTGATACCGTTGACCACGGTATCCTCCTGGACTGTCTGGAGGGGTTGGGCATTGGAGACATCGTATTATGGTGGTTCCGGTCCTTCTTCTCCAGCAGGTACCAGAGGGTAGCACTGGGAGAGGAGCTTTCGGACCCGTGGCCGCTCACTTGTGGGGTGCCACAGGGTTCCATCCTCTCCCTGATGCCGTTTAACATCTATGTGAAGTCGCTGGGGGCTATTATCAGGAGGTTTGGGGTGCGGTGTCATCAATATGCAGATGACACACAGCTCTACCTCTCGTTCAAATCTTCACCAAGGTTGGCCGTAGAATCCCTGTCCAAATGTCTGGAGATGGTCAGTGACTGGATGGGGAGGAATAAGCTGAAGCTGAACCCTGACAAGACTGAGGTACTTTTGGTGGGAGACAAGAGGAGGTTGGGGGATGTTGACCTGGTGTTGAATGGGGTACGGCTACCCTTGAAAGACCAGGTCCGCAGCCTGGGGGTCATTTTAGACTCCCAGCTGTCCATGGAGGCTCAGATGTCAGCTGTGAGCTGGACAGCGCTGTATCAACTCCATCTGATACGGCGGATGCACCCCTACCTTCCCAACCATCTGCTCCCATCGGTAGTACATGCCCTAGTCTCCTCTCATCTAGACTACTGTAATGTGCTCTACATGGGGTTACCCTTGAAGACAGTTTGGAAGCTGCAGCTGGTGCAGAACGCAGTGGCTCACCTGATTAAAGGCAGCTGCCGGCGTGATCGCATCACTCCGGTGCTGAAGGGGTTACACTGGCTACCAGTTGTTTTCCGGGCCAAATTCAAGGTGTTGGTTTTTACCTTTAAAACCCTATAGTGTTCCGGCCCAGCCTATCTCAAGGAGCGCCTCCAGCAACACCAGACAGGCTGCTCAACAAGATCAGCCTCGGATGGCCTTCTCTCTGTCCCATCAGCCAGGACAGCTAGCTCATGAGGACATGGGAGAGGGCCTTCTCTGTGGTGGCCCCCACTCTGTGGAACTCCCTCCCTAGGGAACTCCGCCATGCCTCCTCTTTAATGAGCTTCCACCAAGCACTGAAAACTTGGTTATCCAGGCAGGCATTTGGGGTGGGTTAGGGTATTTTTTAAATAATGTTTAATGTGTAATTTTACTGTTTTAAATTGTACTGTTGTACATCGCTGTCTTTATATAATGTGTAATTTTACTGTTTTAAATTGTGCTGTTGTACATCGCCCAGAGTGGCCGGGTGAATAAATAAATTTAAATAAATAAATAAATAGTTCCTTTACGCTAGCTGTCCTCAGACATTTTTAGGCTGCTTCTTGCTGCTCACTCTTCAGACTCTGCTCTCAGTTCAGGTTCTGGCTGCCTCTGCTCTTACTGGCTCTCTCGCGCTCTTTTATACCCTCTTCCCTCAAAACTGAAAGTATTGTTGCAAACCTGAAGAAATGAAACTTAAGTGAAGAAATGAAACTGACCCTTTAACCAGATAAATGAAACTACTCCTCTCAGGGTTATCCCCTCCCAACAAAAAACTCCAGGCCCCTAAGCCTGACTGTTTTCCCTTTGCCTCTGTAAGCCTCAAACCTTCACAGCACCCCTGCCTGCCTAACACCCCTGTGTTAGCTTTAGTCCTTCACAGTTGGAACCAAGGATGTTACGTAATAGAGGAGGCAAAAGGAATCTAGGGAGGGGAGGCATTTCTACTGCAGGATGCAGGTCCTAGCAGGGGAGAGTTGGCCGTCTTCCTAAGCTCTTGTTCTGACCGTGCCAGAATGCATTTAATTAAACCCTCATCTTGCTAGCTCAGCAACCACTGGCAAGGCCCCTGACGGAGCCATCGCTCTTGCGAGTAGAATTCTGCATGGGAGATTAGGGGATGAGCTCAGCCTGGCCTTCTCATCTGCTGGCTAAAAGGCAGGGAACAGTTTTCCGGGGGCTCCCATATGCTCCTTCTTAAGCACAGCTATGAATCAAAAGCCCTGGCCAGCTACTAGCTTTATTGGAGGACTACTTTGAGGAGGGGATGTTGGCTTCCCCTCCCCCTTGAAAAGGGACCTTGCTAGTCCCATGTCCACCAGTATATGTATGCAGATATATATCCATATACACACACACACACACACACACCCCATCTTAGCAGGGAGGGATGGGGAGGTTCAACCCCCACCTCCCTACCACTGAGACGGTGTTGTTTGTGGGGGGGTTAAAGCCTCTCCCACCCCCCAGTGAACCTCTCTGAGATATTTCAACAGCGATCTCAGCAGCATGCAGCCCACAGGTTGCAGATTCCCCCTGCCCCCCGGCTTACGTGGTAGTGAGTAGGCCTGCGCTAAAAATTGTTCAGTTGAACAATTTCAGCCCTGAAATGGCATTGTTTCAGCAGCGAAAAGGCTGGCAAAACTGGGAGCAAATTTTTTGGCAGGGGAGAGGGAATAGGCAAATCATTTCAGTGGGGCTGCGCCACACAACAGCCCCCCCCCCCTTTTAATCTAAGTGCTCTCTCACTCAATAACAGGAAGCCACCATAGGTGAATTTCCCTGCGGGGGTTGTCATGGCAGCAGCTGCCATTTTGAATATTTCAGTCATGGCAGAAGCACACCGTAGCTTGTCGTTATGTGCAAATCCAGTGAGGGTGGGTTGTTGGGGTGGTTAACAAGCCACCCAGAACCCATGGGCTGTTTTAGGGTTGCAGGTAGCTTGTTAACCACCTCAACAACCCACCTTCCCCAGGTCTGCATGTAATGACAAGCTATGGGGTTCTCCTGCCATGCCTCAATATTCAAAATGGCAGCTGCCACCGCATTGAGAAGCCCCATGGGGAAATTCACCCACAGTGGCTTCTTGTTACATGCAAACCAAGTCTCAGTGAGGGCGGGGGGACAGAGGGAGGGTATCTCTACACCAGCCAAAAATCCTGCATTTAAAACGGGGCTTTCTGCTTCCGTTTTAAATGCAGGATCACAACAACTCCCTTTTTCACATGCTTCCTTTTCCTCCACCCCTTCCCCCCTCCTTCTCCCCCATTGTTAGAAACTCATTTATCTAATCATGACTTGTAAAATAACTTTGTGACACACGTTCAAGCAGCACTCTATGTTTATTAAGCACATTTGCAAAGGTGGGTGTCCTAGCTGAGTAGGCACACCTGGTAATCAAAGCGCACCGTTTTTATTCCCTTTCCCTGGCCACCGAGTCCCTCGTTTCCCCACTGGCTGGGTACTCCAAAGTTCATAGCCTATCCTGTCCGCCTTTTTCGGCCCCGTGCCACTCCACCCCTGTTTACATCTCCCCTTACTCTACTTCTAAAGCCCCTTGCCCATGTTTATAATTCTCCTTTTATGGCGTCCACTTTGCTTGGCTTACCCACACTCTGACCTCAGTCTACGTTTCCGACCACAAAGTACCTTAGACAATTGTTTCCACATCCTGTCTCAGCTCAGCTAGTGCTCAAAAGCATTTGCGACCTATGTAATGCAAAAGCAACATTTTAACCCTTTCCTACACCATGGCTGAGTCTTCCATTCTCTGTCATTGATCTCGCTCCTCTTCTTGCCACTTTTCCTCTTTTCACAGAGGGAACTGAAGCAGAACACAACGGGGTAATTTGATCTGCAATCTATTTAAAAATGGAACAAAGGGCATTTAGTGCAGGAGACGCCCTGGAGGTTCACGGCGTCATGTAAAGAGCCCGCAAACTTCTGCGAGAGAGCCATCTCAACAGCAGGATAAAAGCTCCATGTGAAGAGGCCCAGAGACTGTTACCACTTGCTGTCCACCTTTCCCTGCTCCCCAGAAGACTACATCAGCACGGCCATCACCTTGGGGGAGTGGGGGGAAAGAGCAGCTAGCAGCAGTCTCTTGAGCACATACACATGCACTCATCTCTGTTTTTTAAAGGAAGGAAAGCAGTGCAGTTCCCTGTCCCCAAAACTATTTACCAATGCCCCCCCATCAAAATTGACCCCTCCTTGTTTTGCCACCCCTGAATAGGATGGTGAAATGGGGAGGGTGTTACAGCCTCTGGGCAGAAGTGGCAGCAGTCAAATCAGTCCCTGGAGGCCAGGGGTCACCACTTCCATTTCCTACAGCGTCCTGGAGTGAGAAGTAACTCAAGAGGCTAACATGCTGCCACTGATCACAGCAGCCTTCCTATTTGCAGAGTGCTCTTCGATGTTTAGCTGTCATCCGGAAGGAAAAACCTCATTGAAAACAGCCAGTGACTGCAGTGGGAAATATCTCTTTGGACGTATTTCCCTGTATATATTTCTCACCAAGGTTATCCAAAAAAAAAAAGCAAAGTAAAAATGCCCTTGAGACACTGCAGGTTATAAGAGAAGTCTTTGGTGCACATCAAAAAGCTGAAGTGCTGGCTTGTCACCCCAAATACAGTATCTTCTGCCTGCTGTTACAAGCTTTTTCCTTTGAAACCGTAAAGCTTTTGGACACTTTAATTCAGCAGACATAATAACTTGAGCATATCAGGCTGCAAAAAAACCATAAAGCAAAACACAGCAGGAGAACACATTTTTCCTTTCAGCAGAGCGTAGAGAGTGAAAATAAGAAACCAAGAATTTGTGCAAGTGTATTTTATACACCAATTTATTTATTTATTTATTCATTCATTTCATTTCATTTCTATACTGCCCAATAGCCGAAGCTCTCTGGGTGGTTCACAAAAATTAAAACCAAAGAGCACACAATAAAACAATATAAAATATATAAAACATTAAAACCACAGTATAACAATACAACCAGAATAAAACCTAGCAGCAATGCAAGGATTTAAAATGCAGATTTAAAACAGCAAAGCTAAAAGCCTAGAAAGCCAAAATGCTAAAATGCCTGGGAAAATAAAAAGGTCTTCACCTGGCACTGGAAGGAATACAAGGTGGGTGCCAGGCAAACCTCACTAGGGAGCTCATTCCATAGCCGGGGTGCCACAGCAGAAAAGGCCCTCCTCCTAGTAGCCACCTGCCTCACTTCCTTTGGCAGGGGCTCACAGAGGAGGGCCGCTGAAGACAATCTGAAGGATATATAAAAGAATTTGGGTCTCAACTGTGTGTCAGTTGCCACTGGGCTTGAGCCAGGACCCCGACAAGCTGGCAGCTGGTTCCCCCTTCCCCTGGTCAGCAACCACAGGGCAGATTTGAGATGGGAATGCATGGTGGAAGGCCAGTACATCTGCTCTCCTCCCTGAAACGTGGGCTACCAGCGAATTCTGTTGACTCACATTTGCTACACTTCTTTTGCATCTAGGGTGTTAGCTGGAAGGCCTGGCAACATTGCTGGGGGGCTGTATTTGGGTCAGGGGCTCCAACTGCTGAATGCTACTCTATTTCCTGGACCACTGGTTAGGGGGAAAAAAACTTCAGGCCATCAAAGCCATGATAAAATAGTGACTGTGATCCTTCTTCCCTTCAGTTTATAATTGGGCTCAGTTTAGACCATTTACAAGAGAAAATTGGATCCCAGCAGGCTCCCAATGACATCATTGGGAGTGTAACGGGATCCGATCCCTCCCCTCAATTTTCCTTCCCTTCCCATGAGCCCCCAATTCCTCTTGCCTCAGGGGTATTGGTGCTTCAGTGATAGCAGGCAGGGACTTTCCCTGACATGTTCTAGGATGATTACATTTCCCAGTTCTCTTGGTGCCCGGGCTGCTGCCGCCACAGCAAACTTCTAGGCACTGGGAGGGATCTCTCTTCTTCCCACTCCAGGAGAAAGAGTCCTCCAGGTGGGTGGGACGGAGGAGTTTGCCCTTGGCTCACATTAAATCTTAGCTGGGGAACTCCGGTTATAATGCTTGCCTTATTTATGTATATTTTATTTATTACATTTATATCCCAGTTTTTCCTCAAAGGAACCCAAGGTGGTATACATGATCCTTCTCCTACTCCTCTCCATTTTATCCTCACAACAACCCTGTGAGGTAGGTTAGGCTGAAAGTCAGTGACTGGACGAAGCCATCTATTGAGCTTCATAGTTGAGTGGGGAGTAGAACCCAGGTCTCCTGACTCCCAGTCCAATATTCTCACCACTACACCACACTGTTCTTGTGCCTTGTCTTTAAGGTGAGCACCAAAAGTCACTGAGATTTGTATTCTGAACTGAGGGATCAGGAACTTTAGTGATGTCAATAATACAAACACCACAAATAGAATTCCGTGATCCCACAGAGTCAGTCTCGTGCCACTGTCTGCCGTGTAGCCTTGAGGTCTAGCATGCTTCCTCAGTCGGTGAAACTGACTCTCAAGTGAAGCTTGCTCCTACAAGCTCTCAGGCTGTTCCTATGGCTGCTGTTTCTTCTACCTCTGGGTACCTGCAGCTACCAACAGGGATGGGGGAGAAATTTGTTCAGTTCACATTTTCATTTTAATGTGAACTTACCTAATTTTGCATTCAAAGCAATATGTGAACTGAAACTCAGTTATCCTTCAAAATTTGCACTTCTTTGAACTTTGCATTGGAGCTCTCCAATCAAAACTGTGTATTGCATCCAAAAAGGCATGTATTAGGATAAGTGTGCATAAAAATGCACGTGGATTTCTAATGCAAACTTTAAACAAAAACATTCTCAACATTCACGACAAATTCAACCTAAGACTGAAAATCTTCTCAAAGTTCAGGATGAACTGAATTTAAGGTTGGAAAAATGAGAAACCAAAATGGATGGATTTGTCTGCCCCTAGGTACAGAGGCTGGGCTTTGCCCACAGAGATCTTTCTTGGCGGTGCTATCCCAGATGCTTTTGTAATTGGAGATGCCGCCAGGGACTGAACCTGGGACTTTTGTTTGCAAAGGTATGCACTCTATCTCTGAGCTATGGCCCCTGCCCAAATAATGTGCAGGCATGCTCTGTGTAGGGCTGCTATTAAAGGCAGTTTGGAAACTTGAATTGATGCTTGTCAGGGCCAGGTGTTGCTATTATATTACATCAACACTATGCCAGCTGAATTGGCTGCCTATTTGTTTCTAGGCTCAGTTTAATGTGCTGCTTTCACTTTTAAAGCTCTTAATGGTTTGGGATCGGATTATCTGAAGGACCATCTGCTCCCATATGAAGTTGCCCGTGCCCTGCGATTGGCTCCATAGCTCTGCTCTCCGGCCTGCCATCCAGAGCCAACAGTTTAGTGGGTACAGGGTCTTTTCAATGGTGGCCTCACATTTCTGGAATTGCTTTCCCTGGGAAGGCTGTATGATACCTTGATTTAAGCAGACCTTTCAAACATTTTTAAAAATTCATTGAGTTTTGTTGATTTTATACAGATTGGTATTTTAGGTGCTACTCTTTTAATTTTGGGTGTGTTTTCACCATATTTCAAATTGTATATTATATCGTGTGTCTACTTGGTAAGCCATCTTGGCAAGAGGTGTTAACTGAGCCATTGCTCCAGATTGCTCACGCAACTGAGTTGAACTATGGCTGGCAGAGAAAGTCAGAGAAGCATGCTTGTCTTTCTAATTGGTTGCTCCGCTTCTTACCAACCAATCTATTGTAATGGTTTCCCTAGGAAATCACATCATGCAAGACAGATGAGAAAGCAAACACCAGAAACCAGATGCCCCCCTTCTGCCCCCTTCCCCCATGGTCATCATGAAATTATTTGGCAGAGATGAAACTACAAGGAAGAAGAGTAAAGTGGTACCAAAAATATTTGGACGTGATATATATGAAGTTGCATGAATTAAGACAAATGGGAAAAAGCAGGAACTTCCAATAAATCATACTCATTTGCTCCTTATGTGTTAAATTGTGGTTTACATATAAATTTACAGATATAATTTGTCTAGCTTTCAAAGAATAGGTAAGTTGGTCAGAGGACTTATAAACATATTTATCCTTTCATACTATTTTTGGAGCCCAGCTTTAAGCAAGCAGAAGTGATAAAGTGCTCCTTTCAAAGTCATTAGCTTGTGCCTCCGAGGGACTGGAGACAACACCTGAGGTTTAATTTTGGCCAAGAAGAAGCAAAGGAGAGGTGTATAAATCACCTTGAAATGCAAGGGATGATGGACTAATATTATGTAACCAAATTATTCAGTGGTGATGTTAAAATATGCAGAGGCAGAAGATGTTATTAGACACATTAACTAAACTGCCCCTAAAGACTGCATACTAACCCCTTTCCCTTTAAGTAAAAGGCTCAGAGCACCTTTTATCAGCTTAGGTTGATATACCAGCTATAACCCTGCTTGGACAGAGATAGCTTTGTGATAGTTATTCATGCTCTGGCAATCTTCCATTTGGGTTATTGCAATGCATTATACATAGGGATGCCTTTGAGAACAGTCCAGAAACTTTAGCTGGTGCAAAATATGGTGGTTAGACCTCTAACTGGGACTGACTGATGTGATCGTGCTGTGAATGTACTTTATCATCTGCACTAGCTGCCAAATCCTTTTCCAGGCCCAATTCAAAGTGCTGGCTTTAACTTTTAAAGCCCTAAGTAGCTTGGGACCAGGTTACTTGAAGGAACATCTCCTCCCATATTTACCTACAGGGACACTAAGGTTATCATCTGAGGCCCTCCTCCAGGTGCCCCCACCAAATGAAGTGAGGTGCGTGGCTACAAGTTAGGGGGCCTTTCTAGTGGTGGCATCTGGTTGTGAAATGTCCTCCACAGAGCGGCTTGTGTGGTGCCTATGCTATGGTCTTTTCAGCACCAGGTAAAGATCTTTTTATTCACATAGGCATTTTAAGAATTGTATTTAGTGCTTTTAGATCATGGCACTTCTATTGCTCCTGGTTTTTCATTAGTGTTATGTGCTGGGTGGTTTTACTTTTCTCTGATGATAAGCAAATTCCATTGCTTATAAAAATGACACCTCTTGAGCTAATATCTTGAAATGTAGCATGCATGATCTACCTAATGAGGTCTACAGGAGTGCAAAATTTAAAACTGATCCACTAAAAAGTACCACAGGTAAAACAAGTAAAAATGTTGGGAATTTATAGACGGACCAATTTGTGCTTGCTTACAAGCAAGAAACAGGTGTCGGTCACCTCACAGTAGGATTCCTCTAGCAATTGTCAGGCTCAGGTGCTTCATAAGGCAAGGCAAGACCAGGACAACATGGGGCATCTTTGCTGGTTCCAGGCACTCCACCTCCCCATCTGGATTTGGGCCTGAAAGACCAAGGAAAAGTGTGGGTGCATGGACGGTAAGCAAGCACAAATTGTGACATCACTGATCATGGGGCATGTCAATTAAGGCATCAACCTTAGCTTCCAGTTTTCTGGCTTTGTGGAGCTTGAGCCTTAGCTCTGTTCTTAAACTGGCAGGTTTTTTGATTCTCACAAGAAGCGTAACATAAAATTGCTAAAAGAACAGGAAGCACTTTTTTGACATTCACAAAAACAAACACAAACCTGGGTAAGCAGCTTCAGTGCATTTGTAGTACTTTTCCTCACAGGGGGGTTATCTCCATGTAGGAAAATCATAATGTGTGAAGCAGCCACCTTCCCCCATTACATCAGTTTCAGCCCTCTAAATTGAGGTTGATTTAGGTGGTTAAAAGTGCACCTCAGCTGGAATACAGTCAGCTGTTTTCAGATCTCCGTCTTGAAATAAATTTAGCCTCTGAATTCCCAGAGAGAGGAAGAGGGTTGCCATAGTAACCACAGCCTACCATATTGCCTCTGTATAATCACCCCCATGGAGCTTTGGGAGAGAAGATCAGTCAGTTTTAGCACAATAGAAATGTGTCACTTTCAAAAGATTTTAAAAATGTTAGATTTTTGCAGTGACAGAGCATTTTGTTAAACATCTGTGCCTGCTGGTCCCTAAAGGTCACCCACTGACCCCCTCCTCCCTCCCAGTCATTACCCTTGCAAAAGTTATCAATGACTTAGATATGCAGGGGTATTTAAAAAAAAAATCTGAGGCTGCAGTAAATAGCTAACAAGAACTGTAACTTTATTTTTAAAAGATTATTACATTTTTATTAGCTGCAGCCTCAGATTACGCGCCTGCCATTTTTCCAAAAACGTAGGGCAGGTAAAACAATTTAAAAATATATAGTGCAACAAAGCTAATGCCAGAGCTCGACGTAAGGCACACATGTGGTTCCCTTCTCCCCGTCTCCCAATAATGTCTCATAATGCAAACTTTATTGTAAGATTTGAAACTGCCTTTCTGTTCCTTAAGGAAGTGCTTAAGGCGGCCGACGTGTGATTTGACATCATCGCGTTAGTGGAAGCCAATGGAGTGGAGCCGGAGAGGAGAAGGGCCTGTAAGAATCCTATATATTACTGCTAAAAACATACCTTTCCCAGCAAGCATTCTCAGTAAGGGAATCATGTCCTTTGTACACCGCTTAGAAACATCTTCAATATAAGCTATTAATAACCACCACTAAATAGATAATTAAATGAATGATATTTACTTAAGGTAACTAAATATACCCCGGCTTCAATAGCATTCCAGGATGGCTTCCCGATACAAAGATAGTCAGCAGAATTAAAAACAAACCCCAAGCAGCATAAAAGCAACACACCGAGGAAAATCTAAAGGTCTTTCTCTGTGTCAAAATGACATCAAGGTAGATGCAAGGTGAGCCTCTCTGGGGGAGGGCATTCTACATCGTCGAGGTGCCACTACCAAGTAAAGCCATGGCTGAAGAACCTCTTTCAGCCTGAGGGCTGAATTCCATTTTGGAGAATCTCTAGGGGGTAGGGATGGCGGAGAATTTCTCCCCGAAACTTCGGGGGGCCGAGCGCCAACGTGTTCGGCCCCCCAAACACATTTCGGGGAGAAATCCTCCGAACCCCCCCTGCCCCCTGCGCCCCCCCCCCGGATGGGACTTACCTTCGCTGAATGTCCCTCCCGGCGGCGGGTCCGGCCGGCGGTTCGGCGGGTGTTCGAGCGGGGCGGGAGCGGCAGCCGGTCTTTTGACCGGCTGCCGCCGCCGCCATTCCAATGAAAGAAAAAAAAACAAACGCCCCCTGATAGGCTACATGACGATTCACGTAGCCTATCACGGCTAGATTTGCAAAGTCAGCCGTGATAGGCTACGTCAATCGTCACGTAGCCTATCACGGGTGACTTAAAAAAAAAAAAAAAAAGTGTGTACGGATAATGGCGGCCCCCATAGGGAGCCGCCATTCCCGTTCCTTATTTGGTCGCCGTAGTCTACGTAAACATTTACGTAGACTACAGCGACTAAATAAGGAACGCGAATGGCGGCTCCCTATGGGGGCCGCCATTAGCGTACGCGCTTTTTTTTTTTAAAGTCACCCGTGATAGGCTACATGATGATTGACGTAGCCTATCACGGATGACTTTGCAGATCTAGCCGTGATAGGCTACGAGAATCGTCACGTAGCCTATCAGGGGGCATTTTTTGTTTTTTTTTTAAACTTTCGCGTTCGCGGCCGGGCGAGGCGGGAAGCCTCCTCCCCGGCCTGAATTTCGGCCAGGCCGAGGCGGGAAGCCTCGCCCCCCGGCCTGAACTTCGCGGGGGGAGCAGCGAAGCGCCTCCCCCCCACCGCGAACGTCCTTCGACGACAAGTAAGGGACTTTCGTCCACCCCTACTCAGGGCCCGCATTTCAGCGGTGGGTGTGGCTGAAGTCAAAAGGGGTGGAGCCAACCCCCCCACCAATACCAATGCATTGTAGCTTAAAGCTCTCAGTGTCACTTACTAAGCTTTAGGAGAGGGAAAAACCTTTTATAATGGCTGGGGGGAGACTGCAGAAATTCTGGGAAATCCCCAAATGGTCGGTGATCAGAGCAAAGGGGTGGGCCAGTGGAAGAAGGTGTAGCTAACTGGGGTACACCAGAGGGCCAGATGGGGACACCCAAAGGGCTGGATTTGGCTGCCAGGCCTGAGATTCTGCGCTCCTGAAGTAAGCCCTTTCCCCTGTAGCCACACTATGAGCTTTTCTAGACAACACATTTATTGGGTGCTCGTCATTCCTTACTCACGGTTGTTTATGGGTTCCTTAGGTGACGTGGTGATCCTCCAGTTTCACTTCTGTTTTTTAAGAGCACTTTCCAAGTTGTTGTTGTTTTTTAGTGTGGGGAAAAAGGAATATTATTTGTGAAAGCGAAAAAAAGTATCTTCCTACTTGCGTAATTGCATTATTCTGCTATAGCACAGCAGTAACCTAAAGGTTGTGTCGTGGAACAGCAGGAAAGGAAATTCTCTTTGTGTAAAGCTCAGATCTCAGTTCTGCTAAAACTGAAAGTAGATACAGTGGATTAACAGCCTTGTGTAGAAAAGCTTTATAATATAACAATGTTACTAAATGTTACCAGCGGGGGTATGGGGTGGGGGTGGAGATGCAGGACCGTTGCTTGCAGAGGCATCTTAACGTGGCCCGTAGCACCTAGTTCCAGTCACACATGGCATGTTGAAATAAAAATACCATTACAGACTACCATGCTCATCCTCAATAATCACTGACCCTGAATAAACCTTTACAGGACTCATAGAAGATACTCACATATAACGTTTCTTGTCCACTTTCGAGGAAGATGATGCCCAGCAGGGATGTGGCACCAAAATTGGCTCCCAGCCAATGCCCTGTTCTCTGATGATGGCCGATTATTGTATTCTGTTACTAAGTGCAGTGACATCTACAGACATGGTTTAGAGCTCTGTGCAGACGCAAGCAAAGGGTTTGCGCGTTCCCTCCTCCCTTCCCCTCCTCTGACACGACTCTGGTTAGCCTTGGAAGGGTTAAGGTCCCCGAAAGACAGGATATAAGTAATAAGTAATTGTAATAAATAGATAAATATTTATTTCAATAAATAATAAATGTTTTAAAATAAATATTTTAAACCAGGGGTAAGGAAACTGTTTTTTTTCTGTCAAAGGCCATGTTCCTTCAGGGGTAATTGTCAGGGGCCACATGCCAGCAGTGAGTGGGGGCAAAATCAGCAGTGGGTGAAGCCAGAGCTAAAAGGGGGCAGGTCATCCCTTCTCTTTCCTCCCCTTCCCCCACCCAGATGGGGAGGGATAGGTTACCTGTGCCAGAGGTCTGAATTGATGGCTTGCAAATAGATTTTGAAATTAAGGTCTCATGGGACCTATGGCTGCAGGTTGCCCCCCTGTCTTAAATTGTAGTTTGTTAACAAGCAAGGATTATAAACTATGGTTCGATCCTGGCTTGTACGAACAAACTGTAGTTTAAACTAACCAGAGTTTCCCCAGGTTTGGCTGTAACGGGGAACTCTAATTAATTTAAAAGTGAAAGAGGGTGGTTCCAATCTCCTTCTCACAGCTGTGCCAGAGGAGGAAGGGGGAGTGTGAGCCAGAGGTTCACTGCTGCTCATGCACAAGGCACTAAATTATAGTTTAGTGTTACATGCACAATGGGCCATTAACAACATTAAATGGCACTGTGAGAGTTTAATGCCAAGCCCCAAATCAGTGGAGAGCAGAGGCACATCCAGAGAGGTAATATCTTTGAAAACAGAAGTCACAGTTGTCTATTGCTAAACCCAGATAACCAGCAACTGCAGATGTATAACCAGGTAGGATGATGGTGTAATATGCCATGCTGTATTCTGAGCTGAGCATATGGACTGCTGCAACAGAACAACGCAAACCATGATACTGATCTGCAAAATATTATCCACATGAATCTGCCTGTACGTTCAGGCAAACTACGGCACCCTTCCCCGAATTCCCCCACATCTACAGTGAGGTGGACGGTGACAAGGGAGACAGCCTCCTCGGTAGGGGTGTCCTGTCCTTGGAATGCTCTTCCTAAAAATGCCCGTTTAGTGCCCACTTTGTTCCTTTTGGCACCAGGGCCAGGCAGAGACCTCTTGATGTGCCCAGGACTTTTCAGTTCTGTTTTTGCTTTTAGCAAAATGTTTTATTTTGCTCAATTTTATCTCAGTGTTTTATTTCCAGAGAGGGATCCATGCTGGTCTTCTGCAGCGAAAACAATAAAGAGTCTTCTGGCACCTTCAGGGCCGGCAAATTTATTATGACATAATCTTTCGTGGATTCTGCTGGAATCAATCCATCAATAAAATATTCATTTCAGCAGGACAGAGTGCTATGACATAAGCTTTTGTATTTTGTGCTTCTGAAATGAATGTTTTATGCTGCTGCTTTTCTCATCTTTAGATTGATGTTTTAAATTTTGTGTGTGTGGGGGTATTGTTTCACTGAAATAATATAAGCTGCTCTGGAAATACAATGCATTGAAAGGCAGGATATTAAAAACTGCAATGAACACTGCACAAGCAGCACAAAGAGATCCCATGCATTGAAAGGCAAATCTGTAGGGAATGTCAGAGAATTCCGCCACAGAACTCAGGGAGGCCGAATGCCAGCTCATTCGGCCCCCCAAAATCGGTGGCGGAACGGTCTGCCCCCCCCCCCGGGACGAGACTTACCTGGGGCAGATCTTCCTGGCAGCGGCGGCTCTGGCGGCGGCGCCGGCCAGTCTTCTGACCGGCTGCCGCCACCGCCATTTCCAGTTAAAAACAAAACAAAACAAACAAACAAAAAATGTGATACGTAAATCTTTACGTAGCCTATCACAGCTAAGTTTAAAAAAAAAAAACCATGATAGGCTACGTAAATGTTTATGTAGCCTATCACGGCTGACTTAAAAAAACAACAACAATGCGCGTACGCAAATGTTTGGCACGTCTTAGTCTATGTCAAGATTTACATAGACTAAGACGGTGAAAATAAGGGGAACCTTATTCCCGTGGCCGCTGCCATTTGTGTATGCGTGTTGTTATTGTTTTAAGTCAGCCGTGATAGGCTACATAAACATTTACATAGCCTATCACGGCTGACTGCAGGGACGCAAACGGCAGCGGCTACGGCCGCCGCCATTTGCGTCCCTGCTAGCCAGCGGCCGGATGTCCAGCTGCTGGCGGAGCCGGCCGGCGGCTCTGCAGAATCCCTGCGGAGCGCCTCCCCCCCCATCAATATAATCCGCGAAAGGTAAGTACCTTTCGTACATCCCTACAAATCTGTTGATGCAACTCAGTGCTATTTTATTTGTTTGTTTCATACCTTTTATCCAAGGAACTCAAAGTGATGTATGTAGTTTTCCCTCTACCCTTTTATCCTCACAACAACCCAGTGAGGTAGGCCAGGCTGAGAAATAGTGTCTGGCCCCTGGTCACCCAGTGAGCTTCATGGCTGAGTTGGGATTTGAACCTGGGACTCCCTGTCCCAAATCCGACACTCTACCATGCTGACACCATTCTGCTTATATTCAAAAGTTTCACTTGCACGCGTTTTGGATTAAAAGCTTACAACAAATAACTGACTGGGAATTTGCAGCTTCTTCCTGAAGGGCCTGGCAACTGATAAGCCAAAGTAACACTGTACACAATTCAGCAAGAGGGAGAAATGGGAAATAATGCTTCCCCCTCCCCTGGCCCACAGTCCAGGACAAAAGGAATTTATTTTGTGTATATTATACTGAGATTTCAAAGGAAAGCTGCATGCTTCTCTTGCAAGCTCTTCAGATGAGGAACAGAATCTGCAGTCGCTCAGCTGCAGATTAGGAGCAGACTGACTCTGTGGCAATTTGAGCATTCTTCCCTCCTGCTTGACTTAGCTGTGTGCAGATAATCACCCTGAAATTTGGAGGCTTGCACAAAACTTGTCTAAACAAACTGCTTTTAAAAAACAACAACCCACCACTCTGCTTTGATCTGCACATCCTGTACTGGAAATAACTTCACTTTTGCATTTGGGGAGTCATCCTTTCTGGTTCTGCTTTGAATAAGATGGACAAAAACACTGCAGTGTGAAGGGTTGCAGGCTGCAGCAGAGGGAAATGAGAAGCAAAGCACGGCCATTCCACCAGCCCTCCTGAAACATGTGGTGCCCCCCCTGTTCCCTCCCCTCCCTTTTCCCTTTTTTGTCAGGCCTTTTTAGATTGTAAGACTGCAGGGTCGGACCCTCTTGTTTTCACTGACTGTAGGTAAGCTTTGCCGGGAGCCTTTTTGACTGAGCAGGATAAAAATGCTTTAAATAAAAATAAATAAATAAATAAAGGCTTTGCTGGGCGTTTGATGTACTGGCACCCCCAAATACATCCTTAACTAGTGTTCTATCTGCAATAATTATCACCTTTTAACATTTGTAAGCATGGCGGTGAATCCGCTCTGGGTTTCAGTCAGAACCGGTCGGAACGAAGCACCTTGGAGAGCTCCTTGAGAGTTCTGACTGCAACCTGAAGCAGATTCACTGCCCCACTGACATCGGAGCCACCCGCCTCCAGTGAATATACGTGGGGCTTCACTGTGGTAATGGGGGGAATACAGGTATCTTGGCTCAGGGTCCCGCACTCAGGCATCATGCAAAGGGACGGGGGTTGCACACCACCCAGTTGTCCTGCTCCTGCTCCTGATCTCAGCTGTCAAGCACCCAGCTGAGATCTTGGAGAATCCTCCCTGCAGTGGCAGCCTCTAGGGTTTTAGGGTTCTAAAGAATCCAGCCCCGCAGAGTCCCTGGCAGAATTCTCCGCCATCCTTAATGTGGAGATGCATGGTGTGATGTATCGTATTTCTATTTAAATTATAGTTATGATTTCTAAATTTGCATCTATTCATATAAATTAGCATATGCAAAAGTTATGCAAATCAGTGCCCTCTTTTGTACTCTTTTTGGTGATGTATTTCCTCTTTGGGGGCGATGTGTGAGTGGCCACCCGACTCTGTAAACAAGCAGAAGTGGGTCTGGAGCCGAGGCTGCCGTGTCACGGGAGATGGCGGGCACTTCATGGCGACCAGCACTCAGGCTGCAGCAGAGGGAGTGAAGGGAAGTAGGCTCACCCTCCACTCTGCTGAAGCCAGCTCTCCTCCCTCCATCAGCAGTCACCTGGCAACAGCTATTATGTGGGGCCGCCGCCGAGACCGGAAAAAACGGAAGCGGCGCCGCTCCATTGACTTACCTACGCCTCCCTGCGGAATCCTCTTCAGCCGGATCCTCCGGCTCCAGATTGCCAGCGACATGGCCGCCATGCCTTATCGCTGGCTGAAGGGGACTGACTGCAGATGCAAATGGCATCCAGGACACCATTTGTGGCTGTAAAGGCCTTAGTTTAAGGTAAATGGAGCCATAAATGGCTGCATTTACCTTAAACCAAGGCCTTTAGGGCCGCAAATGGCGTCCTGGGCGCCATTTGCGTCCGTGCTTTTCATTCACGCGATAGGCTATGCAAATATTTGTGTAGCCTATCGCGTAAAAGCAGGGATGCAAATGGCATCCTCGATGCCATTAATGTCCGCCGTCAGTCCAATCCCCCTCAGCCAGTAATACGGCATGGCAGCCGTATCGCTGGTGGTTCGGAGCCGGCCAGCGGCTCTGCGGAATCTCCGCTGAGCGGAGCCGGCCAACGTGGATTCTGGGGGGGAGGAACGGATCACCTCCCCCCCACCCCTGGACTGGTAGGTAGGGGATTCGTACATCCCTACTCCACATCTCATGGAGAAGATGGTGACCAGGTGACCTCAGTGCCTGTTCAGGCTGTTCTGTTACCAGCTGTTGATGGGCAACTTCACGGCCCCAGTGTAACTCACTGGTATGTTTTTCTTTAAGAATTCAGAGTAGGAATATTCCTGAACATGCTCAGTGAAGGAGTGCGTTAGGGAGTGGCCACCATTTTAGGCAGTTACCAGTTCTACCAGTGTAGAAGAAGCTTGCTTTCTCTTCCCTGTAAGACCGTGAACCCTTGAAACAGGTTAGAAGGGAGGTTTCCTTTTGAAATTTTTTTAAAGAGTTATGATTTTTTTTTACAAACACTATGAGTTCCTTGTTTGTTTATGTTCTTTTATATTGTTTAAAGGGCCGTTTAACAAAGTTCCTGTGTTGCTGGATCCTGATCCATATTGAGAAGATTGCTGCAGAGCTAGAGTGAACCGAGCAGAGACTGTTTCTTTCTTTGGCCAGCAGAAAAAATCAAGCTTCACAGAGAAGTTTCATTAATATTTTTGTTGTGGACTCCAGCTGAAAAAAAAAGACAGAACTTTGAGAGGGCTGTGCTCTGTTTTATTGTTTTAGTGATAAGTAAACTGTTATGCATGTAAAATTATTACATGTGCATTATTATTGTTTTAATTAAGATATTAAACTATATGTTAATTCTCCCTGTACAAAGCCTTTGCTGTGCGTCCCTTTAGAGACCCTGAAGAAAAGTGTTACAGCAGCTCCCTGTTTTTCTTATGTTTCTTTATCTTTGGACTTGACTTGGACTGGACAGCCCTTCAAATAGAGGGTACCGTCAAACTGAGAAATGTACTTTGACAGCACTTCAAATAGAGGACTGTGTTCTATAAAGTTGGGCTGCTTGCGGACCACTGGCCTGTACATTTACAATCCATCTTAAATCAGAAGTTAAAAGGAAAGGAGCGGGGGGGTGGGGGGAGAAATTATCACCGAGATTTGTTCCTGCTGAATTGAGTGATGCATCCAGATGCAGTCACCCACATTTGCTTCCCAACGTGGTCTGATGCTGAACTTTCTGCCAATATTTTCTTTATGTTCCAATATTTGCAAATATTCTCCAGATATTTGATATCCTGCAATACCTGATTTCAAGATTTTATATTTAACAGTTGATATTTAATTGTATTTGATAGCTGACATGTAATCATAGAATCATAGATAGAATCATAGAATAGTAGGGTTGGAAGGGGCCTACAAGGCCATCGAGTCCAACCCCCTGCTCAATGCGGGAATCCAAGTCAGAGCATCCCTGACAAATGGCTGTCCAGCCTCATCTTGAGTGCCTCCAGCGTGGGAGAGCCCCCCACCTCCCTAGGTAATCAGTTCTACTGTTGTATTGCTCTAACAGTCAGGAGGTTTTTCCTGATGTTCAGCCGGAATCTGGCTTCCTCTCACTGGAGCCCATTATTCCGTGTCCTGCACTCTGGGATGATGGAGAAGAGATCCTGGCCTTCCTCTCTGTGACAACCTTTCACGTCCTTGAAGAGCGCTATCATATCTCCCCTCAGTCTTCCCTTCTCAGGGCTAAACATGCCCAATTCTTTCAGTCTCTCTTCCTAGGGCTTTGTTTCCAGTCCCCTGATCATCTTTGTTGCCCTCCTCTGAACCCTCCCCAGTTTGTCTGCATCCTTCTTAAAATGTGGTGCCCAGAACTGGACACAGTACTCCAGATGAGGCCTAACCAGTGCTGAGTAGAGGGGAACTAGTACTTCCCGGGATTTGGAAGCGATGCTTCTATGAATGCAGCCCCAAATAGCATTGGCCTTTTTTGCAGCTGCATCACATTGTTGGCTCATATTCAGCTTGTGATCAACAACAATTCCAAGATCTTTCTCGCTTGTAGTGTTGTTCAGCCACGTATCCCCCATTTTGTAACTGTGCATTTGGTTTCTTTTTCCTAGGTGCAGAACTTGGCATTTGTCCCTATTAAATGTCATTCTGTTGTTTTCTGCCCAGCGCTCCAGTCTATCAAGATCACTTTGAATTTTGTTTCTGTCTTCCAAAGTATTAGCTATCCCACCCACTTTTGTGTCATCTGCAAATTTGATCAGCATTCCCTGCACCACCTCCTCCAGGTCATTCATAAAAATGTTGAAGAGCACTGGGCCCAGGACTGAGCCCTGCGGTACCCCGCTCATTACCTCTTCCCAGTTTGAGAAGATCCCATTGATCAGCACTCTTTGAGTCCGATTCTGTAGCCAACTGTGGATCCACCGGATCGTTGTTTCATCTAGCCCACTTTGAGCTAGTTTGCTCATCAGGATATCATGGGGCACTTTGTTGAAATCTTTGCTGAAGTCAAGTTATATTATGTCCACAGCATTCCCACAGTCCACAAGGGAGGTGACTTGATCAAAAAATAAGATCAGATTCGTCTGGCAGGATTTGTTCTTGACAAATCCATGTTGGCTTCGAGACATCACTGCATTGCTTTCAAGGTGCTTCCAGATGGATTGCTTGATAATCTGCTCCAGAATTTTCCCAGGGATTGATGTCAGACTGACTGGTCTGTAGTTCCCAGGTTCGTCCTTTTCACCCTTTTTGAAGATAGGGACAACATTAGCCCTCCTCCAGTCATCTGGCACTTCACCCGTCCTCCATGATTGCTCAAAGAGAATAGACAGTGGTTCTGAGAGTTCTTCTGCCAGTTCCTCTATTACCCTAGGATGCAGTTCATCTGGCCCTGGAGATCTGAACTCATTCAAAGTAATTAGGTGTTCCTTGACCATATGCCTATCGATCTCAAGCTGCAATCCTGCCCCTTCAGCCTGTACTTCGCCTTTGCCAGGGGGGTTATAGACCCTCTTTTGGGAGAAGACAGAGCCAAAGTAGGAATTGAGCACCTCTGCCTTTTCTTTGTCATCTGTTAACATTTTGCCATCCTTATTTAATAGTTGAACCACCATTTCTTTCCTCTGCCTTTTACTATGCACATAGCTGAAGAAAGCCTTTTTGTTGCTTTTAGCATCCTTCACTAACCTCAGCTCGTTCTCAGCTTTAGCCTTCCTGACGCCATCCCTGCAATTCTGTGCTACCTGCCTGCCCTCTTCCTTTGTTGCTTGGCCTTCTTTCCACTTCCTATATGTGTCCTTTTTTGTTTTCAGGTCATCCCTAAGCTTGTTGTGAAGCCAGATTGGTTTCTTCTGTTGTCTTCCACCTTTTTTTCTTGTTGGAATTGTTTGTAATTGTGCCTTGAGAATTTCCTTTTTTAAAAGCTCCCACCCAGCTTAGTATAATGAAGCTTAATATTTGACAGCAGTTAATAGATGACTTGCAATAGTTCTTAGCACCCAACAGCATTTGATAGCAGACAAGACAAGACTTTTAAATAAATAAAATTATTTGATGGTGTTTGACAGCTAACTACTTATAAGATTTCATATTTGACACCAGCCATAACAATCAGAAGGTGGCAGGAAGTCTCAAGGACATTAATGATGAGGTAAAATGTTACACTTAATGTTTAAGGTGCCAGGTTGCAAAAAAAAAGAAAAGAAAAAAAGTAATGTTGATGATTTACGAATATTCACTGCAACTTTCAGCTCAGGTCGCAGGGGGGGGAATTTTTTTCTGATGAAGGGACATTGACCTATAGGAAATGTCAGTGGCGGGGGGGGGGGTGCAGCCAATAGTAGGTGAAGCCAGAGCCAAAGTAGGGCAGAGTTTGCAGGACTGGGTAGCGTGCTCTCTCTCTCCCCCTCTCTGCCACCCCATCTCTCTCTCTCCCCCTCTCACTCTGCCACCCCATCTCTCTCTCTCCCCCTCTCTCTCTGCCACCCCATCTCTCTCCCCCTCCCCCCCCACCTCACATGAGGCTGGAGGTTCCTCATGCCAACAATAAAGTAGTAACGTGCTAAACTCAATAATGTATACCCTATTTTCTCCTTAAATACATCACCATCTATAACTGGAATTATTATTTAAAAATTGAATCAGAAGAATATACATTCAAAATTTCAGCGAGCACTTTGATAGATTTGTTTTATATTTATTTCCTGCACCATTTATTTTAGATCTAGCCATCACCCACCATTCTGCCATAGCTATGGATGTAAATAAGTATGAGATGTCATAGTGGGGTTAATGAACAGTCAAACTGAAGAAGCAATTGCAGCTCATCCTTTTATTTTTCTCCTCCAGGCCAACAACCCTCCTCCCCAACACAATTCTACCTGCTTCAGTGGGATTCTGGGCTATGTATGGCTTTCCATTAGAGCAAGACATTTTTAATTTTTCATTTTCAAAATGGAACTTGCTGTTGGTTTTTTAAAAATCTATAAAAATCTGAGTCCTTCACTTCTTAGAAATACAGGGTGTGTAACTCTTACCTGCTACTGCACTTTTTCTTTTCTTTTGCTGCTTAGTAAAGCTGCCTGGAACAGAAGATGACTTTGGGGCAGGAAGAAATGAGTTTGGAAGCTCATAATCTAAGGAAAGATGGCCCTAAATGTCCTTTTCAGAAAGAACCCTTCTCTTAATTTTTCAGTCATGGGATCCTGGTCAGGACACCCAGCAAGAGATCAGAATGGATTATGGATGAAAGTGTTAGTTAAGAATTTAATGAGGAGGGAAATATAATATGTTAGAGAAGAGTTATCCCAGCCAAGCCAAGAGATAAATTTATGAAAGGTATTGATTACGCAGCTAAATAAATGTCAGCCAGAAACACTGCCGACACCTTTCACACCACCTTACATGGATGCATGAGAATTTCATTTGATTCATTTTTTACAAGGACTCTACAAAATTCACAAATTTTTCCATAAATGGAATAGAAATAATTTGAGATGAATAATACTTTTTAAAAGATCCTTGGAGAAAGTGAAATGGACAGATTAATCCATCCAGGCAGAGGGCTTTGAGTGCTTTGCTCTTAACAGTCTCTCTTTGAATCCCCGCGTAGGGATTCGACCATATTTGTGGTGCTGAATTCGGGTCGCCACCTCTTTTTTTTCAGGGTCCTCACAGGCAGGTGCAACAGGGTCCCCTCCATGCTGGGAACAGTTACACCTATTGAGTTTGGCTGATGCAGATGAGTGAGAATTTTGCTCCGTTCATTGCTTGATAAGAACTTAAGAACATGTCTTCATAAACAGGATGGAAAGAACCTGAGATTTTTTAAAAAAATGAATGTGTGAGAAAGCAAAACAATCTCGGGGGCTGGGGGGGGGGGTTGGATGGTGAACCCCTTGGGAGCCTGGCTCTCTGAATGGGACCTTGCAGCCTGGCTCTCTGAATGGGACCTTGCAGCCATCATCCATGCATCCATCTTTAGAAATGGCTTGGAGGGTTCAGCTACTGCCGAATGCAGTGGTCTACCTCTTTGCAGATGTGGGCAAGAGAGAGGGTGTCCCCCTCCCCTCACTTAGCCACAGTTCCCCCAAGTTCCCTCAGGAGAGGGAATGACTATCAAACTAGAGAGAGGGCCTTTTTGGAATGTATGGAATGCCCCTCCCCAAGGAGGCTTACCTGGGGCCAACTCTGAAGTTATTCTGGTGCCATCCAGTGGAGGCCAGTGGCTCCAGTGTCAGTGGGGTGGTGAATCCAGGTTTCAGTCAGAACTCTAAAGGAGCTATTCAAGGTGCTTCACACTTTGGAGAGATCCTTTAGAGTTCTGACTGGTTTTGACTGCAATCCGGAGCACATTCACTGCCCCACCGACATTGGAGCCACCAGACTCCACTGGTGCCAGGTGAAGATGTTTTTATTTAGAATTTCCACAATGAACTAGTGCAGGGGTGCAGAGCCTTGGGCCTGGGGTCCCAATGTAGCCCTCTGGGGTTCCCTAGGTGGCAACACTGACCACCAATGTGCAGTTCTTCCCCCATTCTAAGAGGCTGAAATGCCCCTCCAAAGGCTTCATTAGTCACCAAGAGCTTTAAGCTTAAATAGGCTGGTGTTTGGGGGTCCCACCTGTTTTGCCTGTGACCCCGCCCACCACAGAAATGCGGCCCCCGAGAGCTTCTCTGAAATGGGATTTGGCCCTTGGGCTAAAAGAGGTTCCACAGCCCTGAACCAGCGCATGATGGTTGTACTCGTGCCACTCTATTTCTGTGCTGATTTTTTAAATGCTGCTGCTTTTGTTTTAAGATTGTGGCTTCAGATTGACTTCGAATCATCCAAGCCACTTCATGGCCAAATGGGGATTTGAACCCATGGTCAGAGCTCAGCACTGTGTCCGTTATTGTTCTTTTAGCACAAAGTTGAAAATCAAACAAGCAAGCAACTATCACATAAGGAATATTCCGTTGTTGTTCAGCCTACAAATCCTCCTTGCATTCAGAGACTAGTGAAGCAAGGTGGCAACACCCTGTTATGATCTCTCTCTATCTCCCTCTCCCTCTCCCTCTCTCTCTCTCTCACACACACACACACACACACGCACACATCCTGCTAAGCAATTGCTGCACATAAAATCTACAAGGGTGCTTGGAAAATCTATTTCAATGAAACCATTACGATTAAGCAGCAGAGATCATTGTCCAAGGGTATATTACCTTTTACATGACAAGGTGCTCACTTTAAGAGTGCCGCTGCTTTCAAGTGTAATCTTTGACTAAGGGCTTCTATATATTTCTTTCCAAAATAAAGAAGAGAAAGAGATGCAAAGAGGGGAAATTGTGCAAGCGGAGCTAGCGGATGGCAGAACGATCAGCAGCTGTTCCATCATTCGTTTCCTATTAATGATCTGGAATAATGAAGAGTGAATTTGAGCATGCTGCAGTTGGCTTGACAGCCATCAAGACACTCAGGCGCCCTCTGATTGGGACCGGAGAGGGCGAGCGAGTGTAAATAGCGAGCGGTGGAAAAAGCAAACAAGCCGTGAAAATGGGTAGCCAGATGGATTGGAAGAACGGACTATGGAAACAAAGCTGGAGATTGTAGCCAGGGACACAGACATTTTCAGAAGCTGGCTGATGGGGGAGGAGTGTAAGCTGTGGTGTAATGAACACGTGCCGGCATCGAGAGGAGGCCTGGTCGGGCACTTGCCAAGGGCCCATGCCCCAGCAGGGGCCCACTGGCAAGAGCCCCCTGGACTTGCTCCTTCTCCTCACCATTGCAACCCGCTTCTTCACCTGCCTCTCGCCTGGCTCAGACAACGGTGGCGAGAAGGAGGAGCAGTGGATGTCCCTGGCTTTCAGTCTGGCAAGCAGGTGAGTGGCAGCGGTGACGAGAAAGAGGAGGAGGAGCAAAAGCAGTTGGGGACAGTGACGGTGAGAAGGGAGACTCGCTGAAGGCGGAGGCCCATGGAGGGTACCGTGCCCAAGAGCCCTCAGAAGTCTGCAGTCAGCACTGCATGAATGCATCTTTAAGGGCCCTGCTATGGAACAGTCCGGCTTCCCTTCTGACTCCTGCCTGGTGTGGCCTGGTCCCGCTGGACCTGGCTCTCATTTGTTCCATTTCTGCATGTGCATGTTAGAGTGAGTGAAAGGCTGTCTGCACTGCTCTGGCTGGCTGCAAAATAGCTGTCTTTCCATGTGTTTTGGTAATAAAAGGAAGCCATTTATCATCCTACTTGTGTCTGTTGAGTGCTGACCTGGGAGCCGAACCTATTGGGGCATGGAAGTCTGAGTAAGGACTCCACTCCTGGAAACCACAAGCTACGAGGAAATATTATAAAAGCAATTAACTTGGGGGTGCCCCACAGGACACAGCGGCCTCCCCTTCTTTGCAGTATAGGAGGAATACATGGCGGAATAACTCGCTGGCCGTCACCTTCCTATATCTACCAGCCACCGGAAGATAATGCTTCATGCATCTGATGAAGTACACCCCTATTTTTCCACAACGAATGTTTAAGATGCTGCAAGACTCTTTGCTGCCTTTATGATGGGATAGTTATCACCTTCCTAAATAGGTGGCCACTTCAGACCAGTTGGCTATTGTGAAAAAGGGATTCAACTGATAACGGGGACAGGATATAAAACCAAAGATATTAGTGCATGTAGAGCAGCGGTCGGAGTAAAGCAGATCTTCAGATGCTTTGGATTTCAGCTCCCGGAGGTTCTTGCCAGCATGGCCAAAAGTGGGGCATACTGGGAGCCGAAATCCCGAATATCTGGAGATATACTTTCTGCCCACCCCTGATGTAGGGGGTTTCAGCGGGGGTCTGTGGTCTCAGGCACTCTAGATTGCCCTGTTGGTCTGTATCGGCATATTGGGGTTCATTGAATCATCAAATCATGGAATAGTAGGGTTGGAAGGGGTCTGTAAAGCCATCGAGTCCACCCCCCTGCTCAATGCAGGAATCCAAGGCAGAGCATCCCTGACAGATGGCTGTCCAGCCTCATCTTGAATGCCTCCAGTGTAGGAGAGCCCCCCACCTCCCTGGGTAATCGGTTCCATTGTCGTATTTCTCTAACAGTCAGGAAGTTTTTCCTGATGTTCAGCCGGAATCTGGCTTCCTGTCACTTGAGCCCATTATTCCGTGTCCTGCACTCTGGGATGATGGAGAAGAGATCCTGGCCTTCCACTCTGTGACCACCTTTCAAGTACTTGAAGAGCGCTATCCTATCTCCCCTCAGTCTTCTCTTCTCAAGGCTTAACATGCCCAGTTCTTTCAGTCTCTCCTCACAGGGCTTTGTTTCCAGCCCCCTGATCATCTTTGTTGCCCTCCTCTGAATCCTCTCCAGTTTGTCTGCATCCTTCTTAAAGTGTGGTGCCCAGAACTGGACACAGTACTCCAGATGAGGCCTAACCAGTGCTGAATAGAGGGGAACTAGGACTTCCCGGGATTTGGAAGTGATGCTTCTATGAATGCAGCCCAAAATAGCATTTGCCTTTTTTGCAGCCACATCACATTGTTGGCTCATATTCACCTTGTGATCTGCAACAATTCCAAGATCCTTCTCGCTTGTAGTGTTGTTCAGCCACGTATCCCCCATCTTGTAACTGTGCATTTGGTGCATAGGCTTATCATGGAAAGTCATAATAGCTCGACTTCCTGTTTGTGGGGGGACTATACCTCTCAGTACCAGATGCTGGAGGCAAATAACAAGGGAAGATCATCACTGCTGTGTCCTGCTTATGAGCTTTCTGGAGGCATCTATGTGGCCACTATCTGAAACTAGATTAGGGTGGAGATGTGAAGGCCCAGAAAAAAAACAGGAAAAGTTGAGATGTTTAAAATGTTCACGTTCCCCCCTCCCAGGAGTATATTTCAATTTTTGTAATTTTTTAATAATTTTTTTGTAAATTTTGTAAAATATAAAAATTGAAATTTTGGGAACACTGAAAAAAAAAAGCTCTGCCATGAAATACTTCATTTTTTAGAATGAGTGAAAATTGTAGTATGAAGTGTTTTGTTTTGTTTTTAATTATAAGACAGTCTACAGCTGCCTTCACCAACTGGGTGCCCTCCAGATGTTTTGGACTGCAACTCCCAGCCTTCTTGAAGATTGGCCATTCTGGCTGGGGCTGATGGGAGATTAAGTCTAAAACATCTGCAGGGACCCAGGTTGGGGAAAGCTGATCTACAGCATTGGAGAATGATAATACACTGTTGAATAGTTCAATTGTGGTACGAAGTTTAAAGCAATATCCAAATATGCTGCTAAACCTTAATATTGTGACTATAAGACCATAACCATTTCTGGCAGGTATGCAGTTTTCTCTCTAGTATTGAGTGTATTTGCAATTTTGCTTGTACAAAACTAAGAGTGCAATCCTACGCATGTTTAGACAGAAAAAAGTCCTACAACTCCCAGCATTCTGGAGTTGTATGACTTTTTTCTGTCTAAAGATGCATAGGATTGTGCCCTAAGGCATTTACATTTTTTGATTCTACAATTCTATGCACACTTACCTGGGAGTAAGCTCCAGTCAGAGTAGGTCTTATTTCTAGGTAAACATGAATAGGATTCTTTGATGTAAAGGACCTTGAGAGGGTTTTCACCCTTAAAGGTGGCTTAAAAAGACAGACAGACACAGACAGACAGACAGACAGACAGAAGTTCTGTAAATCTCATAAATACGCTAAATGCTACAATTGTATATGTTAACTAAGTTATAAATCATGGTTTGGGAACCTCTTTCAGCCTGAAGGCCAAATTAAATTATGGAGAAGTTCTGAGGGGTTGCATTCCAGTGGGCTGAAGGCGGGGGGGGGGGTGAAGCCAAAGGCAAAAGGGGTGGGGGTTAAAGCTCTTCCTGCTAAGATAACAAAAGGCACCATCCTGGCTGGGGCATGCTGGGAGTTGTGGGACTTTTCTCTGTCTTAACATGTATAGGATGGCACCCTAAGCCTTAGGAGAGGCATTTCAACCTTTTAGAATGGGGGAAAAACTGCACAAAACCCAGAAAATCACCAAACAATCGGTGGTTGGGGGGAAAGGGTGTGTGATTAGGGCAAGGAACCCCAGAGGGCTGGATCAGGACTCCAGGAGAAACAGATTGGGACTGCTGCGCCTGAGGCTCTGAAACCCAGTTACAAATTATGCATTTTATGTTGTTAAAGCAGTACAGTACGTTTAGCTTGAATGAGAAAACAAATATTACATAATCATATATCTTCCAAAATCGTGTTTATTTCAAGATGAAATGTTTTCGTCCCATGGCTTCAGAGGCTCTGGAAAGGAAATCTCACATTTCTAGACAAGGGGGACCCAACGTCAGATCCAGCAGGGCCCTTCTTATATTCGTATTCTCGCACACTTCAGCCTGGGCGTCCACCTGGCAAACATGGAGCTGACAGCACTGATGATGCCACCACCGGTCCTTTCCCGAACCCAACAGCTGTGTTGGCTCTTGGTTATGCATGTTTCAGGATAACTAACCTCTTTCGCACTGGAAATTTCTCTGTGCCTCTTAGCTTGTTCATGTGGAACTGGGTTACTCCATTGCACTTGTTTTAAAATGTGCTAGCAGGCAGTGACGTGTCCGAATGAACACAGGAGGCATGTTCTGGGTGATGGTGTGGAAGGACATACAGTGACCCCTTTTCCAGCAGCTCCTGCTCGGAATCCAGAGAAACAGATTAACCACAGCCCAAGAAGCTGTTTAGCTGGCCTTTATCTATACCGCCCAGACTGCCGTGGCTTCACCAAAGAATTTGGTGAGGGTGCAGAGATCCCTTCTTCCTCCTCTCACAACAATGCACTTCACTGAATTCTGTGGAGAGAAAGGAATGGGTATCAATCCAATTTAAGCCTATGGTGTAGATGCTACACTGTAGAAGACTTTGTACCTGGGGGAGGGTCCTCTGAGTCAGGAGCCCAGGGTTGAAGCCAAGAATACGGTTCAATGGAATTTGGCCTGTCATCTGTGTCTTGGCTCACTTTTTTGAGTTGTTTGCTCCGCGTGCACTGTTAATTCCCCCCTCCTTTTTGATTGTAATACAGTTGTTATCTGGATTGTGTGGGCCTGCTATCATGCAAGGATGGTCTTGCTTGGCAGCAACTGCCTTTGTAGACTGCCCAGAGAGCTTCGGCTATGGGGCAGTATAGAAATGTAATAAATAATAAAATCATAATAACCAGGAAACTTGTAAGAATATGCTGTTTTCCCACACTACTGAATAACCAAAACTTAGAATCATAGAATAGTAGGGTTGGAAGGGGCCTACAAGGCCATCGAGTCCAACCCCCTGCTCAATGCAGGAATCCAGGTCAGAGCATCCCTGACAGATGGCTGTCCACCCTCCTCTTGAATGCCTCCAGTGTGGGAGAGCCCACCGCCTCCCCAGGGAATTGGTTCCATTGTCGTATTTCTCTAACAGTCAGGAAGTTTTTCCTGATGTCCAGCCGGAATCTGGCTTCCTGTCACTTGAGCCCATTATTCCGTGTCCTGCACTCTGGGATGATGGAGAAGAGACCCTGGCCTTCCTCTCTGTGACAGCCTTTCAAGTACTTGACAAGCGCTATCATATCTCCCCTCAGTCTTCTCTTCTCAAGGCTAAACATGCTCAGTTCTTTCAGTCTCTCCTCATAGGGCTTTGTTTCCAGTCCCTTGATCATCTTTGTTGCCCTCCTCTGAACCCTCTCCAGCTTGTCTGCATCCTTCTTAAAGTGTGGTGCCCGGAACTGGACACAGTACTCCAGATGAGGCCTAACCAGTGCTGAGTAGAGGGGAACTAGTATTTCCCGGGATTTGGAAGCTATGCTTCTTTGAATGCAGCCCCAAATAGCATTTGTCTTTTTTGCAGCCACATCACATTGTTGGCTCTTATTTAGCTTGTGATTGACAACAATTCCAAGAACTTAACTGCTATAACTTGCTATTAAGGAGTTACAGGCAGGTACAGGCAGGGATGAGCCCTGGTGTGTCTCTTTTAAAAATTAAGCCCAGGTCTTTATGAAGTTTCAGCTTAGAACTTGATGTTAGAAGCCCTGATCTGTAGTTGTGATTAGCTCTTCCTCTTGGACCATTATTTTTGTACTGGATCAATTCTCCACAGACCATGATGTTGTGACTGGCTGTAGATGGATAGACGCTGTGGCTCTGGGGGGAAAAAACAAGTGGATGGGTGGGAGGACAGGCCATGAGGAGAGTGTGAATTTTCTGTTGCAGGTACGGATGTACAGATTTTGTTAAATCCATTCTGACTGTGTTTTGTGGATTGTTGGTGTCTTTCATTCTATCATCTGCTCACTGATTGTGGGGGGGTAGGGATGTATGAGAGTTTTGTTCCACTTGCGCAAGTGCACAGTAGTGCTAATGTGCATAGTGCAAGTACGCACTTTCGCTAATGTAGATCAACGCTTTTACACACACGTGCTAATGTACATTAATGTCAAAGCAAATGAAAACTGGTCTGCTGCAAAATCCAGAGGTCAGATTCATAGAAATCTGAACTCCTTTGAATCCATTGTGAATTTTCCAACATCCCTAGTTGCAGCCTCCACTATTTACGACTCTGCAGGACAAGCAGCCCATGGTTCGAGGAGGGGCACGCTTCTCATAAGAATGAGCAGCTACCAAAGTAGTTCCTTGGCACACGCCTCAAGGCCACATGAAATACATCCACCAAGTCTGTACACTTAGGGTTGTATCCAATGTTAGTCCTACTTAAAGTAGACCGATTGAAATGAATGGAACTTAAGTTAGGCTGACATTGAATACTACCCATTGGCTACCACCAGTAGGGTTGCACCTGGGAGAACAAGAGGAGAGCAAAATGCCTGTTTGGAGAACTTAGTTTCTATAATATTCCTTAAGGAGGATAAAAGGTGGGATATAAATGTAATAAATACATAAAATAAATAATATTAAAAGAAGTGATCCTGACCCTTTGGAATAGGCAGCAATGTTAAGGATTAATTCAATTTTATACAAGAGGCGAGAGAAGCATGGGTAGGGGTTTACGGATTCGCCACTGTCTGTTCTGGTGGGGAATCCATGGGGAAGGGAGGCGATCTGTTCCTCCCCCCCAGAATCCTCGCGGAGTGGCTCCGCTCTGCGAGGATGCTGCAGAGCTGAGGGCCGCCCCGTTCCACTGCCTGCCTGCCCCAGATTCCCCCCTCCCATTTTTTTTGGCTCCGGAACTTACGTAAATACTTTCATAATTCCTGCTGAAAAATCCTTTCCATGCACCCTCGGTCTCCGTAAGAGTAAAGCCCTTTGTGGAGATTCCCCGTGTAACTTCCAGGCACCTGACCTCACCTGACCTCACCTCAGCTGACCTCACCGGAGCTGTGCTGACCTCACCTCACCTGACCTCATCGGACCTGACCTCACCTCACCTGACCTCCACAGACAATAAACTGAAAAGATGGAGGATTTCCGTGGACGACTCAGACCCAGCGAAAGAAAGCCTCCGGAAAATGCCTCATAAAAAGGGTAAAGCCACTCGCAGTCTTTCTTCCTCCATTTCCGATTTACATTTTTATTTTCGTAATTATTTTCAAAAAATCTACCCTTTGGCGGAGAAAAAAAAATTGGGTCCACAGGGTCGACCTGGCCACCCTGTTCCGAGGAGGATTCCATGGACCGGATTTGTCAGAATTCAAGCCCATGTAAAATCCGGGCAGAATTCTCTGACATCCCTAAGCATGAGTGGCAAACAAGTCTAGAATTATAATCTACACTTCTTATGGTGATACTAACAAACTTGTATATGACTGGGACTGGAAACAAAGCTCTGTGAGGAGAGACTGAAAGAACTGGGCATGTTTAGCCTTGAGAAGAGAAAACTGAGGGGAGATAGAATAGCGCTCTTCAAGTCCTTGAAAGGCTGTCACAGAGAGGAAGTCCAGGATCACTTCTCAGTCATCCCAGAGAGCAGGAGATGGAATAATGGGCTGAAGTTACAGGAAGCCAGATTCCGGCTGAACATCAGAAAAAACGTCATGAGCAATACGGCAATGGAACCCTTTCCCTAGGGAGGTGGTGGGCTCTCCCACATTGGAGGCATTCAAGATGGAGCTGAACAGCCATGTGTCAGGGATGCTTTGACTTGGATTCCTTCGTTGAGCAGGTGGCTGGACTCGATGTTCTCATAGGCCCCTTCCAGCTAGGGGTGTACGAGACAGACTCACCAGTCCGCTGGGGGGGTCCACGGGGGGGGAGGTGATCCATCCCTCCCCCGGAATCCTGGCCTGCTGGCTCCACTCCGCGGCGAGTCCACGGAGCCGCCGGCTGGGCCTGTCTGCAGCCGGACTTCCGGCTGCTGCCACGCAAATGGTGTCCAGCGTAGCAGATGCCATTTGCGTCCCTGCCTTTTGCCATGATAGGCTACGTAAAGATTTACGTAGCCTATCACAGCAAAGAGCAGGGAGGGACACAAATGGCGTAGTGGATCACTGTTTCCAATTGGTTCAACAATGTGATTCTATGATTCTATGACTAATGTTGAATTTCTATTGCTTTTATGAACTGACTCTGTACTAACATTTTAGTTAAATTAATTGTTGAAGAAATATGGGCCACTTAGCGAAAGCACCAAATTTGAAGTAGTAGTTTCTAACAAACATGATACTGAGAATGGTATACAATTTGATAGGAGACCTGAATATATTTAGGAATGTATACCAACAAAAATGAGAATTGAATTTAACAGAGGAAGTACCATCAGAGGTGCGGAAGTGGATATGGAAATATATACTGCAGTAAACAGCTTACATGAATGTTAAGGAAAGTTTCTACAAAATTCTATTTCAGTAGTATTTAACTCAAATCAACTTATATCCCCATACCAAAAATGGGAAACACTAAAGAATGTTCAAACTATCGAATAGTGGCACTTATTTCACATGCCAGTAAGGTAACGCTCAAGATCTTGCAAGGTAGACTCCAGCAATTCATGGAACGAGAATTGCCAGATGTACAAGCTGGGTTTGGAAAAGGCAGAGGAACTAGAGACCAAATTGCCAATATCCGCTGGATAATGGAGAAAGCCAGGGAGTTTCAGAAAAACATCTATTTCTGTTTTATTGACTATTCTAAAGCCTGTCATTGTGTGGATCATAGGGATGTCAGAGAATTCTGCCATGGATCTCGGTGAGGCTGAATGCCAGTGCATTCGGCCCCTCGAACTCCATGGTGGAACGGCCTGCCACCCCCCGCCCCCCTGAGGATCCCCCCTGGGACGAGACTTACCTGGGGCAGATCTTCCGGGCAGCGGCAGCTCCAGCAGCAGCTCCGGTGGCAGCTCCGGCAGCGGCAGCCGCAGCTGGTCTTCTGAACGGCTGCCACCACCGCCATGTCCAGTCTTGTAAAAAAAAAAAAAAAGATGTGATAGGCTATGTAAAGATTTACATAGCCTATCATGGTTGGGTTTAAAAAAAAAAACATGACGTGATAGGCTACGGAAATCTTTACGTAGCCTATCATGGCTGGGTGGGTTTAAAAAACAAAACAAAACCGCGTACACAAATGGTGACGGCTACAGCAGCCGCCATTTGCGTTCCTTATTTTTGGCCGTCTTAGTCTACGTAAATATTTACGTAGACTATGACGGCGAAAATAAAGGGGAACGCAAATAGCATAGTGGGCGCTATTTGCGTCCCTTTCTGATTCGCCGTTTTAGCCTACGTAAAGATTTACGTAGGCTAAAACGGTGAATCAAAAAGGGATGCAAATAGCGCCCACTACGCAATTTGCGTTCCCCTTTATTTTCGCCGTCATAGTCTACGTAAATATTTACGTAGATTCAGACGGCCAAAAATAAGGAACGCAAATGGCGGCGGCCATAGCCGCCGCCATTTGCGTACGCGGTTCCCCCCCCCCCGAGCCCTCCGCGGCCGGAAATCTGGCTGCGAACGGCTCTGGGCTGGGCTGTGCCTGGCTGGCTGCTCTGCGGAGCTGCCACGGAGCACAGCTGGCCATTGAGGATTCCAGGCGGGAGGAACGGATCGCCTCCCCCCACGTCGAGGATTCTGGGGGGAGGGACGGAATGCCTCCCCCCCCACCATCAACATAATCCGCGAAAGGTAAGTCACTTTCATACATCCCTAGTGGATCATAACAAATTGTGGCAAGTTCTTGGTGGGATGGGGATACCAAGTCATCTTGTCTGCCTCCTGAGGAATCTGTATAACGACCAAGTAGCAACGGCAAGAACAGACCACGGAACAACGGACTGGTTTAAGATTGGGAAAGGAGTACGGCAGGGTTGTATACTCTCACCCTACCTATTCAACCTGTACGCAGAACACATCATGCGACGTGCTGGGCTTGATGAAGCCAAGGCTGGAGTTAAAATCACTGGAAGAAACATTAACAATCCCAGATATGCAGATGATACCACTTTGATGGCTGAAAGCGAGGAGGAGCTGAGGAACCTCATGAAGAAGGTGAAAGAAGAAAGTGCAAAAGCTGGGTTGCAGTTAAACCTCAAAAAACCCAAGATTATGACAACCAGCTTGATTGATAACTGGCAAATAGAGGGAGAAAACATGGAGGCCGTGACAAACTTTGTCTTTCTAGGCACAAAGATTACTGCAGACGCTGACTGCAGCCAGGAAATCAGAAGACGTTTACTTCTTGGGAGGAGAGCAATGACAAATCTTGATAAAATAGTTAAGAGTAGAGACATCACACTGACAACAAAGGTCCGCATAGTTAAAGCAATGGTATTCTCCGTAGTAACCTATGGCTGCGACTGCGAGAGCTGGACCATAAGGAAGCCTGAATGAAGGAAGATAGATGCGTTTGAACTGTGGTGTTGGAGGAAAATTCTGAGAGTGCCTTGGACTGCAAGAAGATCAAACTAGTCCATACTCCAGGAAATAAAGCCAGACTGCTCACTTGAGGGAAGAATATTAAAGGCAAAACTGAAGTACTTTGGCCACGTAATGAGAAGACAGGATACTAGGGTTGGTGGAGAATTTCTCCCCGAAACTTCGGGGGGCCGAGCGCCAACGTGTTCGCCCCCCCGAACAAGTTTCAGGGAGAAATTCTCCGCACCCCCCCTGCACCCCGCACCCCCCCCCCCAGGATGGGACTTACCTTTGGCGAATGTCCCTCCCGGCGGCGGGTCCGGCCGGCGGTTCGGCGGGTGTTCGCCCGGGGCAGGAGCGGCAGCCGGTCTTTCGACCGGCTGCCGCTGCTGCCGCCATTCCAATCAAAGAAAAAAAAACAAAAACGCTCCCGTGATAGGCTACGTGACAATTAACGTAGCCTATCATGGCTAGATTTGCAAAGTCAGCCGTGATAGGCTACGTAAATCGTCACGTAGCCTATCACGGGTGACTTTAAAAAAAAAATGCGTACGGATAATGGCGGCCCCCATAGGGAGCCGCCATTCCCGTTCCTTATTTGGTCGCTGTAGTCTACGTAAAGATTTACGTAGACTACAGCGACCAAATAAGGAACGCGAATGGCGGCTCCCTATGGGGGCCGCCATTAGCATACGCGCTTTTTTTTTTTTTTTAAGTCACCCGTGATAGGCTACGTGACGATTAACGTAGCCTATCATGGCTGACTTTGCAGATCTAGCCATGATAGGCTATGTTAATCGTCACGTAGCCTATCACGGGGGCGTGTTTTTTTTTTTAAAAAAAACTTCTTAGTTCGCGTCCGGGCGAGGCGAGGCGCCTCCCCCCCGGCCTGAATTTCGGCCGGGTGAGGCGGGAAGCCTCCCCCCTCCGGCCTGAACTTCGCGGGGGGAGCAGCGAAGCGCCTCCCCCCAACCACGAACAAGCTTCGAGGACAGGTAAGTGACTTTCGTCCATCCCTACAGGATACCCTGGCGAAGATGCTGATGCTAGGGAAAGTGGAAGGCAAAAGGAAGAGGGGCCGATCAAGGGCAAGATGGATGGAGGATATTCTGGAGGTGATGGACTCGATCTTGGGGGAGCTGGGGGTGGCGACGGCCGACAGGAAGCTCTGGCGTGGGCTGGTCCATGAAGTCATGAAGAGTCGGAAGTGACTGAACAAATAAACAACAACAAAATAGAATTTCTACAAGATAAGAGATGTAGCCCACCTAAGGTAGACCTATTTAATATATTTTAGTTGTGTCCTAAGATAAGATCATAGAACCATAGAATCACAGAATAGTAGGGTTGGAAGGGGCCTACAAGGCCATCGAGTCCAACCCCCTGCTCAATGCAGGAATCCAAGTCAGAGCATCCCCGACAGATGGCTGTTCAGCCTCGTCTTAAATGCCTCCAGTGTGGGAGAGCCCACCGCCTCCCTATTGGATCTTATTGGATATCTATTCTAAGTGAAATCAAAATATCATAGGATATGAACTGCAGTTACATCTGAATGTTATACTTATGCTATATTAAAAATATAATTGTATTTGATGATAGAAAATGATAGTTCATTCACTGACTGCTGACTGCATAACCATAGGTTGGAAACGGGGGGAAAATCAATCCTTCTACTATTGATGAATGGCTACTGAGTGTATGGGGTACACTGTACATGATTAAACGTACAAGGCAATCAGAGTAAGAGAAGGGAGCACACAACATAATCCATTTATCAAGAAGTGGAGTTTATTATGTACAAGAACAATAGCATTCAAAATCCTGCACAACCATATTCATTATTAGGAGTATTATAGAATATCAATGGTTTGCACTGCCATCTTTTCAGCACTAGGCGAAGACATATTTCTTTTCCCAGGCATGTGGACATTAATTATGGGCTGACTGCTTGCAGGCTGCTTTTGCGGTGTTCATGGGGGGGAGGGCAGGAGGAGTGGTGCGTGTATTGTGGATGATCACTTTTGTTTTTAGGTTATGCTTTATGGCGCTTATTCTTATTTGTATTATTGTGCTACGGTTTATACTGATGTTGAGTTTCTGTTACATTAATTATGAATGTTTGTATTTGTGTGTATGTGTAAGTCTCTAGAAGACTTCCCACTGTTTTTTGCAGTGGGAAGCGATGCATTAATTTAAATAAATAAATAAATAAATATTTCTTGGCTGCCTTTCAGGGCAGAAGTCCTCTCAAAGCGGTGGTGTATGACAATAAAACCACATAAAAACAAATGTGTAGTTGTATGTAAAGCAGGGACATTGCTAGGTTCTTAAAAGATCCAGGACACAGGCCCATAACACAAATTCGCACATATATATGTAATATATCCAAGTCTAAGCGCACCTCATATATATATGTGTGTGTGTGTGTGTGTGTGTGTGTGTGGTGTGTGCATGTGGTGTGCTTGCGTGTGTGTATGGATTACATACAAGTACAAAAAAGAATTGGATAAACATTTCAGAATTCATTGCCCCATCAGAGGAGATCATGTCTGCCAAATTTCAGAATGAATAGCCACAAGGATTTTTGTGCAAGGGTGGCCTTGACATTTTGACATCTCCAAAAGAGGACATACTTATCTCCCTATGTTCCTTGTGGACCATTGTTCTGAAAATTACAGACAGCCTAGAGTTGTCCCTAAGTAAGAAACCAGCAAAGTTTCAGAAGGATAGGTGCAGCAGTTCATGTGGAAGGGGAGTTCTCCAATTTGGGGGAGGGAGTGATTTGCTTTCCCTTCCCTTCACCCTTCCCCAATAGTTTTTGGGTAAGTTTGTATGAAAATGCACAGGTCATCAGAGGTGTCCCCCAGGCAAGAAACCTGCACGAAGGATATACATCCATGCAAATTTAGAAATACTAGAATTTATTTACATTTCACCAATGTTAGCAGCAGGGGAACATGGGTGGGAAGGTGCTATTGCACTCATGTCCTGCTTGTGGGTTTCCTGTGGGCATCTGGTTGGCCACTGTGTGAACAGAATGCTGGACTAGATGGACCTTGGTCTGATGCAGCATGGCTCTTCTTCTGTTCTTAAATATAGAGTGCCTCTGAGCATGTGCAGAATGCTTTTCTTTCACCACTGCACACTTACATTCTCCCTCTACCAATTCTATTCCCCTCTATGCAACCATCCTTCCTCATCCTACCATCCTCCAGCATCTCTTCACAAAAATAGATGTCTTGTTTTGTGCAACTGTCCTCTACCTCCTCCTTGTTATGCACAAACTCTCATTGTATCTTCCTCCCCATAACTTCATTTGTGCCAAGACTTCACCATGATTCAGCCAATGAGTCTGTTTTCAAAACTAGGGTTAAGTTATGGAGAAGCTCTGAGCATGTACTAAGTGCCTTTCCCTCACCACTGAAGCTAGAGTTCATGCAAAAAAAACCAACCCCCACACAAATGACAAAACATGCATAGGACTGAGCTGAAAGGGTAGTCAATTCATTAGACGGAATTGGGCAGGCACTGTATTAAGCCTGCAGTACCATGTTCACAACTCAGGACTTATTTCTGAGTAAACATGCAGAACATCAAGGTGCAAATCTCCGTACAAAAGTAATTTGTGCTGGAATCCCATGCACACTTCTCTTGAGGCGAGGCCTCATTAAACATAATGGGGCTTCTGAGTAGGCATACATAGGATTATATAAATGAGCAGTATTTATCTCCCCTCCACTTAAAAAACAAAGTTCAAACTCCTATTTTTTTTATTAAAGCTTTATGTTTATAGTAACATAGGAAGCTGCCTTATACTGAGTCAGGCCCTGGGTCCATCTAGCCCAGTATTGTTGACACTGAATGGCCGCAGTGGCTTTCCAGGATTTCAGGCCAGATTCTTTCCTAGCCCTACCTGGGGATGCCGGGGATTGAACCTGGGACATCCTGCATGCCAGGCATGAGCTCTACCGCTGAGCTACGGCCCTTCCTATTGCTGGATAATGGCAACTGACAAACAAAACAGGTCCAGATTTGTTTCTCTGCAACCATGTGAACCCACTCTTCTCAAAGGCTTGAGTGAGAAGGAGAAAACCCATCCCTCTTGTTTGTTTGTATAAAGTCAAATACAGTTCAGAACTTCTCTTGCCCACCGAAGAGAATTCTCTTTAAGAATTCCCCACGATATGCTCTGGGTGGAATAAAGACGAGTGTCAGGAGCGCCCTAGTTGCCTCTTAAAGTCCCCTCCAATAGCCAACTCAAGACACAGACAGAAGGGATTCTTTCCAAGGCTTTATTCCTTTACAACTTAATGACTCTTTCAGATGCTAATTTCCAGTGACTAAGCAAGGAACTGCACTGGGGTAGTTAGCAGAGTAGCCTAAGCTCCAGGTAAGGCAGTTGGTCCCTGTTTGAAGGAGGAGGGTGGGAAAACTCTGAACTTATGGGCTATGGAGAGGTCCTCCCTCTTACCCGTGGGTCCTCAGGACGTGACCGTTCTCATAGCACCAAGCGGGCAAAGTGCCTCCTCTCGGCACCCTCCATTTGGCACCTCTCCCTGCATCTGCGCCGAGCGTCCAGCAAGCCCCCCTCCCCCGCTCTCTCGCTGCCAGGGTCACTATCTCTTCCAGGAATGCTGGCAGGAGGAATCTCTGCCAGCTGCTGTGCCTGTGAGAGATGAGCGAGCTCCTCTCCCACAGATTGCTGTTCCTCCTCAGAATCAGAACTGCTCTGGGGCTCTATGGGCTCAGTTTCCACCCTGACAGTGACAACAAGAAAGAACAGGATAGGGGGAGGAAGAAGAAAAGAAGAATGTGATTGGAAATGCATTGGGGTGGGGGCTAGAGGAAAAAGAGCCAAGTGGCTCCTTTCAGAGAGGTAGTACTTCAGAGGAATTTGGGAGGCTGTGGAGGGTTTGTAAGGATTACATGTACTTTAATTAACTTTATGAAGTGGGGTGGCTGAGGGCTTTTTCTACCTTTTTAAAAACTGTGCAACCTATTTAAAAGCTTCAGCAGTTCTTTGATCATGACACCACAGAGTCCTAACCCTCCTTTTGGAATAATTTGAGTCCTACAGCTATTTAGGTGAAATTAAAGTGGAGGGGGAGAAAGACGTTTGTGGAGGCTGATTGGATCCTTTGCTGTACTGAAGCTACTAAACTTCTGCAGAATCCAAAGGTTCCATTTGGGGTAGTAAAATCAGATGTGGTGTGAAATACCAGTATTTTGCATGGAGCTCTTTCTTCTCCCTCTTGAAAATTTCATTACAAGCAAGCTCCCAACAGTGGGCATGGAAGAGCAGAAAAGTAGGGGGAGAGAGGTTTTTTGCACCTCAAAAAAAACCCTACACCAGAGATTAGGGATAGTGACCTCCTTATGGTCACCTTAAACACCTTCTGATTAGGATCTCTAATCCCCTGTACGACTTGACAGTTTTTTACTTTTTGTTTTAGTCTTTGAGAAAAAGACAATGTATGCATGGCTAGCACAAAAGCCACTGGACCTAACTGTCTGAAATTTGGCAGGTTCAGTCAGTTCCATAGGGGCTGCCAGGTCTCCAAATTCCATAAACTTATGTGGACGCTCACAAAAAAATATAGCTCTTTAATTTGACAGATTTTCTTGAAAAAAGCAGATTTTACCTGTGGCTAGCACAAAAGCCACTGGACCTAACAGTCTGAGATTTTTTAGGTTCAATAAGCTCCATGGGGGATCCCAGGTCTCCCAATTCCATGCATGTATGTGGAAGCATTAAAAAATATAGCTCTTTGCTTTGACAGATTTTCTTGAAAATAGCAAATTTTATCTGTGACTAGCACAAAAGCCACCAGGCCTAACTGCCTAAAATTGTGCAGGTTCAATAAGCTCCATGGGGGCTACCAGTTCTCCAAATCTCATGTATTTATCGTACAAACTAAAAAAGTTATGGCCATTTCTGTTTTCCAATGCAAGTAAATGGGAAAATGTAAAAAAAAAAATGGCAATTAGGACAGCTCCAAAGATCCGGGGCACAGCTCAAAAAAGATCCAGGGCCTGCGCCCAGGTAGGCCTTTCTTAACGACACCCTTGATGTAAAGAATACTTCTGGGCTATTTACTGTTTCTTTCACTATTTTACAAGAATTATATGGAAGTACTGTATGGTTTTATAATTGCAAACAAATGGGATACGTCACGCAGTCTTGAATTCTGCCCACAGCTGACCTAATGTGTACTGATAAAGACAAACAAATCAGCTGAGTGGGAAAATATAGCACTGACTCTTGATTTTATGGCAACTGGGCCAAAAGCAAATAAACAAACATAGGCTATGTGTGATTCTTTTCTGATTGGTTTGCAACCTTAGATACTAAAAAAGTTTTTAATGCAAAAGGGTGACCTATACCACAAAGCTAAATTTGTCATTCCCCCTCTTCAGGGAACCCTTTGAGCTTTGGTTTTGTGAGGGGGCCTAAGGAACCTGTAACTGTGAGAATTCTCCTTTTGGCATGCCCCATAGAAAGCTGCCATGTGCTAAAATGGTTGTCTGTACTCATTCACCCTCTGGGACAGATATTTCTGTCATTTTATTGTAGAGATAATCTGAGAAGGACAAGGCAGCGGCTATTGTACAGTACACTTGCTTTACACCTGCAAAAAGCAGAGACAAGGGGCTCAGTTTCACAGAGGAAGTATTGATCCTGTCTTAAGAAGCCACCAAGGACAGCAAGACTAAATTGGTTTATCTTTCAACTGACTGATAGTGTGCCATGTTCTCCATAAGCAGCATTCAATTGGACTAGTGTGGTGAGAGCCAGTGTGGTGTAGTGGCGAGAGTGGTGGACTGGGACCCAGGAGCTCCACATTCTAGTCCCCACTCAGCCATGGAAGCTCACTGGGTGACTTTGGGCCAGTGACAGGCTCTCAGCCCAACCTACCTCACAGGGTTGTTGTTGTGAGGATAAAATGGAGAGGAGGAGGATAATGTAAGCCACTTTGGGTTCCTTGCAAGAGGAAAAAAGGCAGGATATAAATGCAATAAATAAATAAATAAATAAATAGGTGATGGGCATGATTGTGTATGTAAATGATCTGCTAAAAATTAACGTGTATTAATTTTTATGATGAAAAGATGAAACTTATGGTTCAAGGTGACTCTTCATTTGTGGGAAGTAGGTTTTTATTCTGTTCTTTGCATCCAAAAAGGCAAGGCAAAATATTATTATTATTATTATTATTATTATTATTATTATTTTAAAAAGCAGGGCTTTCTGTTGAAGATTTATTCTGAACCATCCATGGATTCAGCCATTTTATGCACTGAATTAAAGATCCCCTGTATTGACCCAGAAATTCAATCTGTTACTACCCACAGTCAGTGGTCACATGTTTTAAGTCACAAGCCCCCAAGTCTGGGCAGAAAGTGCTTTTGCTCGGCATTGGCTGTTGTGCCAGTTCCTGCGTCCGTTCCTGGTACAGCGAAACCTGACCATGGCCCTGCAAGCATAAGTTACATCTCGACTGGATTACTTTAACATGCCCTGTGCTGCAAACCCCCAAAACCACTCCGAAATTTCAACCAGTGCAGAATGTTGCTAGAAGGTTGACTAAAGCAAAGTGCTGGGATCACGTGACCCCTTTATTGTATCAGCTGTACTGACCGCCAGTTGTGGCTCAGTGGTAGAGACCCTGCTTTGCATGCAGGAGGTCCCAGGTTCGAACCCTGTATCTCCAGATACAGCTGGAAAACTCCTGCCTAAAACCCTGGAGAGCTGCTGCCAGTCAGTGTCAATAATACTGGGCTAGATGGACTGATGATCTGACTTGGTTTGGTATAAGGCAGCTTCACGTGTTGCTTTGAGTGCTGGCTCTCACTTTTAAAGCCCTAAACAAGCTTCAAGACCTGGCTACCTAAAGGGGCATCTCCCACCCTGTGAATCTACCCATCCTTTAAGAGTAGCTTTTGCATCCTTCTTGCATGGGCTGTTGTCTTCAGAGGCACAAATGCTACAAGAGGGCCTTCTCGGTGGTGGTACCTCGTATGTGCAACTCCCTGCCCTGCGAAATTGTGTCATTGTCCTCTTTATTGGTGTTCTGCCAGCCAGAGAAGCTGGTTTCTTTTTAAATAAGCATTTGACTCCTGTTGTGTAATTGTATTATAGACCCTGTTCAGACACACACCGGAACAGGGTGGTTAGTGCTAACCACTGTGAGAGCCCCTGCCACACATGCAGCTAACTGTGGCCTGCAGCATGGTTAGCGTAACCACGCTCTAACCACCCTCGCTCCTACAGTCCCCCCACCGCTCCTTCACGCATCCCAGAAGGCTCAGTGGCTCACACGGCCGTTACAGGAACGGAGCTGCTGCTGGCTGCTGGTGGCCATTTTCTTCCTTCTTTCTGATTCCGTTACAAAAATAAGATAAAAAAATAAATAAAACACTGAAAAATTGTGTAAGAATTGCCAAGAATTGCACATTTACACAACATCGCCTATACGGCTAAAATGTGCATTAACGTGCTTTTGCGCATATGCACAAAATTGCTATATCAATATAACGATTATGTGCACTTGTGCATATGCATGTTTTAGCAATATACAGGGATAATGCACATTTTAGCAATATGGTGATTTTTGCACTTTTGGCTTATTTCTGTAAGGGGAGCAGAAAGAAGGAAGAAAATGGCTGCCATCACCAGCTCCACTCCTGTAATGGTCATTTTCAGCTGCTCTTGCTACGGAGCTCTATGGAAGTGCTCCATTAACCACAGGGCCTGTTCAGATATCACTCTAAGCTATGGTTAGTGCTGCTAACCGTCTTGCCCTATGAAGCAAAGGAAACAAAGCCCTATGAAGAGAGACTGAAAGAATTGGGCATGTTTAGCCCTGAGAAGAGAAGACTGAGGGGAGATATGATAGCGCTCTTCAAGTACTTGGAAGGTTGTCACAGAGAGGACGGCCAGGATCTCTTCTCGATCATCCCAGAGTGCAGGACACGGAATCATGGGCTCAAGTGACGGGAAGCCAGATTCCGGCTGAACATCGGGAAAAACCTCCTGACCGTTAGAGCAATACGATAATGGAACCCATTCCGTAGGGAGGTGGTGGGCTCTCCACACTGGAGGCATTCAAGACGAGGCTGGACAGCCATCTGTCAGGGATGCTCTGACTTGGATTCCTGCGCTGAGCAGGGGGTTGGACTCGATGGCCTTGTAGGCCCCTTCCAACCCTACTATTCTATTATTCTATGCAGCAGGTGGTTAGTGAGTGTGGCTTGTGTGTGGCTAATAAACTGCCATGGTTGAGTCTGACCTCCATTCAGATGTCATGCCACCAAGGTTAGCTCAAAAACACTAACTATCATGGCTTAGCGGAACGTCTGAACGTGCTCAATGATTTAGTGTATGCGTGTATGTGTGTTTGTTTTTGCTGCTGTTTTTAGCTTGTTGAAAATGTGTTTTAATGCATGTTGTTTTAATGTTTTTAATATTCTGTAAGCAGCTCCTTTTTGGAGGGGAAGAAGCAAGGTAAAAAGTTCTCAAATATAAAATAAATAAAATAAATAAAAGTGGAGCTATATAATCCCTTCCCTCAAGTTATGCCAGTGTGTTGATGAAAAGGATCCTACAACAGAATGAATACAGTAGATTATTTGTGTGTGCGTGTAGATGGATAGGTAGATAAACAGACAGAAAGACAGATAGATAGATCCTATGAGTCACAACCTTGCTATAAGCCCAAGAGTACTCCCCATATAATTTCATGTGAAATGGTGGCCATCTGGAAGATTCCTGTTAAAAGTTCTAATATCAGCATTCCAATTCTATCTATTTACCCATGGCTTATCAGTTCTCCGTCCCTCAAGTAGGGAGCACCACTGTTATTTGGAAAACCAAATATAAACTCTAAGTAGGGCACCTCTTTGCCCCTGGTGAATAGACTCTTGATGGAACAAGAATGAATCCATTGCAGTGTCTTGTAGTATTGGATTAGTGTCACTGAACAGAAGGAAAGTTTTTTATACTGATTGAAACGCCAGCAAACGTTGTGAGGGCTGTTACAGGTCCAGCTGGGTCAGAGCAAGAAGCAAGCACAAAATGGACTGTCGAAGAGAAGATTCATCTGCGGCCATTGCGTCTCCAAATACAAAGGAGTAGGTGAGGGCACCCCTCCACACTGCAGGATGAAACACGGGATGCATTTGCTGCAGTGACACCAAAGGAATGCTCCGAAGCCCCCCCTCCAGATTTTTTAGCACCAAAATTTGCAGCAGAAATACAACTTAATATGAGCCTCATCAACCTGTGCCAGCAGATTATTAAATTCTCCTAGACCTGCTTCAAGGTAAAAACAAATGGCCTCTTTCCTCCGCATGCAGACAGCGACACGAGAACAGTTGATAACAGGTATGGAGCCAGGAGGCCTGTTATTACAGATGTTATTATAAATATCCCTTATTATACAGTACCGTCAATGTATATGGCCCTCTGCAGAGTTTCATAAGCAAAGAAGACAGCCCCTTGCCCCTAGGATCTTACAGTCTAGATTTTGAGAGTAGGGGTGCAATGTGGAGAGGAGAGAAAACGGGAAGGAAGCAAAGGATGAAATGGAGCAAATGCAGTTACACGGATGTAAAGTGCAACCCTAAACACACTGACCAGGGAGGAACAAGGCAGCTCGGGTTGCCCTGTGTCCAATGTGGGCATAGGGTTTGCTGAGGAATCCCAGCCTCTTCTTCCAAAGACATCTCCCTTGGGCTTGGGTCAGCCAGGAGCCCAACACCAGGGCTGTTGGATGAAGTGGAAGTGCCACTCAGCTGATGGAGACGCAGGCCTGGTGGCAGGATGGCTCATCATCCACCGCCAAAGTTGAGCCCCCACCCCGCCGTGGTGGCTCCGCTTCAGAATCCCCCCTTCACATAGGATCACACTGCTCATGGTCTTGATTATGTCCCAAAGAGTTCTGGGAATGATCTGATAGAGATCCCTATCTCCCTGCCCCCTGCTCCCAGAGCTAGCAGTTTCCAGAGTTCCTTGGGGAAAGGAGGATTACTACGAAAACAGTGGCGGCGATACATTTTCCATCTTTCTTTGCTCTGAGAGAGAGAGGTTGGTGCTGCAGTTTTTCTGATGGACATGATAAGAAGTTATAGAAGTCATAGAATCATAGGGTTGGGAGGGGCCTACAAGACCATCAGGTCCAACCCCCTGCTCAGTGCAGGAAGCCTGATTCCCAGGCGGTCTCCCATCCAGTTTATTTACTTAGATTATTTATAAGCTGCCTTTTGTTGGCCCTCCCAAGCCGACATACAATAAAAATGTTTAAACAATACAATAAAACCTTCTGCTGCTTATGAAGCAGAAACTTCCACAGCTTATGAAAAAGCCATAGAAAAGAGCCATCTCATGACCGAGAATGGACAATCAGGCGGCCTGTTCTGATATCTAGGCTAGGTTTCAGGTCAGATTTGTGAGTACATCAATCTCTTTACCTGAGTTTTCGGATACATTCTGGCCCTGGGTGCCCCCTCCTCTAATTACCTGCCTTTGGTACCACAGCCCTTAACAGATGTTGACACCCGAACGCCGCTCCCAATGGGCTGCCTTCACATTGACAAGGCAGATGAGTTTGTTACTGCTCAGAGGAAAGCCAGCCGCCCGCTGTGGGCAGCCTGCCTGATCCTGTTGACCAGCCCACGCCATAGTGAAGTTGTGGTACAGCAGGACACACACACACCCGCTGCCGCCGCCATTGTCTGGCTTTGGAGCACATTTATGCCATCCTGTGTGGCTTCTACAGCCAAAAAGAGGCTTGCGCAATGAAACAAAATGGCCTGGCAGACACACATTGTGGTGCTTGAACCTAAAGACTGATTCCAGGAGCCTTGGTGCAATACGCAGGAACAGAGGAAGCTGCCTTAGACTGAGTCAGATGAGGGTCTCAGACAGAGTTCTTTCCCAGCCCACGTGGAGATGCCAGAGATCACACCTGGGACTTTCTGCTGGTGCTCTACCACCGAGCTACAGCCCCTCCATGAGGGCTAGTGCAAAGTGCCAGAAGTTTAACAGTGGGGAGGACACAAGCGCCTTATTCTCTATGCCCCTGTGGCCGCTTGCTGGAGTAATTTCCTGCTGGCCTGACCTCTGCTGTCCTGCAGCACCATCACTGGCCAGAGGGTGGTACTGCAGCTCCCAAATAAGCAAGGATCAGGTGATACAAGGGGCCAGTAGGATTCAACGTGGCCCTATAAAGTGACTGACTGCCCTGGCTCCTCAGTCTGGGTTCCTCTAGATAGACTGCTTAGCCCCAAGCCCTGGCACTCACAGCTGGAACCCCAGGGTGTGGGAGAGGCGTCCAAGGACCTGGCACCTTCAGGGTATTGCAGGCTTAGGAACTAGGCCTCTTTGAATTTTCAGGTTTCACTTTTAAAAGAATAAGCAAATCTGTAACCTTTTTACTTACAATGATATCAATGAAAGAGTGTGTGGGTGGTATTTCTATCCAATTGCTTACTGCATCTGCTCCAGCCTTCCTGTGTTCTGGGCTGGCCCATGAGTGCAAAGTCCCTGGGATGACTGATAAACACTTAGATATTTAAACATCCATGAATAATCAGGGTGTGTTACTCTAGTCTATGAGGATATGTGGTTTAAATACAAGATCAGGAAATAGCTTTTTTCAGTATGTTCAGCATAGAAACATGGTACTGAAACTGTTGAGGAATCATAATTTGGGGAGGAACTTAACTGACTTTTATTCATTTAAAGTACTTTTAAGGCTGTGTTTTAGGGCCGAGTTCTCACAAGGCATCACATAACGATAAAATACAATGTCATGACATTTAATAAAAGTCACCAGTAGGGGTCAATTGCAATAGAAGAGAAATAGAACGGCAAAAGCAAAACATAGTATCAATCATCCCAGCATACTGTAATTAGTAAACAGGGTGAGAAGGGTTTGCTTCCTAAAATGTATGTGCTGATCAAATGAGATTCCTCTATGGAGGAATTTTGGCTTAGCTGGGCAGAGAATTTGTGGAGAAAAAAGAGCAACAACCTGGTTTTGCAATTTAAATCAATAACAGACTGTTAAATCAATAACAGACTGCTAAATCAATAACATAATTAAATCAATAACAGACTGCTAAATCAATAATCAGACTGTTAAATCAATAACAGACTGTTAAATCAATAAAATAATTAAATCAATAACACTGCTAAATCAATAAAATAATTAAATCAATAACAGTCTGCTAAATCAATAAAATAATTAAATCAATAATCAGACTGTTAAATCAATAATAATAATCAAATCAATAACAGACTGCTAAATCAATAATCAGACTGTCAAATCAATAATAATAATTAAATCAATAACAGACTGCTAAATCAATAATCAGACTGTCAAATCAATAATAATAATTAAATCAATAACAGACTGCTAAATCAATAATCAGACTGTTAAATCAATAATAATAATTAAATCAATAACAGTCTGCTAAATCAATAAAATAATTAAATCAATAATCAGACTGTTAAATCAATAATAATAATCAAATCAATAACAGACTGCTAAATCAATAATCAGACTGTCAAATCAATAATAATAATTAAATCAATAACAGACTGCTAAATCAATAAAATAATTAAATCAATAATCAGACTGTTAAATCAATAATAATAATCAAATCAATAACAGACTGCTAAATCAATAATCAGACTGTCAAATCAATAATAATAATTAAATCAATAACAGTCTGCTAAATCAATAAAATAATTAAATCAATAATCAGACTGTCAAATCAATAATAATAATCAAATCAATAACAGACTGCTAAATCAATAATCAGACTGTCAAATCAATAATAATAATCAAATCAATAACAGACTGCTAAATCAATAATCAGACTGTCAAATCAATAATAATAATCAAATCAATAACAGACTGCTAAATCAATAATCAGACTGTCAAATCAATAATAATAATCAAATCAATAACAGACTGCTAAATCAATAATCAGACTGCTAAATCAGTAACAGACTGCTCTGCTGCTGCTGCTGCTGCTGCTGCTGCTCTCTTACATTAATAGACAAGGTTTTGTAGACTGTACCTGCAGGTACAGGACTGTAGGTCTGTAGCAGGCCTGCAGTAGGTCTGTAGGTCCAACACTTTGGGAAGCTACGGCCTACTTTACATAGGACAGTCTTCTGGCTGAAAGCATCCTCTATTTCAGGCATAGAGAACCTCAGGCCAGAGGCCAAATCCCACCCTCCTGGGCTCCCAATTCAGCCCTCTGGTGCCCACCCGTTTCCCCCAATCACCAATCGTCGGGTGGTTTCCCAGCTTCTGTGCAGTGTTTCCCCCATTCTAAAAGGCTTCCTTGCTGCCAGTCAGAGCGCTAAGCTACAACACACTGGCATTTTTTTGTAATTTTGGCCCCGCCCCTCTGCCTTTGCCCCACCCACCACTGGGATGTTGCCCCAAGAGCTTCTCCAAATTGGAATCCGACCCTCAGGCAGGCAGAGGTTGCTCCCCCTTGCGGTATGTGAAGGGCTGCCCAGTCCAAGTCAGGTTTGCAATCAAAGAACCCTCAGAAGGAGGCCCCGGGGGCTTGCAGTTGCCCATCCAGAGCGAGCACCTGGACCGCGGCCTGAGCGGTAGTATGAAATGGCCGCTCCAGTGACCACGTACCTTCCAGCCAGTCAGAAAGAGGCAGGGAGGGAGGCCCACCTATCAACTCCATAGTGATGAACCCTCCAGGGACCCAGCACGGTGGTCTGCTCTGTCACTGACCTGCAGCCCCTCCCCTAGAGCGCTTAGCCAGGGTCATGGCAGCCTCCTTTATCCAAAAGTGCCACCCTGACTGCAGTGGAGGCTTGTGGCTCCAATGTCAGTGGGGAGGTAAATCCACTCTGGGTCAGCCAGAACCAGCTCCGCACCTTAGAGAGCTCCTTTTTAGTTCTGGCTGGTTCTGACTAAAACCCGGAGCGGATTCGCTGCCCCACTGACATCGGAGCCACCAGCCTCCGCTGCTCGAGCGGGGAAGGAGGGGAGGGCAAGGGACTCTCCTTCTGCCTCCTTGCTCTTCCGTAGCCCACAAAGGCAATGCTGGGGGACAGAGATAAGCCACGGTGTTGAAAGGCTCACAGACGGCAGTTGCTATAAAACAGCACAAAGGATTCTTTAATTAAGTCTTCCTCTCCCCACTGATTAAAATTCTGAAAAGCTTAATCATGGCATCCGTACTCTATCAGAAGAACAAATCCTAACAATTGCACCAGGACTGGCTCAAACGTGGCTTATTATTCTGGTGGAGGCTAGATACGCATGCATGTTGAAATGCTGGGAGGCCATCGAAGCCTGGCTCACAAGAGACGCCTTCTTATTTTATTTATTTATTTATTTATTTATTTATTTCATTTCTATACCACCCAATAGCCGAAGCTCTCTGGGCGGTTCGCAAAAATTAAGGTTTTGTAGACTGTCTTCTCCTAGAAGACAGGCTGGAAGCAAGGTTGGCAGGCTCTGTCTTCCGCTGGAGCTGCTGTAGGCTGCTGTGCAAATTCACCACGGGCGTGGATGGTTTATGTTCAGGAACAGGGGATTTGGTGAGGGATCCTACACGGACATTTCCTCGGCAGTGGTGAAGACAGGGCTCTAGAAAAGACTAGAAAAGGTGCTCCTGTCGAAGCCCAGGTCGCTCTGTGGAATGCAGAGATGACTCGGGCGGTTGACACGATCGCACCCAAGCGCCCTCTCCCTCTGAGCAGAGCCCGGCCAGCTCCTTGGTATACACCTGAGCTGAGGGCAATGAAGCAAGAGGGGAGACGGCTAGAACGCAGGTGGAGGAAAACTCGTGCTGAGTCTGAGCGAACACAGGTAAGAGCCCACTATCGAGCCTACTCTGTGGCGCTGAGGGTGGCAAAGAGACGGTTCTTTTCCATCAGCATTGCATCTTCTCAGTGTCATCCAGTGGAGCTTTTCTGAGTGGTTCGCAGCTTGTTACATTCTGGGCCAGGGAGAGAGACGGTGGAACCCTCGGTGGCACACTGTGATGAGTTTGCACGGCACTTTGAGGATAAAGTCGCTCAGATTCGTCATGAATTGGACACCACCATTAATGCAGTTCCATTGGTAGAGGCGTTCAGAGCACCGTCTGGTCCAGTTTTATTGGATGAGTTTCAGTTACTGAGGCCTGAGGATGCAGACAAGGTGCTTGGCCAAGTCTGATCGACCACTTGTGTGCTTGACCCTTGCCCTTCATGGCTTATTAAATCAAACAAGGAGGGGATGTCTGGCTGGGTCCAGGAGGCTGTAAATTCCTCCTTGAGAGAGGGAGTGGTGCCTGCCGCTTTAAAAGAGGCAGTAATTAGACCACTCCTGAAAAAGCCTAACCTGGACCCAGAGGATGTTAACAATTATAGGCCAGTGGCCAACATCCCCTTCCTGGGCAAGGTGCTTGAGCGGGTGGTTGTAGGACAGCTCCAGGCACTCTTGAATGAAACGGATTATCTAGATCCATTTCAATCGGGCTTCAGGCCTGGTTTTGGAACGGAAACTGCCTTGGTCGCCCTGTGGGATGACCTCTGCCGGGAGAGGGACAGGGGGGTGCGACCCTGTTGATTCTCCTGGACCTCTCAGCGGCTTTCGATACCATCGACCATAGTATCCTTCTGGATAGGTTGTCTGGGTTAGGAGTTGGAGGCACTGCACTACAGTGGTTCCGCTCCTACTTGGATGGCCGATTCCAGAAGGTGGTGCTGGGGGATTATTGCTCTGTGCCATGGCAATTGTGCCATGGGGTTCCACAGGGCTCTATTTTATCCCCCATGCTGTTTAACATCTACATGAAACTGCTGGGGGAGGTTATCCGGAGGTGTGGGCTGAGGTGCCATCAATATGCAGATGACACCCAGCTCTACATCAA